>NC_135233.1:324341236-324962018 GCF_051348905.1 Ranitomeya variabilis | reverse complement strand
TCCCACAACATATCTATATATGTATGTATGTATGTAAGCACCTATATAAGTGTATATGTTGTGTACGTGCATACATATGTGTGTGTATATATATATATACACACACACACACCCGTACACTGCTCTTCAGAAGTGTGACCTGTATAAGGGGGAGGTCTCACAGAGGTGGTCTTTTAGAGAGGTTTCGTTGTATATGATACTTAGAGCAGCATACAGCAGACCTTTGGGGTCTCTGATTTCCAGGATTTCTGCTCTACTATTGTAATGTGTTACAGATTTATAAATATTATTTGTTCATTCATTCATTCATTCATTCGTTTTCAGCAGCCCTGCAATGACCTTTTTATCAATCAATTGTAAAGAAACAATTGTATAAAAGGAAGTTGTCAGATAATAGAGAATGACACAATAACAAAGCACATGCAGGACTCGTGCTGCTGAGCACTGACCTTGGGGATCTTGGTTTGTCTGCAAAAAGTGTGTTGTTTTTTTTACAGGCGTGTATCTATATGGATGAGCAATATACCTGGAGATCCATGGAGGGATCAAGTCTATAGATATAAACAAACACAATTGTTCTGAAATCTAAGGGATTGGATTTTATCATGTACCTTGCATTTCACAGGAATTGACTGTATATAACCCCAGAGATCCTCTTTATTTACTATCTTTCCTATATCAGACATATTGCACACCATATGTACTGAGCGTGGATAATAATCACAATGAGGTCATACCTATGACGGGGCTGAACACCTCCCTCTTGTTATGTACCCAGTGTAAGGTCATTGCAGGCACCACATGACAACTAGGGGTGGGAATCTGCACAGAATTCACATGATAGTCAAGGATCAATGCATTCTACTACAGATACGCCTCCGGTATTTGGATTTCAGAAATGCTTGGAACCTGCAGCACATTTGCTTCTTTGTAATGGTTCATATTCTGCAATGTCCTCCCGCCTTAGTGATTGGAAAATGCAGCATCCCACTAGGAAATGGTGCATGTAAGGATATTCTGCCATTGATGAAGCGTCTATGTGTTTCTAAGATTCTTGGGCAAACAATTACAATTGATGAAAATGGAAGATGTAATAGAGATAGAGATAAAAAAAAACCATTTCTTGCATTTTATATGGTTCTTGTCCATATTATTGTATAATTACCCCAATCCACCATCTAAGAGACCTGAAACATTAATACAATATTTGGGATTTTTGAACTAAGAAAAATAAATAAAGTATATTTCACAAGGAAGCATGGGGAACATCCAGGAAGAATAAGCCTCTACATTGTTTTTTTTTTGGGGGGGGGAGTGTTGTTCATTAAACGGGTTTTCCGATCCTAAACTACAAGTCTGCAGTCACTTTATGTGATTGCAGACTTGTGAATCCTCACATCGCATGCACCGTGTGATGTGAGGCTTCTCTGGTGCCAGGGCCGGCGGTCATGTTACCACAAATATGCACATTCCTGGCCACATTTCAGGTGGGCACAAGTGTATTGAGCGAGGCTGGAAACAGTCTAGTCTGAATGTGACAGGGAGTATTTGTGTGGCATATTTGTGGTCACATGAGAATGTGCCAGAGAATCCTCACAACATGCAGTGCCCATGATGTGAGGACTTACAAGTCTGCGGAAACATAGAATGACTGCAGACCTGTAGGCCCAGACAAGCCCCCTAACAGATGTCTCATTTGGTTATCTCTGGCCAGTATTCAGCTTCAGGGCTTATAACACTCCTCCTGTTGGAGTCCTTTGCTTAAAGGGAACCTGTCACCAGAAATAACGCTGTTAACTTGCAGCTATGGAGTTAATCTGCAGGTTAATAGCGTTATGATGCTGTCATGTGGCGCCTACACATAGCCAAATGCAGCGGGGGGAAAATTATCTATATTCTCCCTGCTAGCATTCATTATTCAGTCATGGAGGCTGGGGCAGCGCCTTTTCAGTCACCGCTTTGTGTATACAGAGCAGCTGCTGTAACCGTGCTCCAGGCACTGACTGACAGCCGACTGCAATGTAGAGTGTCATGATCTCAATGGCAAGAGATCATAGCATAAGCATATATAGGAACTAGCTCTTGGAAGATGGGAACTGAGCTGACCATGAACTAAACCTAACACACAACTAGCAGTGGCCGGGTAGCATGCCTACGTTGATTCTAGATGCCCAGCACCAGCCGGAGGACTAAATAATGCTAGCAGAGGAAAATATTAGTCCTAGCTCACCTCTAGAGAAATACCCCAAAAGGAGACAGAGGCCCCCCACATGTATTGGCGGTGAATTAAGATGAAACAACAAACGTAGTATGAAAATAGGTTTAGCAAATTTGAGGTCCACTTACTACATAGCAGAAGACAGAAAGGACACTTTCATGGTCAGCTAAAAACCCTAATCAAAACACCATCCAGAAATTACTTTAAAACTCTGGCATTAACTCATAACACCAGAGTGGCAATTCCTGTTCACAAGAGCTTTCCAGACACAGTAACGAAACTACAGCTGTGAACTGGAACAAAAATGCAAAAACAAACATGGACAAGAGTCCAACTTATCTAGTAGTTGTCTAGGAGCAGGAACAAGCACAGAGAGGCTTCTGATAACATTGTTGACCGGCAAGAAACTAACAGAGCAGCAAGGTTATATAGCGACTCCCACATCTTGATGGGAACAGGTGAACAGAGAAGATGAAGACACCAGTTCAATACCACCAGTAGCCACCGGGGGAGCCCAGAATCCAAATTCACAACAGTACCCCCCCCTCAAGGAGGGGGCACCGAACCCTCACCAGAACCACCAGGGCGATCAGGATGGGCCCTATGAAAGGCACGAACCAGATCAGAGGCATGAACATCAGATGCATTCACCCAAGAATTATCCTCCTGGCCGTATCCCTTCCACTTGACCAGATACTGGAGTCTCCGTCTGGAAACACGAGAGTCTAAGATTTTCTCCACAACGTACTCCAACTCACCCTCAACCAACACCGGAGCAGGAGGCTCAACGGAAGGCACAACCGGTACCTCATACCTGCGCAATAATGACCGATGAAAAACGTTATGAATAGAAAAGGATGCAGGGAGGTCCAAACGGAAGGAAACAGGGTTAAGAATCTCCAATATCTTATACGGGCCAATGAACCGAGGCTTAAACTTAGGAGAAGAGACCCTCATAGGGACAAAACGAGAAGACAACCACACCAAATCCCCAACACAAAGCCGAGGACCAACACGACGGTGGCGGTTGGCAAAAAGCTGAGTCTTCTCCTGGGACAACCTCAAATTGTCCACCACCTGCCCCCAGATCTGATGCAATCTCTCCACCACAGCATCCACTCCAGGACAATCCGAAGATTCCACCTGACCAGAGGAAAATCGAGGATGAAACCCCGAATTACAGAAAAACGGGGACACCAAAGTGGCAGAGCTGGCCCGATTATTGAGAGCGAACTCCGCCAATGGCAAAAAAGCAACCCAATCATCCTGGTCAGCAGACACAAAACACCTCAGATATGTCTCCAGGGTCTGATTAATCCGCTCGGTCTGGCCATTCGTCTGAGGATGGAAAGCGGACGAAAAAGATAAATCTATGCCCATCCTAGCACAGAATGCCCGCCAAAATCTAGACACGAATTGGGTCCCTCTGTCAGAAACGATATTCTCAGGAATACCATGCAAACGAACAACATTTTGAAAAAACAGAGGAACCAACTCGGAAGAAGAAGGCAACTTGGGCAGAGGAACCAAATGGACCATCTTAGAGAAACGGTCACACACCACCCAGATGACAGACATCTTCTGAGAAACAGGCAGATCTGAAATAAAATCCATCGAGATGTGCGTCCAAGGCCTCTTAGGAATAGGCAAGGGCAACAACAATCCACTAGCCCGAGAACAACAAGGCTTGGCCCGAGCACAAACGTCACAAGACTGCACAAAGCCTCGCACATCTCGTGACAGGGAAGGCCACCAGAAGGACCTTGCCACCAAATCCCTGGTACCAAAAATGCCAGGATGACCTGCCAACGCAGAAGAATGAACCTCAGAGATGACTCTACTGGTCCAATCATCAGGAACAAACAGTTTATCAGGTGGGCAACGATCAGGTCTATCCGCCTGAAACTCCTGCAAGGCCCGCCGCAGGTCTGGAGAAACGGCTGACAATACCACTCCATCCTTAAGGATACCTGTGGGCTCAGAGTTACCAGGTGAGTCAGGCTCAAAACTCCTAGAAAGGGCATCCGCCTTAACATTCTTAGAACCCGGTAGGTATGACACCACAAAATTAAACCGAGAGAAAAATAATGACCAGCGCGCCTGTCTAGGGTTCAGGCGCCTGGCGGTCTCAAGATAAATCAAATTTTTGTGGTCAGTCAATACCACCACCTGATGTCTGGCCCCCTCAAGCCAATGGCGCCACTCCTCAAAAGCCCACTTCATGGCCAAAAGCTCCCGATTCCCAACATCATAATTCCGCTCAGCGGGCGAAAATTTACGGGAAAAGAAGGCACAAGGCCTCATCACGGAGCAGTCAGAACTTTTCTGCGACAACACTGCCCCAGCTCCGATCTCAGAAGCGTCGACCTCAACCTGAAAAGGAAGAGCAACATCAGGCTGACGCAACACAGGGGCAGAGGAAAAACGGCGCTTAAGCTCCCGAAAGGCCTCCACAGCATCAGGGGACCAATCAGCAACATCAGCACCCTTCTTAGTCAAATCGGTCAATGGCTTAGCAATATCCGAAAAACCAGCAATAAATCGACGATAAAAGTTAGCAAAGCCCAAAAATTTCTGAAGACTCTTAAGAGAAGAGGGCTGCGTCCAATCACAAATAGCTTGAACCTTGACAGGATCCATTTCAATGGAAGAGGGGGAAAAAATATATCCCAAAAAGGAAATCCTCTGTACCCCAAAAACACACTTAGAACCCTTCACACACAAAGAATTAGACCGCAAAACCTGAAAAACCCTCCTGACTTGCTGGACATGAGAGTCCCAGTCATCCGAAAAAATCAGAATATCATCCAGATACACAATCATAAATTTATCCAAATAATCGCGAAAAATATCATGCATAAAGGACTGGAAAACTGACGGAGCATTAGAAAGACCAAAAGGCATCACTAAATACTCAAAGTGGCCCTCGGGCGTATTAAATGCGGTTTTCCACTCATCCCCCTGCCTGATTCGCACCAAATTATACGCCCCACGAAGGTCAATCTTAGAGAACCACTTGGCCCCCTTTATGCGAGCAAACAAATCAGTCAGCAACGGCAATGGGTATTGATATTTAACAGTGATTTTATTCAAAAGCCGATAATCAATACATGGTCTCAAAGAGCCGTCTTTTTTTGACACAAAGAAAAAACCGGCTCCTAAGGGAGATGACGATGGACGAATATGTCCCTTTTCCAAGGACTCCTTTATATATTCACGCATAGCAGCATGTTCAGGCACAGACAGATTAAATAAACGACCCTTTGGGTATTTACTACCCGGGATTAAATCTATGGCACAATCGCACTCTCGGTGCGGAGGTAACGAACCAAGCTTGGATTCTTCAAAGACGTCACGATAGTCAGACAGGAACTCAGGAATTTCAGAGGGAATAGATGATGAAATGGAAACCACAGGTACATCCCCATGAGCCCCCTTACATCCCCAGCTCAACACAGACATAGCTCTCCAGTCGAGGACTGGGTTGTGAGATTGCAGCCAAGGCAATCCTAGCACCAAATCATCATGTAGATTATACAGCACCAGAAAGCGAATAATCTCCTGGTGACCCGGATTAATACGCATAGTTACTTGTGTCCAGTATTGTGGTTTATTATTAGCCAATGGGGTGGAGTCAATCCCCTTCAGAGGAATAGGAGTCTCCAAAGGCTCTAAATCATACCCACAGCGTTTGGCAAAGGACCAATCCATAAGACTCAAAGCGGCGCCAGAGTCGACATAGGCGTCCGTGGTAATAGATGACAAAGAGCAAATCAGGGTCACAGATAGAATAAACTTAGACGGTAAGGTGCAAATGGAAACAGATTTACCAAGTTTTTTAGTGCGCTTAGAGCATGCTGATATAACATGAGTAGAATCACCACAATAGAAACACAACCCATTTTTCCGTCTAAAATTCTGCCGCTCGCTTCGGGACAGAATTCTATCACACTGCATACTCTCTGGCGATTTCTCAGTGGACACCGCCAGATGGTGCACTGGTTTGCGCTCCCGCAAACGCCTATCGATCTGAATAGCCATTGTCATGGACTCATTCAGACCCGCAGGCACAGGGAACCCCACCATAACATCCTTAATGGCATCAGAGAGACCCTCTCTGAAAGTCGCCGCCAGGGCGCACTCATTCCACTGAGTAAGCACAGACCATTTACGGAATCTTTGGCAGTAGATTTCCGCTTCATCTTGCCCCTGAGATAGGGACATCAAAGTTTTTTCTGCCTGAAGCTCCAAATGAGGTTCGTCATAAAGCAACCCCAAGGCCAGAAAAAACGCATCCACATTGAGCAACGCAGGATCCCCTGGTGTCAATGAAAAAGCCCAGTCTTGAGGGTCGCCCCGGAGCAAGGAAATCACAATCCTGACCTGCTGTGCAGGGTCTCCGGCAGAGCGAGATTTCAGGGACAAAAATAATTTGCAATTATTTCGAAAATTCTGAAACCCGGATCTATTCCCCGAGAAAAATTCCGGCAAAGGAATTCTCGGCTCAGATACAGGTGCATGACAAACAAAATCTTGCAAATTTTGTACCTTCGTGGCGAGATTATTCAAACCTGCAGTTACCCTCTGAAGATCCATTACAAACAGGTGGACACAGAGCCATTCAAAGGGGAGAAAAAAAAAAAAAAAAAAAATTTCAGCAGACTACTTATTTCTCTCCTTTCTCAGCCAAGGATTTTAACCCTTTAGTGGGCCGGTCAAACTGTCATGATCTCAATGGCAAGAGATCATAGCATAAGCATATATAGGAACTAGCTCTTGGAAGATGGGAACTGAGCTGACCATGAACTAAACCTAACACACAACTAGCAGTGGCCGGGTAGCATGCCTACGTTGATTCTAGATGCCCAGCACCAGCCGGAGGACTAAATAATGCTAGCAGAGGAAAATATTAGTCCTAGCTCACCTCTAGAGAAATACCCCAAAAGGAGACAGAGGCCCCCCACATGTATTGGCGGTGAATTAAGATGAAACAACAAACGTAGTATGAAAATAGGTTTAGCAAATTTGAGGTCCACTTACTACATAGCAGAAGACAGAAAGGACACTTTCATGGTCAGCTAAAAACCCTAATCAAAACACCATCCAGAAATTACTTTAAAACTCTGGCATTAACTCATAACACCAGAGTGGCAATTCCTGTTCACAAGAGCTTTCCAGACACAGTAACGAAACTACAGCTGTGAACTGGAACAAAAATGCAAAAACAAACATGGACAAGAGTCCAACTTATCTAGTAGTTGTCTAGGAGCAGGAACAAGCACAGAGAGGCTTCTGATAACATTGTTGACCGGCAAGAAACTAACAGAGCAGCAAGGTTATATAGCGACTCCCACATCTTGATGGGAACAGGTGAACAGAGAAGATGAAGACACCAGTTCAATACCACCAGTAGCCACCGGGGGAGCCCAGAATCCAAATTCACAACAGTAGAGCCAGTGTCAGTCAGGGCCGAGGGCGATGTCAGCAGCATGAGATCAGGACATGTGATTACACGGCTGACTTCACGCAGAACATTGGTGGTAAGTGCTCCAGACCAGTGGAGCTAAAGACTACAAAGACTAAGCGTAACGGGGGTAGATTTAGTGTGTGTGAGGTATTTAGTGTGTGGTGAGATTTAGTAAATGTAGGTATTTAGTATATGAGGAAGATTAAGTGTGGGGGAGACATTTAGTGTGTAGGGGTGATTTAGTGCATGAGAGATTAGTGTGCGGCAGTATTTGGTGTGGGGGAGATTTAGTGTGTTGGGGTGATTTAGTGCGTGGGGAGATTAGTGTGTGATGGTATTTAGTGTGTGATGGTAAGATTTAGTGTGTGGGGGAGATTTTCTGTGTGTGGGGAGATTTAGTGTGTGGGAGATTTAGTGTGTGGGGGTGATTTTATGTGTGTGGGGGATATTTAGTGCGTTTAGGGGGAATTAGTGTGGGAGATTTGGTGTGTGGGGGAGTGTGAGAGATTTAGTGTAGGGGTGGCGGGGGTGGGGAAGATTTAGTCTAACAGAGAAAGGTTTGAGCACACAAGTTTGGGGAGCTAGGAAGGAACATGTGCAGATGGAATATGGGGAGCAGGAGAAATTTGAAGACAAAGTATGTGGAGTAAGGGGGCGATGGGGACATGTATGAGGAAATAATATGGGGGAATGGGTGCAGACACAGTATGGTGATTGGGGAGATGGGTGCAAACACTGAGGAATTAGGGGAAGAATGAATGCAGCCGCAGTATGGGGAGCAAGAGTGATGGGATGTGTGCAGACAAAGTATGGGGAGCGAAAGTGATGGGATGTGTGCAGACACAGTATGGGGAGTCAGGGTGATGTGTGAGGGGGTAAATATATGAGGAGAAAGTATGGTTAGCAGGGGGGATGTGAGAGGAGACAGTATGAGGAGGGAGGGGAAAACATGCTATGAGACTATTGAGGGGAATAGTTTGAGGAAACAGTATGGGGGAGAAAATTGTGAATGGGCACAAATAAAGATTGAGTAGTGTGAGAGGATAGCATGGGGGCACAGTGTAAGGTCACAGCCAGGAGGTGACATTAAGCCAAAAGAGGGACCTTGATGAAGGAGCACAGTATAGAGACTGGGCCCTTTAGGGGGGACATAGTGTGAGAGGACAGCGTGAAGAGGGGGCCCAGTAAGTAAAGGAAAGGGAAGAGTGGAGGGCATGTGCCATAAGATGGACAGTGTGTGGGTCATATTTTGTGCAAAGAATATAGTGAGGGGTAATTATGTATTCAGGGGCTCAGCGTAGGGCAGATATTTTTTATTCAGGAGCATTAAAATGACACTGTTATATTTAAGAGCATGGTGTGGGGATGTGCTGCAGAACACAGGAGAAGATTAAAGTCTGCACGGATGAGATGTGAATGTGAAATCTCATCATGGAGTCTGGATAAGATGAAGAAAAAAAAAGAACAAATCCAATCAGAGACAATGTCATCTATAAGGTACCTGGGTGTAAATCTTTTTTGTCATACTGACTAATTCTCAAGATTTTTTTATGTTAGGAGCATTAAAGGAGTTGTCCAAATTTGTTATGAGTCTGCAGTCATTTGATGTGACTGCAGACTTCTGCATTCTCATAGTTTCAGTATTTTCTGATGCTAGAGATTTGCATATATGCTGTCACGTGCCAACTAGACATGCGTGGCCTCACTCAATGAAAATGAATTGAGCGAGGCCGGACATATCTAGTCGGAATATGGCCAGAAGTATACAAATCTCATACATATGTGCTGACATGACGGCCCACACGGAATCCTAAAAGTTGCAGTGCATGCACTTTGAGAATTCAGAATCTTGCAGTCACCTAGAGTGACCGCAGACTTTCATCTGAAACCTGGACGCACCCTTTAATTATAAAATGAATCCCTGCAGCCAATCCTAACAGCATGTAATATACTCATTGTCAGGATTCAGCTCTGCTTGTCGGTTCCTGCAGTCATCACATGGCCACTTCACTCATCTGCGATTTTCATACTTACGGGCACCTGGCAACAAGCTTCTCCTGCTTCTCTCAGTTCTTTTTCTGAACATTGAAACAATTAGGGAGAGCAGCTTGTTGGCACCTGAATAAGTGTGTGAATCGCATATGTGCTTGTGGATTGGGGACGGCACCAAACTGAATTCTTCCCCAGGTGCCAGAAAACCTAGATACACTTCTGGAGCAGAATACATTTTTAGAAATTAGCAATCAAAATATTTGACACCAAAACAGTTGTTTTTTTTTTTTACATTCCATTGGGAATTTCCAGAGAGATTTCACTGGCGTTTTGAACTTCTTTTTCATGGTGACCAATCATAAGGAGGCAACAACACACTGGGTATAGAAGAGTATGCCCCAATGATAGCATTGACAGTCTGCTCTCTTCATTGCAAAGTGATGATAGGTGCTGGAGCACAGCAGACATGAGTGTGATTAACCCCTTTACGACCTTGTACGTATAGTTTGATGAGATCTCCACCGATGAGCCCATAACTTTTCCTGCACATGTCAGTTGATTATATCAGCTGACCTGTGCCCCTAACAGCCGCTGGTGGAATCGCGATCCCCCTGTGGCTGTTAACATGTTAAATGCCGCTGTCAATCTCTGACAGCTGCATTTAACATGAGTGCACTGGAAGCGCATCACAAACCACACCCATCGGCGCCCGTGTCATATGGCCGCGGGTTGTTGATGGGTTGGCATGACAATTCAGGGTCTTCAGGGTCTGCAGGAGACCCTTGTGGTTGTCATCGCCGAACTGGTATGAGTGCCGCCCAGTGGTGAGCATGTTAGCTACACATAGCAGGGTTGAAAACCTACTATGAGTAGCACAAGCAATCAGAAGATTGCAGCTTTTAGTCTCACATAAAGATTATTGAAGCCAGTAAAAAAAAAAAAAAATTACAAATATTTAAAAAATAAAAAAAAATAAAAGTTTAAATCATCCCCCTTTTACTCCATTCGAAATAAAACAGTAAAAAAAAATAAAAATACCCATATTTGGTATTGCCGCATTCAGAATCGCCCGATCTATCAATTAATCCAATCGGTAAACGATGTAACGAGACAAAAATCAAATCACCAGAATTACTTTTTTTTGTCTCCGCAACATTGCATTAAAATGCAATAACGGGCGATCAAAAGATCGTATCTGCACCAAAATAGCATCAATAAAAATGTCAGCTCGGCATGCAAAAAATAAGCCCTCACTCTGCCCCAATTCTAGAAAAATGGAGATCTACGGGTCTCGGAAAATTGCAACATTTTTTTTTTAACAAACTTTGAATTTTTTTTTACCACTTAAATAAAAAAAAACCTAGACATGTTTGGTATCTACGAATCTACCAGTTTCAATAATCAGGAATTCCAAAGTGTCCAAAATATTTTTTTTTTAGAAAATCATTACATGGCAGAAAAGGTTCAATAAGATTTTGCCATAATTCCAGTTATTGCAGTTGCATGCATGGGAAATCCAATAATATACTAAGAGTATCACAGGAACAAAGCCTTGTGCTTGGCTGCAGCAGTCAGTGGGGAGCAACAGAAAGTCAGCACTGCAGCAGCAATGGGAAAGTAACCAGGGAAAATATTTCTTTTCAATTTGATTCTTTTGGGCAATTTAAAGGGCCATTGGCAGGATAGTAAATTATGTCATGTCCAAAGGCTAGTGACTGCTGGGGGCTGTGAGCTAAGCCATTGGGACCCACAGAAATCTAAAGAATAAGGCTGGAGTCACACTAGTGATTTTAAAATTGGTCCGATTTTGTTCTGCAAAGTCAGAGGAGAGTAATGCAAGTGAAATGCGAGTGTCATGCGTTTACAATCCGATTTTTCCCACCTAGCATCCGATTTACATCCGAATGCAGTGTGATTGATATCAGTCTGCAATGCGATTTTAACGTGAGCTTTTACATAGAGCAACTCTCTATGTCATTTACACATCATTTCCAAAGGAAATATTCATCAAAACACATATTGACGTCAGAAAGGTGAAGTGAGTTCATTATCTGCTTTTGGCTAAAATTGTCTAATTTTTTTTTTACTTTCCGTACATCGCATATTAAAATAAATGGTTTCATTCAAAAGTACAAAAGTATCCCGCAAAAAACAAGCCCTCATATGGTTATGTGGATAGAAAAATAAAAAAGTTTTAATTCTCGGAAGAAGGGGAGTAAAAAACAAAAACGGATAAAAAAAGGGAAAATCATCCGGTCATGAAAGGGGTTTATATATCTATATCTATATATTAAAGATGTGAAAAAACATGACAAATGTAAGCAAAATAAGTGTTAATGAAGTGAAAAGATAGATCAGTATTGAATCAGTTATACCCATAGTTCGCAATAACTATAATCACAGTAGAGCACACAGTGTAATTCATATTATTATTCTTTTTTATTATTATTATGACTTTGCCGCTGAGTGGAACAATTGCGATGACATTACATTAGGGAATGGGTAAGTAAGTAGTCATCTACATGTATCTCACACTAAAGATACAATAGGGGCAGACACTGTACTGTATCATTGTGTGTCGATGTGGCCTCCTTGAAAACGATTCCTCGGCATTTCAGGCAGCGCCATGCATGTAACCTGGACTTATTGAAAGTCCGAGGGATTGATCGTGTACATGGTGGGATCAGAGGTGGTGATCTCAAGCGTAGGCTGACACAGCTTGAATGCCGTTGAATCATTACACACTGTGTTCCAAATTATTATGCAAATTGGATTTAAGTGTCATAAAGATTTAATTGTTTTGTTTTTCAAATAAACTCATAGATGGTATTGTGTCTCAGGGCTCAATGGATCGCAGAAATCAATCTTAAACACATGTGATAATTAGTTTTCCAGGTGATTCTAATTAAAGGAAAACTACTTAAAAACGATGTTCCACATTATTAAGCAGTCCACAGGTTTCAAGCAATATGGGAAATAAAAAGGATCTCTCTGCTGCTAAAAAGCGTTAAATAGTACAATGCCTTGGACAAGATAGAATAAGGAGAAAAAAAGGAGCATTCAAACAATCCATATAAAAAGGTACAAAAGTTTGTTGAAAACACTGAAACCACACATACAAACACATACAGTACATAAAATAAGGACACTAATAGCTATCTCCTATGAATTGCACACAATAGTGAACCCTACCATACCCTTAAGGTATCACACCGCTAGTAATGAGGGAATACCATGTCCAAGAACCCATCTGTGGGCTATACACATCATAATACGTCTAAGACCTACGTATCGGGACAGGTAAAGGAAAACCCCACCATACCGCAATAAACATAACCTGCAACAATAGCGTGAAGGGTGCAGCGGTGGAAGTATCCTAAAAAAAACCTCTTACCAAGGTGCAGGAGATAGACTAAGTTGGGCGACACCCCCGACGCGCGTTTCACTCCTCCAGTTGTCAGCTTTATCAAGGTCTGTGCTGTGGTTACTATACCACGTTGTACATATGGAATAAGGAACATGCTGGTTGTTATTATATGGAGCTCACCCATTTATATATTTTTTGTTGGGGATACCCATGTGTATATGTTTGGTATATAATACTCTTAACAATAGTACATGGTGTTACTGGTTGAGTATCCTCGTGTTATGGATAGCCTGTCACTGCCTGTTTGCATCATCATATAACTTACCTGTCCAGTATTTCTGGGTTTTATTGGGTGTACTTATTTGCCTGTTACATAGTTACATAGTTACATAGTTATTAAGGTTGAAGGAAGACTGTAAGTCCATCTAGTTCAACCCATAGCCTAACCTAACATGCCCTAACATGTTGATCCAGGGGAAGGCAAAAAAACCCCATGTGGCAAAGAGTAACTCCACCATGGGGAAAAAAATTCCTTCCCGACTCCACATACGGCAATCAGACTAGTTCCCTGGATCAACGCCTTATCAAGGAATCTAGTGTATATACCCTGTAACATTATACTTTTCCAGAAAGGTATCCAGTCCCCTCTTAAATTGAAGCAATGAGTCACTCATTACAACATCATACGGCAGAGAGTTCCATAGTCTCACTGCTCTTACAGTAAAGAATCCGCGTCTGTTATTATGCTTAAACCTTCTTTCCTCCAGACGTAGAGGATGCCCCCTTGTCCCTGTCTCAGGTCTATGATTAAAAAGATCACCAGAAAGGTCTTTGTACTGTCCCCTCATATATTTATACATTAAAATAAGATCACCCCTTAGTCTTCGTTTTTCCAAACTAAATAGCCCCAAGTGTAATAACCTATCTTGGTATTGCAGACCCCCCAGTCCTCTAATAACCTTGGTCGCTCTTCTCTGCACCCGCTCCAGTTCAGCTATGTCTTTCTTATACACCGGAGACCAGAACTGTGCACAGTATTCTAAGTGTGGTCGAACTAGTGACTTGTATAGAGGTAAAATTATGTTCTCCTCATGAGCATCTATGCCTCTTTTAATACATCCCATTATTTTATTTGCCTTTGTAGCAGCTGCCTGACACTGGCCACTGAATATGAGTTTGTCATCCACCCATACACCCAGGTCTTTTTCATTGACGGTTTTGCCCAGAGTTTTAGAATTAAGCACATAATTATACATCTTATTACTTCTACCCAAGTGCATGACCTTACATTTATCCCCATTAAAGCTCATTTGCCATTTATCAGCCCAAGCTTCTAGTTTACATAAATCATCCTGTAATATAAAATTGTCCTCCCCTGTATTGATTACCCTGCAGAGTTTAGTGTCATCTGCAAATATTGAAATTCTACTCTGAATGCCCCCTACAAGGTCATTAATAAATATGTTAAAAAGAAGAGGGCCCAATACTGACCCCTGTGGTACCCCACTGCTAACCGTGACCCAGTCCAAGTGTGCTCCATTAATAACCACCCTTTGTTTCCTATCCCTGAGCCAGCTCTCAACCCACTTACACATATTTTCCCCTATCCCCATTACTCTCATTTTATGTAACAACCTTTTGTGTGGCACCGTATCAAAAGCTTTTGGAAAAGTCCATATATACTACGTCCACTGGGTTCCCTTGGTCCAGTCCGGAACTTACCTCTTCATAGAAGCTGATCAAATTAGTCTGACATGAACGGTCCCTAGTAAACCCGTGCTGATACTGGGTCATGAGGTTATTCCTCTTCAGATACTCCAGCATAGCATCCCTTAGAATGCCCTCCAGGATTTTACCCACAGTAGAGGTTAAGCTTACTGGCCTATAATTACCGAGTTCAGTTTTTGCCCCTTTTTTGAATATTGGCACCACATTTGCTATACGCCAGTCCTGTGGTACAGACCCTGTTATTATGGAGTCTTTAAAGATTAAAAATAATGGTCTATCAATGACTGTACTTAGTTCCTGCAGTACTCGGGGGTGTATCCCATCCGGGCCCGGAGATTTATCAATTTTAGTTATTTTTAGACGCCGCTGTACTTCCTGCTGGGTTAAGCAGGTGACATTTAATGGGGAATTTTTATCACTAGTCATTTTGTCTGCCATGGGATTTTCTTTTGTAAATACTGATGAAAAAAAGTCATTTAGCATATTGGCTTTTTCCTCATCCTCATCCACCATTTCACCCAGACTATTTTTAAGGGGGCCAACGCTGTCATTTTTTAGTTTCTTACTATTTATATAGTTAAAGAATATTTTGGGATTATTTTTACTCTCTCTGTCTCAATCTTTGCTGCCTTGATTTGCTTTTTACAGAATTTATTTAATTTTTTGTATTTATTTAATGCCTCCTCACTACCTACTTCCTTTAATTCTCTAAATGCTTTCTTTTTGTCCCTTATTGCGCCCCTTACAGCTCTATTTAGCCATATTGGTTTCCTCCTATTTCTAGTATGTTTATTCCCATACGGTATATACTGTGCACAGGTCCTATCCAGGATGCTAATAAACGTCTCCCATTTTCTTTGTGTATTTTTGTGTCTCAGGATATTGTCCCAGTTAATTGCACCAAGATCCTCTCTCATCCATTGGAAATTTGCCCTCCTGAAGTTTAGTGTCCTTGTCACCCCCCTACTACCCATCTTATTAAAGGTTACATGAAAACTTATTATTTTGTGATCACTATTCCCCAAGTGACCCCCAACCCTTATATTTGATATGCGGTCTGGCCTGTTGGTTAATACTAGGTCTAGCAGTGCCCCCCTTCTTGTTGGGTCCTGAACCAGTTGTGAAAGGTAATTGTCTCTCATAGTTGTCAAAAACCGATTACCTTTGCTGGAACTGCAGGTTTCTGTTCCCCAATCTATTTCAGGGTAGTTGAAGTCCCCCATAATAATGACTTCTCCTTGAGTCGCAGCTTCATCTATTTGCTTTACGAGGATATTCTCCATTGCTTCCATTAGTTTTGGAGATTTATAACAAACCCCTATCAGTAATTTATTATTTTTTCCCCCTCCCCTTATCTCCACCCACAGGGACTCTACATTTTCATTAAATTCACCTATATTATCACGCCGGATGGGTTTTAAGGAAGATTTTACATACAGACACACCCCACCCCCTCGCTTATCTGTACGGTCATTTCTGAAAAGGCTATAGCCCTGCAAGTTAACAGCCCAGTCATGGCTCTCATCCAGCCACGTCTCAGATATCCCCACCATGTCATAATTATGCTCCAACAACATTAGTTCTAATTCATCCATTTTGTTGGCGAGGCTTCTGGCATTAGTATACATGCACTTGATGTTACTCTCTGTACCTCTATTCTTTCTTAAATTACTAACTGTTCTAACCCCACCCCCCATGCCACCGCCACCCCCAACTTCCTTATTTGTGCCCAGGTCTCTATCTGCACTATCTTCCCCTCCTATAAAATGAATACCCTCCCCCCCATTCCCTAGTTTAAACACTCCTCCAACCTTCTAACCATTTTCTCCCCCAGCACAGCTGCACCTTCCCCATTGAGGTGCAGCCCGTCCCTAGCGTAGAGCCTGTAGCCAACTGAGAAGTCGGCCCAGTTCTGCAGGAACCCAAACCCCTCCTTCCTACACCAATTCTTGAGCCACTTATTAACCTCCCTAATCTCCCGTTGCCTCTCTGGCGTGGCACGTGGTACAGGCAGTATTTCGGAAAATACCACGTTGGAGGTCCTTGCTTTCAGCTTGCAGCCTAATTCCCTGAAATCATCTTTAAGGACCTTCCACCTACCTCTAACTTTGTCATTTGTGCCAATGTGCACCATGACCGCTGGGTCCTCACCAGCCCCTCCCAGTAATCTGTCCACCCGATCAGCGATGTGTCGGACTCGAGCGCCAGGTAGGCAGCACACCGTCCGACGATCCCTGTCTTTGTGACAGATTGCCCTATCTGTTCCCCTAATAATTGAGTCCCCCACTACCAGCACCTGTCTGGCCTGCCCTGCTCTCCTATTTCCCCCCTTACTGGAGCAGTCACTCCTCCGGCTTTCAGAGGACATGCCTGGCTGCAGCAGTGCTACCCCTGTACTGGCCCCCCCCTCATCTGCCAACTTAGCAAACTTATTGGGGTGTGCCAGATCAGGACTAGCCTCCCTGGCACTCTTCCCTCTACCCCGCCTTCTATCTGTCACCCAGCTAACTGCCACACTGTCCTGCAGCTCCATCCTACCATCCCCCTCCTCATCTATCCCATGTTTTTGTATTGATGTACTAATAAAGTTTTGTATAAATTTTTCTAAACATTCTTATAGCATATGTTATTTATCTGACATAAATAGTTACATTTGGGAATTGTAAGCTCTTTTTCTCTCTTATGGTTACCACTGAACTGTATCATTGCCTAGTACACCACTGCCTTTTCCCGGGCAGCCAGTGCGGTTCCCTACTTTTGCTTCCCCACTGCAGTGTTGACGTGTTTTGTTTTGTTTTCATGAATGAAGCAATATAAATCTCCCTGCAATAAACAAAACCAGACCGGTTTTCTTCTTTCTTGCGCCTCTACGTATAGAGCAACATCGGCAGCTGACACTGAATCTATAGGACGTCACACTGCACTGTTAAAACATTCATGACCAGTGCGAAAGATTTGGTGTGGATTTTTTTTTGTTAACCCTCGCACTGCTGCTATGGATGAATCCACTGCTGCGGTCAGACCATAGAAAAAACATCTGACCAAATTCTCTGCATTATTCCGAACCCCAAAAGTCCTAATTAATATTTTACATTCAGACCCAGCTGCCTACAGGTTATTCTCAGCGCATCATGTGTCTGACTACAAACATTCCTCTTACCAATGAGAGGTAACGCTTCACTCAGATGAAACAGGGGGGTTGCATATGTTTTAGCGCCCATTCATAACGCAGCCAGACAGTGTATGAATTATGTGACATCTCGCAGCATCAGCCGACGCGATTAACCCATTTTTGTATTCTTTAGCTCATCTTGCAAAACCCCTACTGGCTTATACAAAGAGAACATATACCTTTGATTATATGTTCTATGTGCAGCAAGTGGATGCAGTAATCCTATAGTAAAGGGAATATTTGGAGAGTGTTTCATGTTTAGCAGAGGTCTGGCTTTATAATTTATAATCTGTTACTGGACCCCATAGCTATCACACGTCATTTCTAATCCTAGTCGTCACAGACGAGGCAGCAAGACCTTTTGGGTACGTCCATAGCACACGTAAATGCAGCAAAATCTGCAGTAAAATCCATGACAAATCCAGTCTACTGATGAGCGAGTGTGCTTGGATAAGGTGTTATTTGAGCATGCTCGTGTCCTAATCCAGTATTTTCGGTGTGCTTGCAAAAAATGCTCAAGTCGCCACCACTGCATGTTTCACAGCTGTTCGACAGCCACAACACATGCAGGGACTGTCTGTTAGGCTAAAATCTCCAAAGGGTGCATTGCAAAAAGGTGAAATTATCAATGACATGATTCATATTCAAAATCCTCACCACGAGTCAATTTCCACACTGATTTTGCACTGTTTTTTAACGTAGCCTTTGCTGTTACTATAATTTGCTGTTTTATAGAAAATCTGTAGGATATTTACACCATGTGAACATATCCTTTCAGTCCTCTCAGTGTAGGACTATCACAAGCACCTGGTGAATCCGGCTCCATGTTTTCTTACTCTGCACAGGTTTCTATTGGAGACATCCATCATATATTATGGCAAATGTACATACTACATGTGAGGCTGGAGTCACACTAGAGAGGAATACGGACGAGTGCTATGCGAGAAAAATCGCATAGCACTCGGACCAATGTTAATCTATGGGGCATCTCCCATCATCGTTTTTTTTCTCGGCTGTATTATACATGCAAGTGAAATAGCAGCATGCTGTGATTTGCACCCTATATCGGCCAAGACTCACCAATGAAAGTCTATGGCTGCGAGAAAAACTCGCACACCACACGAACCATCATTGTGAAATACACATCGTGTCCTTTAGAAAAACCGGCAATTCAGTGTCGTGTAATGTAAAATCACACTGACAGGCTAAAATAGAATAGATAGAATAAATGTCTACACATAGAATATGTAAATAAATATATATGTCATTGACACACATATATGTTGTGAATTCCGTTCTCGAACTCCCTCCTGTGGTCATGAATGGTACTTCGGTGAGTTCTGTCCGTGGACTCCCTCTGGTGGCTGTGAGTGGAGCTGCTGGTTCTGAGATTCCTTTCCCACCTGCCCTCGTTTAGGGCTAGGCTGGATTTTCTATTTAACTCCACTCAGATCGTTACTCCATGCCAGCTGTCAATGTTCTAGTACTGGTTCAGATTAGGGTTGAGCGACTTTTATTTTTATAGGATCGGGTCGGGTTTCACGAAACCCGACTTTCTCAAAAGTCGGGTCGAGTGAAATCGGCCGATCCTATAAAAAAGTCGGGGTCGGGTCGGCCGAAACCCGAAACCCAATACAGTGCAATGGGAT
Organism: Ranitomeya variabilis; assembly: GCF_051348905.1. Lineage (NCBI taxonomy): Eukaryota > Metazoa > Chordata > Amphibia > Anura > Dendrobatidae > Ranitomeya > Ranitomeya variabilis. The sequence continues at coordinate 324,942,425 of NC_135233.1, read as the reverse complement.
ACTATGGTTCCCAGGGTGTGAAGGAGAGGAAACTCTCCTTCAGGCCCTGGGATCCATATTTACATGTAAAATAAAGAATTAAAATAAAAAAAATTGATATACTCACCCTCTGACGCACCCTGGTAGTAACCGGCATCTTCCGTTCCTAAAAATGGCGCTTGAAAGACCTTTCGAATGATTCACGGCTTGTGATTGGTCGCGGCGGCCCACGTGACCGCTGAGCGACCAATCACAAGCCGGTGACGTAATTCTCAGGTCCTGTTCTGGTTCTCAGGTACATGAGAATTACGTCATGGCTTGTGATTGGTCGCTGAGCGGTCACGTGGCCGCCGCGACCAATCACAAAGCCGTGACGTCATCGGAAGGTCCTTCACGCGTTCATTCTTAAGAAGGAAGGCTGCCGGAAAGAAGCAGGGCGCGTACGAGGGTGAGTATATACCTAATAGGAATATACTCACCCTCGGCTTCTTTCCGGCAGCCTTCCTTCTTAAGAATGAACGCGTGAAGGACCTTCCGATGACGTCACGGCTTTGTGATTGGTCGCGGCGGCCCACGTGACCGCTCAGCGACCAATCACAAGCCGTGACGTAATTCTCATGTACCTGAGAACCAGAACAGGACCTGAGAATTACGTCACTGGCTTGTGATTGGTCGCTCAGCGGTCACGTTGGCCGCCGCGACCAATCACAAGCCGTGAAGCATTCGAAAGGTCTTTCAAGCGCCATTTTTAGGAACGGAAGATGCCGGTTACCAGCGGCGATGTCCAGGCTGCGTCGGAGAGGTGAGCATATCAATATTTTTTATTTTTATTTTTATTTTACACTTAAATGTGGATTCTGATACCGATTTCCGATATCACAAACATATCGGAACTCAGTATTGGAATCCCGATACCAGAACAGAAGATCGCCGACCTCATGGCCGACCCCACACAGGGGTCGGGTCGGGTTTCATGAAACCCGACTTTGCCAAAAGTCGGCGACTTCTGAAAATGGTCGACCTGTTTCGCTCAACCCTAGTTCAGATCTCTCCTGGATCTTTCTGAGGACCTGTCTACTCCAGCGAAGCTAAGTTCCTGCTTGTTCATTTGTTACATATGGTTTTTCTTGCTAAGTTCTAGTCCAGCTTGCTATCATGAAACTGTCTGGCTAGCTGGAAGCTCTGGGGGTGCAGAGTGGCACCACCGCACCGTGAGTCGGTGCGGGGGTATTTTTTGCACACTCTGCGTGGTTTTGTAGTTTTTTGTGTTGACCGCAAAGATCCCTTTTCTATCATCAATCAGTTTAGTTAGACTGGCCTCCCTTTGCTAAAGCCTATTTCATCCTGTGTTTGTGATTTCCTCTTAACTCACAGTCAATACTTGTGGGGGGGCTGCTTTTACCTTTGGGGAAATTTCTCTGAGGCAAGTGAGGCTTTGTTTCCTTTCTTTAGGGGTAGTTAGCTCTTAGGCTGTGAAGAGGCGTCTAGGCAGAGTCAGGCACGCTCCACGGCTATTTCTAGTTGTGTTGATAGGAGTAGGGTTTGCGGTCAGCAGAGTTCCCATTTCCCCAGAGCTCGTCCCGATTCCGTGTTTAACTATCAGGTCTTTCATGGTGCACCTAACCACCAGGTCCATAACAGTACAGCTGGCCCACAAAGTGTTAATGCATCTCAATAGAGGGAAAAGAGAAGTTCTGAGACCATTTTTTTTTTCTCTGCAGTGTGTTTTGCCTTTCTTTTCCCCTTAAACTCTGGGTGGTTCAGAACTCAGGTGTGGATATGGACATTCAAGGTCTGTCCTCTAGTGTAGATCAACTCGCTGCAAAGGTACAAAACATTCAAGATTATGTAGTTCAGAATCCTATGTTGGAGCCTAGAATTCCAATTCCTGAGTTGTTTTCTGGGGATAGATCTAAATTTCTGAATTTCAAAAACAATTGTAAACTGTTTCTTGCTCTGAAACCCCGCTCTTCTGGTGACCCTATTCAGCAAGTAAGAATCATTATTTCTTTGTTGCGTGGCGACCCTCAAGACTGGGCATTCGCCCTGGCGCCAGGAGATCCTGCATTGTGTAATGTAGATGCGTTTTTTCTGGCACTGGGATTGCTTTATGATGAACCAAATTCTGTGGATCAGGCAGAGAAAATTTTGCTGGCTTTGTGTCAGGGTCAGGATGAAGCGGAGGTATATTGCCAGAAGTTCAGAAAGTGGTCTGTGCTTACTCAGTGGAATGAGTGTGCCCTGGCAGCAATTTTCAGAAAAGGTCTTTCTGAAGCCCTTAAGGATGTTATGGTGGGGTTCCCCACGCCTGCTGGTCTGAATGATTCAATGTCCTTGGCCATACAGATCGATCGGCGCTTGCGTGAGCGCAAAACTGTGCACCATTTGGCGGTATCCTCTGAGCAGAGGCCTGAGCCTATGCAATGTGATAGGACTTTGACCAGAGCTGAACGGCAAGAACATAGACGTCAGAATGGGCTGTGTTTTTACTGTGGTGACTCCACTCATGCTATCTCTGATTGTCCTAAGCGCACTAAGCGGTTCGCTAGGTCCGTCACCATTGGTACTGTGCAGCCTAAATTTCTTTTGTCCGTTACTCTGATTTGCTCTTTGTCATCCTATTCTGTTATGGCATTTGTGGATTCAGGCGCTGCCCTGAATTTGATGGACTTAGAGTTTGCCAGGCGCTGTGGTTTTTTCTTGGAGCCCTTGCAGCATCCCATTCCTTTGAGGGGAATTGATGCTACGCCTTTGGCCAAGAATAAGCCTCAGTACTGGACCCAGTTGACCATGTGCATGGCTCCTGCGCATCAGGAGGATATTCGCTTTTTGGTGTTGCATAATCTGCATGATGTGGTCGTGTTGGGTTTGCCGTGGCTGCAGGTCCATAATCCAGTATTGGATTGGAAATCAATGTCGGTGTCCAGTTGGGGTTGTCAAGGGGTACATGGGGATGTTTCATTGTTGTCAATTTCTTCCTCCACTCCTTCTGAAGTCCCTGAGTTTTTGTCGGATTACCGGGATGTATTTGATGAGCCCAAGTCTAGTACCCTACCTCCTCATAGGGATTGTGATTGTGCTATTAATTTGATTCCTGGTAGCAAGTTCCCTAAGGGACGACTTTTCAATTTGTCTGTGCCAGAACACGCCGCTATGCGGAGTTATATAAAGGAGTCCTTGGAGAAAGGGCATATTCGCCTGTCGTCGTCACCATTGGGAGCAGGGTTCTTTTTTGTGGCCAAGAAGGATGGTTCTCTGAGACCTTGTATAGACTACCGCCTTCTTAATAAAATCACGGTCAAATTTCAGTACCCTTTGCCTCTACTTACTGTCTGATTTATTTGCTCGGACTAAGGGGGCTAGTTGGTTCACCAAGATAGACCTTCGAGGGGCGTATAATCTCGTGCGTATTAAACAGGGTGATGAATGGAAAACAGCATTTAATGCACCCGAGGGCCATTTTGAGTACCTGGTGATGCCATTTGGCCTTTCTAATGCTCCCTCTGTGTTTCAGTCCTTTATGCATGACATCTTCCGAAAGTATCTGGATAGATTCATGATCTTATATTTGGATGATATTTTGGTCTTTTCGGATGATTGGGAGTCCCATGTGAAGCAGGTCAGAATGGTGTTCCAGGTCCTTCGTGCTAATTCCTTGTTTGTGAAGGGATCTAAGTGTCTCTTTGGAGTTCAGAAGGTTTCCTTTTTGGGTTTCATTTTTTCCCCTTCTACTATCGAGATGGATCCTGTTAAAATCCAGGCTATTTATGATTGGACTCGGCCTACATCTGTGAAGAGCCTTCAGAAATTTCTGGGCTTTGCCAATTTTTACCGTCGCTTCATCGCTAATTTTTCTAGTGTTGTTAAACCGTTGACTGATTTGACCAAAAAGGGTGCTGATGTGGTGAATTGGTCCTCTGCGGCCGTTGAGGCTTTTCAGGAGTTGAAACGTCGTTTCTCTTCGGCTCCTGTGTTGTGTCAGCCAGATGTTTCGCTCCCTTTTTAGGTCGAGGTTGATGCTTCTGAAATTGGATCAGGGGCTGTTTTGTCTCAGAGAAGTTCTGATTGCTCTGTAATGAAGCCATGCGCTTTCTTTTCAAGAAAGTTTTCGCCTGCTGAGCGTAATTATGATGTTGGCAATCGGGAGTTGTTGGCTATGAAGTGGGCATTCGAGGAGTGGCGACATTGGCTTGAAGGAGCCAAGCATCGCGTGGTGGTCTTGACAGATCACAAGAATCTGACTTATCTCGAGTCTGCCAAGCGGTTGAATCCTAGACAGGCTCGTTGGTCGCTGTTTTTCTCCCGTTTCAATTTTGTGGTTTCGTACCTTCCGGGTTCTAAGAATGTGAAGGCTGATGCCCTTTCAAGGAGTTTTGTGCCTGATTCTCCTGGGGTTCCAGAGCCAGCTGGTATTCTCAGAGAAGGGGTAGTTCTGTCTGCCATCTCCCCTGATTTGCGGCGGGTGCTGCAGGAGTTCCAGGCTGATAGACCTGACCGTTGTCCAGCGGAGAAACTGTTTGTCCCTGATAGATGGACTAATAGAGTTATCTCTGAGGTTCATTGTTCGGTGTTGGCTGGTCATCCTGGGATTTTTGGTACCAGAGATTTGGTGGCTAGGTCCTTTTGCTGGCCTTCTTTGTCACGGGATGTGCGTTCTTTTGTGCAGTCTTGTGGGACTTGTGCTCGGGCTAAGCCCTGCTGTTCTCGTGCCAGTGGGTTACTTTTGCCCTTGCCGGTCCCGAAAAGGCCCTGGACGCATGTTTCCATGGATTTTATTTCAGATCTTCCTGTTTCTCAAAGGATGTCGGTCATCTGGGTGGTTTGTGATCGCTTCTCTAAAATGGTCCATTTGGTACCCTTGCCTAAATTGCCTTCTTCCTCTGATTTGGTTCCATTGTTTTTCCAGCATGTGGTTCGTTTGCATGGCATTCCGGAGAACATCGTGTCTGACAGAGGTTCCCAGTTTGTTTCAAGGTTTTGGCGTTCCTTTTGTGCTAAGATGGGCATTGATTTGTCTTTTTCTTCGGCTTTCCATCCTCAGACAAATGGCCAAACCGAACGAACCAATCAGACCTTGGAAACCTATCTGAGATGCTTTGTTTCTGCGGATCAGGATGATTGGGTGACCTTCTTGCCATTGGCTGAATTCGCCCTTAATAATCGGGCCAGTTCGGCTACTTTGGTTTCGCCTTTTTTTTGTAATTCTGGTTTTCATCCTCGTTTTTCTTCAGGGCAGGTTGAGCCTTCGGACTGTCCTGGTGTGGATTCTGTGGTGGACAGGTTGCAGCAAATTTGGACTCATGTGGTGGACAATTTGACCTTGTCCCAAGAGAAGGCTCAACGTTTCGCTAACCGCCGTCGCCGTGTTGGTCCCCGACTTCGTGTTGGGGATTTGGTTTGGTTATCATCTCGTTATGTTCCTATGAAGGTTTCTTCTCCTAAGTTTAAGCCTCGTTTCATTGGTCCTTATAAGACTTCTGAAATTCTTAATCCTGTATCATTTCGTTTGGCCCTTCCTGCTTCTTTTGCCATCCATAATGTGTTCCATAGGTCGTTGCTGCAGAGATATGTGGCGCCTATGGTTCCCTCTGTTGATCCTCCTGCTCCGGTGTTGGTCGAGGGGGAGTTGGAGTATGTGGTGGAGAAGATTTTGGATTCTCGTATTTCGAGACGAAAACTTCAGTACTTGGTCAAATGGAAGGGCTATGGTCAGGAGGATAATTCCTGGGTTGTTGCCTCTGATGTCCATGCTGCTGATTTGGTTCGTGCCTTTCATTTGGCTCGTCCTGATCGGCCTGGGGGCTCTGGTGAGGGTTCGGTGACCCCTCCTCAAGGGGGGGGGTACTGTTGTCAATTCCGTTCTCGAACTCCCTCCTGTGGTCATGAATGGTACTTCGGTGAGTTCTGTCCGTGGACTCCCTCTGGTGGCTGTGAGTGGAGCTGCTGGTTCTGAGATTCCTTTCCCACCTGCCCTCGTTTAGGGCTAGGCTGGATTTTCTATTTAACTCCACTCAGATCGTTACTCCATGTCAGCTGTCAATGTTCTAGTACTGGTTCAGATCTCTCCTGGATCTTTCTGAGGACCTGTCTACTCCAGCGAAGCTAAGTTCCTGTTTGTTCATTTGTTACATATGGTTTTTATTGCTAAGTTCTAGTCCAGCTTGCTATCATGAAACTGTCTGGCTAGCTGGAAGCTCTGGGGGTGCAGAGTGGCACCACCGCACCGTGAGTCGGTGCGGGGGTATTTTTTGCACACTCTGCGTGGTTTTGTAGTTTTTTGTGTTGACCGCAAAGATCCCTTTTCTATCCTCAATCTGTTTAGTTAGACTGGCCTCCCTTTGCTAAAGCCTATTTCATCCTGTGTTTGTGATTTCCTCTTAACTCACAGTCAATACTTGTGGGGGGGCTGCTTTTACCTTTGGGGAAATTTCTCTGAGACAAGTGAGGCTTTGTTTCCTTTCTTTAGGGGTAGTTAGCTCTTAGGCTGTGAAGAGGCGTCTAGGCAGAGTCAGGCACGCTCCACGGCTATTTCTAGTTGTGTTGATAGGAGTAGGGTTTGGGGTCAGCAGAGTTCCCATTTCCCCAGAGCTCGTCCCGATTCCGTGTTTAACTATCAGGTCTTTCATGGTGCACCTAACCACCAGGTCCATAACACATATATATATCTTTATATTTCATAGAGAGCTAGCTAGCAGAATAGCCGATAATTCAATTGTTGGCATCTGTAAAATCATTACGGAACCCGACAGGATATGAGACATGGTTTACATACAGTAAACCATTGCATATCCGTTAGTTTTTTATATGTCCCTCACTAATAATGTTATTAGTGTAGGTGTGTGTGTAAAATTTTGGAGCTGTAGGTGTTAAAGGATTAATTCACGGAAAAAACTGGCGTGGGCTTCCGCGCAATCATCTCCACCAAAGAGGGAAAGCCAGTGACTGATATTAATAGCCTAGAGAGGGACCATGGTTATTGGCCCTCCCCCCAATAAACATCTGCCGCCAGCCACCCCAGAAAAGGCGCATCTATAAGATGCGCCTATTCCGGCGCTTAGCCTCTCTCTTCCCGTTGCCCTGTAGCGGGGGTATATGGGGTAATAAGGGGTTAATGTCACCTTGCTATTGTAAAGTGACATTAAGCCTGGTTAATAATAGAGAGGTGTCAATAAGACACCTATCCATTATTAATCCAATAGCATGAATGGGTTAAAAAAAATACACACACATTAAGAATAAAGTCTTTTAATGAAATAATTAAACACACAGGTTTACCATCTTTATTACACTCTCAATCCAAGCAAAGCCCCCGTTCTTCTGTACAAAATCCAAAATAAAAAAGCAACAATATCCCATACGTGTCTGCTGTACAGTCAAGTTCCACGCTGCAATCCATCTCAAGGGGTTAATTTGTTTACAACCAGGAGCGGTGCTAATGCTACCGGCCAGGCTGTAAACCACAGAGGAATGAATGATGAATGAATGAAAAGCTGCCTGTGCAGCCTCCCCGCCTGACCGGACAAGAACTAATTAGTGTGGGAAAGTTTCAGCACATTTTCCCACGCTGTCAAGTTCACCTCAGGTCAGGTGGGGCCGACTACTGCTGATGTCACTGAGCATGCACAGACTCACAGCCTGACCGTAGTGAACTTGACAGTGTGGGAAAATGTTCAGAAACTTTCCCATGCTAATGAGTTCATGTCCGGTCAGGTGGGGAGGCTGCACAGGCAGCTTTTCATTCATTCCTCTGTGGTTTACAGCCAGGTCACTTTTGAATGTTGTTGTGCTTTTACACTCGTGGTAGCATGAAACGGAGTCTACAACCCACACAAGTGGCTCAGGTAGTGCAGCTCATCCAGGATGGCACATCAATGTGAGCTGTGGCAAGAAGGTTTGCTGTGTCTGTCAGCATAGTGTTCAGAGGCTGGAGGCACTACCAGGAGACAGGCCAGTACACCTGGAGACGTGGAGGGGGCCATAAGAGGGCATCAATCCAGCAGCAGGACTGCTGTCATGAATCCCAATGGCTAGGGATAGCAAGGGACAAGCAAAGTAATACAAAATATCGGACGAGCTCTAGGGTGATGGAACCTGGGCTGACCGCTGCCCTACGCCTGACAAACGCAACTAGAGATAGCCAGGGAGCGTGCCTACATTGGTTCTAGACGCCACGCCCCAGCCTAAGAGCTAACTAGTACTGCAGAGAAAATAAAGACCTCACTTGCCTCCAGAGGAATGAACCCCAAAAGGTATAGTTGCCCCCCACATGTATTGACAGTGAAATGAGAGGAAGGCACACACATAGAGATGATATATATAGGTTCAGCAAATTGAGGCCCGCTGTAAACTAGAAAGCAGAACGATACAAAAGGGGTCTGAGCGGTCAGCAAAAAACCCTAATCAAAAAAACCATCCTGAGATTACAAGAACCCATGTGCCAACTCATGGCACATGGGGAGAACCTCAGTCCACTAGAGCTACCAGCTAGCATAGAGACATAATAAGCAAGCTGGACAAAAAAAACAACAACTGAAAATCAGCACTTAGCTTATCCTGAAAGATCTGGGAGCAGGTAGGCAGGAACCAAACAGAGCACATCTGAATACATTGATAGCCGGCAAGGGAATGACAGAAAGGCCAGGTAAAATAGGAACCACCCAGCCTCTGATGGACAGGTGGAAACCAAAGGCCGCAACCCACCAAAGTCACCCAGTACCAGCAGTAACCACCAGAGGGAGCCCACAAACAGAATCCACAACAGACTGCTACCTCTGCCTTTGTGCAAAGAGAAACAGGAGGAGCACTGCCAGAGGCCTGCAAAATGACCTCCAGCAGGCCACAAATGTGCAGGTGTCTGCACAAACGGTTAGAAACCGATTCCATAAGGATGGTCTGAGGGCCCAACATCCACAGATGGGGGTTGTGCTCACAGCCCAACACCATGCAGGGCGCTTGCCATTTGCCACAGAACACCAGGATTGGCAAATTCGCCACTGGTGCCCTGTGCTCTTCACAGATGAAAGCAGGTTCACACTGAGCACATGTGACAGACGTGACAGAGTCTGGAGACGCCATGGAGAGCATCTGCTGCCTGCAATATCCTTCAGCATGACAGGTTTGGCAGTGGGTCTGTAATGGTGTGGGGTGGCATTTCTTTGGAGGGCCGCACAGCCCTCTATGTGCTCGCCAGAGGTAGCCTGACTGCCATTAGGTACTGAGATGAGATCCTCAGACCCCTTTTGAGACCATATGCTGGTGCGGTTGGCCCTGGGTTCCTCCTAATGCAGGACAATGCCAGACCTCATATGGCTGGAGTGTGTCAGCAGTTCCTGCAAGATGACGTGGCCTCTATGCTGGACGCTCCTGCGAGTGGAGACTTCCTGAAGAGCACATGGTGAGGCCATGTACCTGGACGGTCTGTGTTGGAAGCTCCTGCGAGTGGAGACTTCCTGAAGTGCACATGGTGAGGCCATGTACCTGGATGGTCTGTGTTGGAAGCTCCTGCGAGTGGAGACTTCCTGAAGAACACTTGGTGAGGCCATGTACCTGGATGGTCTGCGCTTGAAGCTCCTGCGAGTGGAGACTTCTTGAATAGCACGTGGTGAGACCATGTACCTGCAGACCCTGTGACGGCTAACTGCATTGGGGAAGCTACCGACCTTCTGAGGGTCTGGAACTGTCGGGTTTGACCTATTGAGCAAGTAAGTAAGTAAGCCACCAGTAAGGCGGCTTCCCTGGAAGCCAGGACTGACAACGAGTCAGCGTGTGGAGTGGAGCTCCTGGAAGGTAACCTTATACAAGGGGGTTGCAAGAAGGCAGAGAGGTGTATCTGCTACATAAACAGACTGGTGTCCTACAATCTTTCGTGGATGTAACGGTACAGACTGTACTCTATCCGGTTTATGCTGCATTTAAATAAACCGAATGGCCTGATTAAGTGAGAAACCGTTCCTGTGTGCATTAATCCCATTGCCAAGCGAGTATCCCCAACACACTCAGGGAGCGCTATCTCACAAAGTATAAGATATAATTTGGGAATTGCTATGCATACGATTTTCTAATGCATGAATTGAAATGTGAAAAGATCAATTGAATGACGTTATGCCTTTAACATGAAGAGGGACACGGCATTTCTTTTTATAAGTCCATACATACATACATACACGCCTGGTATGAGACACACGAGGCTGAAACTATTTATCACATTAGCTCGATGAAAGCTCCGAATACCAGACATAAACAAAGACAATGTACTCAATAACTGTGCCGAAGTATCGGGAAGAGCAATGAAAGAGTTATTATATCATGTCCCAGTGACATGGCTAATTGTTAATTATTTACCTGAATTATATCTATCCAATCCAGATAATAATGCTCTGAAAGCAGCCGTCTCGTCTAGTCTTGCATTGCTCGCTGCCCTGTATAATTAGATGTGTACACAGTAGATTCTCATCACTTTATTTTCCTCGTGTTCCTTTTTTAAATTTAATATAAGCTAGAAGTTTATTCTTAATATTCATTTTAACCCCTTACAAACCGAGCAATTTTTAACTTTTTAGGCTTTCTTTTTTTTTTTTTCCTCCCCTTCTTCCGAGATCTATAACTTTTTCATTGTCCGGTTTGTTAATATCACTGCTATGTTCCATGTTTCTGTACATCGCGTTACAAAACAAAGGTAAAAGGAAATTAAAAATACACTGCCAAATGTAAAAATAACAGGGGTTTTCTAGGATTAGTAAAAAGATTCTGCCTTTTTCCAGAAACAGCTCCACACCTGTTTATAGGCTGTCTTTGGTATTGCAGGTGAACAAGATTAAACTGTAATACCATACAGAAACATAAGGAATTTTTTTGTCATGGGAAACATTGTTAAAGGGGTCATCCTGGACTTTAACATTGATGGTCTATCCTTAGGATAAGTCATCAATGTCTGATCTGTGTGGCTGCTAGTCATCAATCAGCTGTTCTCGGTATCAGTGGCTACCGGAACTGCTCAGTGCCAAGCTGCACAGCACAGCTCCATCAAAAGAATAGTGGCCATGGCCAGGTACTGTAAATCCAACACTTATTCAAATCAAGAGGATATGCAGTACCCAGCCGCGGCCACTGTTCTATCGACAAATGAACAGTTGCGTCAACACTTGAGAGCACAGCTGATTGGCTGGGGTGCCCGATGTTGCACCCCCACCAATCAGACATTGATGACCTAGTCTAAGGACATGCCATCAATGTTAAAGTCCCAGACATCCTCTTTAAGCTAGCTTCATATTGAAGGTTTTCATAAGATCTGTCAACAATTGAAAGTTGTTTGGATGTTACGATGCACTTACAGCTTCTCAGCCACACACTATTATTCCCTACCTAGCGGCACCCTCCTATGGTTGATTGATAGGTTGTCTGCTGCGCTGATCACTGATCTGTCAGTCAGCAAGGGGAGGGTGCTACTTGGCAGGAAATACAGCGTGAAGCTAAGAAGCTGTAAGTGCATCAACATTGCACTTCAAGGTACAATTCCAAAAAGCCATTTCTCGCCGCTGGAGCAGCATTTGAGGTCAAGTTGGACCATGAGGCTCCAGTCACTTTTCTGAGCACTTTGGCACATCCAGCATTGACTAGGTCTCGCAATGTCATGATGTCACGTGAGGTATAGCTACTAACCGGGCATCGCGAGAGGCCTCATTGTGATAAAATTGATCATTAATTTGGTGAAATTATCACTTATGACTCATGTGATGTCTTTGTTTTCATTCCCCTTCCACATCATGACACCTAGTCAGTGCCGGAGGTGTCATAAAGCCCTAAACATTAACCAAAGCCCAAGGGAGCTGTGTAATGAAACAAGTGAGGGCCGGGGAGCGGTAAGTATTTTACTTATTTTTTTTCTACCATCTTAGCCTTAAAGTGAACCAAGGGAAAGGTGCCACCATTTTGATGGAATAATATCAGAAAAAAAAATCGGATTTTGTCAAATTCAGATTTTTTTTTGCGAAATTTAAAGCAAAACTGTTTTGCTCATCTTCATAGAACTCCATGTTTTAAAGCAGTTTGTCTGTAATTGTAAATCTATTCGCATTGGGTGATGTTTCTCATGGCCTATATTGCTAGTCTGTTTTCCACGTCCTTTTTCTCTTTTACAGAAGAAACTTCCTCCATATCATGGCACAGGATCACAGTGACATGCAGAATTATGTAACGTTATTTTGTCACAATGATCACTATAATACTTGACAGAGCTCAACTTAAATGTCAAGAATCCTTCAGATCCATTCTGAAGGAGGTTTTCTGCATAACACAAATGCTGTCTGATTGCGGAAGTCTGCCTATAGAGCCCTCTCGCTCTCTCCGGTGCCCATTTCAACCCTTTTTATGTCACTTTTATACTTACATTTCCATCTTACAATATGTGATTCATATACTCGCTCTCATCGTTACTTTCATGCTGAGGAAAAAGCCTCCACAAGTAAAGAAGAGATGAAAGAGGGACAATACGGTGCTACTTAAATGAATTAAGGATCACGGCACATTTCAGAAGTGTATTTCTGAAGAGTCGGCAAAAAATGGAATACAAAGTCTTGCCTGGAATATAAATGAGAATAATCTTATTTTTGTAGCTCAGTGGATATAAGATGATTCGAAGAATGAATGTAATCCTCCAAATAAAAAGACATTTGTGGATAGCAGAAAAAAAAATACAAACGTTAGCCAATCAGAAATGCGATGTGCCCTACAGGAGCGTTGTATAAGTCACCAGAGCTTAGACCCGGCTCCATCTCCAGGGCGGAAAGTACATATGTTCAGACAGATGGGAAAGACAAGGCCAAGTACAAATCGGGCTGTAAAACCATCTTAAAAATCTACATCGAAATCCACAATGAAACCCACGTGAGTTACTTGCAGATATCGTTGATCATTTAGGCGTGGTGTCCAGCTGAAATGAATGAAATCGATAGTGAAAGTCCGATGGCACTGATTTGAAGTTTTGCAGCATGTCTATTATCCATGGCAGATGTTTTACTCTGCGAGAAAATGTACTTTGCGAAATCCTATTCACTAACATTATACTGTACTTAAAGTGTGAACTCACCCCATAGATTACTTTTTTATTAGGTAAAATTGGTGTAAAGTTAGATTCACGCTTAGATCATAGGGCTCACTCCCACTTGCGAATAAACCGGACCAATGAAATCGGATTGCATTCCTACCAATTTATTCCAATGCTTGAGCATGCCAAATTCGGATCACAGGGACCCATAAAAGTGTATGGGTGCGGGTGAAGCATCACACTGTACTCAGATATCACCAGTGCAATTCCCGCCGACATCGGCAGCAGAGGAGATGGAGAAATAAGTTTCTCATGCAAGTCTTCTGCAATGCACTCTCATGCAAGAGCATCGGAGCACAGAGCACTGACACACGCAGCAGAGCAGGAGATGAGTGTCATTAGCATATCGCATCCAATGCTCTCACATCTGATGTGATATGCTTGTGGAACCCCGGCCGAACCGACATTGGTATTGGCAATTTCCAAGTGCTGTAGACCTGCATCCTGTCCAAAAAGAACTGCAACAATTCCTGCCGGATTTGTGGGTGGAGTTTGTGAAACACACCTGACAAAGCATTCATGAAACGCACGTCGAGTGTGATTGGTGGGTGAGCCCCTTTCACCTTGACTGCCAAGATGTACTGTTTATTCTTATATTCTTACACTGATTGACTTTTTACTTCAGTACACTTTTCCCTGGCATGCCATGCTTATTTTAATTGTGCAAGTCATTATGAATTGATTACATTTTATGTTTTCTACTAGGATTATTATTTCCAAGGTTTTTGTTTTCCTTTAGTTCACCCACCAACATGTGTCATTTGTGTGCTCTGTGCTAGGACAGTTACCATTACTATTTTTTGTCTTTTAATCATTTTTTTTTGCAATATAAGTTATTTATTATTTTCAGTAATTTTTCCTGTCCTTTATCATTATTGGTCTGTACTTTTTTATTAGACAAAACTAATGTAAAGTTAGATTCGTGCTGGATTACAGTTAATGACATTAGTATCCCCAATTTCCGAATGTCATAGCACCGCCTCCTGTCTGACCGCTACTGCACCAATTCCTACCCAGTTTGTTTAAAACCTGCCCTTTTTCATCCAAGGTCACCATGGACTTGGTGGGAGTTGTCTCTAAAAAATTTGTACCAGGAAAATGTACTTTCCTTGCACTGACTCTAAATACTACAGCCCGGGCACATTAGCTTATTTGCTAATGTCCCAATACCCAAGTTAAGCCTTAGAATTCAGTTATTCCTGAAGCGTCTTAGCCAATATAAATAATGGCTCCATAACAAAGGAAAAGTACAAAAAACTGATGTACTTTCTACAGCGCAGCTTTTAAAGACCAGTGTAAAAAAGTAGGATTAAGGTGCAAATGCAAATATGTTGTAACCAGTATGTACTTCCTTGGTTTCTCATGCCCAAATATATATGTTGAAGCTTGTGGGTTTGCTGCAGGGTGCCCGGTCCAACAGATTTTTTTTTTGCTAAATGGGTCTCTGGACTTCATGGGGGAACCAAGATACCACAACCAAGATTTGTAGCATTTCTTCTAAGTCACAAGGCTTCATTTATCAAAACTGTCTGCATTGAACCTGTCTATGTTGCCCATTATAACCAATGAGAGCTCAGGTTTCATTTTTCATAGTGCTCTGGTGAAATGAAAGCTGAGCTCTGATTGGTTCCTAGGGACAAGAAAGACAGTTATTATGTTGATATGATTAAAAGAGATGGGCCCCTTTCTATTTATTTCAATAAATGTGTTAAAACATTAATTTGCACCACTTATTAATATGGAAGTATTAGAAATTCTCTTCCCGCACTTTTTGGTTGCTGCCTTCCTAACAGCAAAACACTTCTGTTCTCAAAATGGCTGCCAGTGGAGGAGCATGCGACCGGACCTCTCTGTCAGACTCCTCCAATTGAAAAACTGCTTTAGTATATGATAGTTGTTCAATTGGAGGCGGCTGGTCACATGCTCCCTAAGCAGTAGCCATTTTTGAGAACAGGTTTGCTGGGTACTTTTTGAGGAAAGCATTACTAACAAGTGCAGTATGAGCACAGGGAAAATAGAATTCCATTTTTGTTTGTTTTTTTGGTCTCTGTAACTCTGAGGAAAAATGCAATAAGAAGCAGTAAAAATGTTATATCTACCTCAGAATGGTATCAATAACAACACCAGCTCACCATGCAAAAAACAAACTGTCGGACAGCTCCATCGACCAAAAAGATGAAAACGTTATGGTTCTCACAAAATGGTGACACAAGTAATTTTTTTTTTTTTCACCACTTTAATAAAAGCCAAAACTGTATACGTTTGGTATTGCTGTAATTGTACTGACGTGTAGTATCATGTTCATTGTTGATAAATCATTTTTACCAAAGAAAGAATACGGTTAATACAAAACCCAAAATACAGTTCCATTTATTTCACAATTTTTGCCGCTCTTGGAATTTTTGTCCAGTACATCGAATGGTTACATGAATGGTGTTATACAAAACGACCATGGAAAAATTAAAAAGTCATGGAAGAAGGGGAGGAAAGTGAAAAACATAGAAAGTCGGGAAGGGGTTAAGTGCAAAATTTTACTGATTCAATTCACTTACTGACTGTAGACCGACAACCATCTCCCAAGGATTGAAAAAAAATATGAAATATCATTCTAGCAAAGGTATACATGCGCTGAACACTTGCAACACAAGTTTCGTCAAACATTATCAGCCTTTAACCTGTCGCCTGCAATCTAATTTTGGTTCTGTGCACAGAGAGATACAGTGACTTATGTAAGGTCACAAGAAGCCAGGTTGGAAATTGAAAACTGAGTCTATTGCTCAGACTCCGTGTCTCTTTCAGTGTGTGTCCGAAGAGTCTGTGGTATTTATATTACTTATAATGGCAAAACATGCTTTTTGGCTGCGGGATAATAAAAGGGACTTTCCGCTTACTAATAATAAACGTAGGGCGATGGGAAAATGCAAAATCCTACATTTCTTATCTATCACAAATTCACACCAAAAGTGCAAATCTCTATGATATTTTAAGAACGGATGTAACAACACAAAAGCGTATTCAGAGAAATAAAGAGTTAAATGTAGAAATGTGTCAATGATGTATGACAGTATAGAAGAGCAATCAGCAAGGAACATATTGCAACTGTGTAATGCAACCTGTATGCTCCTTATGTTACAGCGCAGCTGTTCATCTCAAGCACTAGGACTGGGGTGTGACTAGCACCCATCTCTGCACCCTTTACAGTTCATTTCTTGATTGATTGATTTATTCATTTCTCTTCATGTATAAATGTTAGCAATGTACCAACCTAAATTCGAGACAACCCCTTTTGAGGAGTCAAAGATAATATTAATGATAGCCCCCATGAGGTCTCCAAGAGCAGCCTCCAGACTGTAGGAGCTCATGTTTGTTCCTGCTCTTGATGTGTGCAGTGATGTCTTTAGCACATCAGTCGCTCTGGATAAGGAGGGGGCACTATTTATGTGGTGTAAAGTGCCATTAGAAAGAGTAATGGGCATGAGTAAGGCTAGCCTCCCTCATTAGATGGCTGTTGGCGAAACGATGCTTCGATTGAACATTCAGTTGACAA
This sequence comes from Ranitomeya variabilis, assembly GCF_051348905.1. NCBI lineage: Eukaryota > Metazoa > Chordata > Amphibia > Anura > Dendrobatidae > Ranitomeya > Ranitomeya variabilis. Next base: position 324,925,797 of record NC_135233.1, on the reverse strand, counting down.
TCATATAAGTAAACATTATCATACACGGGATTTTTCGCTCGGCCTGGAGAACACTTTGATTGGTAGTCCGAAATTGTACATGCACGATCGACATCTCTCCTGCCCATCAGTTGGTCTGCACCCTCATACTTCACACTAGACCATCGGCCAAACCCATCGATATCAGTGTGTTTAGTCGACTTTAGTCTGATGTGTATGAGGGATTTTCTGTTTTCTAGGGGTGCACCTCTGGCCTTCTGCAATTAACTGAAAAGTGGGACCTGGGGTCAGCTTACACAGAAGGGGGATCTCCAGATGACACCTCTGCAAGTTTAGGTCTTGGGAGAAGTATCATTAGGAGCTGTAGAACAGTAACGCTGAGCGTAATGTGCATACCACCTGAGTTTGGAGGAAGAGTGCCACAAAAGGGGATGCAGCAGCACATACATTTGTGAGGAGGCTTAAAAGTCTCCTCACCTTGGCATGCTTGACATGTCATTCTCCACAAGGAGAAATGTTAGCCCTTGGATTCCTATCAGAAGCCTTTCACCGAGCCAAACCACATCTCACACTTTGCACTATTGAGGGACAGTACCCTGAAAAACATTGTCGCCAATTTAAGATTCTGGTTTGGCTTTTATCCTAAGTCAAGTGAAAAGGCTTATTAAAGGGTCGACATTGACTTTTAGGATTGCTACTTCCCATAGGTGGCACTAGAGTTCTACTCTTCTTCTCTGTAATTGTGCAGTCTCTCTGTCCTTTTTATTAACCTTTGGATGTGTAATACACAATCATAACAAAAACTACTGATTATATGAACAGTTAATAATCCCCTTCCCCCATTCAGCATGATAACATTCATCGCAAATTGTAATTTGGATCAATTAAAGTCATCGAAAAAACTTGAATCCTTTGAGGAAAAAATCTAGTCCAATTATTTCCATTGACAAAATGCAGCCTGGTCTCATAAAAGCCAAGACACGTGGAAACACTTTGCACTTGTACAATGAAGAGAAAAATAACCTGTAATGTTTCCTTCCTTTAATTGTCTCATTAAATAGTATCGCAGAATGCACAATGTTCTGCCTGCTGATTCTGTCTATGGACTTATAAATAAGACATCCAGTATATACCTAAAGCATCAAAGCAAGAACAAGCAGTTCTATTTCTCTAAAGTACATTTTGTGGAAGACAAAACAGTCGGGAAGACATTTTCATTATTTGCAGAATCAGTATTTGGATTTACAGTACAACGAAGCCATGGAAGCTATGGTTCTTCAATCATTAAAGAACTACAAATCCCAGCATTGCCACTTTTTTTTATTAATCTTCGTTTAAATATGAAAAACATCTACAAGATCAATTTTTCTTACTAAGTATCCTGCTAATCCTGGTTCTCTTTAATAAGAAAATAGTTTCAGGTCATGTTCACACAAGCATTTTGACATTCCGTTTGACATTTTGGTCCCGATCAGATGCCTATCATACAGCCAAACCAGATCTTACACTTTGCACTGATGAGGGGTAGCACCCCGAACACAGTGTCTGCAAATTGAGATTCTGGTTTTGGCTTTTATCTTAAGCCATGTGGCAAGGCTCGTTAAAGGGTCGACATTGATGTTTAGGATTGCTGCTTCCTATAGGTGGCACTAGAGTTACAGTGGGGGAAATAAGTATGTGATCCCTTGCTGATTTTGTAAGTTTGCCCACTGACAAAGACATGAACAGTTTTTAATTTAGGTTGCAGGTTAATTTTAGCATTGAGAGATAGAATATCAAAAATAAAATTCAGAAAATCACATTGTATAAATTATATAAATGTATTTGCATTTTGCAGTGAGAAATAAGTATTTGATCCCTTACTAACCATTAATAGTTCTGACTCCTACAGACCAGTTAGATGCTCCTAATCAACTCCTTACCTGCATTAAAGACAGCTGTCTTACATAGTCACCTTTATAAAAGACTCCTGTCAACAGACTCTTATTAATCAGTCAGACTCTAACCTCTACAACATGGGCAAGACCAAAGAGCTATATAAGAATGTCAGGGACAAGATCATAGACGTGCACAAAGCTGGAATGGGCTACAAAACCATAAGACGCCGAGTGAGAAAGAGACAACTGTTGGTGCAATAGTAAGAAAATGGAAGAAATACAAAATGACTGTCAATCGAAATTGATCTGGGGCACCATGCAAAATCTCACCTTGTGGGGTATCCTTGACCATGAGGAAGGTGAGAGATTAGCCTAAAAACTACACGGGGGAACTTGTTAATGATCTCAAGGCAGCTGGGACTACCGTCACCAAGAAAACCATTGGTAACACATTAAAGGTTTAAAATCCTGCAGTGCCCACAAGGTCCCTCTGCTCAAAAAGGCAAATGTGCAGGCCCATCTGAAGTTTGCCAATGATCACCTGTGAGTGATTGGGAGAAGGCGATTTGGTCAGATGAGACAAAAATTGAGGTCTCTGACATTAACTGATCTCGCAGTGTTTGGAGGAAGAGAAATGCAGCCTATGACCCAAAGAACACCATCCCCACTGTCAAGCATGGAGGTGGAAACACTATATTTTCAGGGTGTTTCTCTGCTAATGCCACAGGACTACTTCACCGCATCAATGGGAGAATGGATGGAGCCATGTACCGCAAAATCCTGGAGTGACAACCTCCTTCCCTCTGCCAGGACATTAAAAATAGGTCATGGCTGGGTCTTCCAGCAAGACAATGACTCAAGCCATACAGCCCAGGCAACAAAGGAGTGGCTCAAAAAGAAGCACATTAAGGTCATGGAGCGGCCAAGCCAGTCTCCAGACCTTAATCCCATAGAAAAGTTATGGATGGAATTGAAGCTCTGAGTTGCCAAGCGACAGCCTCAAAATCTTAATGATTTAGAGATGATTGCAAAGAGGAGTGGACCAAAATTCCTCCTGACATGTGCGCAAACCTCATCATCAACTACAAAAAACGTCTGACTGCTGTGCTTGCCAACAAGGGTTTTTCCATCAAGTATTAAGTCTTATTTATTAGATGGATCAAATACTTATTTCTCACTGCAAAATGCAAATACATTTATATAATTTATACAATGTGATTTTCTGGATGTTATTTTTGATATTCTGTCTCTCAATGTTAAACTTAACCTACCCTTATAATTATAGACTGTTCATGTCTTTGTCAGTGGGCAAACTTACAAAATCAGCAAGGGATCAAATACTTATTTCCCCCACTGTATAGTTCTCTTCCTCTCTGAAGATGCAATTTGTGTTTGACATTTTGATATTCTGTCTTTGATGCCTGCTATGAAGGTAGGAGGATGAATTTCCCCTGTAACTGGGGCTTGTTTATAAGGTAAATGAGGAAAATAAAACAACTGGTGGAGAAAGGTTGAACCTGATGGACCTAAGTCTTTTTTCAACCTATGTAACTATGTAGTTATTTAAAAAATGAAATTCTCCCCCCCAAAAGGTATTTTATGAACTTATAAGAGACACAATGTGTGAAATAAATGACAAACAAGAAAATAAATAAGCAGGAAAAAAATAAATTAGTTAAAAACGCCCCTGCTGAAAAAAAAATGTGTCTGAGATGTAAAAATAATTGTGACAGAAAGTGGAGCAAATTTTACAATGTATTTTCTATGATCCTTTATGGCAAAAAAAAATGCGAAAAACAGACACGGATTTCCATTATTTTCTCACCGATATCACTCCATGTAGGCAAAAAAAGAAAAAAGAAACAGAGTATGAAAGTAAAATAAAAATGACACGTCACGTATCAGGAAAAAGGAGGCAAAAGTAATTTATATCCACAACGCGTGCAGCTGGCCTCAGGGCTCCTTCACACGCTTATTTTAGCTTTTTGGCTTGTAATAAATGCCATGAATTTCGTGCAATGTCTATGACGCCCTTCATAAAAGATATAGAATTAAAATAAAGCCTTACCCAGAGTTGTGCTTTGACGAAGAATTACAACCCAAAAACTATAAAATGTCAATAACTCCTTATATGCATTTTATATTTTGTTTTGCCGCAGTATTTTAGTCCCTTGGCCTTTACCCCTCTACACTCCCCGCAATTTAAAAAAAAAATTGTAAACATAAAAAAAGGAGAAAGTGTCACGAAAAGGCGGCATGTTTCTCCAAAACAATTAATGCCATTTTAGTCTATTGGTTAAATAATTGATTTATAAAGCAAGGGGCTATAAGTTTTCCAATTTATCATGTGGGCAGTCTCTTTAAATGATTAGGCAAATTTCAAAAACTATTTTATGTGTTTTGTAAAAGTTACCACTTTCTCCACTGCAGATGTACCCGTTCTCTGAATGCTGAGCTCTGTATAACCCCAACCCCACCACTGATTGTCAGCTTTCTGTGGACGCTGTGCATAGGCAGAACGCAGCCAATCAGTGGTGAGGGGAGGGGGTTATACAAAGCTCATAAATATTGAGGACTACATGGCTCAGGTTTACTAGTCCTCTAGTGAGATCTCCTGCTCACAAAAAAATGAAATGTATTTTTCTTAAAACTACAGCAAGCCTGGTGACAAATTCCCTTTTATCTGCACTCACAAACTGCAGCACTACGTGGGGCCCGAGTGGCTCCTTTGCATGGTCCTATACAGCCTCCCCGCACAACAGTGCTTTATGGGGTATGTTAGACTCTGTCCAAAGGGAAACATTCCTCTGAATATGTATAATCTGATTAAATACCGGCCCCATAGTCCTCAAGGGCAGCCTTATTATCAGGGACATAACGATCATGGTTGTAGACAGTACAACTGGGACCGGGCCCAGGCGGGAGGGGAGCCCGCCAACGCCAGCAGCTATTTCACCTTAATGTCTGTCTGAGGACGCACATATTGCAGAGCATAGACCCGCCGGCTCCCTGGACTGCAATACATGCTACCGACCAATCAGAGCAAGCCGCTGGTGGTATATGGCAATGACGTCATGAACCATCTGTCACATGCTGAAGCTAGCTGCCGGCTTCTGCAATAGCAATGGAAGAAGATGATCCACAACATGGGAGCAGGGAATGTTGAGTAGAATCATCTATTTGTTTTAATATTTGTTTCAGAAGAGCGCAGAACATGGACCTCATTAATACAAGAAGCCAAGGATGGGGCAAGTTATGCCAGGATGGGGGGCATGTATTACTGAAAGGGGTTAAGCATGAATCACATTATACAAGGATGGGGACATATATTACTGGATGGGGCCCAGTGTGAGGGACATTACACCAGGATGGGGGACATATATTACTGAAAGAGGTCCAGGATGGGGGACTTTATACCAGAAAAGGGGGACATTTTACCAGGAAGGGGCCCAGGATGGAGACATTATACCAGGATGGGGAACATTATCACTGAAAGGGGCACAGATTCGGGGACATTATACCAGGAAGGAACCCGCAATGGGGAACATTATTACGGAAAGTGGCACAGGATGGAGGACATTATTACAGAAAGGAGGACATTGTTACATGAGAGGTCGAACTTGTATGATTTCACAGGATCTGGAACACTACAAGAGCCCATACATCTGATGAACATGGGCCCAGGTTCAAATTTTGCAGCGGGGCCCATCAGACTCTAGTTACAGCACTGCTTATTACTCCTCAGTTTTAACCAGAGCCATGAACATTTCAGTGCATGTGCAGACAAGGCAGGTTGAATATGTTCCCAGCCACAGATCGTAGGTGTTGCTTGATATTCCTGTGAAATGTTAAGGGCTGCAAGCTAACAATCTTATCAGACACAAACTAATAGAAGTGTTTTAAATCCCATGACACTTGCAGCTGGCACATGAATCGCTGAAAGTACCTGCAACCCATGCAGACCTATTTGCAGTGGTCATTTTGTGGATGTTGAGCTGGATGTTCATGAACTCTAAGGTTACCAAAGAAAAATGCCGATGGCTGCCTGTGACAACACCAATCTACAGGTCTTCTTTTACTAGATAGTAATAAAACTGTGCAGGCACCGAGTACCACAATGGACCAGTGGCAGAGACAGGAGGGGAGCGCCTTGTATGTGAATGTTCAGTCATAGATCTCCTTGTTTTAATTCTCTATCCATTTCATCTGGTGAATTAGAGCCCATCAGTAGGCAGGAGCCAAGAGGGCCATGGTGGCATGACCTCAATTTTTTGCTATTGTGGTATTAAGCCCACCTTGCCTACAGGGCCTTTATGCAGCCGCTGCCTCAGTCATATCTTTACAGAAGCCTCCCATGGCCATCAGTCATTTTCCAAATCTCATTTTTAGGAGGCATTTTTTTAAATGAAAGCTTCAAACTGGTTAATATTCTCACAATTAAATCAGCATAATTAATAGAACTATTTGTTCTCAGTTTGTTGTCAAAGACCACATGGATGGTAAGATTTAGACCAGTTCTCTTCCTGTTGGTGCTATGTGACAGCCATTTTTGCTGCTTTGCTCTACTATGGAGTGGTGTGAACCAGGGCCTTGAGGGCTTTGCTGTGAAGAATGGGTGCTGTTGGTCACATGGGTGTCTACTCCTGCTGGTACTCTGGTGCGACAGCGATGGTCACCATGCAGTACTTCACCAAATATAACATGAACCTACTACAGAGACTCATTGCGTTGCGGCAGTGCGCTTATCTATTTTGATGAAAATGCTAACTAAGAATCTCATGTTCACTTTGCTTAGCCGCATTATATCAGTGTAGAATATTTGGATGTGCAGTCCAAGTTATGCTTTATTCCAGATGTTTTCATCAGTGTGTACGGTGATTTATATAAAGGCATTGTGTCCCTTTACTCTGCTATGTGATCATAGGTCAGTAAATAAACTGCTGTTCTCTGTGTTCCTGAGCAGGATTCCCTTAACAATTGAAGCTCAATATACAACTTAGCATGAAGTTGTATCACATTTAGCTTGGTTATTTGTTCTCTATTTACTGTACTGTGAGTGTAAAATCGTAGCGTCAAACCCCAAAAAGAAGAGATAATAGCCCTGAGAACAGCCAAAGCCAAGCCATTAACTGTGTAATACAAAGTAATTCAATAATCACTAAGTAAGAGATAAACATTAGATAGATAGATAGATAGATAGATAGATAGATAGATAGATAGATAGATAGATAGATAGATAGATGATACAGGGTGGGCCATTTATATGGAAACGCCTGGGTGGGCCATTTATAAAGCTGGATCCAAAATGGCCAACTTCAAAATAGCCGCCATGGTCACCACCCATCTTGAAAAGTTTTCCCCCTCCCATATACTAATGTGCCACAAACAGGAAGTTGATATCACCAACCATTCCCATTTTATTTAGGTGTATCCATATACATGGCCCACCCAGGTGTATCCATATAAATGGCCCACCCTGTAGATAGATAGAAACATAGATAGATAATAGATAATAATAATAATAATAATAATAATAATCTCTATTTTTACATAGCGCTAACATATTCCGCAGCGCTTTACAGACATTATCATCACTGTCCCCAAATGGGGCTCACAATCTAATTTCCCTATCAGTATGTCTTTGGAATAGATAGAAAGAAAGATAGATAGATAGATAGACAATAGATAGATGATAAGTAGATAGATAGTAGATAGATAGATTATAGATATTTAGAGAGATTATAGATAGATAAGACAGATAATGATAAATAGATAGATTATAGATGAGATGATAGATAGATAGATAGATGATAAATAGATTATAGATATGATAAATAGATAGATAGATAGATACATAGATAAAAAGATAGAGTGAAAAAAGGAAAACAGCGCAAAAAAGTATGAAAAAAAGTGGACTTTATTGCCCAAATGGTGTGGCAACGTTTCGGACGTGATATCCTTTCTCAAGCCTTGAGAAAATATCACATCTGAAACATTGCCACACTATTTGGGCAATAAAGTCCACTTTTTTTCATATTTTTTTGCGCTGTTTTCCTTTTTTTTACTCTCTTATTGGAAACCATTGGCTTGTTGGTTGGGAAAGCTCTGCATGACATTTGAGGTAATTTTTTATGCTGTTCCAATTTTTCTTCTTAGAAAGATAGATAGATAGATAGATAGATAGATAGATAGATAGATAGATAGATAGATAGATAGATAGATAGATAGATAGGCCATGGAAATGATATAACAGTGAAAAATTAAGTTGGCACACAGATAAACATGTGGACCTACCTGGCTATGATCCGTCTGCGTTTCCAAGCAGAATACCCAATGTAGCCAGTAATGCACAATGGATCCAATCCTTGTTATTAATATTGTCCACAAAAGTAAGTTGATTAAATAAGGGATAAATGTCAAGAGCAATTACCGGGGTCATCAGCTGAACGCAGTTCACCCCAGAGTAATGTGAAAAGTGGCAAGTCACAGGCTGTATATTGATTCTATTTTTAGGGAAACTGAATTCCTCTGACTGGCCTTTTTCTTTCCAAGTTGCTCTAACTAAGTGCAGAAGACAGCTGTGTGGAGATCATCTTACAAGACTAAGGCTTCACCAGGTTAAAGAAACAAGCATAAAATACAAGGTTTTTCATGTTTTTATGTAGCGTCATGTGTGTATATAATACGTCGTGTTTGCCTGTATTTCTGCTCTACAGTGTTGGACGATGACTGCACCCTTCCCGTGTGCGCCCTCAGAGAGGCTCAAGAAGGCATTTGATGGATCTCTGCTACCTTGGCTTGGGTTCCACAGTCAGAAGCTATGGAGCCGAGCCATTGGTTCTAGAATGAGGCTGAGCCTGCTGTAAAGTAACCTTACCCCCGGTGATGTAATGCATAATGCACTGACATGCGCTGTCTCTGCTTGTTTACGTGTGGCCAGATCATGGCACCCGTAATACCAGTTAGAATGTGCTGGTCAACACTTAATCCCCTCTTCGATGTGAAGCTAGGAACTCTGCAGACATAGATATCTATAAGGCGAGGGTGCACAGGAAAATTATGTTTCCAGTTTGCCCTTCTTGACCATTTCTTGACTCCTGCACCTAGGCCCGACTTAAGGTTTATGAGGAGTTCCAATGGGCCCTTCTTCACTTTTGTGTTTTACTTCTCACCTTCCAAGAGATTAAGCTTTTTTTTTTTTTAGCCTCTAAAGTTTTAACAGGGCTTGTTTTGTTGCTCTAAGAGCTGACATTTTTTATTGATACAATTTTCTGATCTATTTTTATTTCTTTTCTTGGTGGACAAAGTGAAAATAAAGTGTGTGTGTGTGTGTGTGTGTGTGTGTGTGAGTGCTAATGTGGCACCAAAAAATTCATAATTTATAGAAAAGTAGTGTAAATTATGACAAAATGTAAGTCTCAATGAATTCGATGCACCTCACTCCAGTGCTCACTTCTTCAAAAGTGGCATACAAGTTTTAATGAATCGGGGTCTAAGCTTTCTCAGCTTCTTATTATAAGAGGAGCTGTGGTCACTCATAGCGTAAACCTCTTGTTTTCTGCAGGTGTCCGCACCAAACTATGCAGTAACAGTCTTTTCTGATTATTGAATTTCTGCTGCATTTTGTATGCCTTTTTCTTCCTTATTTGATGTGTTTTTCGTGCAGATGTAAAGCTGCATGTTTAAGTGTTTTTTATAGTGCAGAAAAGCTTTGATTCTGCAATTAAGGCTGGTTTCACACGTGTGTTTATTTCCGGTACCGGAAAAAAAGGTACCGGAGATATCCGTGTGTCCGTGTGTGTACTGCGTGTGGCACACGTGTGGCAACTGTGTGCCACCCGTGTGCTGCATTAGTACCACATGGACAGGACTACAGTAAGCGCTGTTCCCCGGCGGCAGGTGCTGAAGCCTGCTCTCATCATTCTCCCCTGCTCTGCCGGCGAGCAGAAGAGAATGATGAGCATTATATTAAAGTCCGAATGACAGCAGGCAGGGGCTTTTGGGACTCTTACCCCATCATCCGACACCTGCTGCCGCTAATAACAGTGACAGTAGGTGCGGATGATCGGGGTATTCCACAGCCGCTGGCTGCAATCATTCGGAAATAAATGAATGAAAAACCCGACGTGGGTTCCCCTCTATTTTATTGAACCAACCAGACAAAACTCACAGCTGGTGGCTGCAACCTACAGCTGTCAGCTTCTGCAAGGTTGGTTATCAAGAATAGAGGGGTCCCTACGCTGTTTTTTTATTTATTTAAATAATTATAAAAAAACGGCGTGAGATTCCCCACATTTTTTACAACCAGCCTTGCTAAAGCTCACAGCTGGGGGCTGCTATTCTCAGGCTGGTAAGGGGCCATTGTTATAGCCCCCCAGCCTAAAAACAGTAGCCCACAGCTGCCCAGAAAAAGCGCATCTATTAGATGCGCCTTTTCTGGCACTTTGGCTCTTCCCACTTGCCCTGTAGCGGTGGCAAGTGGGGTAATATTTGTGGGGTTGTTGTCACTTTTCAGGTGACATCAAGCACACGCCTTAGTAATGGAGAGGCGTCTAGAAGACACCCATCCATTACTGATCCTATAGTTGCAATGCTATATAAACACACGGCCATAATAAAGTCCTTTATTTGAAAAAATGACACAGACTACTTTAATGTTCTAAATTAAATCATACTTACTGCAACACCAAATTCCCCGACGCCCTAGATCTCCTGTAATAAAAGTAAAATAATCATCACCGGCTTTTTCCCACAGTACTGAGGTCACCGCAATTCAGCCCGACCTTGATAATGTCACCGCTTGTGAATGATGCTGTGCAATCAGCAACTCATTCACCAGTGGTTTTCAGCCGGGACGGTCGTATCTTGGCACCATCCAGGATGAAAACTATTTAGCCCCAGATATGGATTACAGCGTGGGACACAATGACGGACAGGTATGGTATAGTATATTGTTGCTTTACTATTTTACTTTAATTATAGGAGATCAAGGGCATCGGGGAATTAGGTGTTATGGTAAGTATGGTTTAATTCAGAACATTAAAGAGATTTTTTTCTTCCTATAAAGCTACTAAAACATAATAATCATCACAAATCAGCAAATAGCAAGGACATATTTAATGTCCCTGTAATCATAATGACACGCTCAACACAGTGATTAAATTATTTATGTGGATTGACAAATGGCATAAAAATGGAGTGACATATTTTTTCTCTATTAAACCCATAAAAATTCATTAAAAATGTAATGCTGAGGTCATGTTCACACATAGCATAAATGTTGTGTTTTTTTCTACTGCTTTTTTCCAGCACGTTTTCTGCAGGTGTCCATACCACACAAAGCCATAACAATTATATCTGATTATTGCACCTTTCCTGCATTTTTTTTAATGCGTTTCCCCCCTTATTTGATGCTTTTTTTATGTAGATATGAAGCAGAGTTTTTAACGTTTTTTTTATAATGAAGAAAAGCTTTGGTTCTGTGCTTAAAAATGCAATAGCTATTTTTTTCTCATGCTTTTTTCAGAAGAGGTCTATATATATAAAAATGCACCAAATCTGCACAGTTCAGCAGCATCTTTAGATGCCCCGATGACAGACATTTCATGAAATGACATTCAATTTGCTTAGACATTACACTGTAGACAGTGTTCACATATAGTGTAAATGCTTCATTTTTTCTGCTTCTTTTTTGCACAGAATTTCTGCTGTGTGTTAGGCTACTTTCACACATTCGTCGGTATGGGGCCGTCGCAAACCGTCAGCCCGACGTACCGACGGACGTTGTGCTAAATTTAGCACAACGTGGGCAGCGGATGCAGTTTTACAACGCATCCGCTGCCATTGTAATGAGCGGGGAGAAGGGGGCGGAGTTCCGGCCGCTCATGCGCACTCGGAAATGGCGGATCCAATGGACAAAAAAGTTACATTGAACTTTTTTTGTTACAACGGACCGCTAAAACACGATGCATCCGTCGCACGACGGATGTGACGTGTTGCCATCCATCGCAATCCGTCGTCCATTAAAGTGTATGGCAAAAAAACGGATCCTGCAGGCACATTTGCAGGATCCGTTTTTTTGCCATAACGAAGGATTGCAACGGAGGCAAAAAGACGGAAGTGTAAAAGTAGCCTAACTGTCCAAGCAAAGTGGAAGTGATTTTATTAATTCTGCGGCCTCCATACATCTAAAGACACTGCTGAACTGTGCAGTTTTTGTGATTTTTTTTTTCTGAAGGCTTTTATGTGGGGCCTAAAAAAACACACTAGAGATGGGTGAGCACTAAAATTCTTGGATGCTCGTTACTCGAACCAAACAATTCCTAATGCTCGGATGCTCATTTTGAGTAAGGAGTATAATGGGAAATCCAAGCACTTTTTTCAGCAGACCCTACAAGGAGGTATGGGAGCAGTGAAAACATTGAAAGGGATGGAAAAAATGTACTGATTGGAAGGAGAACAGCATGGGGAACACCCCTGGAAGCATCTCTGACTCACAAATCGCTATTCTGAATAATGGTGACACACTTTTACTCCACTTTAAGGGCTGACAATAAAACATTCAAAATCAACAAGAAATTGGAGTTTACAGGAAGAAATATGTTAAGAAACATTATTTTCTGTATAATGGCTTGTATATAAGGCACATTTTTAAAAGGACTTAAAAAAATAATATTTTAAGTAAATCAAAATTGACATTTTTCTTAAAAAATTGGAAATTTCAGTGTAATTTATGAAGGATTCAAAAACTAGCAAAAACATGATGGAAGAAGGACTCAGATACATCCTGTATTAGACATAAAGGAGGGTCCCATACACACGTAGTGGTACGTCTAGACTCATAGATGCTATGCACTATATGCAAAATGTGCCAAAAATTACAAGCATTGTCATCCACACACCCTTGAAGGCATCAAATGTAGTACCTCATTCAAATATTGTGAACAAAGTATAGTTGTGGTACTCCTACATTCACAAAAGTTCTGAACAGTGCAAAGCCTGCCAAAAATTACAAGCAGGGTTATCCATACACCCTTGAAGGCACCAACTGTAGTACCTCATTCAAATATTGTGAACAAACTGTAGTTGTGGTACTCTGACACTCATAAAGGCTCTGCACAAAGTACAAAGACAGGAACAAATTATAAGCAAGTGCATCCATAGACCCTTGTTAGGCAACAAATAGAGGGCCTCATTACAATATTTTGAAAGTGTAGTTGTTGTGCTCCTACACTGATAAAGGGTCTGAACAAAGTGCTAAGCCATGGAAAAATGATAAGGAGGGTAATACAGTCATCCATAGACCCTTGAAGGCAACAACTGGCAGGCCTCATTCAAATATTGAAGATTAAAAACACTTTATGTGCTTCTGTCATCTGGTTTTGTGGAAAAGTTGAAGCTAATCCACGCTTTACTAATTTTAATCAGAGTGTTCCTGTCAGCATTTTCTGTTGACCCCGTGATGGCATTAAAAACCCACAGACAAGACGCTAGCGGCAGGGACAACACATGCCAGGTGTTTAGCTTTGAGACCCAAAAGCTGATGGTCTCAGTGAAATTAGAGAAAATGCTGGTTTTGTCAGCCAGGTGTTGCTTGACTATCTTTAAAAACATTTCCCTCCTTGCCCAAAAATACTCTGTTATCAAGGACTGGATGCTGGGCTGGTGTCATGAAATTGGTCCAGGTCTTTGACAGGGTACCCCTTTCTCTGATGTTTGTCTCCATCGCCTCTCCTTGATTGAGCAAGGAAGCTTGGTCTTGATGATATCATTGTCTGATTGGAATTTTTCCAACATATTTTCCACAATTACCTTCTGCTATAACACCATTTTAGTAGAGCTGTCTGCCTCAGGAAGGAGAGATGCAAGGCTCTCCTTATAGTGTGGGTCTAGTAGGGCCCAGTCTCTATAATGTGCCTCCTCCTCACACTCCCCCTCTTTGGCATACTGACCAATCCTGGCTGTGCCCTTACACTGTCCCCCCATGCCACCCCTCCACTACTCAGTCTCTATTCTGTGCCCACTCACATTTTTCTCCTTCCATACTGTCTCCTCACAGTATTCCCCTCAATAGTCAAATCACACATTTCACAAAAATTATGGTACTCTCTGGTTGCCATCTTCTGCCATTTTTAGCTGCACTTCGCCATCACATAACTGCATTTGTACACTGCCAAAACACACAGTGACTGCTGTGTAGAGTGGAGGTCATTTTTTTGAAATTTCTCAATGCAAGTATATGAGACCAAGAGTGAGACTAAAGAGTTTTATGTTGAGTCTCATAGGTTTACATTGACAAAGTGACAATGACTCCACAACATGATCTGGAAAGTTAAATATGCTGTGATGTGACATCAGAACGGAACGGAGCGCCGCAGAAACTGGGAAAACATGGTTACCGGTAAGTATACTACAACCATCATTACACTTACTCACATAATCTCTAAGAAATAGATATTTTTTTAAAAAAATCACAGGTGTGGGGGTTCAAGTTTTTACTCTGGAAAAACTTTTAGACCTACAGGTGCTTCTCACAAAATTAGAATATCATCAAAAAGTTAATTTATTTCAGTTCTTCAATACAAAAAGTGAAACTCGTATATTATTTAGAGTCATTACAATCAGAGTGATCTATTTCAAGTGTTTATTTCTGTTAATGTTGATGATTATGGCATACAGCCAATGAAAACCCAAAGGTAATTATCTCAGTAAATTAGAATACTTTGTAACACCAGCTTGAAAAATGATTTTAAAATCTGAAATGTTGGCCTACTGAAATGTAAGTTCAGTAAATGCACTCAATACTTGGTCGGGACTCCTTTTGCATCAATTACTGCATCAATGCAGTGTGTCATGGAGGCGATCAGCCTGTGGCACTGCTGAGGTGTTATGGAAGCCCAGGTTGCTTTGATAGCAGCCTTCAGCTCATCTGCATTGTTGGGTCTGGTGTCTCTCATCTTGCTCTTGACAATATAAGATCAGGCGAGTTTGCTGGCCAATCAAGCACAGTGATACTGTTGTTTTAACACCAGATATTGGTACTTTTAGCAGTGTGGACAGGTCAGGGCCGTATTTAGAGTTTCTGCTGCTCTAGGCACTTTTAGTGCTGCCTCCCCCATTGGTGAGTATGACACTAGGTGTATCTAGGGTTTCTGGCACCCGGGGAAATAATTAATTTTGGCCTACCCCCCCTCCCCGCCAAGGACATATAGGATTTTCACACTTAGTCATGTACCCACGAGCTCCCCTCCCTAATGCTCTCAATGTTCAGTGAAAAACAGAGAAGCAGGAAGAGAAGCTCGTTGTCACAGGACCACAAGTATGAAAGTCACATATGAGTGAAGTGTCCATGTGACGACTACTGGAACCTGCAGAGCTGAATCCTGACATCGCAGGCTTCTGAATTCTCACAACTGCACACTTTTAGGATTCTCCCTTGCCAGTGGACAGTCATGTCAGCACAAGCATGTGATTTGTATACTTCTGATCACATTCCAACTAGACGTGCCCAGCCTCACTCACTTCATTTTCATTGAGTGAGGCCACACATGTCTAGTCGGCACGTGACTGCATGTATGTAAATCGCCAGCACGAGAGATTCCTGACAGCGTGCAGGATGAGAACTCAGAAGTCGGCAGTCACAAAGAATGACTGCAGACTCATTACAAACCTGGACATTCCCTTTAATGCTCCTAATATAAATAAAAACATGAGAGTTAGTTAGTATCGCAAATAACACTTACATCCAGGTACCTTATAGATGACATCGTCTCTGCAGCTGTTCTCCTTCTTTTCTTCATCTTGTCCAGACCCCATGATGAGTTTTGTCATCCACAGCCGTCTCTGCAGACTTCCATCTTCTCCGTTCTTTTGCAGAAAATCTCCACATGATGCACTTAAAGATATAAGTGTCATTCTAATGAATAAATTGCCTCCTGAATAAATTGCCCCTCACTATATCGTCTGCACAAAATATGACCCCCACACTGTCCCTCTTATGGTACATACTCTTCACACTGACCTCTCCTTTCCATACCGGCCCCCTCTTCACACTGTCCTCTCACACTGTGTCCCCCCTATGGGGCCCTGTTGTGAATTTGCTTTTTGCTCCCTCTAGTGGTTACTAGTTTTTTGACTCTGGTTTTTCTGTCATTCCTTTTATCCGCACCTGGGTCGTTAGTTAGGGGTGTTGCTATATAAGCTCCCTGGACCTTCAGTTCAATGCCTGGCAACGTAGTTATCAGAGCTAGTCTGCTGTGCTCTTGTCTACTGATCCTGGTTCCAGTTATATCAGCTAAGTCTGCCTTTTGCTTTTTGCTATTTGTTTTGGTTTTGTATTTTTGTCCAGCTTGTTCCAAATCTATATCCTGACCTTTGCTGGAAGCTCTAGGGGGGCTGGTGTTCTCCCCCCGGACCGTTAGACGGTTCGGGGGTTCTTGAATTTCCAGTGTGGATTTTGATAGGGTTTTTGTTGACCATATAAGTTACCTTTCTTTATTCTGCTATCAGTAAGCGGGCCTCTCTGTGCTAAACCTGGTTCATTTCTGTGTTTGTCATTTCCTCTTACCTCACCGTCATTATTTGTGGGGGGCTTCTATCCAGCTTTGGGGTCCCCTTCTCTGGAGGCAAGAAAGGTCTTTGTTTTCCTCTACTAGGGGTAGCTAGATTCTCCGGCTGGCGCGTGTCATCTAGAATCAACGTAGGAATGATCCCCGGCTACTTCTAGTGTTGGCGTTAGGAGTAGATATATGGTCAACCCAGTTACCACTGCCCTATGAGCTGGATTTTTGTATTCTGCAGACTTCCACGTTCCTCTGAGACCCTCGCCATTGGGGTCATAACAGGGCCCAGTATTTATACTGTACTCTGTCATCATACTCACACTCCTAGGTATACTGTCCCCTCCTGGATGTGCCCTTACAATGTCCCCCCATGCTACGCCCCCACTACTCAGTTTCTATTCTGTGCCCACTCACTTTTCTCCCTCCATACTGTCTCCTCACACCATTCCCCTCCTTCCTCATACTGTCTCCTCTCAAATCCCTCCTGTTCACCATACTGTCTCCTCATATATTTCCCCCCTCACTTTCTATACTGCCTGCTCACTTGACTCTCCATACTGTGTCTGCACACATCCCATCACCCTCACTCACCGTACTCTGTACACATACATTTTTCACATCACTACTGTGTCCACATACTGTACATTCCCCTGTTCGCTCCCCATACTGTCTGCACCCATCCCATATACTGTTTCCTCAGACATGCCCCCCATTCCCCAGTACTGTTTCCTCATACATGCCCCCATTCTCCCATACTGTTTTCTCGTGTATGCCCCATACTGTTTCCTCATACATGCCCCCATTCCCCCATACTGTTTTCTTGTATATGCCTCCATACTGTTTCTTCATACATGCCCCCATTCCCCCATACTGTTTTCTCGTACATGCCCCCATTCCCCTGTACTGTTTCCTCATACATGCCCCCCATTCCCCCATTCTGTTTCTGCATACATGCCCCCCATTGCCCCATACTGTTTCCTCATACATGCCCCGCATTCCTGCATACTGTTTTCTCGTATATGCCCCCCATTCCCCTGTACTGCTTCCTCATACATGTCCTCCATTCCCCAGTACTGTTTCCTCATATATGCCCTCCATTCCCCAGTACTGTATCCTCATACATGCCCCCATTCCCCTGTACTGTTTCCTCATATATGCCCCCATTCCCCCATACTGTTTCCTCATACATGCCCCCCATTCTCCCATACTGTTTTCTCGTATATGCCCCCATACTGTTTCCTCATACATGCCCCCCCATTCCCCTGCACTGTTTCCTCATACATGTCCTCCATTCCCCAGTACTGTTTCCTCATATATGCACTCCATTCCCCAGTACTGTTTCCTCATACATGCCCCCATTCCCCTGTACTGTTTCCTCATATATGCCTCCATTCCCCCTGTTTCCTCATACATGCCCCTATTCCCCCTTACTGTTTCCTCATACATGCCCACCATTCCCCCATATTGTTTAGTCATACATGCCCCCTATTCCCCAGTACTGTTTCCTCATACATGCCCTCCATTCCCCAGTACTGTTTCCTCATACATGCCCCCCATTCCCCTGTACTGTTTCCCCACCTCCCCTTTGCTCTTCATTTTGTGTCCTCAAATCTCCCCCACACATTAAAATCCCCCCCATCCCCACTACAAATCTCCCCACACACAATAACCCCATCTCCACTCAAATTCTCCACACACATAATAAATCTCCCCATCCCCACACAATAAATCTCCCCATCCCCACTCAAATTCTCCACACACATAATACATCTCCCCATCCCCACACAATAAATCTCCCCATCCCCACTCAAATTCTCCGCACACATTACAAATCTCCCCTTCCCCACTCCAATTCCCCCCCCCCATGCACTTAATCTCCGGTGTCTTTTGCTCCACTGGAGCACTTATCACCAGTGTTGGCCTCTGCAGTGCAAGTGAGCGACATCAGCAGCATGATCACATGATCTGATCACGCTGCTCAAGTCGTTCTGACCCGGCAGTCAGAGCCTCAATTGGACTCACTTCTGAAAGATGTGAGTACAATTGATCCCTGGGCAGGGGCGGACACTGACAACTTGGGGCCCCTGTTGTGAATTTGGATTCTGGGCTCCCCCGGTGGCTACTGGTGGAATTGAACTTGTGACATCATCTTCCCTGTTCACCTGTTCTGATTAGATCTGGGTGTCGCTATATAACCTGGCTTCTCTGTTAGATGCTTGCCGGTCAACAATGTTATCAGAAGCCTCTCTGTGCTTGTTCCTGCTCCCAGACATCTACTAGATAAGTTGGACATTCGTCCATGTTTTGTTTTTGTATTTTGGTTCCAGTTCACAGCTGCAGTTTCGTTACTGTGTCTGGAAAGCTCTTGTTGATCAGGAATTGCCACTCTGGGATTATGAGTTAATGTCAGAGTCCTAAAGTAATTTCTGGATGTGTTTTGTTAGGGTTTTCTACTGACCATGAAAGTATGCTTTCTGTCTTCTGCTATCTAGCAAGCGGACCTCAAATTTGCTAAAACTATTTTCCTGCTGCGTTTGTTGTTTCATCTCATTTCACCGCCAATATATGTGGGGGGCTTCTGTCTCCTTTTGGGCATTTCTCTAGAGGTGAGTCAGGTCTTATATTTCCCTCTGCTAGCATTATTTAGTTCTCCGGCCGGCGCTGGGCATATAGGGATAAAAAGTAGGACATGCTACCTGGCTACTTCTAGATGATGCGGTAGTTTTAGTTCATGGTCAGTACAGTTACATCTTCCAAGAGCTTGTTCCTATAAAGGCTTATGCTAGTTCTCTGGCCATGGAGATCATGACAGTTTGACCGGCCCACTAAAGGGTTAAAATCCTTGGCTGAGAAAGGAGAGAAATAAGAAGTCTGCTGAGAGTTTTTTTTTTTTTTTTTTCTCTGTGCTCTTAATTGGATCACTTGCCAGTCTGTCTATGCTGCAGTCTTTCTTTTTTTTCTCTCTCCTTATAATCTTTGAATGGCTTTGTGTTCACCTGTTAATAATGGATCTTCAGAGTGTAACTGCTGGTTTGAATAATCTCACCACGAAAGTACAAAATTTGCAAGATTTTATTATTCATGCTCCGGTATCTGAGCCGAGAATTCCTTTGCCGGAATTCTTCTCAGGGAATAGATCTAGCTTTCAGAATTTTAGAAATAATTGTAAGCTATTTTTGTCCCTGAAATCTCGTTCTGCTGGAGACCCTGCACAGCAGGTTGGGATTGTGATTTCCTTGCTCCGCGGCGACCCTCAAGACTGGGCTTTTGCATTGGCACCAGGGGATCCTGCGTTGCGCAATGTGGATGCGTTTTTTCTGGCCTTAGGCTTGCTTTATGAGGAACCTCATTTGGAACTTCAGGCAGAAAAAACTTTGATGTCCCTATCGCAGGGGCAAGATGAAGCTGAAATTTACTGCCAAAAATTCCGTAAATGGTCTGTGCTTACTCAGTGGAATGAGTGTGCCTTGGCGGCTACTTTCAGAGAGGGTCTCTCTGATGCCATTAAGGATGTTATGGTGGGGTTCCCTGTGCCTGCAGGTCTGAATGAGTCCATGACAATGGCCATTCAGATCGATAGGCGTCTGCGGGAGCGCAAACCAGTGCATCATCTGGCGGTGTCCACTGAGAAGACGCCAGAAAACATGCAGTGTGATAGAATTCTGTCCAGAAGCGAGCGGCAGAATTTTAGACGGAAAAATGGGTTGTGTTTCTATTGTGGGGATTCTACTCATGTTATATCAGCATGCTCTAAGCGTACTAAAAAGCTTGATAAATCCGTTTCCATTGGCACTTTACAGTCTAGATTTATTTTGTCTGTGACCCTGATTTGCTCTTTGTCATCTATTACTACGGACGCCTATATCGACTCTGGCGCCGCTTTGAGTCTTATGGATTGGTCCTTTGCCAATCGTTGTGGGTATGATTTAGAGCCTTTGGAGACTCTTATTCCTCTGAGGGGGATTGACTCCACCCCATTGGCTAATAATAAACCACAATACTGGACACAAGTGACTATGTGTATTAATCCGGATCACCAGGAGACTATTCGTTTTCTGGTGCTGTATAATCTACATGATGATTTGGTGCTGGGATTGCCATGGCTGCAGTCTCACAACCCAGTCCTTGACTGGAGAGCTATGTCTGTGTTGAGCTGGGGATGTAAGGGGACTCATGGGGACGTACCTTTGGTGTCCATTTCATCATCTATCCCCTCTGAAATCCCTGAGTTCCTGTCTGATTATCGTGACGTCTTTGAAGAACCCAAGCTGGGTTCACTACCTCCGCACCGTGAGTGCGATTGTGCTATAGATTTAATTCCGGGTAGTAAATACCCAAAGGGTCGTTTATTTAATCTGTCTGTGCCTGAACATACTGCTATGCGAGAATATATAAAGGAGTCCTTGGAAAAGGGACATATTCGTCCATCGTCATCTCCCTTAGGAGCCGGTTTTTTCTTTGTGTCAAAAAAAGACGGCTCTTTGAGACCATGTATTGATTATCGGCTTTTGAATGGAATCACGGTTAAATATCAATACCCATTGCCGTTGCTGACTGATTTGTTTGCTCGCATAAAGGGGGCCAAGTGGTTCTCTAAGATTGATCTCCGTGGGGCGTATAATTTGGTGCGGATCAGGCAGGGGGATGAGTGGAAAACCGCATTTAATACGCCCGAGGGCCACTTTGAGTATTTGGTGATGCCTTTTGGTCTTTCTAATGCCCCTTCAGTCTTCCAGTCCTTTATGCATGATATTTTCCGCGATTTTTTGGATAAATTTATGATAGTGTATCTGGATGATATTCTGATTTTTTCGGATGATTGGGACTCTCATGTCCGGCAAGTTAAGAGGGTTTTTCAGGTTTTGCGGTCTAATTCTCTGTGTGTCAAGGGTTCTAAGTGTGTTTTTGGGGTTCAGAGAATTTCCTTTTTGGGATATATTTTTTCTCCCTCTTCCATTGAGATGGATCCTGTCAAGGTTCAAGCTATTTGTGATTGGACGCAGCCCTCTTCTCTTAAAAGTCTTCAGAAATTTTTGGGCTTTGCCAACTTTTACCGTCGATTTATTTCTGGTTTTTCGGATGTCGTTAAGCCATTGACCGATTTGACTAGACAGGGTGCTGATGTTGCTAATTGGTCCCCTGATGCTGTGGAGGCCTTTCAGGAGCTTAAGCGCCGTTTTTCTTCTGCCCCTGTGTTGCGTCAGCCTGATGTGACTCTTCCTTTTCAGGTTGAGGTCGACGCGTCTGAGATCGGGGCTGGGGCAGTGTTGTCGCAGAAAAGTTCTGACTGCGCCGTGATGAGGCCTTGTGCCTTCTTTTCCCGTAAATTTTCGCCCGCTGAGCGGAATTATGATGTTGGGAATCGGGAGCTTTTGGCCATGAAGTGGGCGTTTGAGGAGTGGCGCCATTGGCTCGAGGGGGCCAGACATCAGGTGGTGGTATTGACTGACCACAAAAATTTGATCTATCTTGAGACCGCCAGGCGCCTGAATCCTAGACAGGCGCGCTGGTCATTATTTTTCTCTCGGTTTAATTTTGTGGTATCGTACCTACCGGGTTCTAAGAATGTTAAGGCGGATGCCCTTTCTAGGAGTTTTGAGCCTGATTCACCCGGCAACTCTGACCCCACAGGTATTCTTAAGGAGGGAGTTATCTTGTCAGCCGTTTCTCCAGACCTGCGGCGGGCCTTGCAGGAGTTTCAGGCGGATAGACCGGATCGTTGTCCGCCTGATAGGTTGTTTGTTCCTGATGATTGGACCAGTAGAGTCATCTCTGAGGTACATTCTTCTGCATTGGCAGGTCATCCTGGAATTTTTGGTACCAGGGATTTGGTGGCAAGATCCTTCTGGTGGCCTTCCCTGTCACGGGATGTGCGAGGCTTTGTGCAGTCTTGTGACGTTTGTGCTCGGGCCAAGCCTTGTTGTTCTCGGGCTAGTGGATTATTGTTGCCCTTGCCTATTCCTAAGAGGCCTTGGACACACATCTCGATGGATTTTATTTCAGATCTGCCTGTTTCTCAGAAGATGTCTGTCATCTGGGTGGTGTGTGACCGTTTTTCTAAGATGGTCCATTTGGTTCCCCTGCCCAAATTGCCTTCTTCTTCCGAGTTGGTGCCCCTGTTTTTTCAAAATGTTGTTCGTTTGCATGGTATTCCTGAGAATATCGTTTCTGACAGAGGAACCCAATTCGTGTCTAGATTTTGGCGGGCATTCTGTGCTAGGATGGGCATAGATTTGTCTTTTTCGTCTGCTTTTCACCCTCAGACTAATGGCCAGACCGAGCGGACTAATCAGACCCTGGAGTCATATCTGAGGTGTTTTGTGTCTGCTGACCAGGATGATTGGGTTGCTTTTTTGCCATTGGCGGAGTTCGCCCTCAATAATCGGGCCAGCTCTGCCACTTTGGTGTCCCCGTTTTTCTGTAATTCGGGGTTCCACCCTCGATTTTCCTCCGGTCAGATGGAATCCTCGGATTGTCCTGGAGTGGATGCGGTGGTGGAGAGATTGCATCATATCTGGGGGCAGGTGATGGACAATTTAAAGTTGTCCCAGGAGAAGACTCAGCTTTTTGCCAACCGTCACCGTCGTGTTGGTCCTCGGCTTTGTGTTGGAGATTTGGTGTGGTTGTCTTCTCGTTTTGTCCCTATGAAGGTCTCATCTCCTAAGTTTAAGCCTCGGTTCATCGGTCCGTATAAAATATTGGAGATTCTTAACCCTGTTTCCTTCCGTTTGGACCTCCCTGCATCCTTTTCTATTCATAACGTTTTTCATCGGTCGTTATTGCGCAGGTATGAGGCACCGGTTGTGCCTTCCGTTGAGCCTCCTGCTCCGGTGTTGGTTGAGGGTGAGTTGGAGTACGTTGTGGAAAAAATCCTAGACTCCCGTGTTTCCAGACGGAGACTCCAGTATCTGGTCAAGTGGAAGGGATACGGCCAGGAGGATAATTCTTGGGTCACTGCATCTGATGTTCATGCCTCTGATCTGGTTCGTGCCTTTCATAGGGCCCATCCTGATCGCCCTGGTGGTTCTGGTGAGGGTTCGGTGCCCCCTCCTTGAGGGGGGGGTACTGTTGTGAATTTGGATTCTGGGCTCCCCCGGTGGCTACTGGTGGAATTGAACTTGTGACATCATCTTCCCTGTTCACCTGTTCTGATTAGATCTGGGTGTCGCTATATAACCTGGCTTCTCTGTTAGATGCTTGCCGGTCAACAATGTTATCAGAAGCCTCTCTGTGCTTGTTCCTGCTCCCAGACATCTACTAGATAAGTTGGACATTCGTCCATGTTTTGTTTTTGTATTTTGGTTCCAGTTCACAGCTGCAGTTTCGTTACTGTGTCTGGAAAGCTCTTGTTGATCAGGAATTGCCACTCTGGGATTATGAGTTAATGTCAGAGTCCTAAAGTAATTTCTGGATGTGTTTTGTTAGGGTTTTCTACTGACCATGAAAGTATGCTTTCTGTCTTCTGCTATCTAGCAAGCGGACCTCAAATTTGCTAAAACTATTTTCCTGCTGCGTTTGTTGTTTCATCTCATTTCACCGCCAATATATGTGGGGGGCTCCTGTCTCCTTTTGGGGCATCTCTCTAGAGGTGAGTCAGGTCTTATATTTCCCTCTGCTAGCATTATTTAGTTCTCCGGCCGGCGCTGGGCATATAGGGATAAAAAGTAGGACATGCTACCTGGCTACTTCTAGATGATGCGGTAGTTTTAGTTCATGGTCAGTACAGTTACATCTTCCAAGAGCTTGTTCCTATAAAGGCTTATGCTAGTTCTCTGGCCATGGAGATCATGACAGGCCCCTGTGCAAGAACTGTGACTGGGCCCCCCTCCTTTTATGATGACAAAGCTATATATATATATATATATATATATATATATAGCCACACACACATACATGTGTATATATTACATACCGTATATACTCGACTAAGCCGACCCGAGTATAAGCCGAGGCACCTAATTTTGCCACGGAAAACTGGGTAAGCTTATTGACTTGAGTATAAGCCAGGTATGCATTTTCCCCTCATTCCTATCCCAGTATGTGTGGTTCCCCCGTCCTGACCTGCTCTGTGTGGCTCCCCCTGTTGTTTGCATGGCTCGACTCCCCCCTCCCATCTTGTATGCATGGCTCTGCTCCCCCCAGTCCCATCTTGTATGCATGGCTCTGTTCCCCCACGTCCCATCTTGTATGCATGGCTCTGTTCCCCCCATCCCATCTTGTATGCATGGCTCTGTTCCCCCGTCCCATCCTGTATGCATGGCTCTGTTCCCCGCCAGTCCCATCTTGTATGCATGGTTCTGTTCCCCCCAGTCCCATCTTGTATGCATGGTTCTGTTCCCCCCCTGTCCCATCATGTATGCATGGCTCTGTTCCCCCCTGTCACATCTTGTATGCATGGCTCTGTTTCCCCCCTGTCCCATCTTGCATGCATTGCTCTGTTCCCCCCCAGTCCCATCTTGTATGCATGGCTCTGTTCCCCCCCTGTCCAATCTTGTATGCATGGCTCTGCTCCCCCTCAAGTCCCATCTTGTATGCATGGCTCTGTTCACCCCCCAGTCCCATCTTGTATGCATGGCTCACTATCCATCCCCCCGTCGTCCTCCATTCTCCTCTGTCCTCCCTCATACTCACCTTTCTCAGTCACACCATGCCAAAAGTCCCTGCTCCTGCAGCTTTTTCCTAAGTGAGCGGTCACGTGGTACCGCTCATTAAGGTCATGAATATGCATCAATATTCATGACCTTAATGAGGGGTACCATGTGACTGCTCAGCGCAGGAAGAAGCTGCTAGCGCCGAGACCATCGAAGTTGCAGGCACCGCTGGAGCCGAGGAGGGTGAGTATGATGAGTTGAAGGAGGTGGGGAAGCGGGGAGGCGGTGGGCTGGCGGTGACCCCGAATAAAAAAAAACAAACTTGCTCTGGTGCCGCCCCCCGCATCCTGGCGCCCTAGGCACATGCCCTCAAGTGCCTAGTGGCAAATACGGCCCTGGGACAGGTGCCAAATCCTGCTGGAGAATGAAATTTCCATCTCCAAAAAGCTTGTCAGCAGAGGGAAGCATGATGTCCTTTAAAATTTCCTGATAGATGGCTGTGCTGACTTTGGTCTTGATAAAACACAGTGAACCTACACCAGCAGATGACATGGCTCCCCAAACCATCACTATTTGTGGAAACTTCAAACTACAACTCAAGCAGCTTGGATTATGTGCCTCTCCACTCTTCCCCCAGACTCTGAGACCTTGATTTCCAAATGAAATGCAAAATTTACTTTAATCTGAAAACAATACCTTGGACCACTGAGTCCAGCTCTTTTTCTCCTTGGCCCAGGTAAGATGCTGTTGGTCATGAGTGGCTTGACACAAGGAATGCGACTCTTGTAGACTATGTCCTGGATACGTCTGTGTTGTGGTGGCTCTTAATGCAATGACTCCAGCAGCAGACCACTCCTTTTGAATCTCCCCCAAAATTTTTGAATAGCCTTTTCTTAACAATCCTTTGAAGGCTGCGGTTATCCCGGTTGCTTGTGCACCTTTTTCTACCACACTTTTTGCTTCCACTCACCTTTCCATTAATATGCTTGGATACAGCACTCTGTGAATAGCCAGCTTCTTTAGCAATGACCTTTTGTGGCTTATCCTCCATGTGGAGTGTGTCAATGACTGCCTTCTGGACATCTGTCAAGTCAGCAGTGATCTCCATGATTGTGGAGCCTACTGAAACAGACTAAGGGACCTTTTCAAACACTTAGGAAGCCTTCTCAGGTGTTTTTGTTAATTATTCTAATTTACTGAGATAATGACTTTTGGGTTTTCATTGGCTGTAAGCCATAATCATCAACATTAACAGAAATAAACACTTGAAATAGATCACTCTATTTGTAATGACTCAATATAATATATAAGTTTCACTTTTTTTTTGAAGAACTGAAATTAATTAACTTTTTGATGATATTCTAATTTTGTGAGAAGCACCTTTATTTGGATAGTTTCTAGAGCTGCCTTCCAGGAAGGTAGGAGACATTTTTACCACTTATAACTCCACCTAATACACTGGCCCCTCCACTCCCAATATAAGCTACCCATCCAGTCAGTGCCCTCATTCCTGACCCATCTGTGAGTCCAAGAGAGATATGGTAACGTTGGAACATATAGAGCATAACAGCTCCAAAACAAAGCTACAGAGTAGTTTCGGAGAATCGTGTCTATTACAACTGTGGGGCTACACATTTTTTCTGTATATTACATGAAACAATCCATAAGGGGGAGTATGCAGTCATGTCTTTTTATCTTTTGTGATTTTTATAAATGGACATCAACAGATTTTTCGACATTTCTATGGGACTTTATTGCTCAGCTGCACTTCATGACAAGTAACAAGAACAGCAATAAGAAGCTTTCGCATCTTGAGGCTATTGGAGAGAAGATCATGTGCGAACGCCTGTGTTTCTTTGTGAGAACTGATGGCAGTGAGAAATCCTATTGGGCTGGTTCACTGGTAGATTATAATGCACTGGTAGAGATCAGAAGTGCATCTGCATCTGGCCGCACATCATTTCAGGTTCAGTGGAGATAGAGCAAGTACGTCATTCCCATTATCTAGTTGAATGCGGTCGTACAGTTAGGATGTCTTAGGCGTTCATCACACACAGCATTCAGCGGCGGCCTGATACAAATGAAACAGAGGGAGGCATAGACCTTACATGAGAAGGGTAGAGGACACCAAAACTATAATATTCAGTATCTTGAATGAGTAGAAAAAATCCTAGATGAGCAAAGCCGGATTGTAAATGAAACATCATAAATGTCAAGTGGTGGAGCAAGCTGCAATGTTCTGGGGGGAGATTTATGGCGGTGAAATCTAGATAGGAAGGTACTGCAGCTGTCCTTGTAGTGTTCCCAAATCTGCACACAGCTGTATAATGTACAGGCAGAAGAGGGATGAATGGTAATTGCCATAATAACAAGAATAAAAATTATAGATTACTACTACTGCTAGACTGAATACAGTCTCATTTATGCAAATTAGCCCTCTCCCACAAAGAAGGAAATTACCATATATTGATATATTACTATTTCCAATATTTGGAGATAGACTTTTTACATTCTAGAAGAGAAATAATTGTGATGCAGTGACCCCTGTTATAGCTAGGGGGCGCTGTGTGTGCTCCTCAGGATATGCATGGAGGCGTATCTGTTGTTATAAAGGTGATAATGAGATAGTGACCAGCAGGATTGTAAATGGCTGGTATGTGTCACAGAGGGAGTCTGCGCTGTCAGCCTGAAGTAAGGTTGTTCTGGGACCTGTAGTTGCACAAGTAATTGTGTTGTTTTAGAGGGAGACTGGCAAGGCTAGTTTGAGAGCTGGGTGGGTCGAACTAGCCACACACACCTCCCATCTATGGGAGTGGTTACAACTACATAATGTGACCATGGAGTGGTCACATGGTCGGTAGTCTCTGCAATGGAGTCTGAAATGGTTCCTGTGTATGGACCTGAATGATCCTGGACAGCTTGTGTGTTGGGAGGTTCTGAGTGTGGACTGGATCTCTGGATAACGCACTGTGAGGCCGTGGATCTGGAAGACTGGTGTGTTGGGAGATTCTGGGAGTAGGATCGGATCCCTGATAAGCGCACTGAGAGACTTGTGTGTTGGACAGTCCCAGGTGGGGACATCCTGAACAGCACACGCAGCGGCCTGTGTTGGAAGTCCTGGGAGTAGGACTTCCTGAATAGCAAAACCTATGTTGGGAGTCCTGGGAGTAGGACTTCCTGAAGAGCACATGGGAAGGAGTGTATGCAGAGTCTAGAATGGCACTGCATTGGGGGAGCTACAGCTCGTCTGAGGATCTGGATTAACTGATGTGTGCCTGCCAGGCAAGTTGGTGATCCCAGTTCGACAGTTTCCCTGGAAGAGAGAAGACTGACAGGAGTCAGTGTGTGGAGCAGGAGCTCCAGAAAGGTTACACCTGGGAAGGGGGCTATCATAACAGCAGAGAAGTATCTGCCAGTGGAACAGACTGTTGGTGCTTGTTGTGTTCCATGGACATTGATGAACTGTCGGTGTACGGTCACCCATGGTAACTAGACAAAGTGAGAGGTCCAGCATGTTTAGTGTCTGTGAGTTAAAGTCGTATAAGAAATATCTAAGTTAAAGCTGCAACTTAATGTCACCGTTGGTGCGTATTGTGTTCCATGATGTGTAATGGTCTGTGCATGACCTGGTTTATGATGCCATAATAAACCGCGTGGACTGTTTTGGTGAGAAAAACGTACCTGTGTGACTGAATCCTATTGCTAAGCAAGTGTCCCCCAAACACATGCAGTAAGCGCAACGTTACATAATGTACAGTACAGACCAAAAGTTTGGACACACCTTCTCATTTAAAGATTTTTCTGGATTTTCATGACTATGAAAATTGTAAATTCACACTGAAGGCATCAAAACTATGAAGTAACACATGTGGAATTATATACTTAACAAAAAAGTGTGAAACAACTGAAAATATGTCTTATATTCTAGGTTCTTCAAAGTAGCCACCTTTTGCTTTGATGACTGCTTTGCACATTCTAGGCATTCTCTTGATGAGCTTCAAGAGGTAGTCACCGGGAATGGTCTTCCAGCAATCTTGAAGGAGTTCCCAGAGATGCTTAGCACTTGTTGGCCCTTTTTGCCCTCTACGGTCCAGCTCAACCCAAACCATCTCGATTGGGTTCTGGTCTGGTGACTAAAGAGGCCAGGTCATCTGGCGTAGCACCCCATCACTCTCCTTCTTGGTCAAATAGCCCTTACACAGCCTGGAGGTATGTTTGGGGTCATTGTCCTGTTGAAAACTAAATGATGGTCCAACTAAACGCGAACCGGATGGAATAGCATGCCACTGCACGATGCTGTGGTAGCCATGCTGGTTCAGTATGCCTTCAATTTTGAATAGATCCTCAACAGTGTCACCAGCAAAGCACCCCCACACCATCACATCTCCTCCTCCATGCTTCACGGTGGGAACCAGGCATGTAGGGTCCATCCGTTCACCTTTTCTGCGTCGCACAAAGACATGGTGGTTGGAACCAAAGACCTCAAATTTAATAATAAAATAAATAAAAATCTTTATTTTTATATAGCGCTAACGTATTCCGCAGCGCTTTACAGTTTGCACATATTATCATCGCTGTCCCCAATGGGGCTCACAATCTAAATTCCCTATCAGTATGTCTTTGGAATGTGGGAGGAAACTGGAGAACCCAGAGGAAACCCACGCAAACATGGAGAGAACATACAAACTCTTTGCAGATGTTGTCCAGGATGGGGCTTGAACCCAGGACTCCAGCGCTGCAAAGCTATCCACTAGCAGTGCTAGCCATCAGACCAAAGTACAGATTTCCACTGGTCTAATGTCCATTCCTTGTGCTCTTTAGCCCAAACAAGTCTCTTCTGCTTGTTGCCTGTCCTTAGCAGTGGTTTCCTAGCAGCTATTTTACCATGAAGGCCTGCTGCACAAAGTGTCTTCTTAACAGTTGTTGTAGAGATGTGTCTGCTGCTAGAACTCTGTGTGGCATTGACCTGGTCTCTAATCTGAGCTGCTGTTAATCTGCGATTTCTGAGGCTGGTGACTCGGATAAACTTAACCTCAGAAGCAGAGGTGACTCTTGGTCTTCCTTTCCTGGGGCGTTCCTCATGTGAGCTAGTTTCTTTGTAGCGCTTGATGGTTTTTGCAACTGCACTTGGGGACACTTTCAAAGTTTTCCCAATTTTTCAGACTGACTGACCTTCATTTCTTAAAGAAATGATGGCTACTCGTTTTTCTTTACTTAGCTGCTTTTTTCTTGCCATAATACAAATTCTAACAGTCTATTCAGTAGGACTATCAGCTGTGTATCCACCAGACTTCTGCACAACACAACTGATGGTCCCAACCGCATTTATAAGGCAAGAAATCCCACTTATTAAACCTTTCAGGGCACAACTGTGAAGTGAAAACCATTTCCGGTGACTACCTCTTGAAGCTCATCAAGAGAATGCCAAGAGTGTGCAAAACAGTCATCAAAGCAAAAGGTGGCTACTTTGAAGAACCTAGAATTCATAGTTTTGATGCCTTCAGTGTGAATTTACAATTTTCATAGTCATGAAAATACAGAAAAATCTTTAAATGAGAAGGTGTATCCAAACTTTTAGTCTGTACTGTGTATACGTATTTTATTTCCATAGAAAAACAGTCAACTTAAAGGGAACCTATCCACTTGATTTCATCACACAAACTCTTGATACGCACATATAGCTCTTACATAGACAAGTTAATACATAGCTTTAGCTAGCCAGTTTGTTACCAAGAAATCACAGTTTGAATCAATATGCATATCAGGCTGAAGTGCTTTGGGCATGACAAAGGGATTCCCAAGCCTCTGTGTGCTCAGCTCCATTACTTAAAGTAACAAAGCAAAGAAGTTGTCCATAGCAGCAGAAGTGTGGTGCAAGGCTGGGAATGTACTGGAAGCTGCTTTATAATGGCCAAAGCTTTGAGTTTCATTTGCATGTTGATTCAAATGTGATTTTCTCAGTGTTGGTAGGAATGGCTGACTAAAGGTATGATGGACTTGTCTTGGCAAGAGATCCATATGCAAAATAGCTTGAAGGATGAAATCTGACAGATTAAAGGGTTTGTCCACTCTTCAGTTGCAAGTTTGCAGTTATTCTATTTGACTGCAGGCTTGTGAATCCTCACATTGTGCATACTGCACTCTGTGAGGATTCTCCGGTGCTGAGGCTAAGGGCAGGTGGTCATGTGACTGTGCGTATGCGTTTTGTATACTTCCGACCACATTTCAACTAGTTGGCACATGACCACATGTATGCAAATCACATACTCGCTTTCTCAATTTTGGCGCATTGCTGCGATGTGAGGATTCACAAGCCTGCAGTCATGTAGAGTGACTGCAGATGTATATCTTAAGGCCAGGCATCCCCTTTTAAGAAGGACAGTTTGTTCAAAGCTTTTTTCATTTTTGAAACAGTAAATTTAAAATATTTGTTGTGTTGTGAAGGCAGAATGATAGATACTAACTTCTGCATGTAGTAACAATATAAGCCTATGTAATGCTGCAGTTCTTTCTCACTAGATAGATAGATAGATAGATAGATAGATAGATAGATAGATAGATAGATAGATAGATAGATAGATATGTGACGCCTCAGGGTCCTGGTTGTCACAGTGGCACTGCAGGCTCTCAGACAGAGTCTGAAGGTGGACTCCATGGAATCCAGCTGTACACTATAAAAGATGAAATCATTCATTGCTCATTACAATGACAGCAGATAGAAAAGGCATGTCAATTGCAAACTTGCTTATTTTTATGCTGTCTAACTAATTAAAGAAATGGATGAACTTAAGAATATCCCTTTAACATTTTGAGATGTCAACAATGTTTTTTTGTTTTTTTACACCTACTAAAATTAACCTTTTTGCATTTATTTATTTGACACTGCCACTTTGCTTAGGCAGCATAACATGAAACTGTTGCCTTGTAGCAATCTGTTCCTGGGTTCAAATCATACCAAACATAACATCCTTGTGTGTTCCGTGTATGTTCCTGTGGGACTCATCTATACTTTGTTAATCTACTGAAGATAGTCAGTCCTTACGTCAGCTTACATTCTGGCGGCTTCAGTACTAAATTTAATATTTCTCTAAGTGCATGAGTATGTGGAGTAGTTGAAGCTGCAGAAACATAATACAGAGACAATCTGAACTTCACCGCATTCCTAAAACATTTTCTTCTGATGAGAAGAAGTGAAAATTGCAGACAGAATGTAGCTTTTATAAGCAGATTAGATAGATAGTTACAGATACATTCTAAATAAATTTTTTGCATCTTTCGCTTCTATAAGTACAGATATTGTTTGTTAACCTTAATGACATTTGTATAAAATGATAGATACAATGTATTATTAAATATTATTGCATTTTCTTCATGCAGATGATTGATCATACATCGGGGTCAGGAATGGAATCTCATTGAATGATATCAGACATTTCTTCGGTTGAGTTGATGTCCTTGTCTGTTATTTCCCCGAATACCAGCTTATGTCTTAATGATTTTAATTGGTTTAGTAATCCATGAATTAGAGGTGGAATATTTTTTCCACACATTACACAGGTCTACAAAAAATGTTTAAGGTGTCAAGATTTTTTTAATGGAATTAGGATATTTTGATTGTGCCAAATTCACAAATCCCATTACTTTTGCTGAATTGTTTTGAGTTTTTGAGATAATTCATCCATGAAAATAATGCGTTTCCCTCCAATGGGACTTATGTGTGATAACAAATGCAATAGCTTTTTGTCTTTTGACTCTTTAAAAGTGTCTTATGCAATGAAATATTCCATTCAATTATTGTGCATTTCAATTTATAGGCTTACAATGCTATAGAAGTAACTTTTTGAAGACATAATTCTACTGCAATTAATCAACTATTAAATATCTAAATTGCTAATCAGCAACATAAAGGTAATATAAAACTATTCAGATATCGTTGGTACGAAAAAATCACTGTATACCTGTCTTATCATTCGTTTTTGGTAGAATATAAAATAAAATAATAATTTTAACTCCCAATTTATTAAGACTGGCATTGAGCACTAGAATAAGATGCGCCAAATTCATTAAGATGTGTTAGGCACATCTTATGACAGTTGATCAATATACTGTATACAATCTCACAATATATATAAATCCACTAAATTTAAAACTATATCACTGACCTGAGTGAATAAATTGATAAAAGTTAACCTATATTCAGTAATGTTAAATATTGTATCTATTTACATTTCCACCACAGTAAGTTGCATTACGCCTTAGAAATGTGGTGCCAAAGAAGGAAGTACGGTAATCAATACCATGGGTGGCAAGAAGAACAAACAAATTAATTTTGGAACGAATTGAGCCAGACATATTACTCAAAGCAAAGATCACTAAGGTATGAATTGACTACTTTGGACACATCATACGAAGAGAGCAATCACTGGAGAAGGACAACATGGTCGGAAGAACAGAAGGAACAAGGCGAAGAGGAAGACCAGTATCGCCATGGCTTGATACTATAGAAAAGACCCTGGTGGGCCTATCGAGGCTTCACATGATCGATCTCCCTACAGATTGTTCATCTATCAAGTCGCTATGGCTCAAGAACAAGTCGATGGCCGTTAAATAATAATTAAACAATAATAATAATAATAATGCATGTCTATCTGGCAATATAACAGTTTGATGTAGCAATTCTAATAGAATATAAGCTTATAAGAGGTAAATGTCTTCATCTCTTCTTCAGTTATCTAGCTCATGTAGTGGCTACTAGAGTTGAGCGACTTTTACTTTTTTCGGATCGAGTAGGGTTTCGCGAAACCCGACTTTGTCAAAAGTCTAGTCAGGTGAAATCGGCCGATTATTGCGAAAAGCAGGGGCCGACTGAAACACGAAATCCAATGCAAGTCAATGGGGAATCAAAGTCGGCAGTGAGTGGAGGACAGGAAAACATCTACAGTGCCCATTTTAATGCCAAAAAACATCAATTCTTATTACTTAAGCTTGTCAATCTTAAATTACTTTATAATAATAGTTATAATAATAGGCATTGAAAACTGGGGGTCATTTGGCTAAAGTTGTGGGGAGGTAGGGCTGGCTCAAGATTTTTGTGGGCCCAGGAAACGTGGAATACGTCACGGCGGTGGAGCAGGGAGAGGTAAGTATTTCAACTTTGCAAGTGCTGTGATCCTGAGCGAGCAGGGGGGCACACTCATTGGCACTGGCACAAAGCCCCTCATAGTACGGCGGTGTGTTTGATGGCGGGTGGTGCCTCCCACTGGCAGAGACACTTTTGCATAATATGAGGGGCCCTGTGCCAGTGATGTCGCCAACGAGTATGCCCCCCCACCTGATGAAGGAACCTGCACTTTCATCTGCACTTTCCTCTTTGTCCCCGTGTAAGGTGGTATAGTATGCGGGAAGGGGAACCTGACTTTCAGCAGGGTCAGATTCTGGCTGTGTAGAGTGCAAGGGGAATGTAGTGGTCTGAGTCAATGTACCAGCAGACTCATCTAGCAGTGGCTGGGCAATGGGCAGGATGAGGAGGAAACACAGATATAGGCCCAAATAATAAAGTAGGCTAAATGCAGTTCAAAATTGGTAACAGGACTAAACAGGTGGCATTGCTTTGTTCAGTGGAGGAAAACTGTAATGAGTGGCAGACACAGTTAGTAGGCCCAAATAATATAGTAGGCTAAATGCAGTTCAAATGTGGTAACAGGACTAAACAGGTGGCATTGCTTTGTTCAGTGGAGGAAAACTGTAATGAGTGGCAGACACAGTTAGTAGGCCCAAATAATAAAGTAGACTAAATGCAGTTCAAATGTGGTAACAGGACTAAACAGGCGGCATTGCTTTGTTCAGTGGAGGAAAACTGTAATGAGTGGCAGACACAG
Source organism: Ranitomeya variabilis (assembly GCF_051348905.1). Classification (NCBI taxonomy): domain Eukaryota; kingdom Metazoa; phylum Chordata; class Amphibia; order Anura; family Dendrobatidae; genus Ranitomeya; species Ranitomeya variabilis. The sequence continues at coordinate 324,890,911 of NC_135233.1, read as the reverse complement.
TTAGTAGGCCCAAATAATAAAGTAGGCTAAATGCAGTTCAAATGCGGTAACAGGACTAAACAGGCGGCATTGCTTTGTTCAGTGGAGGAAAACTGTAATGAGTGGCAGACACAGTTAGTAGGCCCAAATAATAAAGTAGGCTATATGCAGTTCAAATGTGGTAACAGGACTAAACAGGCGGCATTGCTTTGTTCAGTGGAGGAAAACTGTAATGAGTGGCAGACACAGTTAGTAGGCCCAAATAATAAAGTAGGCTAAATACAGTTCAAATGTGGTAACAGGACTAAACAGGCGGCATTGCTTTGTTCATGTGGAAAACTGTAATGAGTGGCAGACACAGTTAGTAGGCCCAAATAATATAGTGGGCTAAATGTCTGCCAAAAAATTGTTCATAAATAAACAGGCGACATTGCTTTGCTCAGTGTCAGAAAATTGTAATGAGTAGCAGACTAAGTTAGTAGGCCCAAATAATAAAGTGGGCTAAATGCAGTTCAAATGTGGTAACAGGACTAAACAGGCGGCATTGCTTTGTTCAGTGGAGGAAAACTGTAATGAGTGGCAGACACAGTTAGTAGGCCCAAATAATAAAGTAGGCTAAATGCAGTTCAAATGTGGTAACAGGACTAAACAGGCGGCATTGCTTTGTTCAGTGGAGGAAAACTGTAATGAGTGGCAGACACAGTTAGTAGGCCCAAATAATATAGTGGGCTAAATGCAGTTCAAATGTGGTAACAGGACTAAACAGGCGGTATTGCTTTGTTCAGTGGAGGAAAGCTGTAATGAGTGGCAGACACAGTTAGTAGGCCCAAATAATATAGTGGGTAAATGTCTGCCAAAAAATTGTTCATAAATAAACAGGCGGCATTGCTTTGTTCAGTGGAGGAAAACTGTAATGAGTGGCAGACACAGTTAGTAGGCCCAAATAATAAAGTAGGCTAAATGCAGTTCAAATGTGGTAACAGGACTAAACAGGCGGCATTGCATTGTTCAGTGGAGGAAAACTAATGAGTGGCAGACACAGTTAATTGGCCCAAATAATAAAGTAGGCTAAATGCAGTTCAAATGTGGTAACAGGACTAAACAGGCGGCATTGCTTTGCTCAGTGTCGGAAAATTGTAATGAGTAGCAGACTAAGTTAGTAGACCCAAATAATAAAGTGGGCTAAATGTCTGCCAAAAAATTGTTCATAAATAAACAGGTGGCATAGCTAGGTACAGGGGTGGGCTCCTCTGCTGAGTATCAGACAGTGGTAGTAGGCGCAAAGTATTAACTAGTCTAAATGGAGGGTCCCTGTATATTTTAACTATCATCTATCATTTCAACAAATTTGTATTGGCAGTGCCATTGAAGGATTTAACAGCACAGACTACACAGTGGTGGAGCAGGGAGAGGTAAGTATTGCAAGTGGTAGAGCTCAGTTCGAGCTGGGGGAACACTCTCTCGTGGGCGGCGGTACTGGCACAGGGCCCCTCATATTACGATGGTGTGTCTGACGTTGGTTGTGCACCACCACCGTCAGGGACACTTCATTGTACTATGAGGGACCCTGTGCCAGTGTCGTCGCCCAAGAGTGGGCCCACCCACCTGTCCAGGCAAACGGCACTCGCAAGGGTGCTTGCGCCAGGTGGTGACCACGGCCCTGTGGGGGGAGTCAGCCCATTTAGGGAGGTATAAAATGGCCTATGGTGGACATTCAGCAGCTGCAAATGGAGGAATTGGAGAAGTCAGTAAGAGGAGGCCAAAAGCAAGACACTTTTCAGGCAAGCTACGTGTCAGCAGGGGAAGGTGGGGCAAAATAATTTGAAATCCATGATTGGTTCATTTTAATGCAGGTTAGATCATCAACATGTTGGGTAGCCAGACGTGTCCTTTTTTTGGTCAGTATTGAACCAGCAGCACTAAAGACTCTTTCTGGTAGCACACTAGCAGCAGGGCAAGCGAGCTCCTGTAATGCATATTCTGCCAATTCAGGCCATGTGTCTATTTTAGATGCCCAGTAGGGTTGAGCGAAATGGATCGTTCATTTTCATAAGTCGCCGACTTTTGGCAAAGTCGGCGTCTCATGAAACCGAGCCGATCCCTGTGTGGGGTCTGCCATGCGGTATGCGACTTTCGCGCCAAAGTCGCGTTTCAATGACGCTAAAAGCGCCATTTCTCAGCCAATGAAGGTGGACACAGAGTGTGGGCAGCGTGATGACATAGATCTCAGTCCCCACCATCTTAGAGAAGGGCATTGCAGTGATTGGCTTGCTTTCTGCGGCGTCACAGGGGCTATAAAGGGGCGTTCCCGCCGACCGCCATCTTACTGCTGCTGATCTGAGCGTAGGGAGAGGTTGCTGCCGCTTCTTCAGAAGCAGGGATAGTGATAGCCAGGGTACATAAAGCCAAAAACCGCTTGTGCTGTAGCGATTTCCACTGTCCAACACCACCTTTTGTTTGCAGGGACAGTGGAAGCTACATTTTTTTTTCCTCAGCGCTGTAGCTCATTGGGCTGCCCTAGAAGGCTCCCTGATAGCTGCGTTGCTTTGTGTGTACGCCGCTGTGCAAACCAACTGCTTTTTCAAAGCACAAATCCTGTTTTTCCTTCCTTTCTGCACAGCTATCTTGTGTGTTTGTCCACACTTTTGTGTGCAGCAGTCCTTTTTATAGCTGCCTGCCATACTTTTCTGCTATTCCTATTCCTTATATTTCAAACTTCCTTATTTTAGCACAGATGTGTGCAGCCATAATCTATTATTATGTATTTTTTGGCTATGCACCAGCATTTATAATTATTATATATATTGTTCAGTCAGTTTACTTATTTTTGCCATACTTTTCTGACATTACTGCAGGGAGATAAATCTTGGCAAGTCTGCCTCTGTGCCATTGCTGTGTGTGGCATCTGTCTCTCATTGTGTGCCACCGAAAACCACTGTGTAATACTTGGCCATTTTTTTTTTTTTTTTTTTTTACAAATTCTCCCTTTTCCAAAAAAAATAATTAGTGGGAGATAAATATTGGCAAGTCTGCCTCTGTGCCATTGCTGTGTGTGGCATCTGTCTCTCATTGTGTGCCACCAAAAACCACTGTGTAATACTTGGCCTTTTTTTTTACAAATTCTCCCTTTTCAAAAAAAATAATAATTAGTGGGAGATAAATATTGGCAAGTCTGCCTCTGTGCCATTGCTGTGTGTGGCATCTGTCTCTCATTGTGTGCCACCGAAAACCACTGTGTAATACTTGGCCATTTTTTTTGGGGGGGGTAAATTCTCCCTTTTCAAAAAAAAATAATTAGTGGGAGATAAATATTGGCAAGTCTGCCTCTATGCCATTGCTGTGTGTGGCATCTGTCTCTCATTGTGTGCCACCGAAAACCACTGTGTAATACTTGGCCATTTTTTTATTTTTTTTTTACAAATTCTCCCTTTTCAAAAAAAAATAATTAGTGGGAGATAAACATTGGCAAGTCTGCCTCTGTGCCATTGCTGTGTGTGGCATCTGTCTCTCATTGTGTGCCACCGAAAACCACTGTGTAATACTTGGCCTTTTTTTTTTTTTTTACAAATTCTCCATTTTCAAAAAAAAATAATAAGTGGGAGATAAATATTGGCAAGTCTGCCTCTGTGCCATTGCTGTGTGTGGCATCTGTCTCTCATTGTGTGCCACCGAAAACCACTGTGTAATACTTGGCCATTTTTTTTGGGGGGGGTAAATTCTCCCTTTTAAAAAAAAATAATTAGTGGGAGATAAATATTGGCAAGTCTGCCTCTGTGCCATTGCTGTGTGTGGCATCTGTCTCTCAATGTGTGCCACCGAAAACCACTGTGTAATACTTGGCCATTTTTTTGGGGGGGGGGTAAATTCTCCCTTTTCAAAAAAAATAATTAGTGGGAGATAAATATTGGCAAGTCTGCCTCTGTGCCATTGCTGTGTGTGGCATCTGTCTCTCATTGTGTGCCACTAAAAACCACTGTGTAATACTTGGCCATTTTTTTGGGGGGGGTAAATTCTCCCTTTTCAAAAAAAAATAATTAGTGGGAGATAAATATTGGCAAGTCTGCCTCTGTGCCATTGCTGTGTGTGGCATCTGTCTCTCATTGTGTGCCACCGAAAACCACTTTGTAATACTTGGCCTTTTTTTGGGGGGGGGGTAAATTCTCCCTTTTCAAAAAAAAAATAATTAGTGGGAGATAAATATTGGCAAGTCTGCCTCTGTGCCATTGCTGTGTGTGGCATCTGTCTCTCATTGTGTGCCACCGAAAACCACTGTGTAATACTTGGCCATTTTTTTTTTTTGGGGGGGGTAAATTCTCCCTTTTCAAAAAAAAATAATTAGTGGGAGATAAATATTTGCAAGTCTGCCTCTGTGCCATTGCTGTGTGTGGCATCTGTCTCTCATTGTGTGCCACCGAAAACCACTGTGTAATACTTGGCCATTTTTTTTGGGGGGGGGTAAATTCTCCCTTTTCAAAAAAAAATAATTAGTGGGAGATAAATATTGGCAAGTCTGCCTCTATGCCATTGCTGTGTGTGGCATCTGTCTCTCATTGTGTGCCACCGAAAACCACTGTGTAATACTTGGCCTTTTTTTGGGGGGGGGTAAATTCTCCCTTTTCAAAAAAAAAATAATTAGTGGGAGATAAATATTGGCAAGTCTGCCTCTGTGCCATTGCTGTGTGTGGCATCTGTCTCTCATTGTGTGCCACCGAAAACCACTGTGTAATACTTGGCCATTTTTTTGGGGGGGGGTAAATTCTCCCTTTTCAAAAAAAAATAATTAGTGGGAGATAAATATTGGCAAGTCTGCCTCTGTGCCATTGCTGTGTGTGGCATCTGTCTCTCATTGTGTGCCACCGAAAACCACTGTGTAATACTTGGCCATTTTTTTTTTTTTTTTACAAATTCTCCCTTTTCAAAAAAAAAAAATTAGTGGGAGATAAATATTGGCAAGTCTGCCTCTGTGCCATTGCTGTGTGTGGCATCTGTCTCTCATTGTGTGCCACCGAAAACCACTGTGTAATACTTGGCCATTTTTTTTGGGGGGGGGTAAATTCTCCCTTTTCAAAAAAAATAATTAGTGGGAGATAAATATTGGCAAGTCTGCCTCTGTGCCATTGCTGTGTGTGGCATCTGTCTCTCAATGTGTGCCACCGAAAACCACTGTGTAATACTTGGCCATTTTTTTTTTTTTTTACAAATTTTCCCTTTTCAAAAAAAAATAATTAGTGGGAGATAAATATTGGCAAGTCTGCCTCTGTGCCATTGCTGTGTGTGGCATCTGTCTCTCATTGTGTGCCACCGAAAACCACTGTGTAATACTTGGCCATTTTTTTTGTGGGGGGATAAATTCTCCCTTTTCAAAAAAAATAATTAGTGGGAGATAAATATTGGCAAGTCTGCCTCTATGCCATTTGTTGTGGATTCTGTTTGTGGGCTCCCTCGGGTGGTTACTGCTGGTACTGGGTGACTTTGGTGGGTTGCGGCCTTTGGTTTCCACCTGTCCATCAGTGGCTGGGTGTTTCCTATTTTACCTGGCCTTTCTGTCATTTCCCTTGCCGGCTATCAATGTATTCAGATGTGCTCTGTTTGGTTCCTGCCTACCTGCTCCCAGATCTTTCAGGATAAGCTAAGTGCTGATTTTCAGTTGTTTGGTTTTCTGTCTAGCTTGCTTATTATGTCTCTATGCTAGCTGGTAGCTCTAGTGGACTGAGGTTCTCCCCATGTGCCATGAGTTGGCACATGGGTTCTTGTAATCTCAGGATGGTTTTTTTGATTAGGGTTTTTTGCTGACCGCTCAGTCCCCTTTTGTACCGTTCTGCTTTCTAGTTTACAGCGGGCCTCAATTTGCTAAAACTATATATATCATCTCTATGTGTGTGCCTTCCTCTCATTTCACCGTCAATACATGTGGGGGGCAACTATATCTTTTGGGGTTCATTCCGCTGGAGGCAAGTGAGGTCTTTATTTTCTCTGCAGTGCTAGTTAGCTCTTAGGCTGGTGCGTGGCGTCTAGAACCAACGTAGGCACGCTCCCTGGCTATCTCTAGTTGCGTTTGTCAGGCGTAGGGCAGCGGTCAGCCCAGGTTCCATCACCCTAGAGCTCGTCCGTAATATATTTGTACTTTGCTTGTCCTGTGCTATCCCTAGCCATTGGGATTCATGACAGTATAGCCGGCCCACAAAGTGTTAATTGTTTGGGCTGAAGCAGGAGAAAGAGAAGTGTTTAAGGGAAATTTTTTATTTTTTTTTTTCCCTTCAGAGTTTTGCTGCCTAGCCCTTAATTGCTGTCTAGCTGCTTCTTACCTCCTCTTAACCCTTGAATGGCTCTGATCTTAGCTGTTTAACATGGATGTCCAGAGTTTGGCTTCCAGCCTGAGTAATCTCGCGGCAAAAGTTCAAAACATACAGGATTTTGTTGTTCACACTCCCATGTCTGAACCTAGAATTCCTATTCCAGAGTTCTTTTCTGGAGATAGATCTACCTTCCTGAATTTCAGGAACAATTGTAAATTGTTTCTTTCTTTAAAATCTCGCTCCTCTGGAGACCCTGCTCAACAGGTCAAGATTGTAATATCTTTCCTGCGGGGCGACCCTCAGAATTGGGCATTTGCATTGGCACCAGGGGATCCTGCATTGCTCAGTGTGGATGCGTTTTTTCTGGCATTGGGATTGCTCTATGAGGAACCTAACCTGGAGATTCAGGCTGAAAAGGCTTTATTAGCCCTCTCTCAGGGGCATGATGAAGCGGAGATATATTGTCAGAAGTTTCGGAAATGGTCGGTGCTTACTCAGTGGAATGAGTGCGCCCTGGCTGCAAACTTCAGAAATGGTCTTTCTGAGGCCATTAAGGATATTATGGTGGGGTTCCCTACGCCTACAGGTCTGAATGAGTCTATGGCTATGGCCATTCAGATTGATCGGCGTTTACGGGAGCGCAAACCCGTGCACCAGTTGGCGGTGTCTTCTGAACAGGCACCTGAGACTATGCAATGTGATAGAATTCAGTCCAGAAGTGAACGGCAAAATTATAGGCGGAAAAATGGATTGTGTTTCTATTGTGGTGATTCAGCTCATGTTATATCAGCATGCTCTAAACGCACAAAAAGGGTTGATAAATCTTTTGCCATTGGTACTCTGCAGCCTAAGTTCATTTTGTCTGTGACTCTGATTTTTTCACTGTCTTCCATTTCCGTCGATGCCTATGTGGATTCGGGCGCTGCCCTGAGTCTTATGGATTGGTCATTTGCTAAACGCTGCGGTTTTAGTCTGGAACCTCTGGAAGTTCCTATTCCTCTGAAGGGAATTGACTCTACACCATTGGCTATGAATAAACCGCAGTATTGGACACAAGTGACCATGCGCATGACTCCCGTTCATCAGGAGGTGATTCGCTTCCTTGTACTTTATAATTTACATGATGTACTAGTGCTTGGTCTGCCATGGTTACAAACTCATAATCCTGTCCTGGACTGGAAAACAATGTCTGTGTTAAGCTGGGGATGTCAGGGGGTTCATGATGATGCACCTCCGATTTCAATCGCTTCATCTACTCCTTCTGAGATCCCTGCGTTTTTGTCTGACTATAGGGATGTTTTTGAGGAGCCTAAGCTCAATTCGCTCCCTCCGCATAGAGATTGTGACTGTGCTATGAAATTGATTCCTGGCAGTAAGTTCCCTAAGGGTCGTTTATTTAATCTGTCACTGCCAGAGCATACTGCTATGCGGAATTATATTAAGGAGTCCTTGGAAAAGGGACATATTCGTCCATCTTCGTCCCCTCTGGGAGCAGGTTTTTTTTTTGTGGCAAAAAAAGATGGTTCCCTGAGGCCTTGTATAGATTATCGCCTTCTGAATAAGATTACAGTCAAGTATCAGTATCCATTGCCATTATTGACTGATTTGTTTGCTCGCATTAAGGGGGCTAGGTGGTTCACTAAGATAGATCTTCGCGGTGCGTATAATCTGGTGCGGATAAAACAGGGTGATGAGTGGAAAACCGCATTTAATACGCCTGAGGGCCATTTTGAGTATTTGGTAATGCCTTTTGGACTCTCCAATGCTCCGTCAGTCTTTCAGTCCTTTATGCACAATATTTTCCGTGAATATCTGGATAAGTTTATGATTGTGTATTTGGATGATATTTTGGTGTTTTCTGATGACTGGGAGTCTCATGTTCTACAGGTCAGGAAGGTGTTTCAGGTTCTGCGGGCCAATTCTCTGTTTGTGAAGGGCTCAAAGTGTCTCTTCGGAGTCCAGAAGATTTCTTTTTTGGGGTACATTTTTTCTCCTTCTACTATTGAGATGGATCCCGTCAAGGTTCAGGCGATTTGTGACTGGACACAACCTACATCTGTTAAGAGCCTTCAGAAGTTCTTGGGGTTTGCTAATTTTTATCGTCGGTTCATTGCTATTTTTTCCAGTATTGTTAAACCTTTGACTGATTTGACTAAAAAGGGTGCTGATGTTGCTGATTGGTCTCCTGCGGCCGTGGAGGCCTTTCAGGAACTTAAGCGCCGGTTTTCTTCTGCTCCTGTGTTGTGTCAACCAGATGTTTCACTTCCTTTTCAGGTTGAGGTTGATGCTTCCGAGATTGGAGCGGGGGCGGTTTTGTCACAGAGAAGTTCTAACGGCTCGGTGATGAAGCCATGTGCATTCTTCTCTAGAAAATTCTCGCCCGCCGAGCGCAATTATGATGTGGGTAATCGGGAGCTTTTGGCCATGAAGTGGGCATTTGAGGAGTGGCGTCATTGGCTTGAGGGTGCTAAACATCGTGTGGTGGTCTTGACTGATCACAAGAATCTCATTTACCTTGAGTCTGCCAGGCGTTTGAATCCTAGACAGGCTCGTTGGTCGTTGTTTTTTTCTCGTTTCAATTTCGTGGTTTCATACCTGCCAGGTTCAAAGAATGTGAAGGCAGATGCTCTTTCCAGGAGTTTTGTGCCTGACTCTCCTGGAGACTCTGGGCCTACTGGTATCCTTAGGGATGGGGTAATATTGTCCGCCGTATCCCCAGACTTGCGACATGCATTGCAGGAGTTTCAGGTGGATAAACCGGATCGTTGTCCACCAGAAAGACTGTTTGTTCCGGATGATTGGACCAGTAGAGTCATCTCTGAGGTCCATTCTTCTGTGTTGGCTGGTCATCCTGGAATATTTGGTACTAGAGACTTGGTGGCCAGGTCTTTTTGGTGGCCTTCCTTGTCTAGGGATGTGCGTACCTTTGTGCAGTCTTGTGAAGTGTGTGCTCGAGCTAAGCCTTGCTGTTCTCGGGCCAGTGGGTTGTTGTTATCCTTGCCCATCCCGAAGAGGCCTTGGACGCACATTTCCATGGATTTTATTTCTGATCTCCCGGTTTCACAGAAAATGTCCGTTATCTGGGTTGTGTGTGACCGCTTTTCTAAGATGGTTCATTTGGTGCCCTTGCCTAAGTTGCCTTCCTCCTCTGAGTTGGTCCCTTTATTTTTTCAGAACGTGGTTCGTTTGCATGGGATTCCGGAGAATATCGTTTCTGACAGGGGATCCCAGTTTGTGTCTAGATTTTGGCGGACGTTTTGTGCCAAGATGGGCATTGATTTGTCTTTCTCGTCTGCATTCCATCCTCAGACGAATGGCCAGACGGAGCGAACTAATCAGACCTTGGAAACTTATTTGAGGTGTTTTGTTTCTGCTGATCAAGATGACTGGGTTGCTTTTTTGCCACTGGCCGAATTTGCTCTTGATAATCGGGCTAGTTCGGCCACGTTGGTCTCTCCTTTTTTTTGTAATTCGGGGTTTCATCCTCGTTTTTCCTCTGGTCAGGTGGAGCCTTCGGATTGTCCTGGAGTGGACGTGGTGGTGGACAGGCTACATCAGATTTGGAATCAGGTGGTGGACAATTTGAAGTTATCTCAGGAGAAGACTCAGCAGTTTGCTAATCGCCGTCGCCGCGTGGGTCCCCGACTTCTTGTTGGGGATTTGGTGTGGTTGTCTTCTCGTTTTGTCCCTATGAAGGTCTCTTCTCCTAAGTTCAAGCCTCGGTTCATCAGTCCTTATAGGATCTCGGAGATTCTTAACCCTGTATCTTTTAGTTTGGATCTCCCAGCATCGTTTGCTATTCATAATGTGTTCCATCGGTCGTTGTTGCGGAGGTATGAGGTGCCCGTTGTTCCTTCGGTTGAGCCTCCTGCTCCGGTGCTGGTGGAGGGAGAATTGGAGTATGTTGTTGAGAAGATCTTGGATTCTCGTGTTTCCAGACGCAAACTTCAGTATTTGGTTAAGTGGAAGGGTTATGGTCAGGAGGATAATTCCTGGGTGGTCGCCTCCGATGTTCATGCGACTGATTTGGTCCGCGCCTTCCATAGAGCTCACCCTGATTGCCCTGGGGGTTCTCGTGAGGGTTCGGTGACCCCTCCTCAAGGGGGGGGTACTGTTGTGGATTCTGTTTGTGGGCTCCCTCTGGTGGTTACTGCTGGTACTGGGTGACTTTGGTGGGTTGCGGCCTTTGGTTTCCACCTGTCCATCAGTGGCTGGGTGTTTCCTATTTTACCTGGCCTTTCTGTCATTTCCCTTGCCGGCTATCAATGTATTCAGATGTGCTCTGTTTGGTTCCTGCCTACCTGCTCCCAGATCTTTCAGGATAAGCTAAGTGCTGATTTTCAGTTGTTTGGTTTTTTGTCCAGCTTGCTTATTATGTCTCTATGCTAGCTGGTAGCTCTAGTGGACTGAGGTTCTCCCCATGTGCCATGAGTTGGCACATGGGTTCTTGTAATCTCAGGATGGTTTTTTTGATTAGGGTTTTTTGCTGACCGCTCAGTCCCCTTTTGTATCGTTCTGCTTTCTAGTTTACAGCGGGCCTCAATTTGCTAAAACTATATACACTCACTGGCCACTTTATTAGGTACACCTGTCCAACTTCTTGTTAACACTTAATTTCTAATCAGCCAATCACATGGCGGCAACTCAGTGCATTTAGGCATGTAGACATGGTCAAGACAATCTCCTGCAGTTCAAACCGAGCATCAGTATGGGGAAGAAAGGTGATTTGAGTGCCTTTGAACGTGGCATGGTTGTTGGTGCCAGAAGGGCTGGTCTGAGTATTTCAGAAACTGCTGATCTACTGGGATTTTCACGCACAACCATCTCTAGGGTTTACAGAGAATGGTCCGAAAAAGAAAAAAAATCCAGTGAGCGGCAGTTCTGTGGGCGGAAATGCCTTGTTGATGCCAGAGGTCAGAGGAGAATGGGCAGACTGGTTCGAGCTGATAGAAAGGCAACAGTGACTCAAATCGCCACCCGTTACAACCAAGGTAGGCCTAAGAGCATCTCTGAACGCACAGTGCGTCGAACTTTGAGGCAGATGGGCTACAGCAGCAGAAGACCACACCGGGTACCACTCCTTTCAGCTAAGAACAGGAAACTGAGGCTACAATTTGTACAAGCTCATCGAAATTGGACAGTAGAAGATTGGAAAAACGTTGCTTGGTTTGATGAGTCTCGATTTCTGCTGCGGCATTCGGATGGTAGGGTCAGAATTTGGCGTAAACAACATGAAAGCATGGATCCATCCTGCCTTGTATGGAGCATCTTTGGGATGTGCAGCCGACAAATCTGCGGCAACTGTGTGATGCCATCATGTCAATATGGACCAAAATCTCTGAGGAATGCTTCCAGCACCTTGTTGAATCTATGCCACGAAGAATTGAGGCAGTTCTGAAGGCAAAAGGGGTCCAACCCGTTACTAGCATGGTGTACCTAATAAAGTGGCCGGTGAGTGTATATCATCTCTATGTGTGTGCCTTCCTCTCATTTCACCGTCAATACATGTGGGGGGCAACTATATCTTTTGGGGTTCATTCCGCTGGAGGCAAGTGAGGTCTTTATTTTCTCTGCAGTGCTAGTTAGCTCTTAGGCTGGTGCGTGGCGTCTAGAACCAACGTAGGCACGCTCCCTGGCTATCTCTAGTTGCGTTTGTCAGGCGTAGGGCAGCGGTCAGCCCAGGTTCCATCACCCTAGAGCTCGTCCGTAATATATTTGTACTTTGCTTGTCCTGTGCTATCCCTAGCCATTGGGATTCATGACAGCCATTGCTGTGTGTGGCATCTGTCTCTCATTGTGTGCCACCGAAAACCACTGTGTAATACTTGGCCATTTTTTTTTTTTTTTTACAAATTCTCCCTTTTCAAAAAAAAATAATTAGTGGGAGATAAATATTGGCAAGTCTGCCTCTGTGCCATTGCTGTGTGTGGCATCTGTCTCTCATTGTGTGCCACCGAAAACCATTGTGTAATACTTGGCCATTTTTTTGGGGGGGGTAAATTCTCCCATTTCAAAAAAATAATTAGTGGGAGATAAATATTGGCAAGTCTGCCTCTGTGCCATTGCTGTGTGTGGCATCTGTCTCTCAATGTGTGCCACCGAAAACCACTGTGTAATACTTGGCCATTTTTTGGGGGGGGTAAATTCTCCCTTTTAAAAAAAAAATAATTAGTGGGAGATAAATATTGGCAAGTCTGCCTCTGTGCCATTGCTGTGTGTGGCATCTGTCTCTCATTGTGTGCCACCGAAAACCACTGTGTAATACTTGGCCATTTTTTTGGGGGGGTAAATTCTCCCTTTTCAAAAAAAATAATTAGTGGGAGATAAATATTGGCAAGTCTGCCTCTGTGCCATTGCTGTGTGTGGCATCTGTCTCTCATTGTGTGCCACCGAAAACCACTGTGTAATACTTGGCCATTTTTTTTTTTTTTTTACAAATTCTCCCTTTTCAAAAAAAAATAATTAGTGGGAGATAAATATTGGCAAGTCTGCCTCTGTGCCATTGCTGTGTGTGGCATCTTTCTCTCATTGTGTGCCACCGAAAACCACTGTGTAATACTTGGCCATTTTTTTTTTTTTTACAAATTCTCCCTTTTCAAAAAAAAATAATTAGTGGGAGATAAATATTGGCAAGTCTGCCTCTGTGCCATTGCTGTGTGTGGCATCTGTCTCTCATTGTGTGCCACCGAAAACCAGTGTGTAATACTTGGCCTTTTTTTTTTTTTTTTACAAATTCTCCCTTTTCAAAAAAAAATAATTAGTGGGAGATAAATATTGGCAAGTCTGCCTCTGTGCCATTGCTGTGTGTGGCATCTGTCTCTCATTGTGTGCCACTGAAAACCACTGTGTAATACTTGGCCTTTTTTGGGGGGGGGGGTAAATTCTCCCTGTAAAAAAAAAAATTAAGAGTGGGAGTCTGGGAGATAAAGATTGGCAAGTCTGCCTCTGTGCCAGTCCTGTGTGTGGCATCTGTCTCTCATTGTGTGCCACAGAAAACCTAGTGTGTAATATTTATTTATTTATTTTTTTAATTCTCCCTGAAAAAAAAAATAGTGGGAGATTAAGATTGGCATTTCTGCTTGATTGCCGGTCCTGTGTGTGCCATCTGTCTCAAATTATTGGGGCACAGAAAACCAAGTGTGTAACATTGGGCCTGATTTTCCTTTCAGTGTCAGGCACCTGTAAAGGTATATATAAATCCTACAGAAGTTTGAGTTCACCTTATAAGTTGTTTTACAGCAACAAATACCGTTACTTTGGTTACGTTTTGCAAACAATGAGGAAGTCTAGTGGAAGAGGTCGTGGCCGTGGGCGGTCATTGTCAGCTGGTAATGATGGTAGTGGTGGTGGAGCATCAGTTGGTCGTGGTAAAAGCAGTACATTACCTAAGTCTCGAGTTGTTGAGCCAGGTTCGTTGTCTGGCTACACAAGGCCTCGAACGCTCTCTTTTCTGGGAGTAGGAAAACCACTTTTGAAGCCGGAGCAGGAGGAACAAGTATTGGCTTTCATAGCTGACTCTGCCTCTAGCTCTTTCACCTCCTCCTTGGAAAGTGCCAAATGTCAGAGCAGTGCATCGTCAGTGGATGCTCCCGGTCGGGAACAAGTCGCTTCCTTGTGTCCTTTACCCAGAACAACAGTGAAGGATGCGTCAGTCGACACAACAGGTTACTCCATGGAGCTCTTTACACATACCATTCCTGGGTTAGACAGTGAAACAGTTAACAGGCCATGCCCATTAGAAGTTGAATCGGACATGGAGTGCACAGATGCACAGCCACAGCCAGATTACTATGCTGTTCCTTTGACTCAGACCAGAACATTGCCCTCGCAGTGTACTGAGACAGAATCAAACCCAGCGGAGACTATGGTGCCCCGTCACGAACGCTATACCACCGGCTTACACGGTGACACAGACGAAGTTGCACACGACATAGAAGAGGAGGTCATAGATGACCCAGTTGTTGACCCCGATTGGCAGCCATTGGGGGAACAGGGTGCAGGCGGCAGTAGTTCTGAAGCGGAGGAGCCGCAGCAGGCATCAACATCACAACAGGTTCCATCTACCGGGCCCGTATCTGGCCAAAAACGCATGGCAAAGCCAAAACCTGTTGGAGGACAGCGTGGCCATCCGGTTAAAGAAGCTCAGTCTGCAATGCCTGAAAAGGTATCCGATAGTAGAAAGAGTGCAGTCTGGCATTTTTTTAAACAACATCCAAATGATCAGCGCAAAGTCATCTGTCAAAAATGTTCAACTACCTTAGGCAGAGGTCAGAATCTTAAAAGTCTAAATACAAGTTGCATGCATAGACATTTATCCACCATGCATTTGCAAGCCTGGACTAACTACCAAACATCCCTAAAGGTTGCAGCACCCTCGGCCAATGAAGCTAGTCAGCAACGCTACATCCCTTCCCTCACTGTAAACCCACCATTTCCCGCACCACCTGCAGTATGTGTGCAGCTTTCGTCGCCAGGCCAAAGCAGTCAGGGAATCACCAGGTTTGTAGTAGGAAACACTGCATGTAGGGCACCGGCAAGAATAACATCTCCAACCCTCTGTCACTCACCCATGTCCACCGGCACCACCGCTAGTTCCATGATCTTCAGCTCTCCAGTCCAGCTCACCCTACATGAGACTCTTGTTAGGAAAAGGAAGTACTCATCCGCGCATCCGCGTACACAGGGTTTGAACGCCCACATTGCTAGACTAATCTCATTAGAGATGATGCCCTACCGGTTAGTTGAAAGCAAAGCTTTCAAAGCGCTGATGGACTACGCTGTACCACGCTACGAGCTACCCAGTCGGCACTTCTTTTCTAGAAAAGCCATCCCAGCCCTCCAACAGCATGTTAAATACCGCATCGTCCATGCACTCAGGCAGTCTGTGACTGCAAAGGTGCACCTGACAACAGATGCATGGATCAGTAGGCATGGCCAGGGATGTTACGTGTCCATCACGGCACACTGGGTGAATGTGGTGGATGCATGGTCCACAGGGGACAGCAATATTGGGACAGTTCTGCCTAGCCCACGGTCAAGGAAAGAGTTGGCTGTAGGCGTTCGCCCCCCCTCCTCCTCTTCCTCCTCCTCCTGCAGAAGCGAGAGCTCATCCACAAACCGCAGTCGCACATCCACTCCATCCGCAGCTGCCACTGTTGCACACCAGGTGTGCCATTATGGGACAGCTAGTGGCAAGCGTCAGCAGGCTGTATTGGCAATGAAGTGTTTGGGCGACAACAGACACACTGCGGAAGTTCTGTCCGAGTTCTTGCACCAAGAAACTCAGTCATGGCTGGGCAGTGTACATCTTGAGGCAGGCAAGGTAGTGAGTGATAACTGAAGGAATTTCATGGCTGCCATAGCCCTTTCCCAACTGAAACACATTCCTTGCCTGGCTCACACCTTAAACCTGGTGGTGCAGTGCTTCCTGAAAAGTTATCCGGGGTTACCCGACCTGCTCCTCAAAGTGCGCAGACTTTGCTCGCATATCCGCCGTTCGCCCGTACACTCCAGCCGTATGCAGAACTATCAGCGTTCTTTGAACCTTCCTCAGCATCGCCTAATCATCGACGTTGCAACAAGGTGGAACTCCACACTGCACATGCTTCAGAGAGTGTGCGAACAGAGGCGTGCTGTTATGTATTTGTGGGAGGATACACAGGCAGGCAGTTGGATGGCAGACATGGAGTTGTCAGGTGTGCAGTGGTCGAAGCTACAAGACCTGTGTCAAGTCCTTCAGTGTTTTGAGGAATGCACACGGCTGGTTAGTGCAGACAATGCCATAATAAGCATGAGCATCCCCCTAATGCGTCTGCTGATGCAAAGTTTGACGCACATAAAGGAGCAGGCGTCTGCAGCCGAGGAAGAGGAAAGCCTTGATGACAGTCAGCCATTGTCTGGTCAGGGCCGTATAGAGGACGCGGTAGCGGGCGAAGAGGAGGACGAGGACGAGGAGGATGATGGGGATGAGTACTTTTTTAATGAGGAAGCTTCTCCTGGGCCAACAGAAATTAGTGGCGTTGCAAGGCCGGGTTCTGTTTTTTTAAGGGAGACAAGTGACGTAGATTTGCCTGTAACTGCCCCCTCAAACCAGCACAACCGCAGATTTGACAACTGGAACTTTGGCCCACATGGCGGATTATGCCTTACGTATCCTCAAAAAGGACACACGCATTATTAAAATGATGAGCGATGACTAGGGTTGAGCGAAACGGGTCGATCATTTTCAAAAGTCGCCGACTTTTGGCTAAGTCGGCGTCTCATGAAACCCGATCCGACCCCTGTGCTTGTCGGCCATGCGGTACGCGACTTTCGCGCCAAAGTCGCGTTTCAATGACGCGAAAAGCGCCATTTCTCAGCCAATGAAGGTGAACGCAGAGTGTGGGCAGCGTGATGACATAGATCCTGGTCCCCACCATCTTAGAGAAGGGCATTGCAGTGATTGGCTTGCTGTCTGCGGCGTCACAGGGGCTATAAAGGGGCGTTCCCGCCGACCGCCATCTTACTGCTGCTGATCTGAGCTTAGGGACAGGTTGCTGCCGCTTCATCAGAAGCAGGGAGAGCGTTAGGCAGGGTCCACTAACCACCAAACCGCTTGTGCTGCAGCGATTTCCACTGTCCAACACCACCTTCGGTGTGCAGGAACAGTGGAAGCTATTTTTTTTTTTTTTTCCCCTCAGCGCTGTAGCTCATTGGGCTGCCCTAGAAGGCTCCGTGATAGCTGTATTGCTGTGTGTACGCCACTGTGGAAACCAACTGCTTTTTTCAAAGCACATATCCTCTTGTTCCTTCCTTTCTGCACAGCTATCTTTTTTGTTTGTCCACACTTTTTATTTAATTTGTGCATCAGTCCACTCCTATTGCTGCCTGCCATACCTGGCTTACATTACTGCAGGGAGATAGTAATTGTAGGACAGTTTTTTTTTTTTTTTTGTTTTTTTTTTGTGGGAGATTAAGATTGGCATTTCTGCTACAGTGCCATCCCTGTGTGTGCCATCTCTCACTGAGTGGGCCATAGAAAGCCTATTTATTTTTTCCGTGATTTGTGTTCTAAAATCTACCTCAACACAGAAACACTACATCAATCAGTGGGAGAAAAATATTGGCCTCAGTCAGGGCTTGTGTGCCACTGCTGTGTGTGCGCTATCTCTCATTCAGTGGGCTATAGCAAGCCTATATTTTTTTTTTTTTTTTTTTTTTTAATATTATTTGGTTTCAAAAGTCTCCCTGAAAAAAAAAAAAAACCTAAAAAAACAGTGGGAGAGTAATATTGCCCTTTCAGCTTGTGTGCCAGTCTTGACTCCTGGGTGTGCCACCTCTCTCCCTCTCATTCAGTGGGCCATAGAAAGCCTATTTATTTTTTTTTTTAAATATTATTGGGTTTCTAAAGTCTCCCTGAAAAAAACAAAAAATACATAAAAAAACAGTGGGAGAGTAATATTGCCCTTTCAGCTTGTGTGCCAGTCTTGACTCCTGGGTGTGCCACCTCTCTCCCTTTCATTCAGTGGGCCATAGAAAGCCTATTTATTTTTTTTTTTAAATATTATTGGGTTTCTAAAGTCTCCCTGAAAAAACAAAAAAAACCTAAAAAAACAGTGGGAGAGTAATATTGCCCTTTCAGCTTGTGTGCCAGTCTTGACTCCTGGGTGTGCCACCTCTCTCCCTCTCATTCAGTGGGCCATAGAAAGCCTATTTATTTTTTTTTTTAAATATTATTGGGTTTCTAAAGTCTCCCTGAAAAAAACAAAAAATACATAAAAAAACAGTGGGAGAGTAATATTGCCCTTTCAGCTTGTGTGCCAGTCTTGACTCCTGGGTGTGCCACCTCTCTCCCTCTCATTCAGTGGGCCATAGAAAGCCTTTTTTTTTTTTGGTTTTTTTAATATTATTTGGTTTCTAAAGTCTCCCTGAAAAAAACAAAAAAAACATAAAAAACAGTGGGAGAGTAATATTGCCCTTTCAGCTTGTGCGCCAGTCTTGACTCCTGGTTGTGCCACCTCTCTCTCTCTAATTGTGGGCCATAGAAAGCCTTTTTTTTTTTTTAAAATATTATTGGGTTTCTAAAGTCTCCCTGAAAAAACAAAAAATACATAAAAAAACAGTGGGAGAGTAATATTGCCCTTTCAGCTTGTGTGCCAGTCTTGACTCCTGGGTGTGCCACCTCTCTCCCTTTCATTCAGTGGGCCATAGAAAGCCTATTTATTTTTTCCGTGATTTGTGTTCTAAATTCTACCTCAACACAAAAACACTACATCAATCAGTGGGAGAAAAATATTGGCCTCAGTCAGGGCTTGTGTGCCACTGCTGTGTGTGCTATCTCTCATTCAGTGGGCTATAGCAAGCCTATTTTTTTTTTTTTTTTTTTTTTTTTAATATTATTTGGTTTCTAAAGTCTCCCTGAAAAAAAAAAAAAACCTAAAAAAACAGTGGGAGAGTAATATTGCCCTTTCAGCTTGTGTGCCAGTCTTGACTCCTGGGTGTGCCACCTCTCTCCCTCTCATTCAGTGGGCCATAGAAAGCCTATTTATTTTTTTTTTTAAATATTATTGGGTTTCTAAAGTCTCCCTGAAAAAACAAAAAATACATAAAAAAACAGTGGGAGAGTAATATTGCCCTTTCAGCTTGTGTGCCAGTCTTGACTCCTGGGTGTGCCACCTCTCTCCCTTTCATTCAGTGGGCCATAGAAAGCCTATTTTTTTTTTTTTTAATATTATTTGGTTTCTAATTCTCCCTGAAAAAAAAAAAAAACCTAAAAAAACAGTGGGAGAGTAATATTGCCCTTTCAGCTTGTGTGCCAGTCTTGACTCCTGGGTGTGCCACCTCTCTCCCTCTCATTCAGTGGGCCATAGAAAGCCTATTTATTTTTTTTTTTAAATATTATTGGGTTTCTAAAGTCTCCCTGAAAAAACAAAAAATACATAAAAAAACAGTGGGAGAGTAATATTGCCCTTTCAGCTTGTGTGCCAGTCTTGACTCCTGGGTGTGCCACCTCTCTCCCTTTCATTCAGTGGGCCATAGAAAGCCTATTTTTTTTTTTTTTTTAATATTATTTGGTTTCTAATTCTCCCTGAAAAAAAAAAAAAAAACTAAAAAAACAGTGGGAGAGTAATATTGCCCTTTCAGCTTGTGTGCCAGTCTTGACTCCTGGGTGTGTCACCTCTCTCCCTCTCATTCAGTGGGCCATAGAAAGCCTATTTATTTTTTTTTTTAAATATTATTGGGTTTCTAAAGTCTCCCTGAAAAAACAAAAAATACATAAAAAAACAGTGGGAGAGTAATATTGCCCTTTCAGCTTGTGTGCCAGTCTTGACTCCTGGGTGTGCCACCTCTCTCCCTCTCATTCAGTGGGCCATAGAAAGCCTTTTTTTTTTTTGGTTTTTTTAATATTATTTGGTTTCTAAAGTCTCCCTGAAAAAAACAAAAAAAACATAAAAAACAGTGGGAGAGTAATATTGCCCTTTCAGCTTGTGCGCCAGTCTTGACTCCTGGTTGTGCCACCTCTCTCTCTCTAATTGTGGGCCATAGAAAGCCTTTTTTTTTTTTTTTTTTAATATTATTTGGTTTCTAAAGTCTCCCTGAGAAAAAAAAATAAATAAATTAGGTGGGAGATTAATATTGACATTAGTGCTTGAGTGACAGTCCTGCGTGTGTGTCATCTCTGTGATTTTGTGCCACAGAAAACAGAGTGTGTAACATTGTGCCTGATTTTCCTTGTGGTCTCACCAACCTGTTAAGGGATATTGAAATCATACTGAAGTTATAGCTCACCGTGTAAGTTGTTTGATAGCAACAAATAAAGTTACTTTGGTTAAGATTTTAAAACAATGAGGAAGTCTGGTGCAAGAGGTCGTCGTGGGCGTTCATTGTCAGCTGGTAATGATGGTAGTGGTAGTGGAGCATCAGGTGGTCGTGGGGATAAAAATATTCCACCTAAGTCTGGAGCTGTGGAGCCAGTTTCGTCGTCAGGCTACACAAGGCCTCGAACGCTCTCTTTTCTGGGAGTAGGAAAACCGCTTTTAAAGGCGGAGCAGCAACAGCAAGTTTTGGCTTACATTGCAGACTCAGCCTCTAGCTCTTTTGCCTCCTCTTCCGAAACTGGTAAATGTAAAAGCAGCGCGTCGCTTGTGGATGTTCACGGTCAGGGACAAGTCGCTTCCTTGTCCTCCTCAGCAAAAACTACAACAAGAGAGAAGGATGCAGCAGGCGACACAACGGGTCACTCCATGGAGCTCTTTACACATACCGTCCCTGGCTTAGAAAGTGAAACATTTAACAGGCCATGCCCATTACAAGTATATTCTGACATGGAGTGCACTGATGCACAGCCACAGCCAGAGTACTATGCTGCTCCTTTGACTCAGACCACCACATTGCCCTCTCAGGGTACAGATCCACAATCAGACCCTGATGAGACTATGTTGCCCCGCCACGAACGCTATACCACCGACCGACACAGTGACACAGACGAAGTTGCACACGAGCTCGAAGAGGAGGTAATAGATGACCCAGTTATTGACCCCGATTGGCAGCCATTGGGGGAACAGGGTGCAGGCGGCAGTAGTTCAGAAGCGGAGGTGGAGGAGGGGCCGCAGCAGGCATCAACATCGCAACAGGTTCCATCTGCCGGGCCCGTATCTGGACCAAAACGCGTGTCAAAGCCAAAACCTGTTGGAGCACAGCGTTGCCATCCGGTTAAAGCTCAGTCTGCAATCCCTGAAAAGGGATCAGAGTCTAGGAAGAGTGCAGTCTGGCATTTTTTTAAACAACATCCAACTGATCAGCGCAAAGTCATCTGTCAAAAATGTTCAACTAGCTTAAGCAGAGGTCAGAATCTGAAAAGTCTAAATACTAGTTGCATGCATAGACACTTAACCACCATGCATTCTCAAGCCTGGACTAACTACCAAACGTCCCTCAAGGTTGTAGCACCCTCGGCCAATGAAGCTAGTCAGCAACGCAACATCCCTTCCGTCACTGTAAGGCCACCATTTTCCGCACCACCGGCAGTATCTGTGCAGGTTTCTTTGCCAGCCAAAAGCAGTCAGGGTCAGGGAATCACCAGTTTTGTAGGAGGAAATATTGCATGTAGGGCACCGGCGGAAACAATACCGTCTCCAACCGTCTCTCAGTCTGCCATGTCCACCGGCACACCCGAAAGTTCCACGATCTACAGCTCTCCAGTCCAGCTCACCCTACATGAGACTCTGGTTAGAAAAAGGAAGTACTTATCCTCGCATCCGCGTACACAGGGTTTTAACGCCCACATAGCTAGACTAATCTCGTTAGAGATGATGCCCTACCGGTTAGTTGAAAGCGAAGCTTTCAAAGCCCTGATGGAGTACGCTGAACCACGATACGAGCTACCCAGTCGACACTTTTTTTCCAGAAAAGCCATCCCAGCCCTGCACCAGCATGTTAAACAGCGCATCGTCCATGCACTCAGGCAATCTGTGAGTACAAAGGTGCACCTGACTACAGATGCATGGACCAGTAGGCATGGCCAGGGACGTTATGTGTCCATCACGGCACACTGGGTGAATGTGGTGGATGCAGGGTCCACAGGCGACATCAATTTAGGGACAGTTGTGCCTAGCCCACGGTCTAGCAAACAGTTGGCTGTAGGCGTTCGCACCCCCTCCTCCTCCTCCTCGTCCTCCTGCAGAAGCTACAGCTCTTCCACAGAACGCAGTCGGCCAACCACTCCATCGGCAGATGACACTGTTGCACACCAGTTGTCCCATTATGGGCCAGCTACTGCCAAGCGTCAGCAGGCTGTATTGGCTATGAAGTGTTTGGGCGACAACAGACACACCGCGGAAGTTCTGTCCGAGTTCTTGCAACAAGAAACGCAGTCGTGGCTGGGCACAGTAGATCTTGAGGCAGGCAAGGTAGTGAGTGATAACGGAAGGAATTTCATGGCTGCCATCTCCCTTTCCCAACTGAAACACATTCCTTGCCTGGCTCACACCTTAAACCTGGTGGTGCAGTGCTTATTGAAAACTTATCCTGGGTTCTCCGACCTGCTCCTCAAAGTGCGTGCACTTTGCTCACATATCCGACGTTCGCCTGTACACGCCAGCCGTATGCAGACCTATCAGCGGTCTTTGAACCTTCCCCAGCATCGCCTAATCATAGACGTTGCAACAAGGTGGAACTCAACACTGCACATGCTTCAGAGACTGTGCGAACAGAGGCGTGCTGTTATTTATTTGTGGGAGGATACACGGGCAGGCAGTAGGATGGCAGACATGGAGTTGTCAGGTGTGCAGTGGTCGAAGATACAAGACATGTGTCAAGTCCTTCAGTGTTTTGAGGAATGCACACGGCTGGTTAGTGCAGACAACGCCGTAATAAGCATGAGCATCCCCCTAATGCGTCTGCTGATGCAAAGTTTGACGCACATAAAGGAGCAGGCGTCTGCACCAGAGGAAGAGGGAAGCCTTGATGACAGTCAGCCATTGTCTGGTCAGGGCAGTGTACAGGACGAGGTAGCGGGCGAAGAGGAGGTGGAGGACGAGGAGGATGATGGGGATGAGTATATTTTTAATGCGGAAACTTTCACGGGGGCACAGGAAATTGGTTGCGTGTCACGGCCGGGTTCTGGTTTTTTGAGGGACACAAGTGACGTAGATTTGCCTGCAACTGCCCCTCAACCAATCACAACCGGAGATTTGACAAGTGGAACTTTGGCCCACATGGCGGATTATGCCTTACGTATCCTACAAAGGGACACACGCATTACGAAAATGATGAACGATGACGATTACTGGTTGGCCTGCCTCCTTGATCCACGCTATAAAGGCAAATTGCAAAATATTATGCCACATGAGAACTTGGAACTAATATTAGCAACCAAACAATCAACTCTTGTTGACCGTTTGCTTCAGGCATTCCCAGCACACAGCGCACGTGATCGTTCTCACACGAGCTCCAGGGGGCAGCAGACTAGGAGTGTTAGGGGTGCACACATCAGAAGTGGCGTTGGACAGAGGGGTTTTCTGACCAGGTTGTGGAGTGATTTTGCTATGACCGCAGACAGGACAGGTACTGCTGCATCAATTGAAAGTGACAGGAGACAACATTTGTCCAGTATGGTTACTAACTATTTTTCATCCCTTATCGATGTTCTCCCTCAACCGTCATTCCCATTTGATTACTGGGCCTCCAAATTAGACACCTGGCCAGAATTGGCAGAATATGCATTGCAGGAGCTTGCTTGCCCGGCAGCAAGTGTCCTATCAGAAAGAGTATTCAGTGCTGCAGGGTCAATATTAACCGAAAAAAGGACTCGTCTGGCTACCCAAAATGTTGACGATCTAACATTCATTAAAATGAACCACAACTGGATTTCAAAATCTTTTGCCCCACCTTGCCCGGCCGACACCTAGCTTTCCTATGAAAAGCTCTTGCCTGTGAATTACTTTTCTAATGTCTAATTTGCTGCTGCAGATTGTACAGCATACGACATGTTTACACCTCCCTAAATGGCCAAACTCCCCACACGGGGCCGTGGTATCGCGACTTGGCGCAAGCACCCGTGAGACTGCTGTTTGTCTGAAGAGGTGGGTGTGCTCGCTTTTGGTTGACGGCATTGCTACTGGGTCCCTCATAGTACAATGTAGTGTCTCTGGCGGTGGTGGTGCGCACCCAACGTCAGACACACCGTTGTAACATGAGTGGCCCTGGGGCGGTCCCGCCGGCCTCAAGAGAGTTCCCCCCTACCCCAGCTCAAACTGGGCTCTACTACGTGCAAAATTATGTCGCACAGCTCCACCAATCTTTAGTCTATTCGCTGACATCATTCAATGTCTGGCACTGACAATACAAATTTGTAGACATCTATGATGCAACTTAAAGTAGTCTGTGTCTGTGTCCTATATTGGCACCATTAAATAGTTACTGCCAAATTACTATGTCAGAAACACAGCAGATGAGCCCACCCCTGTACCTAAGTATGCCATCTTTTTTTTTGTTTTGGTTGTTTTGCGAGACATTAACATCTATTTATATTTTGGGAGTACTGGGACAGACACTCCTTGCACTACTCCTCCACTCAGCACCAAGCTGCCTGCCCGTGTATCCATGTAACCGCTGTAAAACTGCCATGAGCCTATTGTTTGTTATTTTAGGCCTTTGATAGCCTGTCTGCGGTCCCTACTCCTCCACTGACCACCAAGCTGCCTGCCCGTGTATCCATGTAACCGCTGTAAAACTGCCATGAGCCTATTGTTTGTTATTTTAGGCCTTTGAAGCCTTTCTGCGCTCCCTCCTTCCACTAGTCCTCCACTGACCAGACCACTGCTGCCCGTGTACCCCTGGAACCAATTTTAAAGTGCCTACAGCCAGCCCATTTTATTGTGTTAGGCCTTCGAAGCCTGTCTGCGGTCCCTCCTTCCACTAGGCCTCCACTGACCAGACCACTGCTGCCCGTGTACCCCTGGAACCAATTTTAAAGTGCCTACAGCCAGCCCATTTTATTGTGTTAGGCCTTCGAAGCCTGTCTGCGGTCCATACTTCCACTAGTCCTCCACTGACCAGACCACTGCTGCCCGTGTACCCCTGGAACCAATTTTAAAGTGCCTACAGCCAGCCCATTTTATTGTGTTAGGCCTTCGAAGCCTGTCTGCGGTCCATACTTCCACTAGGCCTCCACTGACCAGACCACTGCTGCCCGTGTACCCCTGGAACCAATTTTAAAGTGCCTACAGCCAGCCCATTTTATTGTGTTAGGCCTTCGAAGCCTGTCTGCGGTCCCTCCTTCCACTAGGCCTCCACTGACCAGACCACTGCTGCCCGTGTACCCCTGGAACCAATTTTAAAGTGCCTACAGCCAGCCCATTTTATTGTGTTAGGCCTTCGAAGCCTGTCTGCGGTCCATACTTTAAATACTCCTCCACTCAGCACCAAGCTGCCTGCCCGTGTATCCATGTAACCGCTGTAAAACTGCCATGAGCCTATTGTTTGTTATGTTAGGCCTTTGATAGCCTGTCTGCGGTCCCTACTTTAAATACTCCTCCACTCACCACCACCAAGCTGCCTGCCCGTGTATCCATGTAACCGCTGTGAAACTGCCATGAGCCTATTGTTTTTTTATGTTAGGCCTTTGATAGCCTGTCTGCGGTCCCTACTTTAAATACTCCTCCACTCACCACCACCAAGCTGCCTGCCCGTGTATCCATGTAACCGCTGTAAAACTGCCATGAGCCTATTGTTTGTTATGTTAGGCCTTTGAAGCCTTTCTGCGCTCCCTCCTTCCACTAGTCCTCCACTGACCAGACCACTGCTGCCCGTGTACCCCTGGAACCAATTTTAAAGTGCCTACAGCCAGCCCATTTTATTGTGTTAGGCCTTCGAAGCCTGTCTGCGGTCCATACTTCCACTAGTCCTCCACTGACCAGACCACTGCTGCCCGTGTACCCCTGGAACCAATTTTAAAGTGCCTACAGTCAGCCCATTTTATTGTGTTAGGCCTTCGAAGCCTGTCTGCGGTCCATACTTCCACTAGGCCTCCACTGACCAGACCACTGCTGCCCGTGTACCCCTGGAACCAATTTTAAAGTGCCTACAGCCAGCCCATTTTATTGTGTTAGGCCTTCGAAGCCTGTCTGCGGTCCATACTTCCACTAGTCCTCCACTGACCAGACCACTGCTGCCCGTGTACCCCTGGAACCAATTTTAAAGTGCCTACAGCCAGCCCATTTTATTGTGTTAGGCCTTCGAAGCCTGTCTGCGGTCCATACTTCCACTAGGCCTCCACTGACCAGACCACTGCTGCCCGTGTACCCCTGGAACCAATTTTAAAGTGCCTACAGCCAGCCCATTTTATTGTGTTAGGCCTTCGAAGCCTGTCTGCGGTCCATACTTCCACTAGGCCTCCACTGACCAGACCACTGCTGCCCGTGTACCCCTGGAACCAATTTTAAAGTGCCTACAGCCAGCCCATTTTATTGTGTTAGGCCTTCGAAGCCTGTCTGCGGTCCATACTTTAAATACTCCTCCACTCACCACCAAGCTGCCTGCCCGTGTATCCATGTAACCGCTGTAAAACTGCCATGAGCCTATTGTTTGTTATGTTAGGCCTTTGATAGCCTGTCTGCGGTCCTTACTTTAAATACTCCTCCACTCACCACCTAGCTGCCTGTGTATCCATGTAACCGATGTAAAACTGCCATGACTGCCTACTGTTTGTTATTTTAGGCCTTTGATAGCCTGTCTGCGGCCCCTACTTGCAATACTCCTCCACTGACCACAATGCTGCCTGGAGTGCCTGCCTGTGTATCCATGTAACCGATGTAAAACTGCCATGACTGCCTACTGTTTGTTATTTTAGGCCTTTGATAGCCTGTCTGCGGCCCCTACTTGCAATACTCCTCCACTGAGCACAATGCTGCCTGGAGTGCCTGCCTGTGTATCCATGTAACCGATGTAAAACTGCCATGACTGCCTACTGTTTGTTATTTTAGGCCTTTGATAGCCTGTCTGCAGCCCCTACTTGCAATACTCCTCCACTGACCACACCAATGCTGCCCGTGTACCCCTGGAACCTATTTAAAAGTTCATAGAGCCTAGTTATATATTTTATTTACTATTAATAAGGCCATGATGGACTACGCTGTACCACGCTACAAGCTAACCAGTCGACACTTCTTTTGCGAGAAAAGCCATCCCAACCCTCCACCAGCATGTAGAAGACCGCATTGTCCATGCACTCTGGCAATCTGTGAGTACAAAGGTGCACCTGACAACAGACGCATGGACCTGTAGGCATGGCCACGGAAGATTACGTGTCCATTACGGCGCAATGGGTTAATGTGGTGGATGCATGGTCCACAGGGGACAGCCTACTAAGTCTGTCTGCAGTCCCTAATTCAAATTGTCCTCCACTGTCTAAATCGGAACTTCCACCTTCTGGCTTTCGGCCTATAGTATCAGAAATTAAACTGCATTTGGCCTTCAACTTTGGTTAGGGCCTACTAACGGCTTCTGCCCCTCCCTGGTGTTGCCCTCAACTAAATAAAGCTGAGCTTCAACCTTCCGGCTCTCATTATGTGGTTTTAAAAAAAAAAATGGTGGTTAGGGCCTACTAACGGCTTCTGCCCCTCCCTGGTGTTGTCCTCAACTAAATAAAGCTGAGCTTCAACCTTCCGGCTCTCATTATGTGGTTTAAAAAAAAAAAATGGTGGTTAGGGCCTACTAACGGCTTCTGCCCCTCCCTGGTGTTGTCCTCAACTAAATAAAGCTGAGCTTCAACCTTCCGGCTCTCATTAAGTGGTTTTAAAAAAAAAATGGTGGTTAGGGCCTACTAACGGCTTCTGCCCCTCCCTGGTGTTGTCCTCAACTAAATAAAGCTGAGCTTCAACCTTCCGGCTCTCATTAAGTGGTTTTAAAAAAAAAAAAAATGGTGGTTAGGGCCTACTAACGGCTTCTGCCCCTCCCTGGTGTTGTCCTCAACTAAATAAAGCTGAGCTTCAACCTTCCGGCTCTCATTATGTGGTTTTAAAAAAAAAAAAAATGGTGGTTAGGGCCTACTAACGGCTTCTGCCCCTCCCTGGTGTTGTCCTCAACTAAATAAAGCTGAGCTTCAACCTTCCGGCTCTCATTAAGTGGTTTTAAAAAAAAAAAAAATGGTGGTTAGGGCCTACTAACGGCTTCTGCCCCTCCCTGGTGTTGTCCTCAACTAAATAAAGCTGAGCTTCAACCTTCCGGCTCTCATTAAGTGGTTTTAAAAAAAAAATGGTGGTTAGGGCCTACTAACGGCTTCTGCCCCTCCCTGGTGTTGTCCTCAACTAAATAAAGCTGAGCTTCAACCTTCCGGCTCTCATTATGTGGTTTTAAAAAAAAAAATGGTGGTTAGGGCCTACTAACGGCTTCTGCCCCTCCCTGGTGTTGTCCTCAACTAAATAAAGCTGAGCTTCAACCTTCCGGCTCTCATTATGTGGTTTTAAAAAAAAAAATGGTGGTTAGGGCCTACTAACGGCTTCTGCCCCTCCCTGGTGTTGTCCTCAACTAAATAAAGCTGAGCTTCAACCTTCCGGCTCTCATTAAGTGGTTTTAAAAAAAAAATGGTGGTTAGGGCCTACTAACGGCTTCTGCCCCTCCCTGGTGTTGTCCTCAACTAAATAAAGCTGAGCTTCAACCTTCCGGCTCTCATTAAGTGGTTTTAAAAAAAAAATGGTGGTTAGGGCCTACTAACGGCTTCTGCCCCTCCCTGGTGTTGTCCTCAACTAAATAAAGCTGAGCTTCAACCTTCCGGCTCTCATTAAGTGGTTTTAAAAAAAAAATGGTGGTTAGGGCCTACTAACGGCTTCTGCCCCTCCCTGGTGTTGTCCTCAACTAAATAAAGCTGAGCTTCAACCTTCCGGCTCTCATTAAGTGGTTTTAAAAAAAAAATGGTGGTTAGGGCCTACTAACGGCTTCTGCCCCTCCCTGGTGTTGTCCTCAACTAAATAAAGCTGAGCTTCAACCTTCCGGCTCTCATTAAGTGGTTTTAAAAAAAAAAAAAATGGTGGTTAGGGCCTACTAACGGCTTCTGCCCCTCCCTGGTGTTGTCCTCAACTAAATAAAGCTGAGCTTCAACCTTCCGGCTCTCATTAAGTGGTTTTAAAAAAAAAATGGTGGTTAGGGCCTACTAACGGCTTCTGCCCCTCCCT
The DNA here is from genome assembly GCF_051348905.1 of Ranitomeya variabilis. NCBI lineage: Eukaryota > Metazoa > Chordata > Amphibia > Anura > Dendrobatidae > Ranitomeya > Ranitomeya variabilis. The sequence continues at coordinate 324,861,987 of NC_135233.1, read as the reverse complement.
GGTGTTGTCCTCAACTAAATAAAGCTGAGCTTCAACCTTCCGGCTCTCATTATGTGGTTTTAAAAAAAAAAATGGTGGTTAGGGCCTACTAACGGCTTCTGCCCCTCCCTGGTGTTGTCCTCAACTAAATAAAGCTGAGCTTCAACCTTCCGGCTCTCATTATGTGGTTTTAAAAAAAAAAATGGTGGTTAGGGCCTACTAACGGCTTCTGCCCCTCCCTGGTGTTGTCCTCAACTAAATAAAGCTGAGCTTCAACCTTCCGGCTCTCATTATGTGGTTTTAAAAAAAAAAAAAATGGTGGTTAGGGCCTACTAACGGCTTCTGCCCCTCCCTGGTGTTGTCCTCAACTAAATAAAGCTGAGCTTCAACCTTCCGGCTCTCATTAAGTGGTTTTAAAAAAAAAATGGTGGTTAGGGCCTACTAACGGCTTCTGCCCCTCCCTGGTGTTGTCCTCAACTAAATAAAGCTGAGCTTCAACCTTCCGGCTCTCATTATGTGGTTTTAAAAAAAAAATGGTGGTTAGGGCCTACTAACGGCTTCTGCCCCTCCCTGGTGTTGTCCTCAACTAAATAAAGCTGAGCTTCAACCTTCCGGCTCTCATTAAGTGGTTTTAAAAAAAAAAAAAATGGTGGTTAGGGCCTACTAACGGCTTCTGCCCCTCCCTGGTGTTGCCCTCAACTAAATAAAGCTGAGCTTCAACCTTCTGCTCCAAATTACCATTTTAAAAAATGCAATAGGCTTTTCCGGCCTACTAAAGGTGTCTGCCCCTCCCTGGTGTTGTCCTCAACTGAACAAAGCTGAGCTTCCACATTCTGGCTTTCGCCCTATACTATCAGATATTAAACTGCATTTGGCCTACTAGTGTGGTTAGGCCCTTGAAACAGTGTCTGCTGCTCTTGGGTTTGCTACTCCACTGAACAAAGCAATGCCGCCTGTTTAGTCCTGTTACCAATTTTGAACTGCATGTAGCCTACTTTATTCTTTGGCCCTATATCTGTTTCCTCCTCATCCTGCCCATTGCCCAGCCACTGCTAAATGAGTCTGCTGGTACATTGACCTAGACCACTACATTCCCCTTGTACTCTACACAGCCAGAATCTGTCCCTGCTGAAAGTAAGGTTCCCCTTCCCGCATGTTATACCACCTTACACAGGGACAAAGAGGAAGGTGCAGATGAAAGTGCAGGTTCCTTCATCAGGTGGGGGGGCATACTCGTTGGCGACGTCACTGGCACAGGGCCCCTCAGAGTACGCAAAAGTGTCGCTGCTGGTGGGAGGCGCCCCCGCCATGCAAACACACCGCCGTACTTTGAGGGGCCCTGTGCCAGTGGCAATGCGAACGAGTGGGCCCCCCCTGCTTGCTCAGGATCACAGCACTTGCAACTTTTAAATACTTACCTTTCCCTGCAACACCGCCGTGACGTAGTCCGCATTTCCTGGGCCCACGAAAAACTTGAGCCAGCCCTACTCCCCCCACAACTTTCCCCCAATTCCCTATGCCCAACTATTATTATACAGTTAATTAAGATTGGCAAGCTTCAGAAACAAGAATGGATGTTTTTGGCATTAAAATGGGCACTGTAGGTGTTTTCCTGGCCTCCACTCACTGCCGACTATGCTTCCCCATTGACTTGCATTGGGTTTCGTGTTTCGGTCGATCCCCGACTTTTAGCGATAATCGGCCGACTGCACTCGACTCGACTCTGGACAAAATCGGGTTTCCCAAAACCCTACTCGATCTTAAAAAAATGAAAGTCGCTCAACCCTAGCGATGACGATTACTGGTTGGCCTGCATCCTTGACCCTCGCTATAAAGGCAAATTGCAAAATATTATGCCACATGAGAACCTCGAACAAATATTAGTAACCAAACAAGCTACTCTTGTAGACCGTTTGATTCAGGCATTCCCAGCACACAGCGCCGGTGATGGTTCTCACACAAGCTGCAGGGGGCTACAGGGCAGAGGTGTTAGAGGTGCACAGATCAGAAGTGGCGTTGGACAGAGGGGTTTTCTGATCAGGTTGTGGAGTGATTTCGCAATGACCGCAGACAGGACAGGTACTGCAGCATCTATTCAAAGTGACAGGAGACAACATTTGTCCAGTATGGTTACTAACTATTTTTCATCCCTTATCGATGTTCTCCCTCAAGCGTCATTCCCATTTGATTACTGGGCATCCAAATTAGACACCTGGCCTGAATTGGCAGAATATGCATTGCAGGAGCTTGCTTGCCCAGCAGCTAGTGTGCTATCAGAAAGAGTATTCAGTGCTGCTGGTTCAATATTAACCAAAAAAAGGACTCGTCTGGCTACCCAAAATGTGGATGATCTCACCTTCATTAAAATGAACCACTCCTGGATTTCAAATTATTTTGCCCCACCTTTCCCGGCTGACACCTAGCTTTCCTATAAAAAGGTCTTGCTTGTGGACTGGTCTTACTGAGTGTTCCAATCTCTTAATTTGCAGCAGCTTTTTGTCCAGCATACGACATGTTTACACCTCCCCCAATGGGAAAACTCCCCCCACGGGGCCGTGGTCTCGCCACCTGTCGAAAGCACCCGTTACAGTGCTGTTTGTCTGAAGAGGTGGGTGTGCCCGCTTTTGGTCGACGGCACTGCCACTGGGTCCCTCATAGTACAATGTAGTGTCTCTGGCGGTGGTGGTGCGCACCCAATGTCAGACACACCGTTGTAACATGAGGGGCCCTGGGACGGTACCGCCGGCCACAAGAGAGTTTCCCCACCCCCCCAGCTGAAACTGTGCTCTACCACATGCAAAATTATCTCGCACAGCTCCACCAATGTTTAGTCTATGCGCTGACATCATTCAATGCCTGGCACTGACAATACCAATTTGTTGACATCTATGATGCTAGTTAAAGTAGTCTGGGTCAGTGTCCTATATTGACACCAGTAAATACTAAGTTACTGCCAAATTACTTTGTCAGAAACTCAGCAGATGAGCCCACCCCTGTACCTAAGTATGCCACCTTTTTTTTTTGTTGTTGTTGTTTTGCGAGACATTAACATCTATTTATTTTTTGTGAGTACTAACTGTGTCAGACACTCCTTGCAATCCTCCTCCGCTGACCACAATGCTGCCTGTGTATCCATGTAACCGATTTAAAACTGCCATGAGCCTATTTTTTGTTATTTTAGGCCTTCGTTAGCCTGTCTGCGGTCACTCCTTGCAATACTCCTCCACTGACCACAATGCTGCCTGTGTATCCACGTAACCTATTTAAAACTGCCATGAGCCTATTTTTTGTTATTTTAGGCCTTCGTTAGCCTGTCTGCGGTCACTCCTTGCAATACTCCTCCACTGACCACACCAATGCTGCCCGTGTACCCCTGGAACCTATTTAAAAGTTCATAGAGCCTATTTATATATTTTATTTAATATTAATAAAGCCATGATGGACTACGCTGTACCACGCTACGAGCTACCCAGTCGGCACTTCTTTTCTAGAAAAGCCATCCCAACCCTCCACCAGCATGTAAAAGACCGCATTGTCCATGCACTCTGGCAATCTGTGAGTACAAAGGTGCACCTGACAACAGACGCATGGACCTGTAGGCATGGCCACGGAAGGTTACGTGTCCATTACGGCGCAATGGGTTAATGTGGTGGATGCATGGTCCACAGGGGACAGCCTACTAAGTCTGTCTGCAGTCCCTAATTCAAATTGTCCTCCACTGTCTAAATCTGAGCTTCAACCTTCAGGCTCTCATTAAGTGCTTTTTTAACCAAAAATTGGTGGTTGGGGCCTACTAACGATGTCTGCCCCTCCCTGGTGTTTTTCCTCAACTGAATAAAGCTGAGCTTCAACCTTCTGGCTTTCGGCCTATAGTATCAGATATTAAACTGCATTTGGCCTTCAACTTTGGTTACGGCCTACTAACGGTGTCTGCCCCTCCCTGGTGTTTTTCCTCAACTGAATAAAGCTGAGCTTCAACCTTCTGGCTTTCGGCCTATAGTATCAGATATTAAACTGCATTTGGCCTTCAACTTTGGTTACGGCCTACTAACGGTGTCTGCCCCTCCCTGGTGTTTTTCCTCAACTGAATAAAGCTGAGCTTCAACCTTCTGGCTCTCATTAAGTGCTGTTTTTTAAAAAATTGGTGTTTAGGGCCTACTAACGGTGTCTGCCCCTCCCTGGTGTTTTTCCTCAACTGAATAAAGCTGAGCTTCAACCTTCTGGCTTTCGGCCTATAGTATCAGATATTAAACTGCATTTGGCCTTCAACTTTGGTTACGGCCTACTAACGGTGTCTGCCCCTCCCTGGTGTTTTTCCTCAACTGAATAAAGCTGAGCTTCAACCTTCTGGCTTTCGGCCTATAGTATCAGATATTAAACTGCATTTGGCCTTCAACTTTGGTTACGGCCTACTAACGGTGTCTGCCCCTCCCTGGTGTTTTTCCTCAACTGAATAAAGCTGAGCTTCAACCTTCTGGCTTTCGGCCTATAGTATCAGATATTAAACTGCATTTGGCCTTCAACTTTGGTTATGGCCTACTAACGGTGTCTGCCCTTCCCTGGTGTTTTTCCTCAACTGAATAAAGCTGAGCTTGAACCTTCTGGCTTTCGGCCTATAGTATCAGATATTAAACTGCATTTGGCCTTCAACTTTGGTTACGGCCTACTAACGGTGTCTGCCCCTCCCTGGTGTTTTTCCTCAACTGAATAAAGCTGAGCTTCAACCTTCTGGCTTTTGGCCTACAGTAGCAGATATTAAACTGCATTTGGCCTACTAGTGTGGTTGGGCCCTTAAAACATTGTCTGCTGCTCCTGGGTTTACTACTCCACTGAACAAAGCAATGCCGCCTGTTTAGTCCTGTTACCAATTTTGAACTGCATTTAGCCTACTTTATTCTTTGGCCCTATATCTCTTTCCTCCTCATCCTGCCCATTGCCCAGCCACTGCTAGATGAGTCTGCTGGTACATTGACCTAGACCACTACATTCCCCTTGCACTCTACACAGCCAGAATCTGACCCTGCTGAAAGTAAGGTTCCCCTTCCCGCATGTTATACCACCTTACACAGGGACAAAGAGGAAAGTGCAGATGAAAGTGCAGGTTCCTTCATCAGGTGGGGGGGGCATACTCGTTGGCGACGTCACTGGCACAGGGCCCCTCAGAGTACGCAAAAGTGTCGCTGCTGGTGGGAGGCGCCCCTGCCGTGCAAAAACACCGCTGTACTTTGAGGGGCCCTGTGCCAGTGCCAATGCGAACGAGTGGGCCCCCCCTGCTTGCTCAGGATCACAGCACTTGCAACGTTGAAATACTTACCTCTCCCTGCTCCACCGCCGTGACGTAGTCCACGTTTCCTGGGCCCACTAAAACCTTGAACCAGCCCTACCCCCCACAACTTTTGCCAAATGACCCCCAAGTTCCAATGCCCAACTATTATTATAAAGTTAATTAAGATTGACAAGCTTCAGAAACAAGAATGGCTGTTTTGGGCATTAAAATGGGCACTGTAGGTGTTTTCCTGGCCTCCACTCACTGCCGACTATGCTTCCCCATTGACTTGCATTGGGTTTCGTGTTTCGGTCGATCCCCGACTTTTAGCGATAATCGGCCGACTGCACTCGACTCGACTCTGAACAAAGTCGGGTTTCACAAAACCCGACTCGATCTTAAAAAAATGATAGTTGCTCAACCCTAATGCCCAGTAATCAAAGGGGAATGACCTATGAGGGAGAACATCGATAAGGGAGGAAAAGTAGTTTGTAACCATACTGGACAAATGCTGTCTCCTGTCACTTTGAATCGATGCAGCAGTACCTGTCGTGTCAGCAGTCATTGCGAAATCACTCCACAACCGGGTCATAAAACCCCTCTGTCCAACACCACTTCAGATTTGTGCACCTCTAACACCTCTGCCATGTTGCCCCCTACGGCTCGTGTGAGAACCATCACCGCCGCTGTGTGCTGGGAATGCCTGAACCAAACGGTATACAAGAGTTGCTTGTTTGGTAGCCAATATTTGCTCAAGGTTCTCATGTGGCATGATATTTTGTAATTTTCCTTTATATTGTGGATCCAGGAGGCAGGCCAACCAGTAATCGTCATCGGTCATCATTTTGATAATGCGGGAGTCCCTTTTTAGGATACGCAAGGCATACTTAGCTATGTGGGCCAATGTTCCAGGTGTCAATTCACTGCTTGTGCTGGGTTGAGGAGCATTTTCTTGCAAATCAACATCACTTGTGTCCCCTGTACCTGACCTTGCAATGCCACCAGTTTCTATTGCCCCCTGAGAAGCATCCTCCTCCCATAAATATTCATCCCCATCATCCACCTCCTCCTCCTCTTCATCCGCCACCTCATCCAGGAGAGTTCCCTGAGCAGACAATGGCTGACTGTTATCAAGGCTTCCCTCCTCCTCGGCTGCAGACGCTTGCTCCTTAATGTGCGTCAAACTTTGCATAAGCAGACGCATTAGTGGGATGCTCATGCTTATGATGGCGTCGTCTGCACTTACCAGCCATGTGCATTCCTCAAAACACTGAAGGACTTGACAGAGGTCTTGTAGCTTCGACCACTGCACACCAGACAACTCCATGTCTGCCATCCAAGTGCCTGCCTGTGTATGTGTATCCTCCCACAAATTAATTACAGCACGCCTCTGTTCGCACAGCCTCTGAACCATGTGCAGTGTGGAGTTCCCCCTTTTGCAACGTCGATTATTAGGCGGTGCTGGGGAAGATTCAGCGATCGCTGATGGTTCAGCATACGGCTGGAGTGTACGGGTGACCGGCGGATGTGCGAGCAAAGTCTTCGCACCTTCAGGAGCAGGGCTGGTAACTCCGGATAATTTTTTAGCACTGCACCACCAGGTTCAAGGTGTGAGCCAGGCAAGTTATGTGTTTCAGTTCTGAAAGGGCTATGGCAGCCATAAAATTCCTTCCGTTATCACTGACTACCTTGCCTGCCTCAAGATGTACACTGCCCAGCCATGACTGAGTTTGTTGCTGCAAGTACTCGGCCAGTACTTCCGCAGTGTGTCTGTTGTCGCCCAAACACTTCATTTGTAACACAGCCTGCTGATGCTTACCACTAGCTGTTCGATAATGGGACACCTCTTGTGCAACACTGGCAGCTGTGGATGGAGTGGTTGTGCGACTGCACTCTGTGGACGAGCTTTCGCTTCTGGAGAAGGAGGAGGGGTGGCGAACGCCTACAGCCAACTGTTTCCTAGACCGTGGGCTAGGCAGAACTGTCCCACTATGGCTGTCCCCTGTGGACCCTGCATCCACCACATTAACCCAGTGCGCCGTGATGGACACGTAACGTCTCTGGCCATGCCTACTGATCCATGCATCTGTTGTGTGAGGTGCACCTTTCCACTGACTGATTGCCTCAGTGCATGGACAATATGGTCTTTGAGATGCTGGTGGAGGGCTGGGATGGCTTTTCTCGCAAAGAAGTGCCAACTGGGTAGGTCATAGCGTGGTACTGCGTAGGCCATCAGGTCTTTGAAAGCTTTGCTTTCAACCAACCGGTAGGGCATCATCTCTAATGAGATTAGTATAGCAATGTGGGTGTTCAAACCCTGTGTACGCGGATGAGAGGATGAGTACTTTCTTTTCCTAACGAGAGTCTCTTGTAGGGTGAGCTGGACTGGAGAGCTGCATATGGTGGAACTACTTTGGACGCGCGAGTATGTAAGAGATATCCTGGCTGCTAAGGAAGTGGTAGATCCGTCGGGTCTGAAGACTATACCGAGACACTTTCGGATGTTCAACGGATCAGACCCCAGGGGTTTAAATGTGAGAGGCATAGATAGGATACATGGAGGGATCAGGGGTGGCAATATGGCTAAAATATTGGCACAATGTGAGTGGAAGTGGATTGTCACCCTTGATACCCTCGCCCCCAAGGGACTGAATGAGCAGTTGAGTTTCGCTCCTTTTCTGTGATTAATCCTATCTTATAATTTGATTCTGTATATTATATTCCACCTTTTTGGCAGCTCCGTCGAGCCTGTGTAGCATAAGATGAAAGGTATTTTTTTGACATATTTGTCTCGTTTCGCTCTCTAATATGAGTTTATCCACCATTCTTTTTAATATTTGTATATTAATTGTCTTGTATGTGTTTTTCTCTTTTTTATTCTAGTATATATCCTCTAATGTCCATGGCTTTAGATACAATATAGGCTGCATTGATCTCCCTTTGTCCCCTATATGGAAGTCATAAAGGAACAAGAAGTCTTGCTGACTGTTGTATGCTAATTGTGTTTATTATGATATATATGTATCACTTGTTCACTATTATTGCACATGTCACTTTATTACTGTTGTTTGTACATTGTAATATTCATCTTTAATTGGAATCTATGTTATGATTATGGTTCCTATATTTGTATATTTATAGAAATGGATGGGTCATTTTTGTCCCCTTATTCATATATCGCTCACCATATCTCACAGGGTATTCCATGTATGGGGTTATTTGGGAACCTGTAATGATTTGACCGACGTATCATCGCAAATATGGCCGCCGCCATGGTCTTTTAGAAAATGGTTGCCGGTGGTGCGCATGCCCGGTGCCATCCACTGTGTTCGCCTTCCACCATGGCTATCAGCATCAGCTGAGCGAGCGCGTCACTGGACGTTCTACGGCGGAGTTCCGCCTCCACGCACGCCCTGCTGTGACGGCCCTGGTGATGGCGTGCCCTGGATGCCACTGCGCATGCGCCGTTTTACCGGCGCCACTTCCGGTTTTATCTATATTTAAGCACAATGAGACTAGTCACGAGTAGACCCTGTTGAAAAAGCTAAGAACGCAAAACGCGCGTCTGGGGGTGCTGAGAGAGGTGGGGGTGCCTTCCCTGATTACTAATGGGTAAGCATGAATCGTGTGTAATTGTGAGATGTTACATATGGGGTTGGTCTGATTAAGTATACTGCTATATATGGTGCTGAAGATCTGTAGGACCGCGTATAGATTTGTTTGTTATTTATTCATGTTGCTGCCATAAGGATGTATTGTAGTATCCCCCTTAACTTGGCTACCGTCATGTCTCCTCCTTATTGTCCCTTGCTATATGCATAGTGCAGACAGCACATATATGCAGATTTATAATGTTTTTGTGTATTGATACAATAATTATATTGTCATAACTAATAAAACTTCACAGATTTTTATACATAATTATGTTGATGTGGACTCTTTTGCTCCGTGTTTTTGTGTTGGTATTATTTTGGAGTGGTCCTGGTGGTTGGGCGCCTGTGGGGTGCTCTGGGAGTGCTGGTACTATCCGCTCATGGCTACAACATACACTGGTGCTTTATGATTGTGTTACTAAATATGGTGGAACTAGCGGTGGTGGTGGTGGTGGATATGGCGGATCGAGAGAGGGTTGGTGGTGGTATTCTTGATGTTGGCCTACATACAGTGTTTCCTACCAATATCCTTGTGATTCCCTGACTGCTTTGGCCTTGCGACAATACCTCCACATTTGCTGCTGGTGGTGTCCTAACCGGTGGGCTTACAGTGAGGGAAGCAATGTAGCGTTGCTGACTACCTTCATTCTGAGCAGGTGCACCAACGTTACCTGACATTTGGTAGTTAGTTCAGGCTTGCAAGTGCATGCTGGTTAAATGTCTAAGCATGCACGTTGTATTTAAATTTTGAAGATTCTTCCCTCTGCTAAAGGTCTTTGAGCACTTCTTACAGATAACTTTGCACTGATCATTCGGATCTTGGTTAAAAAATTGCCACACTACGCTCTTCCTACTATGGAATACCTTTTCAAGCATTGCACTCTGTGCTACTTTCACCGGATGGCCACGCTGTCCTAAAACTGTTTTTGTTTTTGACAAACGTTTTTGGCCTGATACGTGCCTGCCAGATGACAGCTGTTGCGATGTAGATGGCTGCTGCGGATCATCCTCCTCCACTTCTGAGCTACTGGCAGCGGCACCCTCTTCCCTCAATGGCTGCCAATCTGGGTCAACAACTGGGTCATCTATCACCTCCTCTTCAATGTCATGTGCACCTTCCTCTGTGTCACCGTGTAAGGTGCTATAGCGTTCGGGACGGGGCACCATAGTCTCATCAGGGTCAGATTCTGGCTCAGTACACTGCGAGGGCAATGTAGTGATCTGAGTCAATGGAACAGCATAATAATCTAGCTGTGGCTGTGCATCAGTGCACTCCATGTCTGAATCATCTTGTAATGGGCAGTTAACAATTTCACTTTCTAACCCAGGCACGGTATGTGTAAAGAGCTCCATGGAGTAACCTGTAGTGTCACCTGATGCATCCTTCACTTTTGGTTTGGGTGACGGACACAAGGAAACGTCTTGTTCCTGACCGGGAGCATCCACTGACGACTCGCTGCTTTTATATTTGGAACTTTCGGAAGAGGAGGCGAAAGAGCTAGAGGAAGAGTCAGCAATGAAAGCCAAAACTTTTTCCTGTTGCTCCGGCTTTAAAACTTGTTTTCCTACTCCCAGATAAGGGAGCCTTCATGGCCTTGTGTAGCCAGACGATGACGCTGGCTCAACACCTCCAGCCTTAGGTGCTATTTTGCTTTTCCCACTACCACCAGATGCTCCACCACCACCATCATCGGTACCAGCTGGCAACAACCGCCCACGGCCTCTTCCACCAGACTTCCTCATTTTTGGGAACATGTATGCAAAATAACAACCGTTATATGATACTGTAAAACAAGGTAGAAGGTGTATATAAACTTGTTGAGAATTTAAATCTCCCTTTTTATTTTGGGGAGACTGAACCACAACTCAGGCCCAGTGTATAAAACAACACAATGTGAGTGGCAGCAAGTGGCTGGCTGATACACCACAAACTAAGAGGACTGAGGTATATCCACTTTGTGAGAATTTCAATCTCACTTTTTTTTTGGAACACAGAACCCAAACTCAGGCCCAGTGTATAAAACAACGCAATGTGAGTGGCAGCAAGTGGCTGGCTGATACACCACAAACTAAGAGGACTGAGGTATATCCACTTTGTGAGAATTTGAATCTCACTTTTTTTTGGGAGACTGAACCAAAACTCAGGCCCTGTGCATAAAACAACACAATGTAAGTGGCAGAAAGTGGCTGGAAGATATATGAAAAAATACAAGGACTGTAGTACAATTTCAATCTCCCTACAATGATCTCAGGACAAGTATAGCAGTAATAAAAAGGACTGCTGCACACAAAAGTGTGGACAAATAAACAAGATAACTGTGCAGAAAGGAGCAACAGGATTTTTGCTTTTAAAAAAGCAGTTGGTTTGCACAGCAGCGTGCAAACAGCATTGCAGCTATCAGGGAGCCTTATAAGCAACCTAATAAGCTACAGAGCTGATGCACAAAAATATAGCCTCCACTGTCCCTGCAAAAAAGGTGGTGTTGGACAGTGGAAATCGCTACAGCACAAGCAGTTTGGGGGTTAATCTTCCCTCCCTAACTATATCCCTTCTTTTGATGAAGCTGCAGCAGCCTCTTCCTATGCTAAGATCGGCAGAAGTAAGATGGTGGTCGGCGTGCATGCCCCTTTATAGCCCCTGTGACGCCGCAGAAAGCAAGCCAATCACTGTCATGCCCTTCTCTAAGATGGTGGAGACCGAGACCTATGTCATCACGCTGCCCACACTCTGCGTCCTCCTTCATTGGCTGAAAAATGGCGCTGAAAGTGTCATATGAAACGCGACTTTTGCGTGCAGATCGGCGACCTCATGGCCGATCCCACATTACGATCCAGTCGGGTTTCATGAAACCCGACTTTGCCGAAAGTCGGCGATTTTTAAATTTGTCCGATCCGTTTCGCTCAACCCTATTGGCCACCAGAGTCAATATTAAAGGCTCTGGTGCCAATGAACAGTATATCAATAATAATATAGTATCCTGACGTGCTCATTCATTGCAGAATGGGTTAAATGCATCAATACTAATAGGAGACACAAGAAAGCATATTGCAATAGTGTTTAATGACTCCTAAAATGGTCAATGTAACACTGATTTTATTCCCTATGATAATATAAGATGGTAGTTTACATATTAGGCATTGTCACTTTATGAGCATTTGACAACAAAAAATCTAGATTGCATTAGAGAAGATTGATAGCTTAAGGAGAAATAAAGACGGTGAAGACACTGCATTTATTCTTAATTATGCCAGGCATATTAATCAGTAGGCCTGGGGACATGAGCTATTGTTCATATGAGCCAAAATGTTGATTCTTGTTGTAGGGTAAATTAATATTTGTTGATTTGCTGAATGTCTTCTGATTACTTATTGTATCAGCACCTACAGTTTATTGTTCTGCTATCTTTGAGGGACAAAGGTGCAGATTAATTGAACAATCGATGTTTGTTAATTTGGTGAATGCCTGCTGACTACCTATTGTATCAGTTCATGCAGCTTGTTGTTTTACAAACATTGAAGAACAAAATATACAGGTTAATTGAACATCCGAACAATGAGAGATGGCCTCCTCCCATCTCCCCCCAAATCTGTGGATACTGCCTTGAAGGACAGCTGTGGGTATAACAAAGATCTCTCTCCTTCTACAGCAAGACTCTACTGAACAGCAGTCAGGGAACCATGGCACCAACTGGAAGAATACAGATCAAAGACATTTGGAGGACCCAGGTTTGGACAATCAAGTCACATGGCAACATAAATCAATGTACTCTGTCAGCTAACTAAGCTTTATGCTACCTCCTCTCTGTGGGTGCCCACCAAAATCGGGGTGCCATTGGTTGGGGAGTTGGCCCTGAAAGCCTCAAAGTCGCAGATGTTCTTATTCCCGGAAAGCCAGCATATGGGTGAGACTGTTGGTGATCCAATAAAGTATCACCCCATTGTGTTACACTCACACTGTGTTGTCTGAGTAGTATTCTGCCTACGGAAAAGGAGTACAGGAGTTCAGTGTGATTAGCCCTGGTCCATGTGGTCTTTCTAAAGACAGCCTTGGCCAGCAAACGAGAGCATCCACTGACTCTCATGTCTCCACAAAGACATTTATCGTATTTTTCTAACCATCAGATGCACTTTTTTCCTCCAAATTTGGGAGGAAAGTGTGGGTGCGTCTTATGGTCGGAATGTAGCATGTGGGGAGGGGTCAGCGGCTAGTGGGATTATTATCCCACTTCAGGAGGCAGAAAAATGTCCCTGCTGCCCGGAATTCAGCGCTGGGGAAACCATGTGATCCCGATGATTAAAGTGCAGTGAATATTCATTAGCTGTTTCCCCGCCCACCTGTCAGCTGAGCAGTGAGCAGGGAGCAGCAAATGAATGCTCCTTCACTTAAACAGGGACACACATGGTTTCCCCAGCGCTGGATTCCTGCAGCAGCTGAGGAGATCTGTGTGTCCAGTGGAGGAGGGGGCAGCAGCAGGGGCCAGAGGGGGCAAGATCCCTGCATACCTTGCTAGCTGTGCTGGATGCTGATGCATAAGGACCTGTGTGATGTCATGAAGTGGGCGGGCTGGAGCATCACATTACAGCACAGAGCCCTCCCTCTTCTGATGTCATCACAGGTCCTTCAGACACCACACTAGAATCTGTAGCTTCCTCTTATGACCTGTGCTGTGGAGAGGCAACAAGAGGGAGGGCTCTGTGTGTGCAGTCTTGGGATGCTCCAGCTTTTTACCTTACCACAGTGGCTGGCTGCCACAATTAAAAGGTTAGTCTTTACAACACACAATAAAGCACTCTGCCACTCCTGTGGTGAACTATAACTCTCAGCATGCCATAGGATCTGCAGGACATGCTGGGAGTTATAGTTCTCCCAATGGGATCTTAAAGCAGCTCTCCAGTGTTATTATGCAGTGCTGGAGTGGTGGAGTGGTGCTTTAAATATAAGCCCTGTGCCCCCATTCTTATACTCACCCTTTAGCATCTTCATACAGTACTTTACAGACACCACACTGGTCCGGCAGCACCATCTTCTACCCATACATGCTATATATAATGACACCACATATAATAGTATGTTATTAAATTTTACCACATTTTTTTTTTTGCTTCAAATATTTTTTTCCCTATTTTTCACCTGTAAAACCTGGGTGCGTCTTATAGTCCGGTGCATCTTATAGTCCAAAAAATACGGTACCTCCTATTAGCTATTCCCTATTAGCATTGCTACATCAAACTGTTATATTGCCAGATAGACCTGCACTCAGTACAGTGGAAATGTAAAAAGTTAAAAATTTTTACATTACTGAATAAAGGTTAATTTTTATCAATTTATCCACTCAAGTCAGTGATATAGCATCTCACGACTGCCATGCACCTCTGCCAGAAATGTTACTTCAGGCAGGGAATAGTTAACATTTCCAGTGTCAAGTTTGATGAATTTTCCATGTGGGCTTCATCACACCCATCTCCACCTTATTTCCATCTCCACCTTATTTCAACCCACTTTGGGGGGTTGGAATAAAGAAATCCAAAAGTTGCAAATTTTTTGCACAACTGCAAAAAAATGGCTTAATTTCAAGGTGATTTCAAGCAAAAAAACACCAGATTTCTAGCAAAAAAGATCTTGATGAAGTGGGTTCTTAACGTATTGCTTTTTCATTCAATTCAATATGATATACTGCACAGTGAAGAATAAAATGATTCCATGATGTCACAAGCTTAAAGACAATGATATCTGTAGTAAATGTCTATTTGCAAGTTTAGTCTTCCATGGCGATATGTGACAGGAAGATGAAAAGCGTTAAGGGAGACATGGGTAAAAGAACAATGGGCTTGATGGAAAGTGATATACCGTAAGTGAATATTCAGACTGTAACATAATTTCACTATAATATCAGATTAATAAACAAACATATGTAATGTTTTGTGTATATATTGTAGTGGTAGGTTGAGGGAACCTGTCACCATGAAAATGCAGTCCAATCTGCAAGCATGATGTTGTAGAGCAGGAGGAGAGGAGGTTTGCGAGAAAATATATTCAGTATAACTTGTGTTTTAAGCATTTAATCCTCTGCTCTTTCTGGGATTTTTGGCCCAGTGAGCAGTCCTATTAAACTAGTCAGCATCATGGCTCAGTGGTTAGCACTGCTGATTTATAACACTAGGGTCATGGGTTCCAATGCCACCAATGTCTCCCAGGATTTTGTACATTAGTATTATTATTGTTTATTTATATAGCACCATTAATTCCATGGTGCTGTACATGTGAAAAGGGGTTACATACAGGGTTATAGATATCGTTACAGTAAACAAATTTACAGTGACAGACTGGTACAGAGGGGAGAGGACCCTGTCCTTGCGGACTTACATTCTTCGGGATAATGGGGAAGAGACACGAGGTCGGTGTGCTGCAGCACTGGTGGTGGTGAGGCGGCAGCTCAGGTGGTTGGTGAGGTGGCAGCTCTGGCGGTGGCGATGCAGCAGCTCGGGTGGTTGATGGCGACGTGGCAGCTTGGGTGGTTGGTGACGTGGCGGCAGCTCAGGTGGTTAGTGAGGCAGCAGAATGGTTATTGCAGGCTGTAGGTTTTCCCGAAGAGGTGGGTTTTCAGATTCCGTCTGAAGGATCCGAGGTTGGTGGATAATCGGACGTGTTGAGACGTGGAATTCCAGAGGATGGGGGATATTCGGGCGAAATCTTGGAGGCGGTTGTATTCATTCTCCCCGGGTTGCGGGGGTTTCTTCCCACACTCTAAAGACATACTGATAGGGAATTTAGATTGTGAGCCCCAATGGGGACAATGATGATGATTTCTGTAAAGTGCTGTGGAGTACGATGGCACTATATAACTGAATAAATTACCAAAAGTAACAAAATTTTGGTGCAACTTCAAGTAGCGCCAACATTTTGTGAGTTTTCAAAGCAATTCACACCAGAATTCTGGAGAAATAGCTTTGATGAATCTGGTCTTTTCTCTAAAGTGCTAGCCACAGCTGTAAAATCAGCAACGTGGGTATGTTTAAACTTTCCTTTCATGGCATCTTTTTAAAGGTATGGAATTTTTAGTAGGGTAAAATATATTGATTGTCTCACTTTAAGTCAGGACCTGGTGCACACGGAACGGCATGTAAGAATAATTTTATCATATTTGACATGTAAAAGCATAAAAACACAATATCACTCAAAATTTGTGGGTTGCATAGAAAACAAAATCACTGGCCAAGAAAGTAGATATTGGCAAAAGATTACTTTGTACCACATATTTTACCTAAATTTGCTGTAAATTTGTGCATCTGTATACACGATCATAAAATGTGCAGTATCAAAATTCTTTAGCCTATTCTGTAAATGAGAATTTATCTGCAATTCTAATTTGATGATTTTAACTTAAAGAGTTTATCCACCCACAAGATTTTGATGACCTATAGGATAGGTGATCATGATCAATATCAAACCGGTGGGTTTTAACACTATTGATTAGCTGTTATAAGCTTCATCGGCTGCCAGATATAAACACATTGGATGGAGAACAAGAATTATTCAATGTAACAGGAGCTGTTCTACAGTACTCAGCAGCTGCTACTACACCTGGAAGGAAGCTGTGCAGTGCAGCTCCACTTAATGTGCTTACATTTGGCCAACACTTGAGCTTATATCTGAAGACTATTGGGGTTGCTGACTGTTGCACCCTAACCAATCTTATATATTGATGACCAGAAAACTCCTTTAAGTTCAACTTATTTTGAGTATAAATTAATACAATATAAATGATGGGACAAAAAAATGTGTACATTTTAACTTCCTTCATTACACTCAGATTCTCCGGAAGCTTTGTTAGATATTGAAGACAGCAGAAAATCTGCTGACACTTTTGTTGTGTGAGATGAACAGTTTCGACAAGATTAGTTTTTCAAAATGAGAACTCAGGATTTTTTCAATAAAATGGTCACATCTATTGCATACACTGAGCTGAAGGCAGGACCCGAAGCTTTCTTAGAAGGGTCAGAGAAATTAAAATCAAATGAAAGTCTTATTTTTCCCCTCACAACGTTTATTATCTGTCAGAAGAAAGTGAAGGCTCTGGAAGGAAAGCAGTGAAATATTTATAAGATGCTGTATACATAGCAATGCCCTCAAAACATTATTTCTGTGTATAGTTAAATAACATTGGACTGATATAGATATTAACTGCTTAAAGAGAACCTACAACCTCTTCTGAAACTTCATGATGTAAAGGAAAACCAAAACACAAGCCTTTCTGGAACATATATAATTAAGAAACTAAAATAAAAAGCAACAATATCTCTCAACTGTCCATCATTCTGTCCCACGCCGAACTCTATGTCTGGGGGATTAATAGTTTTCAACCTGGACGTTTCCAAGATGCGACCGTTCAGGCTGAGAACCACTGGTGAATGAGCTGCTGCGAGTAGTGTTGAGCATTCCGATACTGCAAATATCGGGTATCGGCCGATATATGCTGTATCGGAATTCCGATACCGAGTTCCGATATTTTTGCGATATCGGAAATCGGAAGTGTGCGGTGCATATGGTTCCCAGGGTCTGGAGGAGAGGAGACTCTCCTTCAGGCCTTGGGATCCATATTCATGTAAAAAATAAATAATAAAAATAAAAAATATTGATATACTCACCCCTCCGGCGGACCCTGGGGCTTAGCGGTGCCTCCGTTCCTAAGAATGCAGGGAGTGAATGACCTTCGATGACGTCGCGGCTTGTGATTGGTCGTGTGAGCGGTCACATGAGCGGTCACGCGACCAATCACAAGCCGCGACGTCATCGAAGGTCCTTCACTCTGCATTCTTAGGAACGGAGGCAGACGCTTGGACCGGTGAGAGCCGGGGCCATCAGAGGGGTGAGTATATCAATATTTTTTATTTTTATTCTTTATTTTATACATGAATATGGATCCCAGGGCCTGAGGGAGAGTTTCCTCTCCTTCAGACCCTGGGAACCATTCCGATATTTTGTGTCCCATTGATATGCATTGGTATCGGGTATCGGTATCGGCGATATCCGATATTTTTTGGATATCGGCCGATCCAATCCGATACCGATACCTTTGCATATCGGAAGGTATCGCTCAACACTAGCTGCGAGTGCAGCCTCAGTGACTAGTGGTGACGTCATCGAGGTGACTGCCAGCCACTGAGGCTGGGTTCCCAGAAGGGCTGAACTGCGGTGACCTCAGAACCATGGGAAAAAGTCACTGCGTTCACAGCAGTTCAAGCTCAGTGACTTCACAGAGAATTTCTCACCATGTGGTATTGATGTGGCACATTTTTGCCACACGTGTGCCATATGTATTACACACACGGACACTGACATCTCCGGAATCATTTTGATATTAGCACGAGCGCCGTGGAAAAATTTCATATGATGCTCACGATAATGTCAGATAGGTGAAGTGAGTTAATTGTCTGTGAACTCCCAGGACCTTTCTGAAGGCACCGTGAGCATGAGAACTTTCTCACTCTCTTGGTGATGTCAGACAAGTCCTACCAGTCTCCCGATGTGACTGTTCTACACGTGAGATCAGAATGGGACACTTGGAATTATGTGGACTACGTCGGATAGGTGAGTATATGGTGGTTTATTATTTTAGATTTTTTTCAAGGAGATAAGGGCATTGGGGATTTGGCGATAAGATGAACATATGTTGTTTTTTTATTTTACATTTCTTATAGGAGACGAGGGCATCTCGGATTTGGTGTTAGGTGAGTATAATGTGTTTTTTTTATTTGAATATGTATTTAATTTGTTTACTTTTTTTTTAGTACATTGAGACCAGGCGCCGGCTGACGAGAGACTACTTCTCCCATCACCGGCCGGGTACTGCTATCACTGTTATCAGTGACAGCAGACATAGCCTGATGGGAGGAGTAGTCTCTTATCAGCTGGTGCGTGCTGAACTGCGGTAAGCTTTTTACTGCAGGTCACCACTGCCAGTCACTGTATATCTGCGGGGTCATGCTGACATCTGACAGTGTGACCCTGCAGTGTTCTGACGGTGGTAAGTTTTTTCTTTTAACTTTGACCACAGGCGCTGGCTGACAAGAAACTACTTCTCCCATCAGCGGCACTTGCTGTCACTGTTATCAGTGATAGCAAATGCAGGCTGATGGGGGAAGTAGTATCTCATCAGTCAGTGCCTGCTGACAGTAAGCTTTTTACCATGGGTTGTGGCATCCCTGCAGGGTCACGCCGACATCTGACAGCGTGAACCCGCAGGGTTCTTAAGGTGGTAAAGATCTACCGGCATTACTGCCGATCAGAAGTGCTGCTCTGGTGTTTTGTGCTGTGTATGTTTAGCTATATTTGATGATTAAATTGACAATTAAATAGGCGAATATTGCAAATTCGGCAATTGTGAGCCAAACCAAATATTGAAATATTCTCTCATCTCTACTTATGACCAAAGAAAGAATCACATTACCAATGTTTTTGACAATCGTACTAAAGTAGTTGTTTTGAGACCATTTTGCAACATCCAAGTGATCGAGGAACGCATATAGACATGGGGTTGTCTTCATGAGATAAACCCTTAAAGGGACACTGTCACCCCCTCCAGCCGTTATAAACTAAAAGAGCCACCTTGTGCAGCAGTAATGCTGCATTCTAACAAGGTGGCTCTTTTAGTTTTTGTTGCTGTTATTCTCAAAATAAAGCGTTTTATAATTTTGCCCAAATACCTATCTTTATACCTGGAGGCAGGTCTTTGAAGCGCCCAACTGCCGTCAGTCATCTCTTCTGTGGCGCCACCCCCTCAGCGATGTTTTCCTCTGAAATCCGGCGCCTGCGCTGTGCTCTTCTGCCTGGGGCAGGCTCATTGAGCATTGGCCGTCATAGCTCAGATGCCGCGTTCCGGACTGCGCCCGTGCCGTGCCTAGGAATCCCAGCCCCGCACTGTGCATAATGCATAACACACTGCGGGGCGGGGATTCAGTAGCAGGGTGGCCGCACTGGCCGCACAGGCGCAGTCCGGAACCTTGTTAGAATGCAGCATTACTGCTGCACAAGGTGGCTCTTTTAGTTTATAACGGCTGGAGGGGGTGACAGTGTCCCTTTAAATCCTTCTTGATATGGACTATTTTCATTTTTGCTTTTTCATTTTTTCTTCCCTTTTTCCAAGAGCCATACTTTTTTTTATCTCATATCCACATAGAGTTTTAGAGCTTGCTTTTTTGTGGGCCGAGTTGAGCTTTTGAATGACACCATTTCCTTTACCACAAAGTGTACAGGAGAATGGGAAAAAAATTCCAAGTGCAGTGAAAATACAAAAAACACCCATTTCTGACATTGTATTTTGGAAATTGTTTTACAGAGTACATTGTGTGATAAAATAGGAAATTTGTAAAAAATAAAAATAAAAATTGGGGGATTGTAGCACCATTTTTGAGGCCCGGAACTGTTTCATTCTTAGGCCAAGAGGGATATATGAAGGCTTGTTTTTTGCAGGGTAAGATGATAGATATGATTCTTTTATCGCTTCCTACTGCATTTTTTGTGATGTTGTAGTGACCAAAAAATGCAATATTGGAGCGTTTTTTCCCTATTAACTGTGTTTGCAGATTGGGTTAGTTAATTTTATAGTGTCATAGATCATACTATGTGTATTTTTTAAAATTATACCTTTAATGGAAGAAAAGGGTGGGGGTTTTTTTATGTTTTGGGGGGGTTTTTAACTTTTTTTTATTTTTTACTATATTTGTTAGTCCCGTTACGGTACTAGAACATACAATGGTCTGATTGCTTGTACTATATATAGCAATATCACAGTATGGGTTTCAACAGAGCTTTGTGATGGCAGGCACAGAGGTCTTCAGCATACCCCCATCTGCCAAAGGAACACATAGGCGTCCCGTGACTATGTCGGAGGACATCCAATGGATGCATAGATTGACATGCCCCCATGTACACGCATCATAAATGCCGGTGTCAGAGATTGAGCTGTTAGAGGCAGATATTGGCTATGACACACAGTATTGTGTGTTCATAGCCCATGAACCCGCTTCACACACCCACTCCAGACTTGTGCCGTACATGTACGGCGGATGTCATAAAGGAGTTACAAATATCTGCATCACAAATAATTATTTCCCAATGGAAAACTACTGTGGTCTTCCAGATAATAATAAAGAATTCAAGAATAAGAATATAAGAATATATAAAGGATATATAATAAAGAATAGTACCATTTCTAACTGCAGGAAATGTATCCATAATTACTCATAATTAACACTTTATTTTATTTGTTACTATTTACGAGATTTGTTTCTTTTTTCAATCAGAACAGACAATAATACGGCATATTAATAATGGTTGATTCAAGCTATGTCATCTTCATTTTATTCACCAATAAACCTATTATAAGTCAACTACACATAACAAATATAAGTTACATTTGTCCTATATGAAGCTTTACATCCCCTGCAGGCTTTGGTGGTACAATGAAAAGGTTCAATTCCAGGAGGACTTTAAAGAGCAGCAGTGGAACATCCAACTTGTGATGACGGAAACCTCTCAATTAGAAAAAGCACATGCTAGGTATACCGGCTTGTTCTTCAATAAATCCATTTTATCTGTCAGACCATGCTGTGAAACGTTATGACTTACAATGTTACCTTATTCTCGTCTAGAGCAGAAATTGGTGAATTTATTCTGTAATTCATTGGTTCCTTTCATCAGGAAAGTGAAATATGTTCAGAGGAAATCTGCAGCACAGGAACAGTTGCCATTAAACCACCCCTAGGAGCGAATGTTAAGGAAAGAAAAATCTCCTTCATGCCGCTTTTTGTATGTGATCTGTCCTCATGCTCAATGTATGCACACTAAGTTATATTATGACATAGAAATCCAGATTTTTTTTTTACAGAAATCAAATATAAAATAGAATTTGATTTATTGATAGAGGTTGTCACTTCAGTTTATATGTACTATCTAGAAGGGCATATAGACTTTGCTGCTATATGGTTTCAATACCCAGTTCAAGCTCCTTTGAAAGCTCCTTTCAACTGCTGCTCGGCAAGAAAGAGCCACTGCATTCAAATAATCTGTGTGCAGGACTTTCCCTGCATAGAAAGGGAAAGTCCCATACGCAGAATTTTTTAATGCAATGTACGGATCTTACTGAGCAGCAATTAAAAGGATCTTCTAAATGAACTTGAACATGGGATTGAAATGGCGCTACAGAGTTCAAATTTGGAGAGAAGGAGGTAAAATAAAGTAATGAGGCATATTACAAAACTTCATAACTTTGCAAAGGCTGATGAATACCTATGTATGTAATATGAAGGTGGAGCATTATGAGCAGTGGATGCTGCAGCTGGACCCAGGCAGAGTCTCACAACTGCAGACACTAGTGTGTCTTTTACTAGAGTGCTTTGGACTACACTTACCAGCAGCATTTGCTCCTCTTTGCGACCTGAAAACGTAGGAGTTGCTAAGATAAAATCTGATTTGCTGAGGAAGCAGAAATAAAAGGGATAAGTCACATGGTCAGGAGAAAGGGAGTCTCCATTACACACTGCTGAGTTTCACAACTAGGGAACAGAGCTCCATCACTTCTACAGAAGCAGATTCTCAAGAGTTATTCATAGACTTCTCAGAGGAGGGCCATGCCTTACACTCCATTTGTGTCAATGCTTCTAAATGCTGGATCCTGGTCTACTGCGTTGCTAATATCTCTGCAACAGAAAGACAAAACGAAAAATAAAGTGTTATTCAGCTTTTAACACCCTTAAATAAACTTTATAAGTTTTGTCAATGGCATTTCTGATGAGTGTTTACTGAGACTGAGCAGTCTGGGAGAGGAAGGTTCTTCTGCATACCTATGATCCCGCAGCAAGACTCAAGTGGAGGTACTGTGCCAAAGCGTGGTGAGAACTAAAATACATCCTGCTCCTCTGAGAGTTGTTGCCTTTTTTTTTATCCACTCCCGGTTTCTTAAATAAGTATCTTCTTATTTATCTCTAACTTTTATCATTTTTACCAACGGGGCAGTACTCATAGAGTAATTATGCACATCAGCCTAAAAACACACCCACGAGGATCATGCAAGCCACGCCTCCTTTGTAAGGACCATAATAATTAGCATCAAATGAGAAGGTCTATATCTTTGGAGCCATATGGATTCTTAAAGAGCAAAATAACTGAATACTCAGGGAAGCAACAGGAATAAAATAGCAAAAATTGACAACTTTTGAGCTGGTGACATGTCCAATGTAAGTACACATACCATGTAGGATGTCAGTTCCCTGCTGATTTAAATCTTAGAAGGTTATATCTTATTGGTTGTTGGATGGAGGATGCATTGTGCCCCTGACAGATGAAAACAGTTGGTTCTAAAAACATATATTGGTTCCTCCAGCATCCAAAGAAAAGTCCAAAATAATTTAAGGTGTGCAAAACCAGATTTATGCATTCTAAACCTCTCAACGATAAGACACAATTTATTTTTTACTTGACGGCATGTACTGAGGGCTAAAGAAATCTAAAACATTTTGCACTATTTGTATTCTGTAGTGTCTGTGTTGCACTGTCTATTGCTACCTGCAGAATGAGTTAAAAGGAATCTGTCAGCAGGTTTTTGCTGCCTCATCTGAGAGCAGCATGATGTAGGGAAAGAGCAGCTAAATCCAACGATATATCACTTAGATTACTGGGTGCAGCCGTTCTCACACAATCAGAGTCCTTAGATGTAACATAAAGCTGAGCTGAGAAAGCTAATCCCGCCCACACCAAACTCTTCATGTACAAAGTCCATAGACAGTGAGCTGCTTATTTGCTGAACTAGCCCGGCAATGTTAATCTCTTATTGATAAAACCTTCACAGTTAGTAAACAACAGCACGAACTTTTACAAGTGACACATTCCTGAAATCTATGTCTCAGCTTCTATTTCCTGTTGTCTTCAGAGTGAGCTTGTTCTGGTAGTCCAATTTTGTAATTAATTTATCAGCCTTTTTTTAACTCCCTTCATCTGATTTATGACCACAGACCCCATTAAAGCTGAATGTACTGGGGAACAAATAACCTGTAAATGTTAAAGATGCAATATTTTTCAATAAAACAAATTGCAACAATGATTTTTAGGCCAGAAATAAATGCATTTAAGTAAAAATAAAAGAAAATGTCCCCAAAGGTAGATGACTCGAGAGCATAGAAAAACAAAATGCACTTTTGCTATTTGTACTATTTCAGTGTACATTTTGTTTCAGTAGCAGAGCATGCAATCGAAAGCAAAAGATAGGGCAAGATACATGATGAGGCAAATGGTAACCACTTATGACATTTGTGTGGCCTTAAGGATTGATATATGTACAGTTGCATATGCAAATTGCCTCTTCAGAGAAAAAGAGGACTTAACTCTATAGCGCCACCTGTTGGAAGTAGCGATCCTACACGTCACAACCCTTTAACGAGTCGTGCAATATGACCACATAAATAGCCAAATCAGTATCTCAATTCGCAGACACGGTGTTTCGGGCTGTTGGCCCTCGTCATTGCGAAGCATGAGAACTGATTTGGCTAGGTGAGAGGCTCTGGACTGGGGTCTAAGGGGTAAGGTTTCTCCTTATGGAGAGTGACATATGTACAGTCTCATTTAGAGATTGTAAAATTAAAAATGCCAAGACAAAGCAGCGTGCCGAATCTTATAAGTTAAGGAAATTTGCCAAATCTCTGGTGCATGAACAGATTTGTTGTTGGCCCTAATGGACCATTCATAATCAGAAGGAATGTAGTTTATTTGACTACTGTCATTACCCCTTGTTAAGAGACCTCAGTACTACACCAGTCTATAGTATGCTATTCTAAGTAGGAGCCAAAATACATTTAAAAAAATCTACACATATTTTTTCATCCTTTTTGATGAACCTACTAAACCAAAACTTTTGATAGAGAAGTCAGGCATCCCGGTCACCTACCCCTCCCTTGTAAAATCTCAGAAGAATGATACCATCTGCCAGCAACAACCATAAAGCCTGAATCCACAGTAGAAGCGTAACAAATCTTATTATAGAAAGGCATTCATGAAGGAACGCTTTGAGATCTCATTCCACACAAACCAGCTTGAAAAGTGTATTTCCGATTCTTTAGCTACAATGCTCATTAGCGCTCATTTTGTAGTCTTTCTTTTGCTAATCAGAAAAGCGCTTATTACGTGGAGACAAGTGGTTTCAACTTTTCAATGCGGAAATTGTTGCCTTGTGAAAAAATTATTGATGTGAATGTGACTGCTGAGTCAAATAAGCAATTTAAAAGTGTAAATCCTTAGGGATGCAAAAAAAGCTTAGCTATAAGATTACAGAAGATTTAATAGTAACTTTCCTATGTACTGTGATCTTGGCTGTACCTTAAAAGGAGTTTGAAATGCTAAATCCTTACATAGGGATTCCAATACTATGCAGAAAAAAAACTCAAGAAAATCTGCCATTGTTAACGTGATAATAAATAATAATAATAATATAGTAAAATAACAATTATTTATATATACAGTATATATAGAGCTAACATAATCCCCAGCACTGCACCATTCAGAGGGCATATGTACAGAAAAGATACCATATTACAAATACAATATCAAGAATGGTGAGGGTCCGGTTTGGAAGATTACAAAAAAATAGGAAATAGGGGGTGGATACAAAAGATAAAAAGTTGCTTGTAAAGTATATTCTAACCATCAATATAATAAGAGTGTTCAGATAACTCAATAAACCACTTATCCAACAGTATCTGTACAAGTGTAGATTCTAAGGGTAGGGAGAGGAAACAGATGATAGAAGGGACCCAATTCTGAGGTAAAGTTAGGAAGGGAAAATGGAGTTAGGTGATAGGCCAATCTAAAGAAAAGTGTTTTTAGAGCACACATAAAACTAAGATTACTGAGAATTAACTGGATTACTAGAGGTAATGTATTCCAGAAAACTAGAGCAGTACAGGAGAAGTATTGGAGACGGGAGTTGGAGGTTCAGATTATGAAGGATGACAGTTTTAGGTCATTAGAGGAACGAGAGAACATGAAGGGTGGTGGATAAAGATGAGGGAGGTTGTGTAGGGAAATAAGGAACTGTGGAGAGCTTTGTGAGTGAGAATGATAAGTATATAAGCTTATATTAAACTCTGCAGTAGATATTCAACCAGTGCAATGGCTGGAACAAGGTGGAGGCATCAGTATAGCAGCTGGACAGAGATGTGACCTTGATAGCTGCAGTCAGAATAAATTGCAGTGGGGATATTTTAGCAAGAGGGAGATAGAATAATAGAAATTTGCAGTAGTCCAGACGAGAATTAATAAGAGCATCAGAAAAAGTTTTTCCAGAGTCAAAAGTAAGAAGAGGTTGAAATATTGAGATGTTTTTAAGGTGCGGGTAAAATGAGCAAGTAAGTGATCGGATATAGGCAGTGCAGGAATTATTCCAGTCAAATCTAACTCCAAGACAGTGATCATGCTGCTTGTATACTATGGTGGAACCACCCACCAAAATGGCAATATCTGTTTTTTTTGCAAGTAAGTAGAGTGTATTCTCATGTAATTAAATTGCTTTAGTAGACAGCATGAGAAAAAGCAAGTTTCCAACTGACTTGTTTTTTCTATCTGTTGTAATTCTCCAGCAATCAGAGCTTTTATCTTACATAGTGTACAGCTTGATTTAAAAGAACTTGGCTGCTGGGCTTGCTCAGCATGTGCAGTAGTTACATTCTAGTAGAGGAGTTAACTCTTAACATCTAAGTTAGCTTTCTCCAATCCACTAATTTCTATGTGGCAGTTATCTTCTCAACTCCATACTAGCTCCAGACAGGGATCTTATTAGTCCTGTGTAATTACAATTAACAGGCACCCCGCATCTGAAAGTTTCCAGAGCAGTTCTAAACATGGCTCTTAGTTTCTTGTGCCATGTGCTTGTACAAAATCCCTGTTACCTCTATATGTAGACCTCCTTGATAACAGACCTCAGTATTACATCAATCTATACTGACAGACTGTTAATGTGCATTGCTAGAATGAAGCTACTCACCACAATTGTCACTCAAAGAAGAGAACCAGCACCTCAAGAATCCAGGAAATATGGAGACTGCAGAGCTATGAGCTTCCCAAGAGACACATAAGAATACCCTTTTAAATTCTGATAAAAATAAGTTACAAACCTCAGCATTTTCCATGTGTGCAATATGTGTAGAGCAAAGACATTTGTCCAGAGCCAAATATATTTTGGTAGATCTTGCGAAGACATAAGCTGTAGCATAATATGCTCCCTCATATCCTGCAGCTATCTATTTTTGAAGAGGTAACATGTGTAGCTTTGTATTCAAGTAGATTTGATGAAAAATCTGATCAGATGATAAATGGAGTAAGATTTATTTGTTAGATAACCCTATATTGGGATGAACTCCATGGACCTGGTGAACAAAAACGTCAGTTTTGAAAAGGTTTGGTGGTACTACCTAAAAAGGTGATCTGGATGGTGGTCTTAAAAGGTGGGCCTAAGGTGTGGCATGGTGCCACAAACACTTTCTTGAATTTTTATGGGAATACCTAAAAGTTTACAGCAATTTGTCAACAGCAAAACATACTGTGCAGTGATAAAATAAAATTCTAGCATATAAGGCAAGCCCTATTTTTTGCCAATATTTTCTACAAATGCCCCAGATGGGATGTCATCACTGCAGTAGATAAGTGTTAGGCTCATCTTGTGAGATGGATCCACTAAGTCACAGGTCAGGGTGTACGCGAACCAAGAACAATGTCATAGCCGTAAGGACCAGGACAACAGGCAATGCTGGATGGCAAGTAATCAACTGACGTAGGACATTCCAGAATCCACAGGAGATTACACAGATGATTATAGCGTAATATGAGTAGTCTCTTAATAACAGTTCATAATGCTTCCAGCATACAATGGGGTAACCAGCAGGTCTGAGAAGAAGTAGATGCATGATGATTTTTTTTTTAAATATGACACACTGTTCCAGTGAATTTTTAATGAGTGATAATTTTAATAATCTTTATCAAGGAGCGTTGATCACACAGTTCTCTGGGGGATTGTCTGTGTGCTTTTCTCATTACTGCCATGTAAGCACCACCTCCTTGGAAAAGACCATAAAAATGTGCACTAAAAAATCCCATATCTCTGGAACTACATAAAAAAATACAACCCTTCTACTATGTACCATGCGATTCCTCCCTGCCAATGTTTGCTCTGATTAATCACTGATCATTTAGTGATCTCTTCTCTATATTTCTATCTCCATTCTTTAATTTCAGTCTTGGCCGGCACTGCACTGGGATGTTCTTCTTTGCCCCATTCTTTATTATAGGCACATAGGGAGTGATTGCTACAAGTGCTTACTCTGCAGTCAATAGCAACACATCGCTTGCATATTGTAGATTGCTGCAGAATATCAACAATCTCTGCGAATCTTAGCCTTGGCAAAACTCTAGCCACTATCCTATGCCACACACAATGGCTAAACCTCATAACACTGCACTTTCCTATACCTGAAATTTGAGATTGATGGCCTATCATCAAGATAGTCAACCAATATTAGAGTGGTGGGAGTCCACCAGACACCATAGCTCCGTGCACTGTGTAGCAGCTGTTCACTAGTATTTTCAATATTCCGTACATTGTCCATCCTATAACCAGGTGACAGCAGGTACTTTATGATAAAATGACAGAATATCAAATGCATTTACATTTATAAGCTAAGAAATATATACAGTTTCTATGTGTTTATTTCTAGTCAATTATTCTATTGGCTTGTGAAGTTGTAAAAGAATATTTGGATGTAATGAGAAGTTATTATGATTTCTCATCAAACAAGATGTTTTACAATAGTCTAACATAGTGATGAGAGCGGCCCATAATAACTCTTCACAAAATTGCTGTAATCACTACCGTAAAATTAATAGAGAGCGTTCCATGGGGACATATTCTAATGATGAAATGCAGTTGTTAGAGGGAAATCGATATTGTGAGAAGGACGGGAGTCTTCCAAAGATTGCATTCACAGTAGATAAAATGGAGAATCAATATTTGGGAAATACCATGTGCATGCAAGTCCTCATTTTACATTGCAGCAAGTAAGAATTACTCATTTAAAGGAGAGAGCAAAAATACCATGGCATTTAATTATAAGGAGCTATTGCTTCTCCTGCATGATAGAAAGGTTTATACTTACCAGATATTGTTATTAATGAACACGGCCAGATCGACACCAATAAGGAACATTTTAATATTCTTCATTTGCTACTACCACCTCGTTGTTATAGGAGTATTACAGTTTCATATCTATAAATCACGTTATAAATGTAAAATTCTAAAACTTTCCAAGATACTTTTTTCCAATCTTCAAAATATAACTTAAATGAGATGGATGATAATTGTTTTTAGTGCGACACCCCGTTTAACCCCTTTCTGCCATCGGACTGAATAGTACGTCCGATGGCAGTACCCCCGTGTTGATGCGGGCTCCGGCGGTGAGCCCGCATCAAAGCCGGGACATGTCAGCTGTTTTGAACAGCTGACATGTGCTCACAATAGGTGCAGGTGGAATAGCGATCCGCCCACGCCTATTAACTAGTTAAATGCCACTGTCAAACGCTGACAGCGGCATTTAACAAGCGCTTCTGGCCATCCGGCCGGAAATAAGCGCACCGCTGACCCCCGTCACGTGATCAGGGGTCAGCAGTGCATCGGCATGACAACCAGAATTCTCCAGGGGACCTCTATGGTTGTTGATGCCACATTACTGTGAGCGCCACCCTGTGGTCGGCGCTCATAGCAATGCTGTAATTCAGCTACATAGGGGCGATCTGAGCATTGCTCCTATGTAGCAGAGCCAATCAGGTAATGGCAGCTTCTAGCCCCCCATGGAGTCTATTGAAGCATGGCAAAAGTTAAAAAAAAGGTTTTTAAAAATATGAAAAAAATAAAAAAAAATATAAAGTTCAAATCACCCCACTTTTGCCTCATTCAAAATAAAACAATAAAAAATAAATCCAACACATATTTGGTATTGCTGTGTTCAGAATCGCCCGATCTATCAATAAAAAAAGAATTATCCTGATCGCTAAATGGCATAGCGAGAAAAAAATTAAAAACGCCAGAATTACGTTTTTTTTGTTGCCGCGACATTGCATTAAAATTCAGGACACTGCCAACTTAGGTGACAAGCCAGGACCCAACGACTTAAGGATGACTGAGAGAGGCAGGAGGATTTAAATAAACTTTTCTTTACTGGATGAACTTGTAACACACATATACAACTGGTAGCAGGTAGGATATTTTGGTAACAGTTCTTCTGCACAAAACAGAGGAATAATCTTGATGGTTATAAGTTGCGGCACATAGCTTGTAAAGAACATTACAATTGTACAGCATGATTCCCTGGGCACTTCCATCCCATCCATATAAGGGTCACACAGGTCAATGTGTGTTGCTGTGACTTCCCACATACAGTCTTATCTTCTGCATGTAGAAAAGCTGCTCTCCTAGCTGCTTATGAATGTGCCCTAGCCTGTCAGTTCTTGCATTCCTTCATTAAGACCTCCAGATCTCCTAAACACTAAGGCTTTCTTTCAAAATTTCCTCTCTATAGGTGCCCACTTGCCTGCTGTGGATAGGAACTTCTTCCACTCTTCAGGCGGTTGCCTTCAGGACTTGCTACCCGAGTACTCCAGCATGCTCTCTCTCTTCTCTCCCTCTCTCTTCTGCACGCAACCCAGAACTGTGCTGATCTGCAATTTGAAGGATGATTCAACTTCAGAACTTTTAATAACTGTCTACAAACAGGAACTCTGTTCCTAAAATGCCCACTTAACTCTTCCCAACCTGGCCTGTCACTAACAGTTAACCCTGTCATCTCTAGCTAGTCAGGAAAACTGCAGCTCACATAAAATCAGATACATAAGAAGTCTCCAGAGAGGGTGCCAGAAAGACTTCTCCACCTTTACTATAGGAGCTCCATTCTTGACCTTTTCATCAAGGTTTTCAACATCCTAAAGCTGGCTAATACATATTAGATGGCTGTCAGGTTAATGATGCTTCGACTGAGCGTTCAGCTGGCAGCCTTCTCAATCAACTCTCCCATACACAGGAGTGCTGATTCGGCTGAGCATTCCTGTGTTCTTTATGAGAAAGCCGGCCAGCTGACATGAATGCCAATTGTTTGTCTCCAGGAGAATAGTGTGATCGATTGTACGTAATCAGTAGCACGTGATCGTCATCTCCATCAACAATCAGTCTTGTGGTGCACCCATACACATTAGACCATCTGACAAACACATCAATATCAGTGGGTGTGGACGACATTAGTCTACTGTGTATGGAGGCCTTAAGACTGTGGTCATCATTGAGGAAAACCCTTCTACCACAATGTCTCTTGCCAGATAATTGAGCTACCAGTGATCACTGTTTCAGGTGAAATGTTGGTAGATGTTAACCCCTTGCTCTGTCTTGGTAACCATTTGTCTCAAAAGACAACCAGCACAAAGGAATTTCAACACATTATGATCTGTGAAAGCATATCCTTCAGGAATCTAAGGTGTCAGATCCTCAAGAACCAAGACTTTATGAAAGAAACTAAGTTCTTGGCTTATAATGATTTCCAGTGTTTCTATAATTGCTGCCTAAGGAAGATGCTTCACATCAATTGAAAAAAATTGCTGCACTAATTGTAGGCTCAAATGATCAATGTCAAAGTCATGACACTGCAGATACAACTCTTATGCACTGGTCAATGCACGAGAATGCCCAACACATGTCTCCCCAGATAAGTTCTATACGCGAAGCTTAGCCAAGGCAAGAGAGCACAGGTCTGAGCAAAACAATTCAAGACAATCCTTAAGACCTACCTAAAAACCTAAAAACAGTCCAGGTCAACATTATTAACTAAAAAGTTCAGGCCAAAGAGTCTACTATTTAGTGCTGCCTGATCCATCGGTTGGCAGCTACATTTTCTGACAGGCCAATTTTCCAAAGTGGCCTACAGAACACAACAAAAGAAGTAGATGACAATAAGATCACAGATGGAACCCTTATGCCTTCACTGTCCAAAGATTTGTGGCTCAGGATCAGCCCCTTTATCATGCAAATTTAGCCTTAGTGAACATCATTCTGATGATGATGAAATATACAGATGGGCATACAGAAGCAAAAAAAAGAGTTTAATAGCCACAGACAGCTACAAATTCCTATAACTTCCTCGAAGGAATATTTTGTCTGTCGGTCAGGTAAAGAATAAGTTAATAGTAGTAATATCTTTCTTGTTCTCTGGTGAACTACAAATCTAAGCATTTGTCTGCTTCAGCTGTGCATAAACTTTGCAAAGCTCAGTAAAAAAAAACCTGTGAAACTCATTTATGCTGATAAGGTGTGCAACAGAAAAGTGATATACTGTAAGATCACACCTCTCGGTGTCTCATATCGCCGCCATATGTCCACCTTTTACTGTCAATCCATGAAATACAACATTCACAAGGTAACTTCCCTGCCATTGCTCATTCTGTTATTCTGTAGCACAACGATTTTCTGGTCTTAGGATATTCAATAAAATCTCCTGCCTAACATGTTTTATTAAAATGCAATATCCACAAGATGTCAGAAATCATTTGGCTTTGTGTCCAATTAAAGGTTAAGAAAGAGACAGTTGTCAACAAAATTGACAGACAGCTGTAGGGCTGTGCCGGTTGTTAATAATCCCTTGCAAATACGAGAAAATCCTGAAAGAGAAATTCCATGGAGGTCTCTGCAGTTTTAGCATTTCCCCTGAAGATGTGAGGTTACAGGTTTTAGTCAATGTATCATTGATTGGCAACAATCACTGGGACCATGAGGGCCATAGCCCATGGCACAGAAAGAAAAGATTACTACTGTATGTTCACAAGATGAAATCTGTTCTGGAGCTAGCTAAAGATACATGGTGCAGTGAACAGGTAATAAAAGCTGGAATTTACACTGCCCGATTAACAGGCACGAGTGTTCCTAGGAACGCTTATTTCCTAATTGTTGGTCTGATTACACAGACTGCCAATCACCAGGCAAAGGAACACTCATTCCTCAAGTCAAATTATTTTCAATCTTCACTCTTGGCAGCATATTGTCTTAAGTAAACAGGACACCTGCTGTCGAGAAAAAGGATACTCTGTGCACACAGAATGATCTTTAGTGTGGTCGGTCTGACTGTCTATTCAGGCTACCAAATGATCGCTGATCGACTTGCACATAGCCTATCAATGAATGCAGTTGACCAGTGTAAAAATAGCCCCAGAACAGCACTATATACTGTTTTATTACTGTTATACTCTGGCAATGGTATTGTGCATCAATATGAGAATATTACTGAATTTGTCTAATTTGAAGAAAGTCTCTTTTCTCTCATCACCCTCTTCAACTCCTGACCCAGCTCCTCCACTCCTCCCCCCCTGCCAGGGACATTGCAGTGAGTAGAATTGTAGTTCTAATGATGACTCATGCAGGGAAAATAGACTTCCTGTTTCTATATAGAGCTTAGAAAAATTCGGCTAGACTGTTTTTAATCACATGATGTCATATACCTTATGGAAAAGAGAAGAATTAACTGGGTAGAAAGGCAAAATGAGAACTTGCTTGCAAGTTCACAGAGCTAAATAATATGATGATCGTAATATATAAAAAAGATAAAAACCTTGATGTAAGTGCTTCTCTAATTATGGATTGGTGGCATTTTGGGGAGTAACATATGGTAGCCCTTAAAGGAGTTTTCCAACAATTAATACCTAACCAAACGATAGGCAATAAATGCATAATAAGAAAGAAATGGAATAAAAAAATACCAAAAAATAATAAAGTTTTATTTGGAAATGAATATATGTGACAAATATTAATTACATGGGTTTCATATATACAAATAAGTGACAAAGTCAGAGGTGTAAATGGATGACCAAAAAAAGATCAGGGAAAAGTAGGGCAAGCACAGATGGTGGAACTGCTTATGTTAGCCAGGTGATAGATATATGTGGCCAATGGTATGTAGCAGGCAATAACTGCAAGCATTCTACTTGGGTCACCGCACCATCACCACATCTATAGCAAATTTGCTCAGTGTGCCTGTCATTCCTACGTATGTATAAGTAAACATAGACAATAATTACCCATTTATGTAGTCAATTCCCATCTGGACCTCGGCCATAAACCCCGACGTGCGTTTCGCGTTCAAGTAGTCTAGCTTCTTGTTATTTTTAACATTGAGAGATAGCATATCAAAAATAAAATCCAGAAAAATCACATTGTATAAATTACATAAATGTATTTGCATTTTGCAGTGAGAAATAAGTATTTGATCCCTCTGGCAAACAAGACTTAATACTTGGTGGCAAAACACTTGTTGGCAAGCACAGCAGTCAGACATTTGTTTTATAGGTGATGAGGAGGTTTGAGCATGTCAGGAGGAATTTTGGTTTACTCCTCTTTGCAGATCATCTCTAAATCATTAAGATTTTGAGGCTGTCACTTGGCAACTTGGAACTTCACATCCCTCCATAAGTTTTCTATGGGATTAATGTCTGGAGACCACTCCATGACCTTAATGTGCTTCTTTTTGAGCCACCCCTTTGTTGCCTTGGCTCTATGCTTTGGGTCATTGTCTTGCTGGTAGACCCATCTACGACCCATTTTCAATGTCCTGGCGAAGGGAAGGAGGTTGCCACTCAGGATTTTACGGTACACGGCTCCATGCTTTCTCCCATTGATGCAGTGAAGTAGTCCTTTGCTCTTAGCAGAGAAACACCCCCAAAACATAATGTTTCCACCTCCATGCTTGACAATGGGGACAGTGTTCCTTGGGACATAGGAAGCATTTCTCTTCCTCCAAACATGGCGAGTTGAGTTAATGCCAAAGACCTCGATCTTTTACTTATCTGACCACAGTACTTTCTCCCAATCACTCACAGAATCATCCAGGTGTTCACTGGCAAACTTCAGAAGGGCCAACACATGTGCCTTCTTGAACAGGGGGACCTTGAGGGCACTGCAGGATTTTAAACCTTCATGGCGTAATGTGTTACCAATGGTTTTCTTGGTGGCTGTGGTCCCAGCTGCCTTGAGATCATTAACAAGTTCCCCCATGTAGTCTGACATCCTAAGAAAGCTCTTTGGTCTTGCCCATGTTGCAGAGGTTATGACTGACTGATTAATTGAGTCTGTGGACAGGAGTCTTTTATAAAGGTGACTATGTAAGACAGCTGTGTTTAATGCAGGTAACGAGTTGATTAGGAGCGTCTAACTGGTCTGTAGGAGCCAGAACTCTTAATGGTTGGTAGGGGATCAAATACTTATTTCTCACACACACACACACATATATATATATATATATATATATATATATATATATATATATATATATATATAAATCTGATCCGCTTCTTGTAATATCTATAACATTTGGCCTGCAGATCAGATACAATTTTCAATATAACAGATTTAAGCACAATGAAAAATAATTTCTTAGAAAACTCCCATAATGATATTTTACTGGTGACATCAACTTGTCAGTGACATTGAACCCTGTGCTATAGTAAATTGGTGTAGATCTGTAAATGGGATGTATTACATCTCCAGCCTGGGCTATTCATGCTAGCTACTGCAATCACCATGATTGCCTAACAACTGTGTGTCAAATCACTCAATTTGTAGTGCATATAACCTGTTTGAATTAATTGCTACAATATCCTCCCGCATTATGATGTCATCATCTGTCACGTTATCATCACTTATGATTTTCCCAATTATTTTATGGCCATCAGTCAGACACGTTGCACAGTATTATTAACATCTTGAAATTTTAACTTCATCACCTCCATAACATCATCAACTCCTATGTCCATATACATTTTTTTCAGACCATAACAATAAACATATAGAAAGAATGTTTTGCAAACAGAATCGTTAATGGTATATTTTTTATCAAGTAACAAAATTTTGAGTAAAGGCAAATATCCAAGAAGTATTGTTTCTCCTTGCGGAGATTGACAGGCTAAGCATGCTGAGATGAGGAGACTTAAAGCCGCAATGCTCCTCTGGGAAATATGCTAATTATGCAAATTAATAAAACAAACCCAAGATGAAAAGTAACCATCTAGTGTTCTCCCACATGCTCACAACCCCAGTGGGGGAGCCTAAATGGGAGACACAATTATAGAAAAAAGGACACTCCCGCTACAGGAAGAACCATAAAAAAATGGGAGTGCATGTCCAGAAATAATTATATAAACTTTTATTGAGTTATACAAATGACAGAAAACATGTATCACAATACTATATAAAATGTACTTAAGAATTCAGACAAAGGTAGGTAGCACAGACCAAAAAACAGTGCTGTCCACAACTGATGCCATATATACAAAAGTCACGTGCATAATGCAGAAAAATAGAATGGGCACTGAGTCTAGGATCATATGGGGCCGTATAGGAAGGTGCAGTTCGCCCTGTACACAGGCTCGTACATTCATTATTCATACAGTCAGACCCATCCCCATGCTCTTACCCAAATGCTGGCGTCAGAACTGGACGGCACCGTTGCCCCAACGCGTGTTTCGCGTCAGCTTCGTCAGGGGGCCCCCTGATGAAGCTGACGCGAAACGCGCTTTGGGGCAACGGTGCCGTCCAGTTCTGACGCCAGCATTTGGGTAAGAGCATGGGGATGGGTCTGACTGTATGAATAATGAATGTACGAGCCTGTGTACAGGGCGAACTGCACCTTCCTATACGGCCCCATATGATCCTAGACTCAGTGCCCATTCTATTTTTCTGCATTATGCATGTGACTTTTGTATATATGGCATCAGTTGTGGACAGCACTGTTTTTTGGTCTGTGCTACCTACCTTTGTCTGAATTCTTAAGTACATTTTATATAGTATTGTGATACATGTTTTCTGTCATTTGTATAACTCAATAAAAGTTTATATAATTATTTCTGGACATGCACTCCCATTTTTTTCTGGTTCTTCTAATTATGCAAATTGTCTCTTCAGAGAGGAAGAGAACTAGAACTCTAGTGCCACCTATTGGAACATAGCAATCCTACAACTCAATGTCGACCCTTTAACGAGCCTTGTCACATGACTTAGGATAATAGCCAAACCAGAATCTCAATTTGCAGACTCTGTGTTTCGGGGTGCTGCCCCTCGTCAGTGCAAAGTGCAAAAAAGAGAAATCTAATTCAAAGCAATATTTGGTGTGTCTGCATCTTGACCTTATAGGAACACGTGTACAAAAGCTAGGATTTTGAAGAATTATAGTGAGGTGTATCAGTAACCAATTATACCAAACAGGTGATAATTTTCTTTTGTAGGTTGAAACACAGTCAGTAACTGAATAGGAAACAGTTTGTAAGAGGCTTAAAAAAGGAACAGCCAAACGTTTCTATAAAGTTGAGGTTGTGGAAGACAGTTTCCTATCATAGGTCATGTACCACGGCAAGACTGAGAACAGCAACAAGACGCAAGGTAGTAATATGGCATTACCAAGATATCCCCCAGGCAAAGATTCAACATAGACAGGTGTTGGATGATGTGCTATTCAAGCTCTTTTGAAAATGCCCCAAGAAATGGGCACTATTGAAGACAGTAGGCAGTGGTCAGCCAAGGAAACTTATTGCAGCAGATGAATGACAAATTGTCATGGCTCGGTTTGGGGATTCGATCTGGTGACCTGTTAAAGCATGGTCGGTCCCTATGTCTGCTAAGCTATTGGCCTTTCTTCCTTGTCCAAATAATGATGGGTTCTATTGTCTTTATTTCCCCTTCTTGGTATGCCCCTCTCAAGTTGCTTCTTATTTTCCTGTTTTGGTTTGCTCTATCACACTTTGTGAGGGGTTTTATATATTCACCCTTCACTGCACTTCCTTGCTGGCTACACTTCTAGGTGGATTTGTGTTAATGAGTTCCAGCTCTTCAGTTAAGGGATATTCACTGTTAGTCATACACCGTTTGTACTACTGCTAAGTGTCTATTTGTCTTCCTTCCCAGCACATTTTACTTTGACAACAGTTAGGGTTTTGTGAGGTAATCTTCTTTGATTTATTTTGGTTCCCCTTAGTTTACCCCCTATCCCCTTTATGAACGTGCTTTAAGTTTTCTCTGCCAGGGTCTCAGTGTCCACATGCACTCTTTCTTCTCCCCTTGTTAGCAGTGTGTAGCAGCCTCCACTCTGGTTCCTCAGAAGTTATGAGAAACCCCTTTACAGCCTTTTATGAAGTCAGGTCAGAGGTGGTGTTTTTAGTAGCGCGGCTTGGGATTGTCTAGTCTGTTCAGAAACCAGAAGGTTGTGGGTGCAGCTTCTCTCTGTAATAGGTCTTCCTTATTCTTGTTACTTGTGTGTGAGTGTGTCACATTCATAACACAAATCCTGCTTACTTCACTTCAAAATCAGATGATGTCCAGCAGTGCTATCAGCTTAGAACTGACAGCAACCAATGAGACCCACCTAAACCCATCTACTATTCAGAGAAGAATTTCCAGAAGTGGATTTTCATGGATGAATTGAGGCCAAATATCATACATTTGACATGGAAACAAGGCCAAGAGACTCAACTATGCAGGATAACATAAGGTACAGAAAAATAGCAGCAGGTGCTCTGGACTAATGGGTCAAAATGTGAAAGTTTTTCCTGTGACAGAAGGCAGTTTCTGTAATTTGTTAAGTGTTGTTTCTCATTTGAGGTTGTATTTACTTATTTTAAGATATTCTAAGGACCAGATATTTGTTTTTTTAATGCCATGGTTAAGAGTGCCTGCTGGACTCCAAACACATAGACCCGGGGTCCTTATGCTACTATTGTCTTTTAATATTGGGTTTTCTTTTAAACTAATTCAAATTAATTTTAATTACAACTTACATGTGAACAAAGGACCCTTCCCACCTCTCCACAGGTACTTGCCCAGGAACTGGCCAGGAGTTGACCATGCACAGCACCCAAAAACAGACAGCAGTATTTCCCTAGGATAACTTTTGAGCGGATGACAATCTATACATTAGATGATCAAGTAAGAAAAAAACACACATATATATACAGTACATATGCATATATATATATATATATATATATATATATATTCATAGTGGGTAAAATAAATATTTCATACACTGCTGATTTTGTAAGTTTCCCCACAGGTTCTCTACAAAGAATGGAGAGGTCTGTAATTTTGTTCGTAGGTACACTTCAACTGTGAGACACAGAATCTTAAAGAAAAATCCAGAAAACCACATTGTATGATTTTTAATTATTGATTTTATGATTTTTAATTAGCATTTTATTGCGTGACTTAAGTATTTGATACAAAAGAAAAACAGAACTTAACCCCTTCCCGACCTTTGACGCATACGCTGCGTCATGAAAGTCGGTGCCAATTCGACCTGTGACGCAGCGTATGCGTCATGGAGGGATCGCGCTCCTGCAGATCGGGTGAAAGGGTTAACTCCAATTTCACCCGATCTCCAGGAACAGGGGGAGTGGTGCTTCAGCCCAGGGGGGGTGGCTTCAACCCCTCGTGGCTACGATCGCTCTGATTGGCTGTTGAAAGTGAAACTGCCAATCAGAGCGATTTGTAATATTTCACCCAAAAAAACGGTGAAATATTACAATCCAGCCATGGCCGATGCTGCAATATCATCGGCCATGGCTGGAAAACCTAATCTGTCCCCCCCCACACCCACCGATCTCCTCCCCAGTGCTCCGTTACGTGGTCCGCCCCCTTAAGTCGTCCTGTCCGCTCCTCCGTCCTCCTGTCCGCTCCCCCCGTGCTCCGGTCCCCCCTCCCTGTGCTCCGGTCCCCCCCCGTGATCCGATCACCCCCCTTTCATACTTACCGGGCCTCCCGGTGTCCGTCCGGCTTCTCCATGGGCGCCGCCATCTTCCAAAATGGCGGGCGCATGCGCACTGCGCCCGCCGAATCTGCCGGCTGGCAGATTCATTTCAGATGTATTTTGATCACTGCGATATAGCCTATCACAGTGATCAAAATAAAAAAAATAGTAAATGACCCCCCCTTTATCACCCCCATAGGGACAATAATAAAAATAAATAAAATATATATATATATTTTTTCTACTAGGGTTAGGGTTAGAACTAGGGTTAGAATTAGGGTTAGAATTAGGGGTAGGGTTAGGGTTAGGGGTAGGGTTAGGGCATGTGCACACAGTGCGGATTTGGCTGCGAATCCGCAGCGGATTGCCGCGGATCCGCAGCGGATTGGCCGCGGATCCGCAGCGGATTGGCCGCGGATCCGCAGCGGATTGGCCGCTGCGAATTCGTAGCAGTTTTCCATCAGGTTTACAGTACCATGTACACCTATGGAAAACCAAATCCGCTGTGCCCATGGTGCGGAAAATACCGTGCCGAAACGCTGTGTTGTATTTTCCGCAGCATGTCAATTTTGTGCGGATTCCGCAGCGTTTTACACCTGTTCCTCAATAGGAATCCGCAGGTGAAATCCGCACAAAAAAACACTGGAAATCCGCTGTAAATCCGTAGGTAAAACGCAGTGCCTTTTACCTGCGGATTTTTCAAAAATGGTGCGGAAAAATCTCACATGAATCTGCAAAGTGGGCACATAGCCTTAGGGTAAGGGTTGGAATTAGAGTTAGGGTACCGTCTCACAGTGGCACTTTGATCGCTACGACGGTACGATCCGTGACTTTCCAGCGATATCCATACGATATCGCTGTGTCTGACACGCAGCAGCGATCAGGGACCCTGCTGAGAATCGTACGTCGTAGCAGATCTGTTATGATCCCAATGGCAGAGGATCTCTGATATTCCGGCAAGATAGCAAAAATAAAAATACTGCTCTAGGGAGGTGGAAACTGGGCTAACCGCATACCTGATCCTGACACAAACAACTAAAAGTAGCCGGTGAACGTGCCTACGTTGGTTCTAGACGTCTCGAGCCAGCCGGAGAACTGACTACCCCTAAAGGGAAAAAATAAGACCTCGCTTGCCTCCAGAGAAATTGAACCCCAAAGATATAGAAAGCCCCCAACAAATAATAACGGTGAGGCAAGAGGAAAACACAAACGTAGAGATGAACTAGATTCAGCAAAGTGAGGCCCAATAGTCTAGATAGCAGAAAATAGATAGTGGACTATGCGGTTAGCAGAAAACCCTACAAAACATCCACGCTGAACATTCAAGAACCCCCACATCGACTGACGGTGTGGAGGGAGAATATCAGCCCCCTAGAGCTTCCAGTGAGTCAAAAATCAAATGTAAAGCAAGCTGGACAAAAACACTGAATAATGCAAACGATCCAATTTGTACAAAACAGACTTAGCTTTTCTTGCATGAGGCAGACTGAAAGGAATCCGGAGGAGACCAAATGGTCTGGATACAATGCTGCCAGGCAAGAGACTGAGTCCAAAGGAGACTCAAATAGGAAACACCCGCTGCTTAACGACACAGCTGGAGCTCAGGCCTGCAACAAGACATACCTAACACAATACCGTTAGTGACCAACAGAGGGAGCCCAGAAACACAGTTCACAACAGTACCCCCCCCTTGAGGAGGGGTCACCGAACCCTCACCAAGACCCCCAGGGCGATCAGGATGAGCAGCGTGAAAGGCATGAACCAAATCAGCCGCATGAACATCAGAGGCGACAACCCAGGAATTATCCTCCTGACCATAGCCCTTCCACTTAACTAAATACTGGAGTTTCCGTCTAGAGATACGAGAATCCAGAATCTTCTCCACCACATACTCCAACTCGCCCTCAACCAAAACCGGGGCAGGAGGCTCAACAGCAGGAACCATAGGCACCACGTACCGCCGCAACAAGGACCTATGGAACACATTATGAATAGCAAAAGACGCTGGAAGGTCCAAGCGAAAAGACACCGGGTTAAGGATTTCCAAAATCTTATAAGGACCGATAAAGCGAGGCTTGAACTTAGGAGAGGAGACTTTCAAAGGAACATGCCGAGAAGACAAGCAAACCAAATCCCCAACACGAAGTCGGGGACCCACACCGCGGCGGCGGTTGGCAAACCGCTGGGCCTTGTCTTGTGACAATTTCAAATTGTCCACCACATGGTTCCAAATCCGCTGCAACCTATCCACCACAGAATCAACCCCAGGACAGTCAGAAGGTTCAACCTGACCCGAGGAGAAACGAGGATGAAAACCAGAGTTGCAGAAAAAGGGTGAAACCAAGGTGGCAGAACTAGCCCGATTATTAAGGGCAAACTCGGCCAGTGGCAAAAAGGTAACCCAGTCATCCTGTTCAGCAGAAACAAAACATCTCAAATAAGTCTCTAACGTCTGATTAGTTCGCTCGGTCTGGCCATCAGTCTGAGGATGAAAAGCCGACGAAAAAGACAAATCAATACCCATCTTAGCACAAAAGGATCGCCAGAATCTGGACACAAACTGGGATCCTCTGTCAGATACAATATTCTCAGGGATGCCATGCAAACGAACCACATTCTGAAAGAACAAAGGAACCAAATCAGAGGAGGAAGGCAACTTAGGCAAGGGCACCAAATGGACCATTTTAGAAAAACGATCGCACACCACCCAGATGACAGACATCTTCCGAGACACCGTAAGATCCGAAATGAAATCCATGGAAATGTGCGTCCAAGGCCTCTTCGGGATAGGCAAGGGCAAAAGCAACCCGCTGGCACGAGAACAGCAAGGCTTAGCCCGAGCACAAATCCCACAGGACTGCACAAAAGAACGCACATCCCGCGACAAGGAAGGCCACCAAAAGGACCTGCCCACCAAATCTCTGGTACCGAAAATCCCAGGATGTCCCGCCAACACCGAAGAATGAACCTCAGAAATAACTCTGTTGGTCCATCCATCAGGGACAAACAATCTCTCTGGTGGACAACGATCAGGCCTATCAGCCTGAAATTTTTACAGCCCTCGTCGCAAATCTGGGGAAATGGCAGACAAAATTACTCCCTCTCTGAGAATACCAGCCGGCTCAGAGACTCCCGGAGAATCAGGCACAAAACTCCTAGAAAGTGCATCAGCTTTCACGTTCTTCGAACCAGGCAGGTACGAGACCACAAAGTCAAAACGGGAGAAAAACAACGACCAACGGGCCTGTCTAGGATTCAGGCGCTTGGCAGACTCGAGGTAAATCAGATTTTTATGATCAGTCAAGACCACCACACGATGTCTAGCTCCCTCGAGCCAATGTCGCCACTCCTCAAATGCCCACTTCATGGCCAACAACTCCCGATTACCAACATCGTAGTTCCGCTCAGCAGGCGAAAATTTCCTTGAAAAGAAGGCGCATGGCTTCATCACGGAGCCATCAGAACTTTTTTGCGACAAAACAGCCCCTGCACCAATTTCAGAAGCATCAACTTCAACCTGGAAGGGAAGAGAGACATCCGGCTGGCACAAGACTGGCGCTGAAGTAAACCGATGCTTCAGCTC
Organism: Ranitomeya variabilis; assembly: GCF_051348905.1. NCBI lineage: Eukaryota > Metazoa > Chordata > Amphibia > Anura > Dendrobatidae > Ranitomeya > Ranitomeya variabilis. The sequence goes on along the minus strand of NC_135233.1, from coordinate 324,818,651 downwards.
CCGAAAGGCCTCCACGGCCGCAGGAGACCAACTCACAACATCAGAACCCTTCTTGGTCATATCCGTCAAAGGTTTAACCACGCTGGAGAAATTAGCGATAAAACGACGGTAAAAATTAGCAAAGCCCAAGAACTTCTGCAGGCTCTTAACAGACGTGGGCTGAGTCCAGTCATGAATGGCACGGACCTTAACTGGGTTCATCTCCACAGTAGAAGGGGAAAAAATAAAACCCAAAAAAGAAACCTTCTGTACCCCAAAGATACATTTTGAGCCCTTCACAAATAGAGCATTCTCCCGCAAAACCTGAAACACCATCCTGACCTGGTTCACATGGGACTCCCAATCATCAGAAAAAACCAAAATATCATCCAGATAAATAATCATAAATTTATCCAGATATTTCCGGAAGATGTCATGCATGAAGGACTGAAACACAGAAGGAGCATTAGATAATTCGAAAGACATCACCAGGTACTCAAAATGACCCTCAGGCGTATTAAATGCCGTTTTCCATTCATCTCCCTGCTTTATGCGCACAAGGTTATACGCACCACGAAGATCTATCTTGGTGAACCAACTGGATTCCTTAATCCGAGCAAACAAATCAGACAACAATGGCAAAGGATACTGAAATTTAACAGTGATCTTATTCAGAAGACGATAATCAATACAAGGTCTCAGAGACCCGTCTTTCTTGCCCACAAAAAAGAATCCTGCACCAAGAGGGGACGAGGATGGGCGAATATGTCCCTTCTCCAAAGACTCCTTTATATAACTCCGCATCGCGGCATGCTCTGGCACAGATAAATTAAAGAGTCGTCCCTTAGGAAACTTACTACCAGGAATCAAATCTATAGCACAATCACAATCCCTATGAGGAGGAAGGGCACTGGACCTGGCCTCATTAAATACATCCTGAAAGTCTGACAAAAACTCAGGGATCTCAGAAGGAGTAGAAGAAGCAATAGACACCAATGGAGAATCGCCATGAATCCCCTGACACCCCCAACTAGACACAGTCATAGCTTTCCAATCTAAAACTGGATTATGGGCCTGTAACCATGGCAGACCAGACCCAAAACGACAACATCATGCATTTTATGCAGTACCAAAAAACGAATCACCTCCTGATGTACAGGAGTCATGCACATGGTCACCTGCATCCAATACTGAGGTTTATTCTCTGCCAATGGCGTAGAATCAATTCCTCTAAGAGGAATAGGATTTTCCAAAGGCTCCAGGACAAAACCGCAGCGCTTGGCAAACGACAAATCCATCAGACTTAAAGCAGCACCAGAATCCACAAAAGCCATAACTGAGTAAGAAGATAATGAACAAATTAAAGTCACAGACAAAATAAACTTAGGCTGAAAAGTACCAATGGCGACAGGATTAACTTTTTTCTTTAAACGTTTAGAGCATGCTGAGATAACATGTGTTGAATCACCACAGTAGAAACACAACCCATTTTGACGTCTATGATTTTGTCGCTCGGCTCTGGTCAGAATTCTGTCACATTGCATAGAATCAGGTGACCGTTCAGACAGCACCGCCAAAGGATTATCAGATTTGCGCTCCCGCAAACGTCGATCAATTTGAATGGCTAGAGCCATTGAATCATTTAGACCTGTAGGGATAGGAAACCCCACCATCACATCTTTAATGGCTTCAGAAAGACCATTTCTGAAATTTGCGGCCAGTGCACACTCATTCCATTGAGTAAGCACGGACCATTTCCGAAATTTTTGGCAATATACCTCAGCTTCGTCCTGACCCTGAGAGATAACCAGCAACATTTTTTCAGCCTGATTTTGAAGATTAGGCTCCTCATAAAGCAAACCAAGTGCCAGAAAAAACGCATCAACATTCACCAATGCAGGATCTCCTGGCGCCAGAGAGAAGGCCCAATCCTGAGGGTCGCCGCGCAAGAAGGAAATAACAATCTTAACTTGCTGAGCGGAATCACCAGAGGAACGAGGTTTCAGAGACAGAAACAATTTACAATTATTCCTAAAATTCAGGAATTTAGATCTATCTCCAAAAAACGGCTCAGGAATAGGTATTTTTGGTTCAGACATAGGGCTATGGATAACAAAATCCTGAATGCTTTGCACCCTAGCAGCAAGCTGATCCACACTAGAAGTCAAAGTCTGGACATTCATATCTGCAGCAGAGTTTCAGCCACTCAGAGAAAAAGGGGATGGAAGAAGCTAGGCAAACTGCAGCAAAAAAACAAACAAAAAAACAACAACTCAGAACTTCTTTTTAATCCCGCTTCTGCGATGCATTAAACATTTTCTTTTGGCCTGGCATTCTGTTATGATCCCAATGGCAGAGGATCTCTGATATTCTGGCAAGATAGCAAAAATAAAAATTCTGCTCTAGGGAGGTGGAAACTGGGCTAACCGCATACCTGATCCTGACACAAACAACTAAAAGTAGCCGGTGAACGTGCCAACGTTGGTTCTAGACGTCTCGAGCCAGCCGGAGAACTGACTACCCCTAAAGGGAAAAAATAAGACCTCGCTTGCCTCCAGAGAAATTGAACCCCAAAGATATAGAAAGCCCCCAACAAATAATAACGGTGAGGCAAGAGGAAAACACAAACGTAGAGATGAACTAGATTCAGCAAAGTGAGGCCCAATAGTCTAGATAGCAGAAAATAGATAGTGGACTATGCGGTTAGCAGAAAACCCTACAAAACATCCACGCTGAACATTCAAGAACCCCCACATCGACTGACGGTGTGGAGGGAGAATATCAGCCCCCTAGAGCTTCCAGCGAGTCAAAAATCAAATGTAAAGCAAGCTGGACAAAAACACTGAATAATGCAAACGATCCAATTTGTACAAAACAGACTTAGCTTTTCTTGCACGAGGCAGACTGAAAGGAATCCGGAGGAGACCAAATAGGTCTGGATACAACGCTGCCAGGCAAGAGACTGAGTCCAAAGGAGACTCAAATAGGAAACACCCGCTGCTTAACGACACAGCTGGAGCTCAGGCCTGCAACAAGACATACCTAACACAATACCGTTAGTGACCACCAGAGGGAGCCCAGAAACAAAGTTCACAACACAGATCGTTTGGAACTTTCTTTCGTCGCTGGATCTCCCGCTGTCATCGCTGGATCGTTGTGACAGCGATCCAGCAATGCGTTCGCTTGTAACCAGGGTAAACATCGGGTTACTAAGCGCAGGGCCGCGCTTAGTAACCCGATGTTTACCGTGGTTACCAGCGTAAAAGTAAAAAAAAAAAAATGTACGTACTCACATTTCGGTGTCCTTCAGGTCCCTTGCCGTCTGCTTCCCTCTCTGACTGTCTGCCGGCCGGAAAGTGAGAGCACAGCACAGCAGTGACATCACTACTGCGCTCTGCTCTCACTGTACGGCGGCACTCAGTCAGAGCGGGAAGCAGACGGCAAGGGACCTGAAGGACACCGAAATGTGAGTATGTACGGTTTTTTTTTTTCTACTTTTACGCTGGTAACCACGGTAAACATCGGGTTACTAAGCGCGGCCCTGCGCTTAGTAACCCGATGTTTACCCTGGTTACCCGGGACCTTGGCATCGTTGGTCGCTGGAGAGCGGTCTGTGTGACAGCTCCCCAGCGACCACACAATGACTTTCCAACGATCACGGCCAGGTCGTATCGCTGGTCGTGATCGTTGGTAAATCGTTATGTGAGACGGTACCCTTAGGGTTGGAATTAGGGCTAGGGTTGGAAATAGGGTTAAGATTAGGCTTGTGGTTAGGGTTAAGGATAGGGTCAGGGTTGTGTTGGGGTTACAGTTGTGGGTAGAGTTGGGATTAGGGTTAGGATTAGGGTTAGGGTTGGATTTAGGGTTACGGGTGTGTTGGGGTTAGGGTTGTGGTTAGGGGTGTGTTGGGGTTAAGGTTGTGATTAGGGTTATGGCTACAGTTGGGATTAGGGTTAGGAGTGTGTTGGGGTTAGTGTTGAAGTTAGAATTGAGGGGTTTCCACTGTTTAGGCACATCAGGGGTCTCCAAACGCAACATGGCGCCACCATTGATTCCAGCCAATCTTGCGTTCAAAAAGTCAAATGGTGCGCCCTCCCTTCCAAGCCCCGACGTGCGCCCAAACAGTGGTTTACCCCCACATATGGGATACCAGCGTACTCAGGACAAACTGAGCAACAACTATTGAGGTCCAATTTCTCCTGTTACCCTTGCAAAAATAAAAAATTACTTGCTAAAACATAATTTTTGAGGAAAGAACAATTATTTTATATTTTCACGGCTCTACGTTATAAACTTATGTGAAGCACTTGGGGGTTGAAAGTGCTCACCACACATCTAGATAAGATCCTTTTGGGGTCTACTTTCAAAATGGGGTCACTTGTGGGGTGTTTCTACTGTTTAGGCACATCAGGGGCTCTGCAAATGCAATGTGACGCCCGAAGACCATTCCATCAAAGTCTGCATTTCAAATGTCACTACTTCCCTTCCAAGCCCTGACGTGCGCCCAAACAGTGGTTTACCCCCACATGTGAGGTATCAGCGTACTCACAACAAACTGGGCAACACATATTGGGGTCCAATTTCTCCTGTTACCCTTGTGAAAATAAACAATTGCTTGCTAAAACATCTTTTTTGAGGAAAGAAAAATGATTTTTTATTTTCACGGCTCTGCGTTGTAAACTTCTGTGAAGCACTTGGGGGTTGAACGTGCTCACCACACATCTAGATAAGTTCCTTGGGGGGTCTAGTTTCCAAAATGGGGTCACTTGTTGGGGGTTTCTACTGTTTAGGCACATCAGGGGCTCTGCAAACGTAACATGATTCCTGCAGACCATTCCATCAAAGTCTGCATTCCAAATCGTCACTACTTCCCTTCCGAGCCCCGGCATGTGCCCAAACAGTGATTTACCCCCACATATGGGGTATCAGCATACTCAGGAGAAACTGGACAACAACTTTTGGGGTCAAACTTTTTCCTGTTACCCTTGGGAAAATTAAAAAATTCTGGGCTAAAAAAATATTTTTGAGGAAAGAAAACACATTTATTATTTTCACGGCTCTGCATTATAAACTTCTGTGAAGCACTTGGGGGTTCAAAGTGCTCACCACACATCTAGATAAGTTCCCTTGGGGGTCTAGTTTCCAAAGTGGGGTCACTTGTGGGGAGTTCCTACTGTTTAGGCACATCAGGGGCTCTGCAAACGCAATGTGATGCCCGCAGAGCATTCCATTAAAGTCTGCATTTCAAAACGTCACTACTTCCCTTCCGATCCCCAACGTGTGCCAAAACAGTGGTTTACCCCCACATATGGGGTATCAGCGTACTCAGGAGAAACTGCACAACAACTTTTGGGGTCCAATTTCTCCTGTTACCCTTGGGAAAATAAAAAATTGTGGGTTAAAAAATCATTTTTGAGGAAAGAAAAATAATTTTTTATTTTCATGGCTCTGCGTTATAAACTTCTGTGAAGCACTTGGGGGTTCAAAGTGCTCACCACACATCTAGATTAGTTCCTTGGGAGGTCTAGTTTCCAAAATGGGGTCACTTGTGTGGGAGCTCCAATGTTTAGGCACACAGGGGCTCTCCAAACGCGACATGGTGTCCGCTAATGATTGAAGCTAATTTTCCATTCAAAAAGCCAAATGGCGTGCCTTCCCTTCCGAGCCCTGCGGTGCGCCCAAACAGTGGTTTACCCCCACATATGGGGTATCATCGTACTCAGGACAAACTGGACAACAACATTTGGGGTCCAATTTCTCCTATTATCCTTGGGAAAATAAAAAACTCCGGGCTAAAAATCATTTTTGAGGAAAGAAAAATAATTTTTTATTTTCATGGCTCTGCGTTATAAACTTCTGTGAAGCACCTGGGGGTTTTAAGTGCTCACTATGCATCTATATTAGTTCATTGGGGGGTCTAGTTTCCAAAATGGGGTCACTTGTAGGGGAGCTCCAATGTTTAGGCACACAGGGGCTCTCCAAACGCGACATGGTGTCCACTAACGATTGGAGCTAATTTTCCATTCAAAAAGTCAAATGGCGCGCCTTCCCTTCCGAGCCTTGCCGTGCACCCAAACAGTTGTTTACCCCCACATATGAGGTATCGGCGTACTCAGGAGAAATTGCCCAACAAATTTTAGGATCCATTTTATCCTGTTGCCCATGTGAAAATGAAAAAATTGAGGCTAAAAGAAATTTTGTGTGAAAAAAAAGTACTTTTTCATTTTTACGGATCAATTTGTGAAGCACCTGAGGGTTTAAAGTGCTCACTATGCATCTAGATAAGTTCCTTGGGGGGTCTAGTTTCCAAAATGGGGTCACTTGTGGGGGAGCTCCAATCTTTAGGCACACAGGGGCTCTCCAAACCTGACATGGTGTCCGCTAACGATGGAGATAATTTTTCATTCAAAAAGTCAAATGGCGCTCCTTCCCTTCCGAGCCTTACCATGTTCCCAAACAGTAGTTTACCCCCACATATGAGGTATTGGCGTACTCAGGAGAAATTGCCCAACAAATTTTAGGATCCATTTTATCCTGTTGCCCATGTGAAAATGAAAAAATTGAGGCTAAAAGAAATTTTGTGTGAAAAAAAGTACTTTTTCATTTTTACGGATTAATTTGTGAAGCACCTGGGGGTTTAAAGTGCTCACTATGCTTCTAGATAAGTTCCTTGGGGGGTCTAGTTTCCAAAATGGGGTCACTTGTGGGGGAGCTCCAATGTTTAGGCACACGGGGGCTCTCCAAATGCGACATGGTGTCCGCTAAAGATTGGAGCCAATTTTTCATTCAAAAAGTCAAATGGCGCTCCTTCCCTTCCGAGCCCTGCCGTGCGCCCAAACAGTGGTTTACCCCCACATATGAGGTATCAGCGTACTCAGGACAAATTGCACAATAACATTCGTGGTCCAGTTTCTCCTTTTACCCTTGGGAAATAAAAAAATTGTTGCGAAAAGATCATTTTTGTGACTAAAAAGTTAAATGTTAATTTTTCCCCTCCATGTTGCTTCTGCTGCTGTGAAACACCTTAAGGGTTAATAAACTTCTTGAATGTGGTTTTGAGCACCTAGAGGGGTGCAGTTTTTAGAATGGTGTCACTTTTGGGTATTTTCAGCCATATAGAACCCTCAAACTGACTTCAAATGTGAGGTGGTCCCTAAAAAAAATGGTTTTGTAAATTTTGTTGTAAAAATGAGAAATCACTGGTCAAATTTTAACCCTTATAACTTCCTAGCAAAAAAAAAAATTTGTTTCCAAAATTGTGCTGATGTAAAGTAGACATGTGGGAAATGTTATTTATTAACTATTTTGTGTCACATAACTCTCTGGTTTAACAGAATAAAAATTCAAAATGTGAAAATTGCAAAATTTTCAAATTTTTCGCCAAATTTCCGTTTTTTTCACAAATAAACTCAGAAATTATTGACCTAAATTTACCACTAACATGAAGCCCAATATGTCACGAAAAAACAATCTCATAACCGCAAGGATCCGTTGAAGCGTTCCTGAGTTATTACCTCATAAAGGGACACTGGTCAGAATTGCAAAAAATGGCAAGGTCATTAAGGCCAAAATAGGCTGGGTCATGAAGGGGTTAATATTTGATACAGAAACCTTTGTTGGCAATCACAGAGGTGAGACGTTTCCTGTCATTCTTGACCATGTTTGCACACACGAAGCAGAGATTTTGGCCCTCTCCTCAAAACAGATCTTCTCCAGATCTTTTAAGTTTTCAGGCTGTCACTGGGCAACATTCAGTTTCAGCTTCCTCCAAAGATTTTCTTTTAGGTTCAGGTCTGTAGACTGGCTAGACTACTTCAGGACCTTGAAATGCTTCTTATGGAGCCACTCCTTAGTTGTCCTCGCAGTGTGTTTTGGGTCATTGTCATGCTGGAAGACCCAGCCATGACCCATCTTAAAGGCTCTTACTGAAGGAAGGAGGGGGTTGGCAAAAATCTTGGAATACATGACCCCATCCATTCTCCCTTCAATATGGTGCAATTGTCCTGTCTCATTTGCAGAAAAGCATCCCCAAAGTATGATTTTTCCCCACCATGCTTCACAGTTGGGATGTTGATTTTGGGGTTGTACTCATCCTTTTTCTTCCTCCAAACACTGTCGAGTGGAGTTGATACCAAAACGTTCTATTTTGGTCTCATCTGACCACAAGACCTTCTCTTGTGCCTCCTCTAGATCATCCAGATGGTCAAATGAGCCTGGACATGTGATGATTTTAGCAGGGGGACCTTGTGTGCCCTGCAGGATTTTAATCCATGACAGCGTAGTGTGTTACTAATGGTAATGTTTGAGACTGTGGTCCCAGCTCTCTTTAGGTCTTTGACCAGGTCCTCCCGTGTAGTTCTGGGCTGATTCCCAACCTTTAGACAAGATTCTGTAAACAAGATAAAAGTGTGTGGCCCATAATGTTTTATTAACTATCTAATATATCTAATAGATACATATACAGCGGGGGAAATAAGTATTTGATAACTTGCTGATTTTCTAAGTTTTCCCACTGACAAAGATATTTTAAGGGTAGGTTAATTTTAACTTTGAGAAATAGAATATTAGAAATAAAATCCAGAAAATCACATTGTATAAATTAGTTAATTAAAAATAAAATATGATAGTCCTTAAATTTTCAACTTCCCTAAGGAATAGTATTATGGTAAATGTATGTGTTTTGGGGAAAAAAAACACATGATAGCTATTTAATAACATAAGATCAAACTATTTAATGATGTGTGAGAAATTGGCGACTTTCACTGAACCAAAGTGGAATGAGACAGATTGCAAGCACAGATGATGTGGTATATTTTACTAAACTGGTAACATATTGTATTCCAGTCTATAAAATTCCCAGAAATATTGCTAAATGGCAAGAAAAAAAAACATAAGGGATTTGTAGCTTTAGGAGGAAATGTTCTTGAAAGCGGCTGTGCACCTGTCGACATAATATATTTGTGTATTTAATGCGTGTTAATAATATGTGTCACGATCCATTTTTGGATTTGTGGCAGCTCCGGTTCCACTTAGTTTAAAACTTTTTTCCTTTTGGACCATTGGGGGTTAATGTCATTCTTTCCCCCCTGGTAATCTGATGTTACTGCAGTTCTGCTGGGTCAGCTGATGCTGGTGGTGACCACTCCAACCATCCTTTTAAAGGTCCATTCTATGATTCTATCCTTTTTATTTCTTAATGATTTAGATGGTATGACTATCCAAATGGCCCTTGGCAGAAAAAAGATTCCCCACCCCTGGCCTAGAGGGAGCGCAGGTAAACAATCAATTCCTGTCTATAGTAGATTAGAACACATTCCACAATCCCAGAGAACCCCTTTAGATTATTGTAAATCTTAACTGGTATGATATTCTCCAAGCAATTCATGAAGGATCATTTTTAATCACAGATAAATGGAAAAGATTCCCTGTTTTATGTTCCGATGTGGCAAATGACCAGATGTCGTACGTGTCACGTGATAAGAGGTTTAATTTAACTGTGCAAATCTTTTCTCCACAGTTGGCATTTGTTCTTAGCTTAGTGAGCTCAGATAGAGTGTATCGATTTGCTGTACTTGAGTCGGATTCCCTTGGTACTTCTGCCGACTGAATGCAAGACGCTTGTAAATTCATTTAAAAAGATTGTTAAATGAAATGACATTTGATTTCCATGTCCCCGTAAAATATCAAATTACCTTATGCAAGTAAACCTTTTTACAATGGAAATGCCCAATATCGAAAAAAGTTTCATGAGGCCAAAATTCATAGAGCTGGAGAAACAAATGGGTTATCCTGCGCTGCCGTGGAGAAAAAAAAATGAAGGATGCCAATCCAATTTCACGTGGTTTTATTCGTCAACTCTTTTCGAAGTATAAAACTTCTTCATCAGGACCAACCTTCATGAGGCCAAAATTATGACAACAGAGAAGATCTGATTTTACTGTTGTTTAGTAGCCATACATACATAATTTTCTAAGGCTGCATTAACACATCCATGTGACACATCCTAGTGCTCTTCATTTTATTTTCTCGGACAGCAGACTGACCCATAGAGTTTCATTGATCCATATACACATCAGTTTTAAAAAGGCGTCATTGTCTCTAGATCGTGAGACTCGGAGCATGTCACCAAAAGTTAAAGAGAACCTTTCACTTCCTTGTAAAAATTGAGTTAAATACCTCCTAAAAATCCCTGAGCGCCCCTAATTCTGCTGCTATTTTCCTTTTTGTACTCCAGCACTCCATTTCAGAGAAATTCACATTTACTTCATTTGCAGCACAATATGTGAAATTTCTGCATAAAGTCTGACTGGGCGTTCAATCAGAATCTTCTCTGGGGGCGAGAGTAACTACCTCTCCCTCCCAGATAGCACTAATCACAGCTTGGCTTTGTCTGGGAGGGAGAGATTAAAGGGAACCTGTCAGCTGTTTTGGCCGATATAAGATGCGGCTACCGCCTTTCCGGGCTTATCTACAGCATTCCATAATGCTGTAGATAAGCTCCCGGTCTGACCTGCATAAGAAAAATAAGTTTTATTATACTCACCCGGGGCGGCGGTCTGGTGCAGTCCGGTCCGATGGGTGTCACAGGTCCAGGTCCGGCACCTCCTTTCTTCTTGCAATGCCGCCATCCTGCTTGCTTCATGGCTCCCCGGCAACGCGCTCCTGCGCAGGCACACTTATCTGCCCTGTGGAGGGCAAAGCAAAGTGCCTGAGTGTGCAGGTGTCAGGAAAGGTCAGCGAGGCCCAGCACCTGTGCACTGTAGTACTTTGCTTTTCCCTCAGCAGGGCAGATAAGTACGCCTGCGCAGGAGCACGATGCCGGGGAGCGATGAAGCATCAGGAGGGCAGCATCGCAAGAAGATGGGAGGCGCCTTACCTGGACTTGCAACACCCATCGGACTGGACCGCCCCCCCCGGGTGAGTATATTAAAACTTATTTTTCTTATCTTGCAGGTCAGACCGGGGGCTTATCTACAGAATTAATGAATGCTGCAGATAAGCCTTGAAAGGTGGTGGTGGCCACATCTTATATCAGCCAAACCTGGTGACAGGTTCGATTTAAAGAGCACGCCCAAAGAGAAGACTCTGAAGAAACATCCAGTTGAACTGCAAGCAGAAATTTCTCATATTGTGCTGAAAATGAAATAAATGTGAATATCTCTGTAATTGAGTGACTCAGCGTAAAAATGAAAAGAGTGGCAGAATCATTTATCCCTCATCATGTCATATGTGACTGTAGAGACAAAAAGGTTTTCCAAGCTAAGATTCCTGTATGTTAAGATTTTCAGCTGTAGGGACTGATGTCAGTTGTTATTTTCATATCCTACATGGTATATATGGACAGGATTCAGATAACACTTCTATATAAAGACTATGGATTTGTGCTGCATTGGTTCCCCCAGGAAGTAATACAGTATGTATTTCATTCCATTTCTTCTTTTAACCTAGTATCATTACAAGAAATTTGTTTGTATAACTCATCGCCTGTAACAAACAAGCTATTAAACGTTCGCCGCTTTTTGAAAAAAACTCTGTTAGAACTACACAAAGCACGAATTTAAACAAGAAATGGCAGCTTTAAGTTACAAAAACAAGTGTAGCATGATTATTCCGCCTGTCCGTTACTAAAAGTGATTGTGTCTACCTGAATGCCCTTGTGGAAATGAGTCTTTAGAGCCATCTTGCATGTGGAAATGTAACTGTAACGTGAACAGGGCATGACAGGGGTGCTGGTCCAGAAAAACTGAGAAACTTTCTGTAATAAATGATGGAAAAAAAACGTGATGTAAGAAAAAACATATGATCATCCATCATTATGCTATATTTTTTGTAGTATATATCGCAGGAAAGTATTTTCATTATACAGTAATAGCAAAGGATATTTTCAGTGTTATTTTAAAATAAATGATTCTATAACATTCATTACATCATTATAATCCACCCCAAACTGTTTATTTGGTCATATTGCTCTCTCAAAAATAATGTTATCCGTACCTCTATAGTCATCGGTTGATCCTTGACTAAAAAAAATCACTGTTTCTAATTCATGCTTTAATTAGGCTTAAGTGCTCTGGGCGTATCACAGCATTTTTCATATCTCTGACTCTCTGGCACAATTCCCCCAACCCCACCTTCCCCGACTTGTCGGACCGCTCACTGGATGTATAGTCAAGCTATTGAGGTGTCAGTCATGCAGAGGGAGGTAGGGCTTGGTGAAAGCTTTGACACGCCCAGAGCACTTAAACTTCATTTTGATATGAATTAAAACAAAGATATTTGTCCAGACTGCATAAGTAAAGGTGTGGATGACATGTTTCAGAGAGCAACATGACAGAGATTGTGGGGTGGATCTTTCTAACCGATTCCCTTAAAAATGATTTCACACATTAAAGAAACCTTCTAATCCTAGGCAAAAATATAACCATACATAACCAATATGTGGTACACATACCTGATGCCTTCATAGTGAAAGATATTGACTTGTTTGTTCTGTCAGTAGTCTCAGACTACCTTATGACCAGAATGCTTAGAAAGTCCGAGATATGCATTGCTCCCCACCGCCCTATAGCAGATTGAAATAGGAGAGACAAGATGGACTGATCCATTGTACAGCATCAGAGAAAGCATATCTCAGACTCTCTAAGCACGTTGTGTATACTGTAGCCTGAGACTGTAAAGACCATTTTACGGACAACACACCAGTTCACCATTTTCTCTAGAGCCCATTAAAACATCGACACCATTTTCCCCACCTCAACTATCCTGCTGCACTAGTGCTACCAGTTTTTCTAGAATTGCTTATGCAGACGAGGGACCCTGAGGATCAACCGCTACTGGTGAGACAAAGCAGGTGGCCATTAACTAGTCCTTTGAGGGAGAAAAAGTATGCAGAAACAGATAATGATTACTGGAAAAATGATTCGTGGAGCCATGCTGAGACTACCACATAAAGAAGAGATGTGATACACATACATATAGTAATGAATTCACAGGAACCTGCCTATTGTGCTTTTAAGGTTGCGGTTATGTACATTTTGGGGCTAAATGTGTGAGAAGCTTTTCATATACAATTATTAATTGTTTATTCAAAGTTTAAACTAGACTTTCCATCACCTGAGGTAATCGATTCAATGTACTGCTTTCACTCTGCATCCTCAATATTTTTCAAGCCTGTGGTTAAAGAACTCCACATATCATATAATAAATCGATTTATTGGGGGAGGGAGCACAGTATTGAGGGGTGAAGCACAATATGGAGAACATGAGGGGAGATGCGCACATTATGGAAAACATGAGGGGGTAAGAATGGTATGGAGAACATGAGGGGAAGGCACGGTATAGAGAACAGAGAGAAGTACACCTGCGCAGGAGCCAAATTGGGGGATGATGATGTAGGGACGTGTCATCCACATGAAGCAGGGAAGGAGGATGATGATTGTAAGAAGAGAGAGGGCACTGAATCAAGAAGATCAGAGATGTCTATCAAACTGGACACGCTGTCTTATTTTAGATCATAACAGTGCACGACGGCTTAGGCGTGTGTAGGGAGTGTAACCAGTAGTGCTATGCACTATGCTATGTAGACCTAGAGCAGTTCAGGCACATAATCCATTCCACCACAATTTCTTGACTTGAAGCAGCTCACAGGTGCCATTTCCTTGTGGATGATACGGTGTTGTTCAGGACCTCTGGATCCCATAGATGTCATAGAGCTTTTCCATCACTTTTCCTTGAATGCATGCTTTTTGGTCAGAGTGAATCATCCTCGGACTTCCGTATACTTGAATGAAGCGTCTACTACACATGACCTTAATCGCCATCTCTGCAGTTTGATGGCGAGTCGGTATGGCCACTGCAAACTTTGAAAAGTGATCCATCAGTACTAAACAGTACTGTAGCCTTTTGTAGGCCCAACCAGCAGATAATCGATCATCGAGATCTCCAGAGGTGCAGTTGACCTGATGACTTGAGTTGGCGTCCTCTGCTCCGGTGTCTTCCCCAGCTCGCAAGCTCTGCGTTGCTGCCAGACTTCTCTGACGATCTGCTCCAGCTGAGGACAGTACACAAATCATTGAAGCCAATTGTATGTTTTCTCTGGACCACAATGGACACTTTTCTCAGTGCCCTCTTTACCACACTCTGAGCTAGGCTGCTAGGAATCCTGATTTGCCACTTCATTTCTCTCTCCAACGGCAAATACACTGTCAAGTACATTACGCCATTGGAGCGCCCCCAGATGCAGGGCCGCGGGGTACTCGGTACCGGGCCTCTCTGTCTCAGTTCTGGGGTTGTCACGGTGGCTAGACCCGGTCCGTGACCCTGCTAAGGGGCATCCAATGAAAGGTTTAGGTGGTGGTGCGTGGTGCAGGTCGCGATGAATAACGAGGACACAGGGTTGCAGTCTCTTTACCTCTTTACTGAAGGCTTTAAGATCCTCAATCCAGAGTACGATTAACAGGGCTGTCTGAGACTGGCCGGTCTGGTGGCACCTCCAGAGTTCCCTTTGCAGGTGGAAATCTGTGCCTACCTTCTAGCGCCTGTGTGTTGTAGTACTTCCCTGCTGAGCACCACGGGATAGTCCTCACAACTGTTGTGTCTGTTTCTGATGTTCTTTCCCACAACTTATGTCTGTTCTGATGTTCTTCTCCATCCCCCAGATGATATGGATAGGACGCACCCGTATGACGGGTAGGCCTGGAGTTCTTCCGGGACCCTAGTGACGCCCCTCTCCCACAGTTGCCCCCTATGTCTGCTTAGGTGATTTAGGTGAGACAGCCAACCTATAATTAACTGTCCTGCCATTGGTTTGAAGTAATGCTTGGAGCCCAATACTTCCTCGGCGTTCCGGCCACCGGCTACGCGCCTCAGTAGGATGTTGCCTCGGTCTTACAGCACGACTCCTACTGGTGTTATCTTCTTTTTGCTTTGATCTCGTTTCTCACTCTTCACAATAAACCTCGCTTCTTGTCCTTTCTTGAGATACCGCCGCGATGTAGTGTAGGCGCGGTTCCTTAATGTTCTTTCCTTTTCGCTAGGCCTCTGTCAGGATCCCACCCCTGACAGGGACCCCCCTGAATCTTCCCCCGCAACACCCTCTGCCACAGGATGTTGCCTGGTTCCAACCCAGTCAGCTTCTCTCTAACTTTCTATCCAACCCCCAGTTTTACCAGATTGTGAGGAGTGGCCTAATACATAGCGCCCTTAGCTCCCCCTGGAGGCCAGACTATGAAGTGTATTGGTGTCTGTGATACCTGGTCAGGTGAACTCCTTAAGTGCCATCAGACGTACCATCACTACCCTTAGCGGCGGAGCATCAGTACTGAAACGACCAGGACTCTGGGGCGCTGCACCATCTTTAACACAGAGTTTTTCCCACTGATGCACAATCTTCCAGCCATCTGAGGACAATACGGCTTGAGCTATCACTGAAGGCCATTTGTCATCTAGTAGCCTGTCCTTGAGCATCTGGATTTCGGGGTCATCATCTTGGTTCTGGGCTCATTCGGCTGCTTCTCTGCTGAGCAATAACATATGGTCTGCTGTTACTCTATTATTCTTGGCTAAGGAGACCACAAGTTTCATTTGATCTAAGTCCAGCATTTCTGTCTCTTCTTCTTTTTCATCCACCTCTCTGGATGAAACGGGAGTGGTGACTCGAGACAAAGTGTCAGCATTAGCATTATCTTTGCTGGAACGGTACTTGATGTAGTAATTAAACTTGGTTTTGTCAAACCATCTCTGTTCCTGGGGCCCCAGTTTTGCACTTTGCAGATGAGCCAATGGATGTTTGCATTCTGGACCAAGACCTGTGCTCCTGTGAGGTATTCGGTGAACTTCTTGTTCATGGCCCAGATGAGTGCCAGGAGCTCCTGGCCCCCCTGCTCCTAGGCCAGCATTGCTCCCAATCCGTGAATACTTCTATGCATATAAAAAATAAATGGACAATCATATTGAGCATATGCCAACACCGGGGCCTTGGTCAAGGCTTCTTTCAGCTGATCCAGGGCTCATTGTTTCGAGAGTCCCCAAGCAATGGGCCAATTCTTTGGGCCTTTTGAGGTCCCATTCAGTAACTTGTGAAGACTCTTGGCTACCTTAGTGAAGTTTGAGATGAAACGCCGATAATATTCTGTTAGTCCCAAGAAGGCTCACAGCTCTCAAAGAGTCTTTGGCAGGGGCCAGTTCCTTACAACTTCCACTTTGCTTCCATCCAAGCTGACTCCACCCGGAGACACCACATGCCCTAGATATTCAATTTCTGTCTGAAACATATGTAGTCTTCATAGATGTTGCTCGAAGGTGGGTACATGAACGATGACGTCATCCAGACAGATCAATACTGATTCAAAATTCAGCTCTTCCAAACAGTGCTCGGTTAACCGCTGAAATGTCCCAGGTGCATTGATAAGTCCAAAAGACATTCTATTAAACTCATAAAGGCCAGTTCGAAAATTAAAACCTGTCTTGGGATTGTCTTTTTCAGGAACCAGAGCCTGGCAGTAGCCACTTGCCAAATCTAAGGTGGAGAAATTCTTGGCCTGTCCAGGCACTGTCAGGGACTTTTTCACGCTAGGCAAAGGGTAAGTGCCTCATACAGTGACACTATTCAACCTTTTTCAGACTAGCATTATTGGTGCAGCCCATGGACTTTGACTCTCTCAACTTTGACTCTCACACTACTTCTCTACTCAGCATCTATGATAGCATGGCTTTTACTTGTTGGTGCAGGCTAGAGGGAATTTTTCGATATCGCAAACATATTGGAGCTGTGTGTAACACCACTGCCTGCATCCCTGCATGGCTTCTCATCATTCACCATATAGAGTCACCGACATACTCACTACTCCAGGCCGTGCAATAAATTCCTTGTCCTCTGCTTGCTGTATGCTGCAAACTCTGGGTCCTCTGCTTGCTGTGCACACTTCCTGGTGGCATGCTTGGGGCGGCTGTACCTGCACTTCAAGATTCTTAAAGAGACAGTGCACACATTCCTGATGTGTCACAAGTAGTGATGAGCGAGTATACTCGTTGCTCAGGTTTTCCTGAGCATGCTTGGGTGATCTCTGAGTATTTGGATGTGCTCGGAGATTTAGTTTCTGTCTCCATAGCTTCATGATTTGCAGCTTCCAGACAGCCTGAATACATGTGGAGATTCCCTTACAAACAGGCAATCCCCACATGTACTCAAGCTGGCTAACAGCCATAAATCATGCAGCTACGGCGACAGAAACTAAATCTCCGAGCACATCCGAATACTCGGAAATCACCCGAGTATGCTCAGGAAATCTCGAGTAATGAGTATACTTGCTCATCACTAGTCACAAGCTTATTGCTGAGAGACACTTTGTACTTAAGCCACCTCCACCAGTTGGAAGGTGCCTGAGTAACATTTTCTTTCAGTGTGTGCACTGAAAGAAATTTGCTGCGTTGCCAGATTATTTCCTAATCCTGCCACCTTGGGGGCTGCATACCCGGGCCTGAATCCTGAACCCTGAATCTGATTCTTCCTGTTTCTGCCACCTTGGGGGCTAAATACCCAAGCCTGACCTCTGAATTTGTACCTGTGTCTGCCCTTGTCTGAACTATTCCTTATTCCTAAGACATGCAGTGTTTGAGCCTGTTCTTATCCCTAAAACCTGGAGTGTCTGAACCTGTACCTATCACTAAAACCTGCAGAGTCTCAACCTGCACCTATCCCTAAAACCTGCAGGGTCTGAACCTTTTCCTATCCCTAAATCCTACAGTGTCCGAACCTGTATCTATTACTAAAACCTGCAGTATATGAGCCTCTTCCTATCTCTGAACCCTGCAGTGTCTGAATGAGTGCCTATCTCTAGTCTGTTGTCACTATGCATTAGTGTTTAGTAAGTACACTTGCCACTTCATTGTAAGTACTCTGTGTGACCTTGTCCCAGTCTGTCTTGTCCCCACATATTGTTGTATATGTCCTGTGTGAACCTGACCCTGTCTACTCCTTGTGTACTGAGTCCCTATTTGCCAGCATCTGTCGTTTCCTGTCTGTCCGCATCTGTGGTTCCCTGTTTTTTCACATCTGCAGTTCCCTGTCTGTTCGTACTTGTGGTCCAGTACCCATTGACAGAGGTGCAGTTCTCCAAGAAACTACTCCTGTCCATCCTGCATGAACTAGCTAGTCCTGGTATAGCACCTTGTCATGCTTCCTTGGGCTCTCCTCGGATCGCAGCACCATCCGGAGTCAGTCTTTATGAGGCCCTTAGTTATGCCCCTTGGAGCTTTGAACACAGTCACAGTCCATGGTTCCTGTTCCTTAGCAATCAGGGTCAGTAGGATTTTGGGGACTTTCTATCCTCCATACAAGTACAAATCTGCAACTGTTTTGCTTGCACGAAACACGACAGAGAGAAGAATCATGTACATTGGCACACCAGACGACCACTTATACATCCACAGAACGAGCGATCATCATGCCTTGTCCAGTTCTTGTTGGCTTTTGGGGCTTGATAATCACCTCTATTCTGTTGAGCCTTTGGTAGCTGCCCACATCAATCTGAACAATCTGCTCCCGAAGTGGAGAGATAATATTTTGATACCCTGGTGGGACGCTCACAATACTCCCATTTCGTCTTTGGGAACACTGTAGCGAATCCCACTTACCTGGCTCAGTCTCTGAAACGCCTTCTGTGTAGGCCGATGTTTGGTGACTGTCTGCCAGTAGCCCGTGCCTTCTTTGTGGAACATCAACCGGTCCAGATCACACAGGATATTCATTCCTAATATATTCGAGGTTCCTGATTGTGAATCCCCATTCACCAGCACAATCCCTTTTTGACCCACATCCAGGTCTCCAATCTTCAAGTGCATCCTCGCTATCCTGTGGATTGGAATCTTTATTTGGTTAATGGTCGTCAGCTTAATACGTTTTCCTCTCTCGGCTTTGATGAAGTGACCAAAATGGGTTTCGAAGTACTCAAGTGGCATTGTGGAGACTTTGGCTCCTTAATCCACTATGCCACGCACGGTTTTGTTTTCAATCAGTACATCTGTCACTGGTCTTCGGGACACCAGGATCTTAAGGCACTTCAGGCCTTGCCAATATGGATCATTCCCTCCAGTATGCTGTGCCACTGGAGGTGATCGTCGTTTAAATGCCCTTGCTTGCACTCTGCCATCCGTTGTCTGAGCTGGAGGCAGTTCCGGGAGACATGCCCTCTTTCTCGGCACCTCCAGAATTTTGGGCCCCAGGGTAGAGAGTGTTCAAGGGTTCTCAAGTTTGGTCCTGCTTTGGACAAGATTGTAATTGAGGGTGGGTCAGGCCACGCTGGGGCCATCCGGTCCTATGTCTCATCTGGTTACCTATATGAAGTAATGTTTGTTGCATGTCTCATTTCTTCTCACGCCATCAGTCGGGGCAACAGGTGATATGTCGCATGGATCAGCTTTCCCCTCCCCACTTGAGGGGCGATGGTGCTTGAGACCTAAATTCTTAGCTGATCCACTTTCAGGTTCAGTTCCCGAATTGCAGTCCTCATCTCAGCCAGGGAGTCTGACTGTTGATTTTCAGCCTGGACTCCCTATCTTCTGGGGCCATACATCCCCACAGTGCTGAGGCACATATCATCCTTGCATTTACGAGAGAAATCTTTTGCGGCAACCTGAGCAAACTGAAATCTCTCATTTGCCAGTATCTGATCTTGCAATGTCCGCTGCAGGGATGTATCCAATAGTCCCTGAACAAACTGTTCTTTCAGGGTGGTGTGAGGATCGGTGAATATAGAGGTTCCAGCCTTGCATTTTTTTTGGCAGATCTGAAACATTTTCTGTAATGCATTTATATACAGGGAGATGTTTTCTTCTTCTTGCTGACACTGAGTAAAGAAGTACATCCAGAAACCTCCTCTAATATGGGCCAAATGTCTTCTAGAATGTTTTGTGTTGATGCACTGTTTCCTGGACTTCTCCCCTCTAGTGTGTGCAGCGTGACGTCAGAGTGCAGCTCCTTAGCTAGGTTGTACAGTCTTTGCATACGATTGGCCCATTCTTCGATTGGCATGTTGACACTATCAAATTATGCAAGTTGTCTCAGTATGGACCCTGCTGATAAGCTCAGGCTCGAAGCTTTTAGAGTCGGCAGGAGAGCGACTAGGACAGGTGTTCCCATGGACCCTGAGGCCTGTACCACACTACCATCCCCAGTCGCGTTCTGCCTTGTGATGCTGTAAACTGCTCACAGTGCCAAATGTAACGTGGACAAGGCCAACCGCAGGGTGAGAGGTACAGCAGCAATCAGTAGACACCACAAAGATTAGATAATATAATAGAAATATTTGCTAACCAGTTTATAAATACAAAGGAAAAGATAATAGGTAAACAGTGTATAAGTAACAAATACGATGACAGAAGTCACTCTAAATAATACTGACTAAGAGTACCATTACACAAAACGATTTACCAACGATCACGACCAGCGATACGACCTGGCCGTGATCGTTGGTAAGTCGTTGTGTGGTCGCTGGGGAGCTGTCACACAGACAGCTCTCCAGCGACCAACGATGCCGAAGTCCCCGGGTAACCAGGGTAAACATCGGGTTACTAAGCGCAGGGCCGCGCTTAGTAACCCGATGTTTACCCTGGTTACCATCGTAAATGTAGAAAAAAAAAAACGTACATACTCACATTCCAGTGTCCGTCAGGTCCCTAGCCGTCTGCTCCCGCACTGACTGAGTGCCGGCCGTAAAGTGAAAGCAGAGCACAGCGGTGACGTCACCGCTGTGCTCTGCTTTTACTTTCCGGCCGGCAGTCAGTCAGTGCGGGAAGCGGACGGCTAGGGACCTGACGGACACCGGAATGTGAGTATGTACGGATTTTTTTTTTTTTACATTTACGATGGTAACCAGGGTAAACATCGGGTTACTAAGCGCGGCCCTGCGCTTAGTAACCCGATGTTTACCCTGGTTACAAGCGAACGCATCGCTGGATCGGTGTCACACACACCGATCCAGCGATGACAGCGGGAGATCCAGCGACGAAATAAAGTTCCAAACGATCTGCTACGACGTACGATTCTCAGCAGGGTCCCTGATCGCTGCTGCGTGTCAGACACAGCAATATCGTATGGATATCGCTGGAACGTCACGGATCGTGCCGTCGTAGCGACAAAAGTGCCACTGTGAGACGGTACCCTAAGAGTATACGTAGGTACAGTTAACACAATTAACAGTTATATGTAAGCAAAATACATGTGATTAACCCTTTCCATGCATAAATCCATAATCCGCCAGTGTTGTGCCAGTACTTTAGTAATCCCCTACTCGGAGCAGTTTTTGAAGTGTCTCTTACAGAAGAGGCCTTTTCCCCTAAATCACTAGACATCTATAAAGTTATTTATATATATATGTATATATACAGCTCTGGCAAAAATTAAGAGACCACCACATCAAAACCCTGTCATGGGCAGCCCAATCTCCAGACCTGAACCCCATTGAAAACCTCTGGAATGTAATCTAGATGATGATGGATAGTCACAAGCCATCAAACAAAGAACTGCTTACATTTTTGCACCTGGAGCAGTGTGAAAGACTGGTGGAAAGCATGCCAAGACGCATGAAAGCTGTGATTAAAAATCGTGGTTATTCAACAAAATATTGATTTAATAATAATAATCTTTATTTTTATATAGTGCTAACATATTCCGCAGCGCTTTACACACATTATCATCACTGTCCCCAATGGGGCTCACAATCTACATTCCCTATCAGTATGTCTTTGGAATGTGGGAGGAAACCAGAGTACCCGGAGGAAACCCACGCAAACACGGGAGAACATACAAACTGCAGATGTTCTCCTTGGTGGGATTGGAGCCCAGGACTCCAGCTCTGCAGGGCTGCAGTGCTAACCACTGAGCCACCGTGCTGCCCCACGGTGGCTCAGTGCTGAACTCTTCCCCAGTTAAAACATTAGCATTGTTTCTTCTAAATGATTATGAACTTGTTTTCTTTGCATTATTTGAGGTGTGAAAGCACTAGTTTTTTTTTTTTTATTTTGACCATTTCTCCTTTTCAGAAAAAAATACAAAATGTATTGCTTGGAAATTTGGAGACATGTTGTCAGAAGTTTATAGAATAAATGAACAATTTACATTTTACTCAAAAATATATCTATAAAGAGAAAAATCAGACTGAACATTTTGCAGTGGTCTCTTAATTTTTGCCAGAGCTGTATGTTCAGATGTAAAATGGCACTGCTACGTCCCGAGACTGATGTAGAAGTGTCTTTGCTGGGCTGAGTCCCAAATAATCAGAAAGCTTGAAGCTTTTAGAGAGTACTGATTTCTCCAACCCAGGGCTTCTCTAAGTCCTTACAAGTAAGGCCTCACAAACCCTAGACCAAGAAGCTGCGTCCTTGGTTGTCCTCATTGAGTTGACTCATGTCAAGCCGAACAACGTGTCCCAGCGTCACCAAAAGCAGACCCAGAGTAGCACCGCTCTATCCAGACCTTTTTCCAACAAAGCACAGCTTCACCCTTCTCCATGACCTCCCCTTGTATCTGTCACCAACTGCCAAACCCCCAATGGGTTTTGCCGACACACAAATGTGTACAGAGCAGCGGCCAACTAATTGTTGAGGAAGATGCTGATCGGTCATGTCCGATTTATCTCTCTGAACCCCTGGAGATAAGCTGCTGGCCAACATGTCTGGCAAAGGTTTTTTAAAAGGGAACACTTAGGCGGTTCGCTAAATGAGCCCTTCTTTGTATGGGAGATGTGGCCATTGTTTGCATATTTGCAACTCAGGGTCAGTTTTTATAATGGCTGCTATAACATCAAATACTAATAGAGAAATGTTCTACCTTAATTTTCTTAGAATGTAGGCCACACCATGACTACAAAACATGTAGTATAATATGCAATATGTTTCCAGTAATCTACATCGGATGTTTTCTTTGGCATTGCAGGCTGAAATATTTATTTATGAATCCTAATGAGAGTTGTTTTTAAAGTTCTCTTCCCTGGAGGAGTCAACGGCATTTATGAAACTATTATAGTTATTTTATGCTGTTTGTTCCCTGGTGAATACCTGTAATAGTACAAACACCTTCATGTTTTGCTGCTGGTTTGTTCATTTAGCGTAATTATCTGTGTATTGGTCTTTTATGCTTATGTGTGTGTATAAGGGATAGTAAAGAGATCCCCGCAGAGTATCCGGGACTCTTCCCAGACAATCTAGCAATCACTACTAAATGCAATAATTAGAAGAAGAACTTTAAAATCACAAAAGTTTAAAAGGCTTCCTGGGAAGTAACGATCGATTCCCCTTAAAAAATATGTACCAGAAAAAAGCATATAATGTCATAATAATGGAACACACAGCGCTGGATTCTGATGAATCTACACGAGCTCTGAGAATATCACTTTCAAAAGTTTCCGCTCTGCTGCTCTTTGCACAGAAAGCAATTAATAGTCATACAAATATGACATTTGCGGCATGCAAGGTCGGTATAAAAGTGCAATAGTGTTGATGCAGGTCTAAAGAGCGAACGCCAAGTACAAAAATACTGAATATTTCCAATACATGTATTTTTTGTGCTTGAACCCATTAACATGCAACTGAAAGGAAATCTGTCACCCAACTTAAAAGCAGAATAATGTAGAGACAGAGACCCTGATTCCATTGATGTGTCACTTGCTAGGCTGCTTAGTGTAGTTTTGATTAAATCACTGATTTCTCTGTAGGAGATTATCATTAGAGGACTAATAGAGGAGCGTAAATCCAGCGATCTGTCAATATGAGTTCTCTGAATATAACTCCACCCACACCAGCTTTCTGTACACACTGTGCATAGGCAGAAAGCTGCTAATTAGTGCTAGGGGCAGGGTTACACCGAGATCAAAATCCAGAGAACTGGCAGATCTGTAGCAGTTAAAACAAGGATTTTATCAAAAAGGCATAGCTCAATAAGTGACACATTGCTGGATCAGTGTCTCTGCCTTTATATTATACTGCTCTCAGATTCAGTAGCAAAAACCTGGTGACATGGATGGAACTTTATTCAACTCTTTTGGAGATGGAATTGTACAGCAACTTTAGTTTCATGATAAGGGGTGGATAGAAAAGATGGGAAAGGGAGCTGCCGCATATTTTTAATATATATTTTTTGCAGTTTTGACCTTGGTCCCCCGATCCCTTTTCAGTGTGCCATATAGCTGTTGATTTTCTCATTGATTGGTTGAATTGAGAGATGATCTCTCGCTCCATTAACGTCTATAGCAAGTACAGAAACAGCTCAGCGAGTTTTCATTGTCAACTCCATAGTTTTTCAGTCTTGTCTATAAAAAACCTTCAATAGGTGGGGTCATCTCTCCAATTCATCCCCACCTGAATGCAGGCACAGCTTTCTGTGCAGACTCTTGGTCAGAGGACCTCTTCATAGACACCAGAGGTGAAATCCCCCGACCCCTACAAGGTTCACAACCATCCAGAAATTCCAGGACAGTCCATGAAAATAGGGCACTTTTCTCCTTGTCCGTAATTTTTGTTTTCTGGCATTGTTATTTGTACACAAACTGTGGAAAATGTCAGAACCTCGACTTATTACAAAGCTTTGATTTCTGAAGAACTGCAATTACCAGCATTTCCTTAAGCCAAATGCACATAAAGTGTCCAAAACCAGCACATTTGCAGTTATTCCCTGAATATATTTTGGATGTCACACAATTTGTATACTTGGCTGCGGCTCTAAATGATTACAGATGACATGATTACATTTACATAGTTTATGGCATTATTTTGTGAATAACAAATTCTATGGAGAAAAATGTAATTATTGAACTATAGACTATGGCCGACTACTGAACTTTTACCATAAATGATAATTGATGCACTAGGACACAGCAGCGCTCGTCTGATACATGGCTCATAAACTAATCTCAAAGAGAAATGTTGTTTTCCATCAGTTATACCGTCCAGATTCAAATCTTCTTAATCTGTTTCATCAATCATGCAACACTCAAAATAAAGTGTTTAGAATTTACAAGACTGAGGAGAATGTCTAAACACATTATGTAACATCTCAAGGTCCCCTCTGTGTCCTTCAAGAAAGGTTGGTTTTTACACTTTGCTTTTCTGATGAATTCCTATCTTCTTAAAGAGGTTTCCCCTTCGTTTACAGGGTAAGCAACAAATTTGAAAGTTGGGGGTTCCACTTGTGTGACCCTCTTCTATTTCGAGAATGGGGCATTGAATGTAGAGTAGTCTGTACAAGAACAGCTCTTTGCATTCACTTCCAGGGGTTGTAAAAATGGCCAAACAAGAATGGAAGGAATAGTCAAAAATGGAGAGGGCCACGCATGTGTGGACAGTGGTCTGAGACAGTGCCCCATTCCTGAGGTGGGACCCATATCTACCCATCTACCAGACATTTTGAATTTTGACCCCTTCAGCTTGAGAAGCACTGATGTAGCATAGGTAGCACTTATGTGTAACCAATGAGAAGAATCACAATATTTCAAAAAGGAAATATTTGGACCCCTGAAATAGAAGGCAGAGAATTCGCCGCTGGCCACAGTATTGATAATATTCTACAGTCTACAGGTGTTCCTATATAACCTCCTCAGACCCAGAAGTCTTATATAATAGAAAAACCGTTGTACACTACAGTGTACGCGAGGTCTAAGGAGGTGGGAATCATTCTTTTATTTCTAGAAAATACACATCAATCCTCCAATACATACCAGTATTAGAATTGCTCCATTTACACGAGGAAATAATGAAATCATAAGCAGCAAGAAGGATGTAGAAATTAAGTTTAGTGTAGCATCATAGCCTGGATGGCAGCAGGGTAAGACTACATCCTTACTTCTATAGCAATAGTCCATCTATGAGAACTTGTGTTTTTTCTCTAGCGCTGAAACATACACAGTCCTCAGGGTCCAAGACAAAAATAATAATAAATAAAATACCACATACTTACCTTTTACTTGCTTGTAGTGCAACAATCCTGATGATCCTTGATCATCATCTCTTTACATTGACCCCAAACCCCAAATGACCTGTGTCGGGCCGTATACAACTTAAGGTACCTTCACACTAAACAACTTTCCAACGAGAACGAGAACGATCCGTGACGTTGCAGCGTCCTGGATAGCGATCTCGTTGAGTTTGACACGCAGCAGCGATCTGGATCCTGCTGTGATATCGCTGGTCGTTGCTGAAAGTCCAGAACTTTATTTGATCGCTAGATCGGCATGTATCGTCATGTTTGACAGCAAAAGCAACGATGCCAGCAATGTTTTTACATGGAGCGTGAATGATAAGTGAGTCGCTGTTACGTCAATGGATCGCTCCTGCATCATTCTGGAGCTGCTGTGTTTGACGTCTCTACAGCGACCTAACATCGCTCCAGCGATCTAATTTAGGTCGGATCGTTGTCAATATCACTGGAGCGTCGAATAACCTTTACAGGAAGATTTGAGAAAAAAAAATGACATCCCTTGAGATTAAGAATAGTTGCTGATTATGTTATTCTGACACACTTGATAGCAGGGGCCATTATAGTGTATCACCGATGTCTAAATTACTTGTGGTCTGCGTACAATCAATTGTATTTTATCAGCTATTCTTTCTCCAGCTTTCCTGTGAGGCTGGGAAAAAAACACAACAGGAAGTAAATGACTGCTTAGCTCAAGTGAGATTTCGGCAAGTGGGTTCTTTTTCAGAACCTTAAAGGTACCTTCACACGAAGCGACGCTGCAGCGATAGCGACAACGATGCCGATCGCTGCAGCGTCGCTGTTTGATCGCTGGAGAGCTGTCACACAGACCGCTCTCCAGCGACCAACGATGCCGAGGTCCCCGGGTAACCAGGGTAAACATCGGGTTGCTAAGCGCAGGGCCGCGCTTAGTAACCCGATGTTTACCCTGGTTACCAGCGTAAAAGTAAAAAAAACAAACAGTACATGCTCACCTGCGCGTCCCCCAGCGTCTGCTTCCTGACACTGACTGAGCTCCGGCCCTAACTGCACAGCGGTGACGTCACCGCTGTGCTTTCACTTTCACTTTAGGGCCGGCTCAGGAAGCAGAGGCTGGGGGACGCGCAGGTGAGCATGTACTGTTTGTTTTTTTTACTTTTACGCTGGTAACCAGGGTAAACATCGGGTTACTAAGCGCGGCCCTGCGCTTGGTAACCCGATGTTTACCCTGGTTACCAGTGTAAAACATCGCTGGTATCGTTGCTTTTGCTTTCAAACACAACGATACACAGCGATCGGACGACCAAATAAAGTTCTGGACTTTATTCAGCGACCAGCGACATCACAGCAGGATCCTGATCGCTGCTGCCTGTCAAACGAAACGATATCGCTAGCGAGGACGCTGCAACGTCACGGATCGCTAGCGATGTCGTTTCGTGTGAAGGTACCTTTAGGCAAGAGATTGACTGCAAACACCACATGGGGTAATCAAGCTAGGATGTCTGGTGTCAGTGTAGACACAAGACAAGTGAGGAGCATCAAGTATGTGGAGCTAAAATTACTAGAGGTTCAAGGATGAGAATATGTTTTTTCACTATTTTCCATGTATTCCTGTATGCAGATTTTCTAATTATCCTATTGATGACTTGTTTCTTGATGAACTATTAATGACCACAAATATGAGATCGATTGGGGTAAAACATCTGGTACCATAATAGATCAGCTGATAACTGTTTTGCTAAATCAATGTTTTATTTATTTTCACTTGTCTTTTTTTTACATTTTTGGGTTGAAAATTATCTTTTGTAA
This sequence comes from Ranitomeya variabilis, assembly GCF_051348905.1. Taxonomy (NCBI): domain Eukaryota; kingdom Metazoa; phylum Chordata; class Amphibia; order Anura; family Dendrobatidae; genus Ranitomeya; species Ranitomeya variabilis. Next base: position 324,790,921 of record NC_135233.1, on the reverse strand, counting down.
ACGATAATATGCCCATTCAAATCAATAGGAGGCTTACTGTCACGGGGTTACCGCGACAGTACAGAGCCAGAAGACCGCAGCGTCAGATTGCTCCTACTCCGGCGCTGAGAAGAAGCACTTCTCCTTCATTTTAAATGTGTTCATTTCTTCTGGCAGAACATGGGTTAATCGGCCATGTTGGAAATCCCTGTTCTCAGCTGTGCTCGGTTAGTCACTCCGTTCCCGTTTAAAATCTGGGCTCTGTTACTAATCCACGTCAAAGCTAGCATTTGCTGTATGGCTAATGGTGGGAGAGGAGTTCATATGAGAAGGAGAGTTGAAGGAGTTATTATTGACTGTTGCTTGATTTGTATGTGTGGTAATTCCTTTCTTCTCTGTTTTTGTTTATTCCCCTACCTTCACACCCTGATACATTCCTCTGTTATATGTGAGTAAATATTTTGTGTGCCTGGAGTTTTCTGTTAACCCTTGTCCGTGTTGCCTTGTTTGTCGGGTTTGTATACTATGGTGCACTGTAGCGCCACTCTTCCCTGGGTGAGGAAAGAAAACAGACGGAGGGCTAACTTAGGAGATATGGCAAAGGTGGAGGCGTCAGCATCTTCGCCATCTGAAGTATCCAAGAGAGCAGGGTGAGCTAGGGCGCCCCCTAGTGACAGGGAAAGGGAGGGAGCCCCTGGTCCCGGGGCACCCGACAGCTGTGTTGTGACACTGATTTGCAGTACTCAAATGTGACCACGATCAGCTCCACAATTGAGCAATTCCGTCCGACAGCAGCAGATAGACGGGTATGCCGGGTGTTGGACCCCAACAAATCAGACATTGCTGACCTATCCCTAGCATAGGTCATTAAGGATAAGTAGTGGGCAGCCGCTTTAAGAACAATACACAAAATTAGCGGAGAATAAAAAATAAGGGACTATAGCAAGACCAGACAATGAGGAGTGTGGGTGTAGTCATTCTTATTAGGGTTCCAATGTCTGGAGCCAGGTAGGAACCTGTCATGATTCTCAATGGCGAGAGAACATAGCCCAGCATATATGAGAACTAGCTCTTGGAAGATGGAAACTATACTGACCATGAACTAAACCTGCCGCACAACTAGAAGTGGCCGGGTAGCATGCCTACGTTTTTTTATCCCTAGATGCCCAGCGCCAGCCGGAGAACTACCTAATCCTAGCAGAGGAAAAGACAGTCCTGGCTCACCTCTAGAGAAATTTTCCCAAAAGGCAGACAGAGGCCCCCACATATATTGGCGGTGATTTTAGATGAAATGACAAACGTAGTATGAAAATAGGTTTAGCAAAAATCGAGGTCCGCTTACTAGATAGCAAGAAGACAGAAAGGGCACTTTCATGGTCAGCAGAAAACCCTATCAAAACACCATCCAGAAATTACTTTAAGACTCTAGCATTAACTCATAACACCAGAGTGGCAATTTCCGCTCACAAGAGCTTTCCAGACACAGTAACGAAACAGCAGCTGTGAACAGGAACAAAATGCAAAAACACACAAGGACAAAAGTCCAACTTAGCTGGGAGTTGTCTAGTAGCAGGAACATGCACAGAAAGGCTTCTGATTACATTGTTGACCGGCATGAAACTGACAGAGGAGCAAGGTTATATAGCGACTCCCACATCCTGATAGGAGCAGGTGAACAGAGGGGATGATGCACACAAGTACAATTCCACAAGTGGCCACCGGGGGAGCCCAGAATCCAATTTCACAACAGTACCCCCCCCTCAAGGAGGGGGCACCGAACCCTCACCAGAACCACCAGGGCGATCAGGATGAGCCCTATGAAAGGCACGGACAAGATCGGAGGCATGAACATCAGAGGCAGTGACCCAAGAATTATCCTCCTGACCGTATCCCTTCCATTTGACCAGATACTGGAGTTTCCGTCTGGAAACACGAGAGTCCAAGATCTTTTCCACAACGTACTCCAACTCACCCTCAACCAACACCGGAGCAGGAGGCTCAACGGAAGGCACAGCCGGTACCTCATACCTGCGCAACAATGACCGATGAAAAACATTATGAATCGAAAAGGATGCAGGGAGGTCCAAACGGAAGGACACAGGGTTAAGAATCTCCAATATCTTGTACGGGCCGATGAACCGAGGCTTAAACTTAGGAGAAGAAACCCTCATAGGGACAAAACGAGAAGACAACCACACCAAGTCCCCAACACAAAGCCGAGGACCAACACGACGACGGCGGTTGGCAAAAAGCTGAGTCTTCTCCTGGGACAACTTCAAATTGTCCACCACCTGCCCCCAAATCTGATGCAACCTCTCCACCACAGCATCCACTCCAGGACAATCCAAAGATTCCACTTGACCGGAGGAAAATCGAGGATGAAACCCCGAATTACAGAAAAACGGGGACACCAAGGTGGCAGAGCTGGCCCGATTATTGAGGGCGAACTCCGCCAAAGGCAAAAAAGCAACCCAATCATCCTGATCCGCAGACACAAAACACCTCAAATATGTCTCCAAGGTCTGATTAGTCCGCTCGGTCTGGCCATTAGTCTGAGGATGGAAAGCAGATGAAAAAGACAAATCTATGCCCATCCTAGCACAGAATGCCCGCCAAAATCTAGACACGAATTGGGTCCCTCTGTCAGAAACGATATTCTCCGGAATACCATGCAAACGAACAACATTTTGAAAAAACAGAGGAACCAACTCGGAAGAAGAAGGCAACTTAGGCAAGGGAACCAGATGGACCATCTTAGAGAAACGGTCACACACCACCCAGATGACAGACATCTTATGAGAAACAGGCAGATCCGAAATAAAATCCATCGAGATGTGCGTCCAAGGCCTCTTCGGGATAGGCAAGGGTAACAACAATCCACTAGCCCGAGAACAACAAGGCTTGGCCCGAGCACAAACGTCACAAGACTGCACAAAGCCTCGCACATCTCGTGACAGGGAAGGCCACCAGAAGGACCTTGCCACCAAATCCCTGGTACCAAAGATTCCAGGATGACCTGCCAACGCAGAAGAATGAACCTCAGAGATGACTCTACTGGTCCAATCATCAGGAACAAACAGTCTACCAGGTGGGCAACGATCAGGTCTATCCGCTTGAAACTCCTGCAAGGCCCGCCGCAGGTCTGGAGAAACGGCAGACAATATCACTCCATCTTTAAGGATACCTGTGGGCTCAGAATTACCAGGGGAGTCAGGCTCAAAACTCCTAGAAAGGGCATCCGCCTTAACATTCTTAGAACCCGGTAGGTAAGACACCACAAAATTAAACCGAGAGAAAAACAACGACCAGCGCGCCTGTCTAGGATTCAGGCGCCTGGCAGACTCAAGGTAAATTAAATTTTTGTGGTCAGTCAATACCACCACCTGATGTCTGGCCCCCTCAAGCCAGTGACGCCACTCCTCAAAAGCCCACTTCATGGCCAAAAGCTCCCGATTCCCAATATCATAATTCCGCTCGGCGGGCGAAAATTTACGGGAAAAAAAAGCACAAGGTCTCATCACGGAGCAGTCGGAACTTCTCTGCGACAACACCGCCCCAGCTCCGATTTCAGAAGCGTCGACCTCAACCTGAAAAGGAAGAGCAACATCAGGCTGACGCAACACTGGGGCGGAAGAAAAGCGGCGCTTGAGCTCCCGAAAGGCCTCCACAGCATCAGGGGACCAATCAGCAACATCAGCACCCTTCTTAGTCAAATCAGTCAATGGTTTTACAACATCAGAAAAACCAGCAATAAATCGACGATAAAAGTTAGCAAAGCCCAAAAATTTCTGAAGACTCTTAAGAGAAGAGGGTTGCGTCCAATCACCAATAGCCTGAACCTTGACAGGATCCATCTCGATGGAAGAGGGGGAAAAAATGTATCCCAAGAAGGAAATCTTTTGAACCCCAAAAACACACTTAGAACCCTTCACACACAAGGAATTAGACCGCAAAACCTGAAAAACCCTCCTGACCTGCTGGACATGAGAGTCCCAGTCATCCGAAAAAATCAGAATATCATCCAGATACACAATCATAAATTTGTCCAAATAATCGCGGAAAATGTCATGCATAAAGGACTGGAAGACTGAAGGGGCATTTGAAAGACCAAAAGGCATCACCAAATACTCAAAATGGCCCTCGGGCGTATTAAATGCGGTTTTCCACTCATCCCCCTGCTTGATTCGCACCAAATTATACGCCCCACGGAGATCAATCTTAGAGAACCACTTGGCCCCCTTTATACGAGCAAACAAATCAGTAAGCAGTGGTAACGGATATTGATATTTAACCGTGATTTTATTCAAAAGTCGATAATCAATACACGGCCTCAAAGAGCCGTCTTTCTTAGACACAAAGAAAAAACCGGCTCCTAAGGGAGATGACGAAGGACGAATATGTCCCTTTTCCAAGGACTCCTTTATATATTCTCGCATAGCCGCGTGTTCAGGCACAGACAGATTAAATAAACGACCCTTAGGGTATTTACTACCCGGGATCAAGTCTATGGCACAATCGCACTCCCGGTGCGGAGGTAGTGAACCAACCTTGGGTTCTTCAAAAACGTCACGAAAGTCAGACAAGAATTCAGGAATCTCAGAGGGAATAGATGATGAAATGGAAACCAAAGGTACGTCCCCATGAGTTCCTTTACATCCCCAGCTTAACACAGACATAGCTCTCCAGTCGAGGACTGGGTTATGAGATTGCAGCCATGGCAATCCCAGCACCAAAACATCATGTAGATTATACAGCACCAGAAAGCGAATAACCTCCTGGTGATCCGGATTAACACGCATAGTCACTTGTGTCCAGTATTGTGGTTTATTACTAGCCAATGGGGTGGAGTCAATCCCTTTCAGAGGTATCGGAGCCTCCAATGGCTCCAAATCATACCCACAGCGTTTGGCAAAGGACCAATCCATAAGACTCAAAGCAGCGCCAGAGTCGACATAGGCGTCCGCGGTAATAGATGACAAAGAACAAATCAGGGTCACAGATAGAATAAACTTAGACTGTAAAGTGCTAATTGAAATAGACTTGTCAGGCTTCTTAGTACGCTTAAAGCATGCTGATATAACATGAGTTGAATCACCACAATAGAAGCACAACCCATTTTTTCGTCTAAAATTCTGCCGCTCACTTCTGGACAGAATTCTATCACATTGCATATTTTCTGGCGTTTTCTCAGTAGACACCGCCAAATGGTGCACAGGTTTGCGCTCCCGCAGACGCCTATCGATCTGAATAGCCATCGTCATGGACTCATTCAGACTCGCAGGCACAGGGAACCCCACCATAACATCCTTAATGGCATCAGAGAGACCCTCTCTGAAAATCGCCGCCAGGGCGCACTCATTCCACTGAGTAAACACAGACCATTTGCGGAATTTTTGGCAGTATATTTCAGCTTCATCTTGCCCCTGAGACAAGGACATCAAGGCCTTTTCCGCCTGAAGCTCTAAATGAGGTTCCTCATAAAGCAACCCCAAGGCCAGAAAAAACGCATCCACATTGAGCAACGCAGGATCCCCTGGTGCCAATGCAAAAGCCCAGTCTTGAGGGTCGCCCCGGAGCAAGGAAATTACAATCCTGACCTGCTGTGCAGGGTCTCCGGCAGAGCGAGACTTCAGGGACAAAAACAATTTGCAATTATTTTTAAAATTTTGAAAGTGAGATCTATTCCCCGAGAAGAATTCAGGCAAAGGAATTCTAGGCTCAGACATAGGTGCATGAACAACAAAATCTTGCAAATTTTGTACCTTTGTGGCGAGATTATTCAAACCTGTAGCTACACTCTGAAGATCCATTTGAAACAGGTGAACACAGAGCCATTCAAGGATAAGAAGGAGAGAAAGAGAGGAAGGCTGCAGTATAGGCAGACTAGCAAGTGATTCAATTAAGAGCACACTCAGAACTAGAGGAAAAAAAAAAAAAATTGTAGCAGACTTCTTTTTTCTCTCCTTTCTCAGCCAGTAATTTAACCCTTTTTTTTGGGCCGGTCAAACTGTCATGATTCTCAATGGCGAGAGAACATAGCCCAGCATATATGAGAACTAGCTCTTGGAAGATGGAAACTATACTGACCATGAACTAAACCTGCCGCACAACTAGAAGTGGCCGGGTAGCATGCCTACGTTTTTTTATCCCTAGATGCCCAGCGCCAGCCGGAGAACTACCTAATCCTAGCAGAGGAAAAGACAGTCCTGGCTCACCTCTAGAGAAATTTTCCCAAAAGGCAGACAGAGGCCCCCACATATATTGGCGGTGATTTTAGATGAAATGACAAACGTAGTATGAAAATAGGTTTAGCAAAAATCGAGGTCCGCTTACTAGATAGCAAGAAGACAGAAAGGGCACTTTCATGGTCAGCAGAAAACCCTATCAAAACACCATCCAGAAATTACTTTAAGACTCTAGCATTAACTCATAACACCAGAGTGGCAATTTCCGCTCACAAGAGCTTTCCAGACACAGTAACGAAACAGCAGCTGTGAACAGGAACAAAATGCAAAAACACACAAGGACAAAAGTCCAACTTAGCTGGGAGTTGTCTAGTAGCAGGAACATGCACAGAAAGGCTTCTGATTACATTGTTGACCGGCATGAAACTGACAGAGGAGCAAGGTTATATAGCGACTCCCACATCCTGATAGGAGCAGGTGAACAGAGGGGATGATGCACACAAGTACAATTCCACAAGTGGCCACCGGGGGAGCCCAGAATCCAATTTCACAACAGGAACCCTAATAAGAATAAAAGAGGGTCAGTATTAGCATCTTTACTCTTCCCTACCTTACATTATATAATCTTTATATCTCATTCACGTATTTGTTATACTAACTGCGGACATTGTTCTTAACCGTATGAATAAAACTTAAATTTTATAGCTCTTTATTTTTCATTTTCTTTTCTCTGCTGAAATGTTGCATATTTTGCAGAGGAGATTCAAGCAATGTGGACTGTAGTACACTTGAGCAAAAGTTTTGTGACTTTTTTAAAAATTTGCAGTTGATGAATTAGCTGAAAACTTGAGGAAACCCAAATCTTGTGAATTGGATGCATATAAAATAGTCATTAAGAAATGCAGGAAGTGGAGACAAACGCAAAAATGAAAAATGGGTGAAAAACTCCAAAAACTAGACCAAAAGAAAGTGCCAGTACAATATTAAATTAGGCCCTAAATGTCCTGATAGAGATATTCAAAAGTTGCCAATTTGTCATTTCAGTTTCGTTCTTTATCATCTTTCTTGTTTACTTGCCTGACATGGCATCTGTGTACCAGGGAAATTAAATCCTTTTGGAAGCATTGGCAGGTACAGTGTTTTGTAGAACATAATGCTCTGTTGATGGTACAATCATTATACAAGCAAAACACAAGTTGGATCCAAAGATGTCATTTATTAGGTTGCTCGAATGGAATCATTTATCTTTGTGGTCCATCCATTATTTTTCCTACTTAATTGACAGATATATATTTTAGATAGCCCTACATCATTAACATTTGCGCTTTGCTAGTACATGATGTTTTTCATTGCCCCTCGAAATGTAATTTGGTAAAAAGCAGCTATTAATATCTAGTCTGCACTTTTTGTACTTTTGTTCAACAAATTGCTTTTCAGTTTTGTTTTATGGGGTAATGTTTTGCTCACAGCAGACATGGAATTTAACTAGCACATGAGTACATTAACATCATTGGAGTCTCTTAGGAAAAGAGGACTTTGTAATGTTCGGTGCTGGCTTCTGCATTTGGCACCAGATTTTAATCATCAAATATATTGGCATAGCTGTTTACTTGCCTGCCAAAGACATAAATCCTTTTTACAAGTTTTGGAGCGAATTAGGTTGTCGGTTGTTTGAGAAACTTCTCTCCAGGTAATCGGTGTGTAGAATTACATAGTCTTATTTCTAAAAAATATTATGTGTAGTTAATAAGACTGTATACAGGTAATGCGAAAAAAGACAAGGCACTTCTGGAAACAATGATGCACAAGTAGGATACAAATCCATCAGTTATACTGCAAAGACACTTGCCATTCGGTTGGTGTATTCAATAAGAATATTTATTAAATGTAGAAAATCCAGAAAAAACAAGAGACGTTTCAGTCAATACAAGACCTTCATCAGTCATATGGATAGCGGGAAGCTGCGTGCTGCAGCGCCAGATGAGGGTCTGTGGAATCCACCGCTAAGATTGGAAGCAGTTTCCCACTATCCAGATGACAAATTAAGGTCTTGTATTGACCGAAACGTCTCTTGTTTTTTCTGGATTTTCTACATTTAATAAATATTCCTTTGTGAATACACCAACCGAGTGCCAAGTGTTTCTGTAGTTTACACAAGTAATGTCAAGCTAATTAAAATATACTCAATTAATGGAGAAAAAAATGAAACAAAAAAGTTATAAAGGTATGTAAGGCTGCGGCTTTCGTGCCTGTGCAGCAATGAGGCAGTGACCCAGATATTCCAACGTAAAAGTCTTTATTTTGGCAACTTACTACATAAAGGAAAACGTTATCCTCTGGATCGCAGCCAGATAGTCCATATCACAGCGTTGCTGTGGGTGACTGCACCACCATATCACTCGTGAGTGCGTCAGTGTCATTGCTTTTCTGGCTCTGGCCTGTGTTCAAACTCACATGGACATATTATGCAAAGAGCTCTAGCTCTGTGCCTGCTAACCAAAAACTGACTCATACCTTAACTGAAAGTTCAAATGGGTTTCATGGATATGGGCCACTCCCAAGACCCGGAGTGGAGGGAATGATCCATCCCATTACCATTCCTACAGACCTCTCCAAAAATAAAAGCCCATGTCAGGTTTTCTTAAATCTAACTTGGTCAAATAGTTTGACCAAATCCACTCTCTCTTTTATTTTGCATTGTAACCACAGCTTCAGCTGTGATTATAATGCACTTCCGCAGGTTCAGTGTGCCTCTATACCATCCTTGGGGACACATAACAACCCTCGTTTATGATTCCCCTCACTGCCTCATAAGTAGCTCATTCTATAAGATGAAGCCATCCAATCAGCAGCAGTGTCGAAATCTTACGAGCAGAGTATAAATTAGTTGATCTTTTGCAATTCAAACTTGATGGTCTTGCCAAATTTTCTTCAATAATTTGATTTGCGGCAAATACTTTTTTGCGAATCTCAGTACTGTAAAGTGTGGAGAGGGAGAGAAATAGAGATTTTCATATAATATGTGTATTCCATTCACCAATGGAATCTGGAGATGGAAACCAACATTGCCGCATAAACTTTGATGACCCAGGAACTGACTACCACTTTACAAGTTATAATAATATAGTAAAAGGAACACCAATGTCATAGCTGCAGGACATTATGATGAAGCCAGGACAACCACGCAAAAAGACATTTGCCTTCTCAGAAGTTATTTTTTTTGTGAATCACAAATCAAATCTAAAAGCCTTCAAATCCATGTATTTCAGGAAATTCGACTCAAACCTCCACAGATCTCTCTGCTCCTCTCTAAAGCAGGGTATGCTATTAGGCATGAATAAAGGGTGTCCCACACCAAATAATGTTGGTAATTATACAGAATGCTAGGTTTACTTGTATCCTGACTCATGGGGATTCACAATTCTCAGCTGAAACATTCTTAGAGGTGTATTTACAGGATCATATTGAGGACAATGGTGAGTTGGTAACCTTTCTTCAAAATGTACACCCCTTGCAAACATCCAGGTAGTCCTTTCCTTGCTGTGAATTTAACATTATTTTTTTTAACAAACATAAACAGAATTGCAGATTTTTCTAGATCACAGGGTACCTGACAAAGACAAAGTTTGCACCTGGCAAATCTGGTGAGGTGCCAGAATCTACTGACACAAAGGGTAAAGATACTCTTTACTGCAATTTTTAGGTCAATAATGTGTGCCATAAACATAAGCATCAGTCGGTCTAGGAGAAAGGTCTGAGCTAGTGCTGTGTCACTGGCTTCCAAATCCACACCCAAATACCCTGCCTCCATTATAGCATTCCAGTCACTCAGCCTCTATTATAGTGTCCTAGTCCATGAGGTATATAGCAAAAACTCCGCACTCACTCAACTTAACGTAAGATAGGTGATTTAATGGTGTCCCCAAAATAACAGAAACGTTTCGGTCCTACATCTGGACCTTCATCAGTCACAGTTGAAAAATGTGAGGGAGTGAGTGGACCCACAGAATTTCTGATTGTGGAATGAAATCACACTTGTATGTGAGTGCTGCCAGTCCATGATGTGACATCCGTGCTTGTGCATGTCTGCTTTGATTGGTAGGTGAAGCAGGACAACAATACAGTCTGTCCCTTCACTCCTCTCCTTGTCACACGGCTCAAGACCGGGTCCTACCATGTCACATGGTATCTCAGCATCCTTCCTGTCCAGATTTTCTGCATTTGGGGGTTCCCTCAGTTCTGAGGGCGTCAGCCCATGTTATCATCTGCCACATGTTGAGCGACCTGCCCGTCTTTCCTGATGCGTCCTTTCGCTGTAGCTTTTGTTCCTGAAGCTGGAGACGCTAGCGTTGCTGGTGCTATGCTAATCCCCTAGTTCTGGATGGCTGGGCACTTTACTTCAGCTCAACGTTGCAGGGTATCTATGTTGCTCGGACTAGAAGCCCATCTGAGCTCTATGGGCGCCCAGGCTCTACTGACTACATCTAGGAAGCTCTCTTCTCCTACCTACAATGACCCCTCCTACAGTAACTATTCACAGTGCTATAGCTAAACTATGCTGTACCCCATCTTGTGGCAAAACTAGGGTACTGAACATTCCCTATAAACAATAGCAGCAATTACATATAAAACATTACAAATGGCTATAAATATGTTACATATCACATGACATTTACAGACCAGTAACATAGCTATTTACTCAGGATGTGTAGAGGGAATATTCTTCAACCTCCTTATATATACACCTTGAATAACATCGTGAAGGTAAGTGATGTAGAGCCATGTTACTTACCATTAGATGCCTGTGCTCTCCATGAGTCTCATATCTCTCGTGTTTCGCCACTCAGCAGCGGTTCATCAAGAGTGTCATAGGTAGCAGTATCAGAGTACTGGACTGATATCCTGCAGATGATGTTGCCATCAACATATTGAGATATTTCTTTCCTTAAGGTATGGATGTCAAGGCTTGTTTTGACTACGGTATATATACATATATTTGCTCAGGGTACTTCTATTTATTGTCATATGCAACAATCTGCCATTTTGGGAATTCACTAGGCTCTTTCATTTTTTTTTAAATTATTCCCCTAAGGTAGTGGCTGAAATTTAGCATTTTTTTTTTGTTTATTTATCATAAGTCATGATTTTTAGCCTCCTCTTTTGAGCCATTTCCTGATTTTAATATTTATAATAAATATTTATGTTTTTAATATTATGATTGATCTCTTCATTTTTCTGGTTAGTTTTCACAAATAGAATAGGTGTTGAAGTAGTTATTTGAAGAGCCATTTACTTAATTTGTTGAAATTATGGTAATTGAATGCAAATCTATGTAGACGGGAGGAGGAGGGAGGAGCTAGAGTCAGAGCTCCTCCCTTTTCCAGCCTACACAGAATCTTATCAGTAGCAGCTCTCATCGACTATCTCAGTAATGGGAAAGTCTATAAAGCCCTCAAAGTTGCCAGGCTACCACTAACTTTGCCCTCATAATTCATGAATGAGGACTACTGGATCTGTACCCAAAATAGAGCAGAGAAGAAACCGAGTATCTGTCAGGCATTGGAAGAGGAGTAAGCAGCAACAGACAGTCTAGGGACCTGTCAAGTAAAATTGCACCTCTGTTGGTGTAGACATTTACCAGGTGGATGAGCCTGGCTTCATTCTGGATAGATAATTGTTTGTTACCACTGATAATTAATACTTAAAGCAGAATCTGCATATGGAGTGTGAGTCCTGCAGAAGGTCCCACTAACGAGTATACAAGAAAAGCAAAAAGTGGAAAAAATAAAACATAACTTTTAATGTAAAAAAGTAGATAAAAAAGTCACCCAAGTAAACACTTATAACGGGGCCACGTCACCACCATATATAATGGACATTAAAGGATGACAGGCCCTGAACAGGATTAAAAGTTTCCGACAAGCTATGCGGAATCAATCTGAGATGGGGTTCCACCAGAAGCTGTATGAACATATAAAACAGCAACTGACCCCATACACCAACGCATATAGAAACAATAAACAGTAATCAGCATGCACTGATGCACTGATGCAAGGCACCGATGCCTGCCTTATGGAATTGGTGAGACCGTTCCTTTTTGTTAAATAGTACAATGAGCATATTTTACAGTGCATGCTGATTACTGTTTATTGTTTCTATATGCGTTGGTGTATGGGGTCAGTTGCTGTTTTATATGGTCATACAGCTTCTGGTGGAACCCCATCTCAGATTGATTCCGCATAGCTTGTCGGAAACTTTTAATCCTGTTCAGGGCCTGTCATCCTTTAATGTCCATTATATATGGTGGTGACGTGGCCCCATTATAAGTGTTTACTTGGGTGACTTTTTTATCTACTTTTTTACATTAAAAGTTATGTTTTATTTTTTCCACTTTTTGCTTTTCTTGTTGACCACTGATAAATAATTAGTAATTTTTAATAAGAAGTTAAAGCAGTTGGGATGAAACTAAATTTTAGCAGCAATAAGAGTTTTTGCTGTTCCTACAATAGTAAAAGGGTAAATTCTAGATATGTTTTTGAAGCAGAGATGACGTGCATAGAAATATTTTTAGTAATGAGCGAATATACTCCTTACTCGAGATTTCCCAAGCACGCTCGGGGGTCCTCCGAGTATTTTTTAGTGCTCGGAGATTTAGTTTTCATCGCCTGAGCTGAATGATTTACATCTGTTAGCCAGCATAAGTACATGTGGGGGTTGCCTGGTTGCTAGGGAATCCCCACATGTAATCAAGCTGGCTAACAGATGTAAATCATTCTGGTGAGGTGAGGAAAACTAAATCTCCGAGCACTAAAAAATACTCGGAGGACCCCCGAGCATGCTCGGGAAATCTCGAGTAACAAGTATATTCGCTCATCACTAGAAACAATCTAATATATTTAATGTTGATTTGCGAGATTGGTCTCAATTCAGACTGTTCTACAATGTATGGTGTTAAGCGGTCAAAATCTGCTTTTCTTTTGATGTTACAGACAACTGACAGGTGAGGACTGGTGTTTTATATTAATTCCAGGGTGATATCAAGGGAAAAAGTATATAATTGGATAACATCAGCCATGAGATGATACAGAAAGGCAAATCTGCTAATAGTTTGTCCAATAGTGTAAGGATAATAAAAGGACAACCCCCAGGCCTGAACCCCTTTGGATCTCTAACAGTGAGGAAAAGTTGAAGAGCCACAAACTGAGACACTGGATTAGAGGACAAAGAGGCAGGAAGCTAACCTGCACATTGAGATATACATTAGTGTCTTTCAGGAGCCATAATATGCTACATTAGGTAGTGCAGCCAGAGAAAAGAAAATGAAGGCTGAGACCTCATTTGCATTAGTATTTTTGACAGCAAAAGAGCATACACAACAGTGGAACGTCAACTGACCCCATTGTTGGTCAAGGAAGGAATTTGTCATACAGTCTATGACCTTTTACCATGCTGTGGGGTTACAAGGAAAATCTGAAGTAAAATCTAATATATAAAGCTGATTGTGTGTATGTGTGTATGTGTGTATGTATGTATGTGTGTGTGTATGTCCGGGATTGGCATCTGAACCGTCGCAGCTACAGCCACAAAATTTTGCACAGTCATACGTCTGGACCCCGAGAGCGTCATAGGCTATGTTGTGAGGTGAAATTTTAACCCCGCGCTTTCCAATTCACCAAACAATTTTGCCCCTATCTACATAAGGGGGAAAAAGTGAAAGGAAAAGTGTTGGAGGCGTCGCAGGTACAGGCACAAAATTTTGCACAGTCACACGTCTGGACCCCGAGAGCGTCAAAGCTATGTTGTGAGGCGAAATTTTAACCCCGCGCTTTCCAATTCACCAAACAATTTTGCCCCTATCTACATAATGGGGAAAAAATGAAAGGAAAAGTGTTGGAGGCAAATTAACAGCTGCCAGATGTGAACAAGGGGGACTTAAAGAATGAGAGCGATGGCGCCAAAGAGTATATACTGTACACTTGCTAAGGTGGGGCCCCGACATGGGATAATCACCACACCACCACGGGGATATGAACACACACACAAAATGCGCCACACACTACCACGTGCTCGAACACATATACCACCCTCAGCACACATTTCACCACACATACACCAACCTCGCCACATAAAAGTCGAAACACAAAAGTCGCCGCTCAAAACTCGCCACGCACAAAACTCTCCACATGCAAAACTCGCCACATGTGCAAAACTCACCTCATGGAAAACTCGCCACACGCAAAACTTGCACACGTGGAAAAATTGCCACATGCACAAAAGTTGCAACACATGCAAAAGTTGCCTCACACAAAACTTGCACATACTCAAAAGGCACCACACATAAAACTCGCCACGCGCAAAACTCGCCATGCACAAAACTTGCTGCACACAACTTGCTACACTAACCTGTCACATGCAACTCGACACACAAAAAGTTGCTACACGCATGTCGCCACACAAAACTCATCTCACAAAAGTCGCTACATGCATGTCGCCACACGCAACTCAACACACACAACTTGACACACGAAACTCGCCCTAAAACACACACAAGTCTGGTATTATCCTTCAAAAATAAAAATCTACTATATAATTGTCTAAGGGTCACTTCCGTCTGTCCTTCTGTCTGTCACCGTTATTCGTTCACTGATTGGTCTCGGCAGCTGCCTGTCATGGCTGCCGCGACCAATCAGCGACGCGCACAGTCCAGAAAAAAATGGCCGCTTACTCCCCGCATTCACTGCCGGCGCCCGCATACACCGCTCACACAGGGTTAATGCCGGCGGTAACGGACCGCGTTATGCCGCGGGTAACGCACTCCGTTACCGCTGCTATTAACCCTGTGTGTCCCCATGCCTATGCGGCATCAATAGTACAAAATGTAATGTTAAAAATAATACATAAAAAAAAAAACCTGCTATACTCACCCTCCGCCGCCTTTCTCGCTCCTCGCCACGCTCCCCGGACCGCTCCATTACAAGCGTCAGCTTGCGGTGAGGTCCCGTCCCAGGGCTGGTGTGCGGCAAGGAACTGCCGTGACGTCACGGTCATGTGACCGCAACGTCTTCATAGGTCCTGCTCCCACCAGCCCTGGCACTTGCAATGGAACTCGGCTTCAGGAAAATGGCCGCCGCGATCTCGATCTGCGCACGCGCGGCATCCCGCGGCCATTTTCCTGAAGCCGAGCACTACCATCTGCACAGGATCCCAGGAAGAGGAGAGGCAGGGAGCAGCGACAAGAATGGTGAGTACAAGGGGCCCTCGGATCGTTAGGTGAGTATGTTTATTTTTTATTTTTTGGCCCTGTGACATACGCGCCTCGGTAATATACTACGTCACTGGGCAATATACTACGTGGCTCTGCTGTATACTACAAGGCTGTGCAATATACTACGTGGCTGGGCAATATACTACAAGGCTGGGCAATATACTATGTGGCTCTGTGCAATTTACTACGTAGCTGCGCAATATCCTACGTCGCTGTGCTGTATACTATGTAGCTGGGCAATACACTACGTGGCAGGGCAATATACTACGTGACTGGGCAATATACTACGTGACTGGGCAATATACTATGTGGCTGGGCGAAATACTACATCACTGGGCAATATGCTACGTCACTGGGCAATATACCACGTCACTGGGCAATATACCACGTGGCTGGGCAATACACTACGTGGCTGGGCAATATACTACGTGGGCTGTGCAATATACTACGTGGCTGGGCAATATACTACGTGGCTGGGCAGTATACTACGTGGCTGGGCAATATACTACGTCGCTGGGCAATATATTACGTGACTGGGCAATATACTACGTGGCTGGGCAATATACTACGTCACTGGGCAATATACTACGAGGCTGGGCAATATACTACGTCGCTGGGCAATATACTACGTGGCTGGGCAATATACTACGTGGCTGGGCAATATACTACGTGGCTAGGCAATATACTACATGGCTGGGCAATATACTACGTGACTGGGCAATATACTACGTGGCTGGGCAATATACTACGTGGCTGGGCAATATACTACGTGGCTGGGCAACATACTACGTGGGCTGTGCAATATACTACGTCACTGGGCAATATACCACGTCACTGGGCAAAATACCACGTGGCTGGGCAATATACTACGTGGCTGGGCAATATACTACGTGGGCTGTGCAATATACTACGTGGCTGGGCAATATACTACGTGGCTGGGCAGTATACTACGTGGCTGGGCAATATACTACGTCGCTGGGCAATATATTACGTGACTGGGCAATATACTACGTGGCTGGGCAATATACTACGTCACTGGGCAATATACTACGAGGCTGGGCAATATACTACGTCGCTGGGCAATATACTACGTGGCTGGGCAATATACTACGTGGGCTGTGCAATATACTACGTGGCTGGGCAATATACTACGTGACTGGGCAATATACTACGTGGACATGCATATTCTAGAATACCCGATGCGTTAGAATCGGGCCACCATCTAGTCTGATTAATAAGCAGATAAACTACAAGAGCAACAAATGTACCATATAGGAATCCGGCAGCTGTCAGTCACATGACCTGTCTATTATGTGTATGTGTGAGCTAATATATACTGCCAGGGCGTGGGCTTACTGTTGGCTGGGGATTTATCAGGCTGCCAATTTAGCTTACAAATACTGAGGTAAAAATACTGACCAAATAACGTGTGAACGAGGTCTAATACAGGAGGAGATGACATACAGATATATACTATTTACAGGGGAGATGACACACAGGTATATACTATATACAGGAGGAGATGACACACAGATATATACTATATACAGGAGAGATGACACACAGGTATATACTATATAGAGGAGGAGATGACATACAGGTACATACTACATACAGGAGGAGATGACATACAGGTATATACTATATACAGGAGGAGATGACACACAGGTATATACTGTATACAGGAGCAGATTACCTACAGGTATATAGTATATACAGGAGGAGATGACATACAGGTATATGCTATGTATAGGAGGAGATGACATACAGGTATATACTATATATAGGTGAGATGACACACAGGTATATACTATATACAGGAGGAGATGACATACAGGTATATACTATATATAGGAGGAGATGACATACAGGTATATACTATATACAGGAGAGATGACACACAGCAGGTATATACTATATACAGGGGAGATGACATACAGGTACATACTATATACAGGAGATGACATACAGGTGTATACTATATATAAGGGAGATGACAAACATGTATATACTGAGGTGAAAATGAGAGGTGTGAGGTGAAAATGAAAAGGTGTGAGTGCAAAATGAGAGGAGTGAGGGAAAATAGTGGAGTGATCGGAAAATGACAGATGTGAGGTCGAAATGACAAGTGTTAGGGGGAATGAGAGGAGTGAGGGGGAAAATAAGAGGAGTGAGGGGGAAAATGAGAGGTGTGAGGGAGAAAATGAGAGATGTGAGGGGGAAAATGAAAGATGTGATGGGGAAAATGAGAGATGTGATGGGAAAATAAGAGAAGTGAGGTGCTATAACTAACCACAGATATTTACTATGCCCAGGCAACGCTGGGCTCTTCAGCTAGTACTCATATAAATTGTCACTTCTTATCCTCCTCAGTTAGCATCTCATGCAATTCGCAGCATTCAGCAGAGGGCGACACTGAGCATAAGGGAAACCACCCCCGAAAAAAAGCTGGTTGTGCTCAGTTGCAGAGTGGAAATACACAGCTCTGTCAATTCTATAATGGCCACAGTGGGGTGCTGCAGATTCACCTTTATTCAAATGCTTAGGTGTAGATGTGCAGTACCCAACTGCAGCCACTATGTAGCTGATGGAGCTGCGTAATTCCACTCTGCAACTGACTACCTCCGGCCACCATCAGCACCGAGATCAGCTGATCAGTGGCGGTACTAGGTGTCATACCCCTCAACATGACGTACCGGACAACCCCCTTAAAATCCTAAATATAAAAGATTAAAGTAAGAAAAATTAGAAAGAAGTCAGCTCACCTATCAAAAAATCCAATGCATGGAAGCTCGTAATGCCACAAACTTTACAAGTTAGGAAAGCATAGGAATATGTTTCATGGGCATCGCTGATGGCTATAAGTTGAAAACTGTAGGTTGAAATATATATAGCATGTTCTTATGTTTTTTTGTATATTTTTCTGTATATTGTTATTTCATTTTTACTTGTTTTGACTGACTCTGTTCATGTCATTCGTATTGTGATTGGATATCCTTGATTGTTGTGAATTCTGTTCTTGGGCTCCCTCCGGTGGTTATAAGTGGTAGCGCTGCTGTCTGTCCTTCACAGCAGTTATCAGGTGTGTCCACTCTGGACTGGGCTATTTAGTCTGGCCTCACCCTTTAGTCAGTTCCAGTTGTCCATTGTATTCTGGAGGATTCACATCCCTTCATGGTTTCTCCTGCTTCCTGGTCTTTTCACCAAGATAAGTTCTGCTTGTTTTGCAGCCCACATGTTGTGGGCCTCATTGTTCAATGCATTTCATGTTTTTTCTTGTCCAGCTTAATCTGTGTAAGGATTTATGCAGTCAAGCTGGAATCTCTGGAGAGGCAGATATACCCTCCATATCTTTAGTTTGATGTGGAGTTTTTTTGTATTTTCTGTGGTGGATATTTCCTAGTATATTAATACTGACCGCATAGTTCTCTGTCCTATCTTTCCTATTTAGCTAGATTGGCCTCCTTTGCTAAATCCTGTTTTCAGCCTGTGTATGTTTTTTCCCTCCTCTCACAGTCAATATTTGTGGGGGGGCTGCCTATCCTTTGGGAATTTTCTCTAAGGCGAGATAGTTTTCCCTTTTCTATCTATAGGGTTAATTAGTCCTCCGGCTGTGTCGAGGTGTCTAGGATCAGTAGGTACATCCCACGGCTACTTCTAGTTGCGGTGTTAAGTTCAGGGTCCACGGTCAGTATAGATACCACCTTCTCCAGAGTACGTCCAATGCTACTCCTGGGCCACCAGATCATAACAGTACAACTGGCCCACAATGAGTTAACCGCATCTCAGAAGAAGGGAAAGAAAGTGCTGAGCCATTTTTTTTTCTGTACTCTGTTCTGTTTTTTTTCCCTCTTTACCTCTGGGTGGTTCAGGATTTTGGCGCTGACATGGATGTTCAGGGACTTGCTTCTCATGTGGATCAACTTGCTGCTAGTGTACAGGGTATTTCTGATTATATCGTTCAGACTCCAGCTTTGGAGCCTAGAATTCCAACTCCTGATCTGTTTTTTGGGGACAGGTCTAAATTTCTGAGCTTTAAAAATAACTGTAAACTGTTTTTTGCTCTGAAGCCCCGTTCCTCTGGTGATCCCATCCAGCAGGTTAAAATTGTCATATCTCTGTTGCGTGGTGACCCCCAGGATTGGGCATTTGCCCTGGAACCTGGGAATCCGGCGTTGTTTAATGTAGACGCCTTTTTTCAGGCGCTTGGGTTATTGTATGATGAACCTAACTCTGTAGAGCATGCTGAGAAAACCTTGTTGGCCCTGTGTCAGGGTCAAGAAGCGGCAGAATCATATTGCCAGAAATTTAGAAAATGGTCTGTGTTGACTAAATGGAATGAGGATGCTTTGGCGGCAATTTTCAGAAAGGGTCTTTCTGAATCCGTTAAAGATGTTATGGTGGGGTTCCCCACGCCTGCTGGTTTGAGTGATTCTATGTCTCTGGCCATTCAAATTGATCGGCGCTTGCGTGAGCGCAGAGTTGTGCACACTATGGCGTTGTCTTCGGAGCGGAGTCCTGAGCCTATGCAATGTGATAGGATTGTGTCTAGAGCTGAACGACAAGGATTCAGACGTCAGAATGGGTTGTGTTTTTACTGCGGCGATTCTGCTCATGTTATTTCTGATTGCCCTAAGCGTGTCAAGAGAATCGCTAGTTCTGTTACCATCAGTACTGTACAACCTAAATTTCTGTTATCTGTGACCCTGATCTGCTCATTATCGTCATTTTCTGTCATGGCATTTTTGGATTCAGGCGCCGCTTTAAATTTAATGGACTTAGAATTTGCCAGATGTTGTGGGTTTCCCTTACAGCCTTTGCAGAGTCCTATCCCTTTGAGGGGCGTTGATGCTACACCATTGGCTAGAAATAAACCTCAGTTTTGGACACAGTTAACCATGTGCATGGCGCCAGCCCATCAGGAAGATTGTCGTTTTCTGGTGTTGCATAATCTGCATGATGTTATTGTGCTGGGGTTTCCATGGTTACAGGTGCATAATCCGGTGTTGGATTGGAAATCTATGTCTGTGACTAGTTGGGGTTGTCAGGGGGTTCATGATGACGTTTCTTTGATGTCAATTTCCTCCTCCCCCTCTTCTGAAGTTCCTGAGTTTTTGTCAGATTTCCAGGATGTTTTTGATGAGCCCAAGTCCAGTTCCCTTCCACCGCATAGGGACTGTGATTGTGCTATTGACTTGATTCCAGGCTGTAAGTTCCCTAAGGGCCGACTTTTCAACCTGTCTGTGCCAGAACATGCCGCCATGCGGAGTTATGTTAAGGACTTTGGAGAAGGGGCATATTCGGCCATCTTCTTCTCCATTGGGAGCAGGTTTCTTTTTTGTTGCCAAGAAGGTTGGCTCCTTGAGACCCTGTATTGATTATCGCCTCTTGAATAAGATCACGGTCAAATTCCAATACCCTTTGCCTTTGCTCTCTGATTTGTTTGCCAGGATTAAGGGTGCTAGTTGGTTTACTAAGATTGACCTTCGAGGGGCATATAATCTTGTTCGTATTAAGCAGGGCAACGAATGGAAAACTGCGTTCAATACGCCCGAGGGCCATTTTGAATATCTTGTGATGCCACTCGGACTCTCTAATGCTCCATCTGTGTTTCAGTCCTTCATGCATGATATATTTCGGAATTATCTTGATAAATTCATGATTGTATATTTGGATGATATTTTGATTTTTTCGGATGATTGGGAGTCTCATGTGAAACAAGTCAGGATGGTATTTCAGATCCTTCGTGATAATGCCTTGTTTGTGAAGGGGTCTAAGTGCCTCTTTGGAGTACAGAAGGTTTCTTTTTTGGGCTTCATTTTTTCTCCCTCATCTATAGAAATGGATCCGGTTAAGGTTCAGGCCATTCATGATTGGATCCAGCCCACTTCTGTGAAGAGCCTTCAGAAATTTTTGGGCTTTGCTAATTTTTATCGCCGTTTCATTGCCAACTTCTCCAGTGTGGTTAAACCCCTCACCGATTTGACGAAGAAAGGCGCTGATGTGATGAATTGGTCCTCTGCGGCCGTTTCTGCCTTTCAGGAGCTTAAACGCCAATTTACTTCTGCCCCTGTGTTGCGTCAGCCGGATGTTTCTCTTCCTTTTCAGGTTGAGGTTGACGCTTCTGAGATTGGGGCAGGGGCCGTTTTGTCTCAGAGGAATTCTGATGGTTCCTTGATGAAACCGTGTGCCTTCTTCTCTCGAAAATTTTCGCCTGCGGAATGCAATTATGATGTCGGTAATCGTGAGTTGTTGGCTATGAAGTGGGCATTTGAGGAGTGGCGACATTGGCTTGAGGGGGCTAAACATCGTATTGTGGTCTTGACCGATCATAAGAATTTGATTTACCTCGAGTCTGCCAAACGGCTGAATTCTAGACAGGCCCGATGGTCCCTGTTTTTCTCCCATTTTGATTTTGTTGTCTCGTATCTTCCGGGTTCTAAGAATGTTAAGGCTGATGCCCTCTCTAGGAGTTATTTGCCTGATTTCCCTGGGGTCCTTGAGCCGGTCGGCATTCTGAAGGAGGGGGTGATTCTTTCTGCCATCTCCCCTGATTTACGACGGGTTCTTCAGGAATTTCAGGCTGATAAACCTGACCGCTGTCCAGTGGGGAAACTGTTTGTTCCTGATAGATGGACTAGCAAAGTGATTTCTGAGGTTCACTGTTCTGTGTTGGCTGGCCATCCTGGGATTTTTGGTACCAGAGATTTGGTTAGTAGGTCATTTTGGTGGCCTTCTTTGTCACGGGATGTGTGCTCCTTTGTGCAGTCCTGTGGGACTTGTGCGCGGGCCAAACCTTGCTGCTCACACGCCAGTGGGTTGCTTTTGCCTTTGCCGGTCCCTGAGAGGCCTTGGACGCATATTTCTATGGATTTTATTTCAGATCTTCCGGTTTCCCAGAGGATGTCTGTTATCTGGGTGGTTTGTGACCGATTTTCTAAGATGGTTCATTTGGTACCTTTGCCTAAATTACCTTCCTCTTCTGAGTTGGTTCCGTTGTTTTTTCAGCATGTGGTTCGTTTGCATGGCATTCCGGAGAATATTGTGTCCGATAGAGGTTCCCAGTTTGTTTCCAGGTTTTGGCGGGCCTTTTGTGCTAGGCTGGGCATTGATTTGTCTTTTTCTTCCGCATTTCATCCTCAGACAAATGGCCAAACCGAGCGAACTAACCAGACTTTGGAAACTTATTTGAGATGCTTTGTGTCTGCCGATCAGGATGATTGGGTGGCTTTCTTGCCATTGGCCGAGTTTGCCCTTAATAATCGGGCTAGTTCTGCTACCTTGGTTTCACCTTTTTTTTGTAATTCTTGGTTTCATCCTCGTTTTTCTTCGGGGCAGATTGAGCCTTCTGATTGTCCTGGGGTGGACTCTGTGGTTGACAGGTTGCAGCAAATTTGGGCTCATGTTGTGGACAATTTGGTCTTGTCTCAGGAGGAGGCTCAGCGTTTTGCTAACCGTCGGCGGCTTGTGGGTTCCCGGCTTCGGGTTGGGGATTTGGTCTGGTTGTCTTCCCGTCATGTTCCTATGAAGGTTTCTTCCCCTAAGTTCAAGCCTCGGTTTATTGGTCCTTATAGGATTTCTGAGATTATCAATCCAGTGTCTTTTCGTTTGGCCCTTCCAGCCTCTTTTTCCATCCATAATGTTTTTTATAGATCTTTGTTGCGGAAATATGTGGTACCCGTCGTTCCCTCTGTTGATCCTCCTGCCCCGGTGTTGATTGATGGGCAGTTGGAGTATGTTGTTGAGAAGATCTTGTATTCTCGTTTTTCAAGGCGGAGGCTTCAGTATCTTGTCAAGTGGAAGGGTTATGGCCAGGAGGATAATTCTTGGACAATGAGTAAATAACATACCAAAAGTATTAATTCAAATTCAATAGCTCTTTTTATTTACTGCCATAAAAATTAAACATAAATACAAAGGTCATTAGTACAAAATCATGTGAATCACTCTAAAGTGTTAAATATGACACAGGGTAGAGTATATCAGACTGAAAGTGCTAAACGAGCAATGAGGGATCATCACACTGCTTGTATATTGGGTGCCTATATGATCACCAAAAATAGGTATATTGCCTACAAGCAGATTCCCTCCCACTCATATTACCGCACTCACAACATGTGCTGTGGATAACTGAAAAAGTAAAGTGACTGCGTCAGGATCCCCCCCAGGCTGGAGGAGGACGCCTCACCTTGCTATGGGTAAACTAAACCATCTTTTTGGTATACGAATGAGGGATTAAGCTGTCTGCAGCATGTGATGTGGATATTATGTTCTGACAACTGCAATCGGCACTTTACTTTTTCAGTTATCCACAGCACATGTTGTGAGTGCGGTAATATGAGTGGGAGGGAATCTGCTTGTAGGCAGCAATATACCTATTTTTGGTGATCATATAGGCACCCAATATACAAGCAGTGTGATGATCCCTCATTGCTCGTTTAGCACTTTCAGTCTGATATACTCTACCCTGTGTCATATTTAACACTTTAGAGTGATTCACATGATTTTGTACTAATGACCTTTGTATTTATGTTTAATTTTTATGGCAGTAAATAAAAAGAGCTATTGAATTTGAATTAATACTTTTGGTATGTTATTTACTCATTGTCCTCCTGATAAAAGATATAGTTTTAGGAGTTGTTACACCTACATGGGTCTGTGATAATTTCTGGTGTCGTATAGAAGGATAATTCTTGGGTTGTTGCCTCTGATGTTCATGCTGACGATTTGGTTCATGCCTTCCATTTGGCTCGTCCTGATCGGCCTGGGGACTCTGGTGAGGGTTCGGTGACCCCTCCTTAAGGGGGGGGTACTGTTGTGAATTCTGTTCTTGGGCTCCCTCCGGTGGTTATAAGTGGTAGCGCTGCTGTCTGTCCTTCACAGCAGTTATCAGGTGTGTCCACTCTGGACTGGGCTATTTAGTCTGGCCTCACCCTTTAGTCAGTGCCAGTTGTCCATTGTATTCTGGTGGATTCACATCCCTTCATGGTTTCTCCTGCTTCCTGGTCTTTTCACCAAGATAAGTTCTGCTTGTTTTGCAGCCCACATGTTGTGGGCCTCATTGTTCAGTGCATTTCATGTTTTTTCTTGTCCAGCTTAATCTGTGTAAGGATTTATGCAGTCAAGCTGGAATCTCTGGAGAGGCAGATATACCCTCCATATCTTTAGTTTGATGTGGAGTTTTTTTGTATTTTCTGTGGTGGACATTTCCTAGTATTTTAATACTGACCGCATAGTTCTCTGTCCTATCTTTCCTATTTAGCTAGATTGGCCTCCTTTGCTAAATCCTGTTTTCAGCCTGTGTATGTTTTTTCCTCTCCTCTCACAGTCAATATTTGTGGGGGGCTGCCTATCCTTTGGGAATTTTCTCTGAGGCGAGATAGTTTTCCCTTTTCTATCTATAGGGTTAATTAGTCCTCCAGCTGTGTCGAGGTGTCTAGGATCAGCAGGTACATCCCACGGCTACTTCTAGTTGCGGTGTTAAGTTCAGGGTCCGCGGTCAGTATAGATACCACCTTCTCCAGAGTACGTCCAATGCTACTCCTGGGCCACCAGATCATAACACTTGATCATGTGTTCAGACAGGATGTGAATTAACAGGCTTTCTGAAACAAAATTTATAAATACATGGTTTTTAACTGAAGATTTTGACACTTATTTTTCATCTCCAAAAATAAAGTAAGAGGTTTGAAAAGTAACATAAGAACTCTCTACCATGAGTAGAAACAGACAATCCAAAAAAGGTCTGTCTGCTTATTGAAAGAGAACCTACAAAGTGACCAAACATACCCTTGGCAACCATGAAGGAAAATTCTCTGAAATATAAAACATATCTACATCCAAAAAGATGGCAAATGCCTGTAATTTGCAAGAATCTAGATAACTTAGTTGTCATATTACATAAATCACAACTGACTGCAAGGTGTGGGGGATAGAAGTAGTTGCAAGTTCAAAAGCTATATAATAATTCTACTTCTAGTGTGGAAACTGGTGATAACAAAAACAATAGTGACACAGAAGATCATATGGATCGACAGACTCTAATTATACTTCTCACTCTGAAGCAGATATATCTTCTAACTTGCAAGAAGAGTTAGAAAGTGTTTATTCGGAAGATTTTATTGAAATGACCGATTCCTCTAAATATGGGAGGAGTGATTCCTTTAAGGATACAGACTCTGATATTTCATCTCTACATTCCCATTCAGAGAGTTTTCATTCAAATAATTTTTATTGAAAATTTTCTCAACCATGTCAACAAGACATAACACGAGACATAACACGAAAGGGGAGGAGGTGGTGAGGGTCAAGGGGCTATGGAAAAGGGGTGTCACATGAGGACATAGGGGAAGGGACAAGAACAAGGTAAGAAGACAAATATGATCTACGTACGCAGCGTAGATAGTTTACACAACTATAGCAACTTTTATAGGTGAATATTTATATAACAATCAGTAGTTGGTACAAAACGGTAGTAAGTAATGTTGGTGTAGCAACCTAGAAAACTCAATACCTCTAATTGATTTTATTAGTTAGGAAAATCAATAACTCTCAAGTATTTTATGTAGTAGAAGAAATAAACAATGTAAGTTTAACATTTATCAACATTCTGTAACTACAAGAACTCACATATGTATGACCAGATATATTAGGGATAAATCTCTAACCAGCGATGCCATTTGATGGCAAATTTTTTAAAACCTGCATTGGCAATGGAAAATTTATATTCGTAAGGCTTATGTAGGGAGACCAGATCCCATTCAGAGAGTTTTAACAGTTCCGAGGAACCTGAGTTTGCAGAAAAATTTTCAACCGACCAAGAGAAACCATTTATGGGATCGGGAGAACGTTCATTTAATCTTTCCTTATTGGATAATCTACATGCCTC
The DNA here is from genome assembly GCF_051348905.1 of Ranitomeya variabilis. Classification (NCBI taxonomy): domain Eukaryota; kingdom Metazoa; phylum Chordata; class Amphibia; order Anura; family Dendrobatidae; genus Ranitomeya; species Ranitomeya variabilis. The sequence continues at coordinate 324,764,604 of NC_135233.1, read as the reverse complement.
TGAAAACTCTCCATCTGAAAGTTTTATGGTTAATATTTGCAGGGCTTTGTTAACATTGGTGAATATTTCAGAATAGGTTTTCATTCCTGGGGGAGATGTGGAAGCCTCATCTGCAACTGAAACTAATACAAAGAAACTTGAACTTCAGTAAACAGACAAAGTAATGGCCTCAGAAAATTTTATTGAAAAGCTCATTAAGGATACATTATCTCTCATAATTAAAGATACCAGCTCAAAAGTTATTAAAGCCCCTGCTATCTGTACACATTGTTCGAAAACAATGGAGAAGCCATATAAAAAAAACGAGACTCCCCTTCCTAATAACGTTCAAGATCTATCCGTAGTTTCGGATCCCTTGGAAAAGATCCAAAAAGACATAGTCTCCCTCAAAAACTGTTTGGCTAATTATGAAGATTTTAAAAGAAAAAACAACTTAAAAATTAGAGGAATCTCGGAATCGATCCAACCCTCTCATTTCAAAGATTATATTTCTACAATGGTCTATAACTTACTACCTAAAACTAAAGGGAAAAATTTGATTGAGAAGGTTTACAGAATCTGCAGACCAAGTTCACTCCCAACACACATAGACAGAGATGTTATTGAGTCTTTCAGTTCAAGTTGGGTAAGGAACGATCTTCTGCTCTTGAAAAGAGACTCAAAAAATCTTTTATCTCCACACAATATAATTTTTTTTAAGGACTTGTCGAGAGCCACAATGCAAAAAAGGAAATCATTTCATCATACTACGCGTGAACTATTACGAGCAGGAATAACCTACTACTGGACCTAGACCTCGACCCTGCAAGTGAAATTTACATCAAAATTGATCGCTATTTCATCTCTGGAGGAGGGAATTGACATTTTGAACCAAACAGGAATATCGTCCTCCGTAACCTCCCGGGGATTCTCCTCTCAGTCCTCACGCGACCCTTCTCCCATGTGACATGCTTATTTCTCTTCCCTGGATTACTATTATATTTGTTTTCTCGATTTTTAGTATTTAGCTTGGACAATTAAGAAGCTAGAAATCTAAATCACTTCTTATAGTTACTACAAGAACCGGACTTTCCCTCCACCAGGTCTTAGGGCTACCAAAGAGTATCCCAGACACGACAAGCTTTCATATATCATATATATCAAATGTACCTCTATACAGGCATACATTATTATGTTATTACTTGCTTTTTTCTAGGTGCTGATATATTAAGCAACATTTAACTATGTGTAAAATTTTGGTAGTGCATGTTAGCTTGTCTTTCCCCTATTTTTATAGGGGTTCTATTTTATTTTTTTCTTTCCCTTCCTCTCTCCACCTCCCTCTACCCTCATCTCCTTCCCTCCCACCCATTTCCTCCCCCCACAGTTCTACGAAAGTTTAATAAAATATTTGAAAAGGAAGTAGTTGCAAGTTAAAGAAGTACTTCCATCAAAATTATCATCCTTTTAATATATTGCAGATATCCTGTTATATGTCACTGTGTGCTTACAATTGCTCATTTTACCTTCTAACCAATTAATTCTTCTGTTTTCCATTAGGTCTATGACATCACATGTTTATGTGACTAATCTTTCAAGGCTCCATAAAGAAACAAAAGGTCTATTTTCCTTGCATGAGCCATCACTGGAGGGGAGGAGAAGGGCAGATGGGTCAGATGTAGAAAAGGGGGATGACTCATGAAGGGAAAAAGACTTCCTGTTCCTACATAGTTGGTCCCAGTCCCTCAACCCTTATCTTCATGCATGTCACTACTCACTAGACAAACTGTAAGGTTTTTAATATTAGAGTTAGGACTGTTCCAACTACGGTCGCCGTGATGAGGCGGGATGGCTTTCATATTTTTTTTATTATCAAAAAACATGTTAACTAAATACCATATATTATTTTCATGCACTATGCTCTTTATTGATTTACTGCAGGGTATTTATCCATTAAGTTTCTGCCTTTGTTTTTTTTCTGTTTCCACATAAAGCAGAGAAAAGAGAAGAATTAGCTGGGTAGAAAGGCAAAATGAGCAATTGTAAGTACACAGTGCTATATAATATGATGATTGCAATATATTAAATGGATAAAAAAATTGACGGGAGGAGGAGGAGGAGTGCCTCTTAAAACCAAGTAGAATATTGTGTTTTACATATTCATTTTATCTTTATCATCTCTATTTGTGCACTGGAGATATATTATAGGAACCATCTGGAACTAGAGATTTTCATTTTCCCTAGGCAGTTTTTGCATAAAGTACAAAGATAGTATTTTAACAATTCTATAAAAAGTCTCACAACGCTAACATTTTCAGGCAATGTTTTAGGCAAAAGATGCAATTAGTGAGCTTGACTTTAATAGAATGTTGGGCACCAATATGTTAATGCTTTGGCAACTGCTGTCTCAAAGAGCTCAATCTGGAACCAGGCCCTTTAGGCAGCAGTAACCATAAAAAAGGCAGTAATTGCATCATAGCTGCTTCACAACAACTGCCTGTTCTTTACTATTTCCATGAATGCAGCCCGGGACATGTGTGCATCTCACAACTTTTATTTTGAATTACGGATACATAAAATATCATCATACGCACTGCTCGAGGCATAGCAATGCTCCTACCGAATGCTGCACGTCACAGCATGTGTTATCCAAAGCTCATAAGTCACAGTAGAAAGCTTGTGTGCCCTTGATATTCATTGTGGAAGGAAGAGGAGGAAAAGGGGACTGTAGATTATCACGTCAAAATTTACGATCAGTTTAGTGATACCTTATATTTGATTGAACTTATAAGAAGCTTCTCCTATGTCTCCCATAGGGTTCTGTAAACTCCTGGTAGATAGGAACATATTTATGTTTATGTGCTTTGTAATCAGTGATCAGAAATAAATGTATGTTCAAAAAATGTTCTATGGAATATTATTTTATAAAATTAAGCCATATTCATTGGTAAGACATTAGAAAAGTAGTAGAGTAAGTTGAAGACATTTGCATTCCATATTAAATAGTATATAAACGTTATTGCCATCTTAATATTGAACCATTTTACCACATTGGAAAATCTCACAGCAAAGAAGGCTGCAGGTTCGGGGGAACGCTTGCATTAGTTTAAAAAGTGCTACTTCTAGATTGCGGGTACTTTACTTTGACCGCTAGGACAGAAATATTTAAAGAGCTTACCCAGGACTGTACTTTTTTTTTTACTGTGGGTCTAACAGGGAGGTAGAGACACCTGTCTGTTCTACCCAGCGCAGATCTCTGACGGCACAGAGCGGTCACTGATCGATCCTTCCGGTGATTCTACGGCTTACACTGACATCATGTCGGCAGAGCAGCGGCTTCTCTTCTGCTATGCTCTGTTGATGAGGCATGTCTACCAATGTCATGCTGATTGACAGCTGTCTCCCCTTTGCTTAAATGCAGGGAGCCGGCTGCCAATCAGCATGACGTCGGCAATCACGACCCATCAACAGAGCAGCCCGGAAGAAGAAGATCTGCTCTGATCTGGTCTGTGGAGCAACTGAATCCCCGGCAGAAACAGTCAGTGACCGCTCAGAGCCAGCTTCGGATAGAACAGGCAGGTAGTTGCTAACCACCTGACTGTTAGTTTTTCCACTCGTACTAAAAAAAATTATTTAGTCCTGGATAAACCCTTTAATCAGCACAAACTTACAGATGTCACTGATCATGGAAAACCTGGAAGTGATGATTATAATAATGATAATGATACAATGATATAGGTATTTATTTTATTATTTATGTTTTGTTATTTATATTGCTCTGCTTAGCTTACAGGTAAAAAAAAAATTGACTGCTGCATAGAGATGTGCAAATTTAGACGACTGGAACTGAATTTTGCTTGAATTTTGCAAAAATAAGGATTCTCCAAAATATGTACTAATATGGAGTAATATAAAAAGAGGCAGAGATCCTACACATTTTGAGCATCTTACCTTCTCTTAATCATGGCATGTCATGGTATAGTGCAGCATCTTTTACTCAGTTTACCAGCACGCCATCTACATAGTGTCACCTATGCTGGATATTGCACCATTTTCCCAATACTTTATAACTAGTGTTGAGCGATACCGTCCGATACTTGAAAGTATCGGTATCGGAAAGTATCGGCCGATACCGGCAAAGTATCGGATCTAATCCGATACCGATACCCGATACCAATACAAGTCAATGGGACTCATGTATCGGACGGTATTCCTGATGGTTCCCAGGGTCTGAAGGAGAGGAAACTCTCCTTCAGGCCCTGGGAACCATATTAATGTGTAAAATAAAGAATTAAAATAAAAAATATTGCTATACTCACCTCTCCGACGCAGCCTGGACTTCAGCGAGGGAACCGGCAGCGTTGTTTGCTTAAAATTCGCGCTTTAACTTCCTTACTTGAAGTCCCGGCTTGTGATTGGTCGTGCGCCGCCCATGTGACCGTGACGCGACCAATCACAGCAAGCCGTGACGTAATTTTAGGTCCTTCAGGATTTTAAAATTACGTTCCGGCGTTGTGATTGGTTGCGTCGCGGTCACATGGGCGACGCGACCAATCACAAGCCGTGACGTCACGGGAGGCAGGAGACGCGTGCATTTTAAAATGCGCGCGTGTCCTGCCTCCCGTGACGTCACGGCTTGTGATTGGTCGCGTCGCCCATGTGACCGCGACGCAACCAATCACAACGCCGGAACGTAATTTTAAAATCCTGAAGGACCTAAAATTACGTCACGGCTTGCTGTGATTGGTCACGTCGCGGTCACATGGGCGGTGCGCGACCAATCACAAGCCGGGACTTCAAGTAAGGAAGTTAAAGCGCGAATTTTAAGCAAACAACGCTGCCGGTTCCCTCGGTAAGGTGCAGGCTGCGTCGGAGAGGTGAGTATAGCAATATTTTTTATTTTAATTCTTTATTTTACACATTAATGTTGTTTCGATACCGATACCCGATACCACAAAAGTATCGGATCTCGGTATCGGAATTCCGATACAGCAAATATCGGCCGATACCCGATACTTGCGGTATCGGAATGCTCAACACTATTTATAACCCGAAAGAACCAATACTCTTCAGACATTGTGCAGAGAAGACTGGGGAGTTCAACAAGTTCTGTGTCCCCTTCAAATAGCTGATCGGTGGGGTGGGGTGAGAAGAGTCAGGGGTCCACCGATCTAATATAAATGACCTGGTCCAAGAATAGATCATCAATTTTCTGATCCTTGAAAATGAAAATCTCTTTTAATGATTGATAATGTGACAGCTGTCATGCTGAGCTATAGGAAGCAAGGGGAATAAGAAGGGCACATACAGTGATTGGCAAAGGCCCACCACTAAGGCCATGTGCACACGTTCAGTATTTTTTGCGTTTTTTTCGCGTTTTTTCGCTATAAAAATGTGATAAAAACGCGAAAAAAACGCTAACATATGCCTCCTATTATTTACAGTGTATTCCGCATTTTTTGTGCAAATGTTGCATTTTTTTACAGGAAAAAATCGCATCGCGGAAAAAAAAGCAACATGTTCATTAAAAATGCGGAATTGCGGGGATTCCGCACACCTAGGAGTGCATTGATCTGCTTACTTCCCGCACGGGGCTGTGCACACCATGCGGGAAGTAAGCAGATTATGTGCGGTTGGTACCCAGGGTGGAGGAGAGGAGACTCTCCTCCACGGACTGGGCACCATATAATTGGTAAAAATAAAAGAATTAAAATAAAAAATAGTGATATACTCACCTTCGATGGCCTCCGGAGTCTTCCCGCCTCTCCGGTGCATGCTGCCGCTTCGGTTCCTATAGCTGGTGTGCGGTGAAGGACCTGCGATGACGTTGCGGTCTTGTGATTGGTCGCGAGACCGGTCGTGTGACCGCTCACGTGACCGCGACATCATGGAAGGTCCTGCACACACACATCATCTATAGGAACGGAAGCCACTGCGGAGATCCGCTGTCTGCAGGTGAGTATAACCATTTTTTTTATTTTTTTTTATTATTTTTAAACATTCTATCTTTTACTATAGATGCTGCATAGGCTAATTACGCTTGCAAAATGCTAAAAAAACGTGAAAAAAACGTGAAAAAAAAACGCAAAAAAAAATGCGGATTTCTTGCAGAAAATTTCCGGTTTTCTTCAGGAAATTTCTGCAAGAAATCCTGACGTGTGCACATACCCTAAGAGTAATTCTTGGGGCCTACTGTTCAGCTATATGCAAAAATAACCTGACCCTAGTAAACAAATTTACTTTTGCGTCTATGTAATATTAATTTAGCTAACTTGTTTATTGAATGATATGATGATACTTTTTTCTGCACTACTCTTTAGCGCTTCTTCACAGAGGCCTACCGGAGGATTCTCCTTTTCTCCTGTTGGCCAGTCCAAGGCTGGGCACATATGAAACCTGGGCACATATGAAACTGGGCACCAAGAGAGCTTAATTACTCCAGGTAGCAGTTTCTTCTCTTTCAGGGAATAAGGTTCCCTCCAGGTAGCAGTTTCTTCTCTTTCAGGGAATAAGGTTCCCTTGCGTGTTACATTAGTGATGAGCGAGTATTCTCGTTGCTCGGGTGGTGTCTGGGTATTTATGACTGCTCGGAGATTTAGTTTTCCTTGCCGCAGATAGGTGATTTGCGGCTACTAGACAGCTTGATTACATGTGAGCATTCCCTAGCAACCAGGCAACCCCCCACATGTACTCAGCCTGGCTAGCAGCCGTAAATCATCCAGCTGAGGCAAGGAAAATTAAATCTCCGAGCAGTCATAAATACTTGGAGATCACCCGAGCGTGCTTGGGAAAACCCGAGCAACGAGTCCACCCGCTCATCACTGCTCTACATGCTTTTATGACCAATATGAATATGCTAATACAATTGAAGGTATGAGTCACCAAAGCTTCTATTAAACCAGGTAAGTCATTTCAAAGACTATGACTACTTTTTTTTCTGCTATTTACACAGCACTTTGTAGCGCACTTGTATTCATCTCACAGCCATTGTTAGTCTTATTACCATTCCCAGGAAGAAAGGGCTGCATTTTCTCTTATAATTATGGGAGGACAATCACAGGTCATAAACATGTTTTACGAATGCGCCGCCACAAAGAAGGTGCACACATATTACCGTTGATTGCTTTAGAGATTGGGATACGGAGGGCATAGAAGAATTACTGTTTAAAGTACTTGATAGGAGAAATAAAAAATCAAATGTAGTTTTTATAGCTCGTACATCCTCCATGTCAGCCTTTCAATTGGCAATATATTGTAAATTAAAACATGAAAAGACAGAAAGGCTAGAATGTGAAAAATTACTTCGGCTCATCCTAATAACGTGAAAGTGATTACGAAGCATTAACCAATGTCTATTTCTTGTAAAACAGAAAGAATCTAGGATTCAGCTGATTGTCCCTGAAGGCTTTTTTTCCCCGGGCCCTGATGCTTCTTACAATAGTGCTGATACGGGAGATGGGCTTTTGTGAAAGTGGAAAATGCAATACAAAGTTCTCTGAAATTTAATTTAGAGCTGGTGTTTAATATTATTCTGCAATGTGCATTGTTTCATATTGAAATTGTTAAAGCCTTGTAATTATAGCCCTAAGCCTTTTAACAAACACAATGTGACCTCACATCTTATGAAGTACGGGATCTGTACTACTGAATGCATCTCATTTTATTTCGTTTACCTGTAGCATGGGGTAATGTAGTGACATGCATATATATATATAAACCAGAGATTAAACTAAACCACTAAACATAATATAAAAATAAGAATGACCGAAGATAAAGTGGATCGGTCACCAGATTACATAATATAAACTACATTATTACATAGATCTCTTAGACTTAAAGAATGGCTGCAATATACTGATATGACGATGAACAGATTATGAGTCCTGGACTCTTAAAATGCAAATTTTAATATGAGGCAGGAAAACTTTCAAAAATTGATTCAATTGCCATTTTGAACTGAATTTTAAAAGTAAGTACACCCGCCTTACAATGCTACAATCAAAGCAACTTGCCGTGCCAAGAATAAGATCAGATAGATGAAGGGGTTAAAGTGGATATATCATCCGCGCTGCTGAATAAGGTGAATAAGCGCAGGCCATGTCCACATTAACCCTTTCATCTCTCTACAGTCGGTCACTTGCTGACCCGTGGATCTGCTGCAGCGGATATCTCTATTTGCTATATTGATAGCTTCATCTGGTAAGTATAATCTAACCATATTATCTCACTCTATATCAGATAAGACCCTATTTGCGCTGATCTCTCCAGCAGTATTTCCTAATAAGGGTATCGTTACACAAAACGATTTACCAACGATCACGACCAGCGATACGACCTGGCCGTGATCGTTGGTAAGTCGTTGTGTGGTCGCTGGGGAGCTGTCACACAGACAGCTCTCCAGCGACCAACGATGCCGAAGGCCCCGGGTAACCAGGGTAAACATAAACGCTGGTTACCAGCGTAAACGTAAAATAAAAAAAACACATACTCACATTCCGGTGCCTGCGTCCGCTTCCCTGCACTCCTCCTGCATCCTGTGTAAGCGCCGGCCAAAGCAGAGCGGTGACGTCACCGCTGTGCTCTGCTTTCACTTTACGGCCGGCGCTCACAGTCAGTGCAGGGAAGCAGACGGCCAGGGACCTGACGGACACTGGAATGTAAGTATGTACTGTTTGGTTTTTTTTACATTTACGATGGTAACCAGGGTAAACATCGGGTTACTAAGCGCGGCCCTGCGCTTAGTAACCCGATGTTTACCCTGGTTACAAGCGAACGCATCGCTGGATCGGTGTCACACACACCGATCCAGCGATGACAGCGGGAGATCCAGCGACGAAATAAAGTTTCAAACGATCTGCTATGACGTACGATTCTCAGCGGGGTCCCTGATCGCTGCTGCGTGTCAGACACAGCGATATCGTATGGATATCGCTGGAACGTCACGGATCGTGCCGTCGTAGCGATCAAAGTGCCACTGTGAGACGGTACCCTAAGAATAAAGGTACCTTCACACTAAACGATATCGCTAGCGATCCGTGACGTTGCAGCGTCCTGGCTAGCGATATCGTTTAGTTTGACACGCAGCAGCGATCAGGATCCTGCTGTGATGTCGCTGGTCGTTGAACAAAGTTCAGAACTTTATTTGGTCGTCAGACCGGCGTGTATCGTCGTGTTTGACACCAAAAGCAACGATACCAGCGATGTTTTACACTGGTAACCAGGGTAAACATCGGGTTACTAAGCGCAGGGCCGCGCTTAGTAACCCGATGTTTACCCTGGTTACCAGCGTAAAATGTAAAGAAAACAAACAGTACATACTCACCTTCGCGTCCCTCGCCGTCCGCTTCCCACACTGACTGAGCGCCGTAAAGTGAAAGTGAAAGTACAGCACAGCGGTGACGTCACTGCTCTGCTGTTAGGGCCGGCGCTCAGTCAGTGCAGGAAGCGGACGCCGAGGGACGCGAATGTAAGTATGTACTGTTTGTTTTTTTTACATTTTACGCTGGTAACCAGGGTAAACATCGGGTTACTAAGCGCGGCCCTGCGCTTAGCAACCCAATGTTTACCCTGGTTACCTGGGGGCCTCGGCATCGTTGGTCGCTGGAGAGCGGTGTCATGGTTCCCAATGGCAAGGGAACGTAAGAAACATATAAATAACGAACGAGCTCTCGGGTGATGGAAACTCGAGTTGACCGTGAGCTAAATCTACCACACAACTAATAGTAGCCAGGGAGCATACCTACGGCTTCCTAAATGCCACGCGCCAGCCGGAGGACTAACTAAGCCTGGTAGAGGAAGAAACAGACCTGGCTTACCTCTAGGGAAATACCCCAAAAGATGATAGCAGCCCCCCACATGTAATAACGGTGAAATAAGAGGAAAAGACATACACAGTATGAAAGTAGATTTAGCAAAGAGAGGTCCACTTACTAGATAGCAGAAGGATACAAAAGAGGACTTCACGGTCAACTGAAAACCCTTTCAAAAAACCATCCTGAAATTACTTTAAGACTCCTGTGTCAACTCATGACACAGGAGTGGCAATTTCAGCCCGCAAGAGCTTCCAGCTACAGAGAATTACAAAAACTGCAAACTGGAGTAAAGATACAAAACAAAAGGACAAAGTCCACTTAGCTGATCAGCAGACTAGTAGCAGGAACATGCAACCGAAGGCTCTGGTTACAATGATGACCGGCAAGGAAATGACTGGAGAGCAAGGCTAAATAGGAAACTCCCAAACGCTGATGGAAGCAGGTGAACAGAAGAAGCAAAGTGCAAACAAGTCACCAGTACCACCAGCAACCACCAGGGGAGCCCAAAAAGCGGATACACAACAGTACCCTCCCCTTAAGGAGGGGGCACCGAACCCTCACAAGAACCGCCAGGGCGATCTGGATGAGCCCTATGAAAGGCACGAACCAAATCCAAATATTCACGGAAAATATCATGCATTAAGGACTGAAAGACAGAAGGTGCATTAGAAAGGCCGAAAGGCATTACCAAATACTCAAAATGGCCCTCAGGCGTATTAAATGCGGTTTTCCACTCATCCCCCTGCTTAATTCGCACCAAATTATACGCCCCACGAAGATCAATCTTAGAGAACCACTTAGCCCCCCTTATGCAAGCAAACAAATCAGTCATCAAAGGCAACGGATACTGATATTTGACTGTAATTTTATTCAGGAGTCGATAATCAATACAAGGCCTCAGAGAGCCATCCTTTTTAGAGACAAAGAAAAAACCGGCTCCTAAAGGTGATGAAGAAGGACGAATATGTCCCTTTTCCAGGGACTCCTTAATATACTCGCGCATAGCAGCATGTTCAGGTACAGATAGGTTAAACAAATGACCCTTTGGAAATTTACTGCCAGGAATCAGATCTATGGCGCAATCACAATCCCTGTGAGGAGGGAGTGAACCAATCTTAGGCTCTTCAAAAACATCACGATAATCAGACAAAAATGCCGGAATCTCAGATGGAATAGATGACGAAATGGGCACCATAGGAGTGTCCCCATGAGCCCCCCGACATCCCCAGCTTAACACAGACATAGCTTTCCAGTCAAGGACTGGGTTATGAGACTGTAACCATGGTAATCCAAGCACCAAAACATCATGTAAATTGTACAACACAAGGAAGCGAATCACCTCCTGATGGTCTGGAGTCATACGCATAGTCACTTGCGTCCAGAACTGTGGTTTATTACAAGCCAAAGGTGTAGAATCAATACCCTTCAGAGGTATAGGGACTTCCAGAGGCTCTAAATCAAACCCACAGCGCCTGGCAAAGGACCAGTCCATAAGACTCAGAGCGGCGCCAGAGTCCACATAGGCATCCACGGTAATAACTGATAATGAACAAATCAAGGTTACAGACAAAATAAATTTGGACTGTAAAGTGCCAATTGAAATAGACTTGTCAACCTTCCTAGTACGTTTAGAGCATGCCGATATAACATGAGCAGAATCACCACAATAGAAGCATAACCCATTTTTACGCCTATAATTCTGCCGCACGCTTCTGGACATAATTCTGTCACATTGCATTTTCTCTGGCGTCTCTTCAGAAGATACCGCCAAATGGTGCACGGATTTGCGCTCCCGCAAACGCCGATCAATCTGAATTGCCATTGTCATGGACTCATTCAGACCTGTAGGCGCAGGGAACCCGACCATAACATCTTTAACGGCATCAGAAAGGCCCTCTCTGAAATTTGCCGCTAAGGCGCACTCATTCCACTGAGTAAGCACAGACCATTTACGAAATTTTTGGCAGTATATCTCAGCTTCATCTTGCCCTTGAGATAGGGCTATCAAAGCTTTTTCAGCTTGAATCTCCAAATTAGGTTCCTCATAAAGCAACCCTAAAGCCAGGAAAAACGCATCCACATTGAGCAACGCAGGATCCCCTGGTGCCAATGAAAATGCCCAATTTTGAGGGTCACCTCGCAGCAAAGAAATTACAATCTTAACCTGCTGGACAGGATCTCCTGAGGAGTGAGGTCTGAGAGAAAGGAATAATTTACAATTATATTTGAAATTCAGAAACCGAGATCTATCTCCGGAAAACACCTCTGGTGTAAGGATTTTAGGTTCAGAAATAGGAGTATGCATAACAAAATCTTGTAAATTTTGAACCTTCCTAGCAAGATTATTTAAACCTGCAGCCAAACTCTGAGGATCCATCTTTAAACAGGTGAGCTCAGAGCCATTCAAGGATTATAAGGAGAGAAAGGCAAAGGCAGTAATTAGAGCTGAAATACAACTGATCCAACTATGGAGCAAGCATAGGGAAAAAGAAAAAAAAAAAATTTACAGACTTCCTTTTTCTCTCCTTTCTTCTGCCAATAAGTTTAACACATGGCCGGTCATACTGTCATGGTTCCCAATGGCAAGGGAACATAAGAAACATAAATAACGAACGAGCTCTCGGGTGATGGAAACTCGAGTTGACCGTGAGCTAAATCTACCACACAACTAATAGTAGCCAGGGAGCATACCTACGGCTTCCTAAATGCCACGCGCCAGCCGGAGGACTAACTAAGCCTGGTAGAGGAAGAAACAGACCTGGCTTACCTCTAGGGAAATACCCCAAAAGATGATAGCAGCCCCCCACATGTAATAACGGTGAAATAAGAGGAAAAGACATACACAGTATGAAAGTAGATTTAGCAAAGAGAGGTCCACTTACTAGATAGCAGAAGGATACAAAAGAGGACTTCACGGTCAACTGAAAACCCTTTCAAAAAACCATCCTGAAATTACTTTAAGACTCCTGTGTCAACTCATGACACAGGAGTGGCAATTTCAGCCCGCAAGAGCTTCCAGCTACAGAGAATTACAAAAACTGCAAACTGGAGTAAAGATACAAAACAAAAGGACAAAGTCCACTTAGCTGATCAGCAGACTAGTAGCAGGAACATGCAACCGAAGGCTCTGGTTACAATGATGACCGGCAAGGAAATGACTGGAGAGCAAGGCTAAATAGGAAACTCCCAAACGCTGATGGAAGCAGGTGAACAGAAGAAGCAAAGTGCAAACAAGTCACCAGTACCGCCAGCAACCACCAGGGGAGCCCAAAAAGCGGATACACAACAGAGCGGTCTGTGTGACAGCTCTCCAGCGATCAAACAGCGACGCTGCAGCGATCAGCATCGTTGTCGCTATCGCTGCAGCGTCGCTTAATGTGAAGGTACCTTAAGATCAGCACTGCCAATGCAAGCCTTGTCTTTCAACTAAGGAGTTTAGAAGATACTATTGTATGATTGATCCTCTAGTGATAACTGTCAGACAGCTCAAATGTTATTTTTTTTAACTCAATATTTATTAGAATTTGGAGCCCTATTTTTGTTAATGTGTAGTATGTGCCCCATAAAGGTAACAATAAAAACAACAACTTGTCATTAGTGTTGAGCATTCCGATGCTGCAAGTATCGGGTATCGGCCGATACTTGCTGTATCGGAATTCCGATACCGGGATTCCGATACTCTTGTGGTATCGGGTATCGGGTATCGCAACAACATTAATGTTAAAATGTGTAAAAGAGAGAATTAAAATAAAAAATATCGCTATACTCACCTCTCCGACGCAGCCGGGACTTCAGCGAGGGAACCGGCAGCGTTGTTTGTTTAAAATTCGCTCTATTACTTGGTTACGTGAATTCCCGGCTTGTGATTGGTCAGGTCGGCCACGTTGCCGGGACGCGGACCAATCACAGCAAGCCGTGACGAAATTACGTCACGGCTTGCTGTGATTGGTCCGCGTCCCGGCAATATGGCCGCCCTGACCAATCACAAGCCGTGACGTCACGGGAGGCTGGACACGCGCCCATTTTAAAATGAGCGCGTCCAGCCTCCCGGCTTGTGATTGGTTGACCGCGGCGCAACCAATCACAAGCCGTGACGTCACGGGAGGCTGGACACGCGCCCATTTTAAAATGAGCGCGTCCAGCCTCCCGGCTTGTGATTGGTTGACCGCGGCGCAACCAATCACAAGCCGTGACGTCACGGGAGGCTGGACACGCGCCCATTTTAAAATGAGCGCGTCCAGCCTCCCGGCTTGTGATTGGTTGACCGCGGCGCAACCAATCACAAGCCGTGACGTCACGGGAGGCTGGACACGCGCCCATTTTAAAATGAGCGCGTGTCCAGCCTCCCGTGACGTCACGGCTTGTGATTGGTCAGGGTGGCCATATTGCCGGGACGCGGACCAATCACAGCAAGCCGTGACGTAATTTCGTCACGGCTTGCTGTGATTGGTCCGCGTCCCGGCAACATGGCCGACCTGACCAATCACAAGCCGGGAATTCACGTAACCAAGTAATAGCGCGAATTTTAAACAAACAACGCTGCCGGTTCCCTCGCTGAAGTCCCGGCTGCGTCGGAGAGGTGAGTATAGCGATATTTTTTATTTTAATTCTTTCTTTTACACATTTATATGGTTCCCAGGGCCTGAAGGAGAGTTTCCTCTCCTTCAGACCCTGGGAACCATCAGGAATACCGTCCAATACATGAGTCCCATTGACTTGTATTGGTATCGGGTATCGGTATCGGATTGGATCCGATATTTTGCCGGTATCGGCCGATACTTTCCGATACCGATACTTTCAAGTATCGGACGGTATCGCTCAACACTACTTGTCATACAAAAAAAAGTCCTTAAAAAGCTGCAAGGGTTAAAAAAAAATTGTAGAGCTTTAATTGTGACCACACTAAATCTAATTATTAAAGCACCACTCCAGCATTTTTTACGCCTTTAGTGATATACGTAATCCATATCCCCTGCCCCAAGTAAAACATTGGTGTGATCTGGCAGGTTACAACTAAGGGAAAATGACCTTAGTGGCGCCGACAACAGAAGACTATGCCGCCGCTTCGGTCATCTTCTGCTAGCTGCAACCTGTCAGATCACTCCACAGTTTGCTAGACGAGCTGGAGGTCACTTCTCAGTGTAAGTGTACGAGAGCCAAAACAAGGCGAGAATGAGTTCATTACAGTAAGAGCTTGTGATGGTTACCTCTGACTTCTGGTCATTCAAAAGCTGTGGTCACAAGATGGCAGTGTGGGATCAGAATGGCGCCAATCAGAGCAAAAGATGGTGACTGGTATGCATAGTACTGGAGGCAGGAAGCATGCATTATTGACACCATTTCAGCAGTGACATTTAAAAAAAAATGCTGAAATGGTGCTCTAACAAAAATTGTTTTTAATCATAAACAACTTTGGGAATTTGATATCGCCATAATTGTAAAAACCTGCGCTAAATAAGTTTATTATATGTCAATTTCACGTGGAGAACAGGGCAAAAACAAATCCACAACGTTCAAGTGCGCAATTAATTAGTTTGCATTTACTGTAATTGATCTTTTCTCTGGTCAAGAAGATAAAAATCTTCTTGAACAGGAGCTCCTCTCTATAACCCAGATTTTGCTTAAAGTGAACCTGTCAGCAGGATTGTGCTAAGGGCTACAGGCATTGTCAGACTGGCAGTCTTAAACTGATTAAAATGATACTTGGGGTGAAGAAACCCATCTTTTGGTTCTTGTGTAATTAATGTTAGCAGTTTTCAGTTAATGAGATGCCCGTGCTCCGGGGAGGGTCTTATCTTACTGCTCTAAGCCAGAGAAACCAAGGAAAGACCTGACTACAAGCCACCCCGAAGCACAAACATGTTCCTCAACATAGAGATACACTGTGCTTCGGGGTGGCCTGGGGGCAGGTCTTTCCTTGGTTTCTCTGGCTTAGAGCAATAAGATAAGACCCTCCCCGGAGCATAGGTATCTCATTAACTGAAAACTGCTAACATTAATTACACAAGAACCAAAAGATGGGTTTCTTCACCCCAAATATCATTTTAATCAGTTTAACACTGCCAACCTGACAATTCCTGTAGTTTACTTAGCAGAATCCTGCTGACAGGTTCGCTTTAATGATCAGCAACAACTTTCATGCTTCCATTTCCTTCCATATCTAACAACTGCAAATTCATTGGTGCATGTTGTCCCATGGTATCCAGTGTTTCAGTATCGCCTAGAAATATTAGCATGGAGCTCTTATACAAGAAACACTATTTATTAACTTTTTTATATGCATTTATTTGCTATATTATCCTTTTTCCTTAATTTATTTATATGCACCTAGAATTTATTGGATTTTAATGTATATAACGTTAGACGCAAACTTGAAACTTATCTCACAAGTAACAATTTCTGAAGGTAATTTTCCTTCACATTAAATCACTGAAATATAAATCTCAGGTCTTTACTTTATCTGGAGCTGATAGATCGATTCTCATTTGTGCACTGAAAAATAGAATAAAGGCAAAAAGGTGATCCACAATAGTGAAGATCAGAGTTGAGCGACTTTCATTTTTTTAAGATCGAGTCGGGTTTTGTGAAACCCGATTTTGTCCAGAGTCGAGTCGAGTGCAGTCGGCCGATTATCGCTAAAAGTCGGGGATCGACCGAAACACGAAACCCAATGCAAGTCAATGGGGAAGCATAGTCGGCAGTGAGTGGAGGCCAGGAAAACACCTACAGTGCCCATTTTAATGCCAAAAACATCCATTCTTGTTTCTGAAGCTTGTCAATCTTAATTAACTTTATAATAATAGTTGGGCATAGGGAATTGGGGGTCATTTGGCAAAAGTTGTGGGGGGAGTAGGGCTGGCTCAAGTTTTTCGTGGGCCCAGGAAATGCGGACTACGTCACGTCGGTGTTGCAGGGAAAGGTAAGTATTTCAACGTTGCAAGTGCTGTGATCCTGAGCAAGCAGGGGGGGCCCACTCGTTCGCATTGGCACTGGCACAGGGCCCCTCAAAGTACGGCGGTGTGTTTGCATGGCGGGGGCGCCTCCCACCAGCAGCGACACTTTTGCGTACTCTGAGGGGCCCTGTGCCAGTGACGTCGCCAACGAGTATGCCCCCCCACCTGATGAAGGAACCTGCACTTTCATCTGCACCTTCCTCTCTGTCCCTGTGTAAGGTGGTATAACATGCGGGAAGGGGAACCTTACTTTCAGCAGGGTCAGATTCTGGCTGTGTAGAGTATAAGGGGAATGTAGTGGTCTAGGTCAATGTACCAGCAGACTCATCTAGCAGTGGCTGGGCAATGGGCAGGATGAGGAGGAAACAGATATAGGGCCAAAGAATAAAGTAGGCTAAATGCAGTTCAAAATTGGTAACAGGACTAAACAGGCGGCATTGCTTTGTTCAGTGGAGTAGCAAACCCAAGAGCAGCAGACACTGTTTCAAGGGCCTAACCACACTAGTAGGCCAAATGCAGTTTAATATCTGATAGTATAGGGCGAAAGCCAGAATGTGGAAGCTCAGCTTTGTTCAGTTGAGGACAACACCAGGCAGGGGCAGACAGATACCTTTAGTAGGCCGGAACAGCCAATTTTTTAAAAAAACAGCAGTTATTAAGAGGCAGAAGGTAGAAGCTCAGCTTTATTCAGTTGAGGACAACACCAGGCAGGGGCAGACCCCTTTAGTAGGCCGGAACAGCCAATTGCATTTTTAAAAATGGTAATTTGGAACAGAAGGTTGAAGCACAGCTTTATTCAGTTGCAGCTTCTTGGCAATAATATAAAGAAGACGAGACAGGACAACACTCGTTGGATGCCATATCTGTGTTTTCACTGGAAAAAAAACTGTCAGTTAACTACTTGTAGGAGAAAGTTTTTGTAGCTGGAGGCCACTTTTTGTATTGTACCAGTTTTTTGTTGTATGTTTGGAACTGAAGGTTGAAGCACAGCTTTATTCAGTTGAGGACAACACCAGGCAGGGGCAGACAGACACCTTTAGTAGGCCGGAACAGCCAATTGCATTTTTAAAAATGGTAATTTGGAACTGAAGGTTGAAGCTCAGCTTTATTCAGTTGAGGACAACACCAGGCAGGGGCAGACAGACACCTTTAGTAGGCTGGAACAGCCAATTGCATTTTTAAAAATGGTAATTTGGAACAGAAGGTTGAAGCACAGCTTTATTCAGTTGCAGCTTCTTGGCAATAATATAAAGAAGACGAGACAGGACAACACTCGTTGGATGCCATATCTGTGTTTTCACTGGAAAAAAAACTGTCAGTTAACTACTTGTAGGAGAAAGTTTTTGTAGCTGGAGGCCACTTTTTGTATTGTACCAGTTTTTTGTTGTATGTTTGGAACTGAAGGTTGAAGCACAGCTTTATTCAGTTGAGGACAACACCAGGCAGGGGCAGACAGACACCTTTAGTAGGCCGGAACAGCCAATTGCATTTTTAAAAATGGTAATTTGGAACTGAAGGTTGAAGCTCAGCTTTATTCAGTTGCAGCTTCTTGGCAATAATATAAAGAAGACGAGACAGGACAACACTCGTTGGATGCCATATCTGTGTTTTCACTGGAAAAAAAACTGTCAGTTAACTACTTGTAGGAGAAAGTTTTTGTAGCTGGAGGCCACTTTTTGTATTGTACCAGTTTTTTGTTGTATGTTTGGAACTGAAGGTTGAAGCTCAGCTTTATTCAGTTGAGGACAACACCAGGCAGGGGCAGACAGACATCTTTAGTAGGCCGGAACAGCCAATTGCATTTTTAAAAATGGTAATTTGGAACTGAAGGTTGAAGCTCAGCTTTATTCAGTTGAGGACAACACCAGGCAGGGGCAGACAGACACCTTTAGTAGGCCGGAACAGCCAATTGCATTTTTAAAAATGGTAATTTGGAACAGAAGGTTGAAGCACAGCTTTATTCAGTTGCAGCTTCTTGGCAATAATATAAAGAAGACGAGACAGGACAACACTCGTTGGATGCCATATCTGTGTTTTCACTGGAAAAAAAACTGTCAGTTAACTACTTGTAGGAGAAAGTTTTTGTAGCTGGAGGCCACTTTTTATATTGTACCAGTTTTTTGTTGTATGTTTGGAACTGAAGGTTGAAGCACAGCTTTATTCAGTTGAGGACAACACCAGGCAGGGGTAGACAGACACCTTTAGTAGGCCGGAACAGCCAATTGCATTTTTAAAAATGGTAATTTGGAACTGAAGGTTGAAGCTCAGCTTTATTCAGTTGAGGACAACACCAGGCAGGGGCAGACAGACACCTTTAGTAGGCCGGAACAGCCAATTGCATTTTTAAAAATGGTAATTTGGAACAGAAGGTTGAAGCACAGCTTTATTCAGTTGCAGCTTCTTGGCAATAATATAAAGAAGACGAGACAGGACAACACTCGTTGGATGCCATATCTGTGTTTTCACTGGAAAAAAAACTGTCAGTTAACTACTTGTAGGAGAAAGTTTTTGTAGCTGGAGGCCACTTTTTGTATTGTACCAGTTTTTTGTTGTATGTTTGGAACTGAAGGTTGAAGCTCAGCTTTATTCAGTTGAGGACAACACCAGGCAGGGGCAGACAGACACCTTTAGTAGGCCGGAACAGCCAATTGCATTTTTAAAAATGGTAATTTGGAACTGAAGGTTGAAGCACAGCTTTATTCAGTTGCAGCTTCTTGGCAATAATATAAAGAAGACGAGACAGGACAACACTCGTTGGATGCCATATCTGTGTTTTCACTGGAAAAAAAACTGTCAGTTAACTACTTGTAGGAGAAAGTTTTTGTAGCTGGAGGCCACTTTTTGTATTGTACCAGTTTTTTGTTGTATGTTTGGAACTGAAGGTTGAAGCACAGCTTTATTCAGTTGAGGACAACACCAGGCAGGGGCAGACAGACACCTTTAGTAGGCCGGAACAGCCAATTGCATTTTTAAAAATGGTAATTTGGAACTGAAGGTTGAAGCACAGCTTTATTCAGTTGCAGCTTCTTGGCAATAATATAAAGAAGACGAGACAGGACAACACTCGTTGGATGCCATATCTGTGTTTTCACTGGAAAAAAAACTGTCAGTTAACTACTTGTAGGAGAAAGTTTTTGTAGCTGGAGGCCACTTTTTGTATTGTACCAGTTTTTTGTTGTATGTTTGGAACTGAAGGTTGAAGCTCAGCTTTATTCAGTTGAGGACAACACCAGGCAGGGGCAGACACCTTTAGAAGGACGGAGAAGCCAATTTTTTTAAAAACAGCAGTTAATCAGAGCCAGAAGGTAGAAGCTCAGCTTTATTCAGTTGAGGCCAACTTGAATTAGGGACTGCAGACAGACTTTGCAGGCTGTCCCCTGTGTGGACCATGCATCCAATACATTAACCCATTGAGCCACAAAGGACACGTAACCTTCCGTGGCCAGGCCTACAGGTCCATGTGTCTGTTGTCAGGTATACGTTTGGACTGACAAATTGACAGAATGCAAGGACAATGCGGTCTTTAACATGCAGGTGGAGGGGTGGGATGGCTTTTCTCGCAAAAGAATTGTCAACTGGGTAGCTCATAGCGTGGTATATCGTAGTTCATCCTGGCTTTATTAATATTAAATTAAATTAAAAAATAGGCTCTATGCACTTTATAATTGGTTCCAGGGGTACACGGGCAGCAGTGGTCTGGTCAGTGGAGGCCTAGTGGAAGGAGGGAGCGCAGAAAGGCTTCGAAGGCCTAACATAATTAAATTGGGCTGGCTGTAGGCACTTTATTATTAGTTACAGGGGTACACGGGCAGCAGTGGTCTGGTCAGTGGAGGCTTAGTGGAAGGAGGGACCGCAGACAGGCTTCAAAGGCCTAACATAATTAAATTGGGCTGGCTGTAGGCACTTTATTATTAGTTACAGGGGTACACGGGCAGCAGTGGTCTGGTCAGTGGAGGCCTAGTGGAAGGAGGGACCGCAGACAGGCTTCCAAGGCCTAACATAATTAAATTGGGCTGGCTGTAGGCACTTTATTATTAGTTACAGGGGTACACGGGCAGCAGTGGTCTGGTCAGTGGAGGCCTAGTGGAAGGAGGGACCGCAGACAGGCTTCGAAGGCCTAACATAATTAAATTGGGCTGGCTGTAGGCACATTATTATTAGTTACAGGGGTACACGGGCAGCAGTGGTCTGGTCAATGGAGGCCTAGTGGAAGGAGGGAGCGCAGAAAGGCTTCGAAGGCCTAACATAATTAAATTGGGCTGGCTGTAGGCACTTTATTATTAGTTACAGGGGTACACGGGCAGCAGTGGTCTGGTCAGTGGAGGCCTAGTGGAAGGAGGGACCGCAGACAGGCTTCGAAGGCCTAATATAATTAAATTGGGCTGGCTGTAGGCACTTTATTATTAGTTACAGGGGTATACAGGCAGCAGTGGTCTGGTCAGTGGAGGCCTAGTGGAAGGAGGGACCGCAGACAGGCTTCGAAGGCCTAACATAATTAAATTGGGCTGGCTGTAGGCACTTTATTATTAGTTACAGGGGTACACGGGCAGCAGTGGTCTGGTCAGTGGAGGCCTAGTGGAAGGAGGGACCGCAGACAGGCTTCGAAGGCCTAATATAATTAAATTGGGCTGGCTGTAGGCACTTTATTATTAGTTACAGGGGTACACGGGCAGCAGTGGTCTGGTCAGTGGAGGCCTAGTGGAAGGAGGGACCGCAGACAGGCTTCGAAGGCCTAACATAATTAAATTGGGCTGGCTGTAGGCACTTTATTATTAGTTACAGGGGTACACGGGCAGCAGTGGTCTGGTCAGTGGAGGCCTAGTGGAAGGAGGGACCGCAGACAGGCTTCGAAGGCCTAACATAATTAAATTGGGCTGGCTGTAGGCACTTTATTATTAGTTACAGGGGTACACGGGCAGCAGTGGTCTGGTCAGTGGAGGCCTAGTGGAAGGAGGGACCGCAGACAGGCTTCGAAGGCCTAATATAATTAAATTGGGCTGGCTGTAGGCACTTTATTATTAGTTACAGGGGTACACGGGCAGCAGTGGTCTGGTCAACGGAGGCCGATTGTAATGAGTGTCTGCCAGTTAGTAGTCCAAAACAACAACTAAATGTGAATGTCTCGCATTAAAACAAAACAAAAACACTAAAGGGTGCAATCATTAGGTTCAGGGGTGGGATCCTCTGCGTTGTTTCAGACCTACTAATTTTGCGCAAAGTACTTACTGTGGTAAATAGAGGACACTGCCCCTGACTATGTTAAGTACCATCATACATGTCAACACAATGGTATTGTCAGTGGCAGGTATGGAAGGATGTCAGCGCATAGACTTAACATTGGTGGAAGTGTGAGAGATAACTGTGGAAGTGGTAGAGCAATGTTTGACCTGGGGGTGGGTGAACTCTCTTGTGGCCGGCGTTACAGGCCCAAGGCCCCTCATGTTACAACAGTGTGTCTGACGTTGGGTGGGCACCACCACCGCCAGAGACACTTTATTGTACTATGAGGAACCCAGTAGCAATGCCGTCGACCAAAAGCGAGTACACCCACCTCTTCAGACAAACAGCAGTCTCACGGGTGCTTGCGCCAAGTCGCGATACCACGGCCCCGTGTGGGGAGTTTGGCCATTTAGGGAGGTGTAAACATGTCGTATGCTGGACAATCAGCTGCAGCAAATTAGACATTAGAAAAGTAATTCACAGTAGTCCACAGGCAAGAGCTTTTCATAGGAAAGCTAGGTGTCGGCCGGGCAAGGTGGGGCAAAAGATTTCGAAATCCAGTTGTGGTTCATTTTAATGAATGTTAGATCGTCAACATTTTGGGTAGCCAGACGAGTCCTTTTTTCGGTTAATATTGAACCTGCAGCACTGAATACTCTTTCTGATAGGACACTTGCTGCCGGGCAAGCAAGCTCCTGCAATGCATATTCTGCCAATTCTGGCCAGGTGTCTAATTTTGATGCCCAGTAATCAAATGGGAATGACGGTTGAGGGAGAACATCGATAAGGGATGAAAAATAGTTAGTAACCATACTGGACAAATGTTGTCTCCTGTCACTTTCAATTGATGCAGCAGTACCTGTCCTGTCTGCGGTCATAGCAAAATCACTCCACAACCTGGTCAGAAAACCCCTCTGTCCAACGCCACTTCTGATGTGTGCACCCCTAGCACTCCTAGTCTGTTGCCCCCTTGAGCTCGTGTGAGAACGATCACGTGCGCTGTGTGCTGGGAATGCCTGAAGCAAACGGTCAACAAGAGTTGATTGTTTGGTTGCTAATATTAGTTCCAAGTTCTCATGTGGCATAATATTTTGCAATTTGCCTTTATAGCGTGGATCAAGGAGGCAGGCCAACCAGTAATCGTCATCGTTCATCATTTTCGTAATGCGTGTGTCCCTTTTTAGGATACGTAAGGCATAATCCGCCATGTGGGCCAAAGTTCCAGTTGTCAAATCTCCGGTTGTGATTGGGTGAGGGGCAGTTGCAGGCAAATCTACGTCACTTGTGTCCCTCAAAAAACCAGAACCCGGCCTTGACACGCAACCAATTTCCAGTGCCCCCGGGAAAGGTTCCGCATTAAAAATATACTCATCCCCATCATCCTCCTCATCCTCCACCTCCTCTTCGCCCGCTACCTCGTCCTGTACACTGCCCTGACCAGACAATGGCTGACTGTCATCAAGGCTTTCCTCTTCCTCTGGTGCAGACGCCTGCTCCTTTATGTGCGTCAAACTTTGCATCAGCAGACGCATTAGGGGGATGCTCATGCTTATTACGGCGTTGTCTGCACTAACCAGCCGTGTGCATTCCTCAAAACACTGAAGGACTTGACACATGTCTTGTATCTTCGACCACTGCACACCTGACAACTCCATGTCTGCCATCCTACTGCCTGCCCGTGTATGTGTATCCTCCCACAAAAACATAACAGCCCGCCTCTGTTGGCACAGTCTCTGAAGCATGTGCAGTGTTGAGTTCCACCTTGTTGCAACGTCTATGATTAGGCGATGCTGGGGAAGGTTCAAAGACCGCTGATAGGTCTGCATACGGCTGGCGTGTACAGGCGAACGTCGGATATGTGAGCAAAGTCCACGCACTTTGAGGAGCAGGTCGGAGAACCCAGGATAAGTTTTCAATAAGCACTGCACCACCAGGTTTAAGGTGTGAGCCAGGCAAGGAATGTGTTTCAGTTGGGAAAGGGAGATGGCAGCCATGAAATTCCTTCCATTATCACTAACTACCTTGCCTGCCTCAAGATCTACTGTGCCCAGCCACGACTGCGTTTCTTGTTGCAAGAACTCGGACAGAACTTCCGCGGTGTGTCTGTTGTCGCCCAAACACTTCATAGCCAATACAGCCTGCTGACGCTTGCCAGTAGCTGGCCCATAATGGGACAACTGGTGTGCAACAGTGTCATCTGCCGATGGAGTGGTTGGCCGACTGCGGTCTGTGGAAGAGCTGTAGCTTCTGCAGGAGGAGGAGGGGGTGCGAACGCCTACAGCCAACTGTTTCCTAGACCGTGGGCTAGGCACAACTGTCCCTAAATTGATGTCCCCTGTGGACCCTGCATCCACCACATTCACCCAGTGTGCCATGATGGACACATAACGTCCCTGGCCATGCCTACTGGTCCATGCATCTGTAGTCAGGTGCACCTTTGTACTCACAGATTGCCTGAGTGCATGGACGATGCGCTGTTTAACATGCTGGTGCAGGGCTGGGATGGCTTTTCTGGAAAAAAAGTGTCGACTGGGTAGCTCGTATCGTGGTTCAGCGTACTCCATCAGGGCTTTGAAAGCTTCGCTTTCAACTAACCGGTAGGGCATCATCTCTAACGAGATTAGTCTAGCTATGTGGGCGTTAAAACCCTGTGTACGCGGATGCGAGGATAAGTACTTCCTATTTCTAACCAGAGTCTCATGTAGTGTGAGCTGAACTGGAGAGATGGAGATCGTGGAACTTGCGGGTGTGCCGGTGGACATGGCAGACTGAGAGACGGTTGGAGACGGTATTGTTTCCGCCGGTGCCCTAGATGCAATATTTCCGCCTACAAAACTGGTGATTCCCTGACCCTGACTGCTTTTGGCTGGCAAAGAAACCTGCACAGATACTGCCGGTGGTGCGGAAAATGGTGGCCTTACAGTGACGGAAGGGATGTTGCGTTGATGACTAGCTTCATTGGCCGAGGGTGCTACAACCTTAAGGGACGTTTGGTAGTTAGTCCAGGCTTGAAAATGCATGGTGGTTAAGTGTCTATGCATGCAACTAGTATTGAGACTTTTCAGATTCTGACCTCTGCTTAAGCTAGTAGAACATTTTTGACAGATGACTTTGCGCTGATCAATTGGATGTTGTTTAAAAAAATGCCAGACTGCACTCTTCCTAGCATCGGATCCCTTTTCAGGGATTGCAGACTGAGGTTTAACCGGATGGCAACGCTGTGCTCCAACAGGTTTTGGCTTTGACACGCGTTTTGGGCCAGATAGGGGCCTGGCAGATGGAACCTGTTGCGATGTTGATGCCTGCTGCGGCCCCTCCTCCACCTCCGCTTCTGAACTACTGCTGCCTGCACCCTGTTCCCCCAATGGCTGCCAATCGGGGTCAACAACCGGGTCATCTATTACCTCCTCTTCGAGCTCGTGTGCAACTTCGTCTGTGTCACTGTGTCGGTCTGTGGTATAGCGTTCGTGGCGGGGCAACATAGTCTCATCAGGGTCTGATTGTGGATCTGTACCCTGAGAGGGCAATGTGGTGGTCTGAGTCAAAGGAGCAGCATAGTACTCTGGCTGTGGCTGTGCATCAGTGCACTCCATGTCAGAATCTACTTGTAATGGGCATGGCCTGTTAAGTGTTTCACTTTCTAAGCCAGGGACGGTATGTGTAAAGAGCTCCATGGAGTGACCCGTTGTGTCGCCTGCTGCATCCTTCTCTCTTGTTGTAGTTTTTGCTGAGGAGGACAAGGAAGCGACTTGTCCCTGACCGTGAACATCCACAAGCGACGCGCTGCTTTTACATTTACCAGTTTCAGAAGAGGAGGCAAAAGAGCTAGAGGCTGAGTCTGCAATGTAAGCCAAAACTTGCTGTTGCTGCTCCGGCTTTAAAAGCGTTTTTCCTACTCCTAGAAAAGAGAGCGTTCGAGGCCTTGTGTAGCCAGACAACGAAACTGGCTCCACAGCTCCAGACTTAGGTGGAATATTTTTATCCCCACGACCACCTGATGCTCCACTACCACTACCATCATTACCAGCTGACAATGAACGCCCACGGCCACGACCTCTTGCACCAGACTTCCTCATTGTTTTAAAAAATTAACCAAAGTAACTTTATTTGTTGCTGTCAAACAACTTACACGGTGAGCTATAACTTCAGTATGATTTCTATATCCCTTAACAGGTTGGTGAGACCACAAGGAAAATCAGGCACAATGTTACACACTCTGTTTTCTGTGGCACAAAATCACAGAGATGACACACACGCAGGACTGTCACTCAAGCACTAATGTCAATATTATTCTCCCACCTAATTTTTCTTTTTTTTTTTTTTTTCTCAGGGAGACTTTAGAAACCAAATAAGATAAAATGTTTTTTTCAGGGACAATTTAGAAACCAAATACTAATAAAAAAAAAAAAAAAAAAATAGCCTTTCTATGGCCCACAATTAGAGAGAGAGAGGTGGCACACCCAGGAGTCAAGACTGGCACACAAGCTGAAAGGGCAATATTACTCTCCCACTGTTTTTTTATGTATTTTCTTTTTTTTTCAGGGAGACTTTAGAAACCCAATAATATTAAAAAAAAAATAAAAATAAATAGGCTTTGTATGGGCCACTGAATGAGAGATGGCACACACAGGAGTGGCACACAAGCCCTGACTGAGGCCAATATTTTTCTCCCACTGATTGATGTAGTGTTTTTGTGTTGAGGTAGATTTTAGAACACAAATCTAGGAAAAAAATAAATAGGCTTTCTATGGCCCACAATTAGAGAGAGAGAGGTGGCACACCCAGGAGTCAAGACTGGCACACAAGCTGAAAGGGCAATATTACTCTCCCACTGTTTTTTTATGTATTTTTTTTTTTTCACGGAGACTTTAGAAACCCAATAATATTAAAAAAAACAAAAAAATAAATAGGCTTTGTATGGCCCACTGAATGAGAGATGGCACACACAGGAGTGGCACACAAGCCCTGACTGAGGCCAATATTTTTCTCCCACTGATTGATGTAGTGTTTTTGTGTTGAGGTAGATTTTAGAACACAAATCTAGGAAAAAAATAAATAGGCTTTCTATGGCCCACAATTAGAGAGAGAGAGGTGGCACACCCAGGAGTCAAGACTGGCACACAAGCTGAAAGGGCAATATTACTCTCCCACTGTTTTTTTATGTATTTTTTTTTTTCAGGGAGACTTTAGAAACCAAATAATATTAAAAAAAGCAAAAAAATAAATAGGCTTTCTATGGCCCACAATTAGAGAGAGAGAGGTGGCACACCCAGGAGTCAAGACTGGCACACAAGCTGAAAGGGCAATATTACTCTCCCACTGTTTTTTTATGTATTTTTTTTTTTCACGGAGACTTTAGAAACCCAATAATATTAAAAAAAACAAAAAAATAAATAGGCTTTCTATGGCCCACAATTAGAGAGAGAGAGGTGGCACACCCAGGAGTCAAGACTGGCACACAAGCTGAAAGGGCAATATTACTCTCCCACTGTTTTTTTATGTATTTTTTTTTTTCAGGGAGACTTTAGAAACCCAATAATATTAAAAAAAGCAAAAAAATAAATAGGCTTTCTATGGCCCACAATTAGAGAGAGAGAGGTGGCACACCCAGGAGTCAAGACTGGCACACAAGCTGAAAGGGCAATATTACTCTCCCACTGTTTTTTTATGTATTTTTTTTTTTTCAGGGAGACTTTAGAAACCAAATAATATTAAAAAAAGCAAAAAAATAAATAGGCTTTCTATGGCCCACAATTAGAGAGAGAGAGGTGGCACACCCAGGAGTCAAGACTGGCACACAAGCTGAAAGGGCAATATTACTCTCCCACTGTTTTTTTATGTATTTTTTTTTTTTCAGGGAGACTTTATAAACCAAATAATATTAAAAAAAGCAAAAAAATAAATAGGCTTTCTATGGCCCACAATTAGAGAGAGAGAGGTGGCACACCCAGGAGTCAAGACTGGCACACAAGCTGAAAGGGCAATATTACTCTCCCACTGTTTTTTTATGTTTTTTTTTTTTTTTTCACGGAGACTTTAGAAACCCAATAATATTAAAAAAAACAAAAAAATAAATAGGCTTTCTATGGCCCACAATTAGAGAGAGAGAGGTGGCACACCCAGGAGTCAAGACTGGCACACAAGCTGAAAGGGCAATATTACTCTCCCACTGTTTTTTTATGTTTTGTTTTTTTTTCACGGAGACTTTAGAAACCCAATAATATTAAAAAAAGCAAAAAAATAAATAGGCTTTCTATGGCCCACAATTAGAGAGAGAGAGGTGGCACACCCAGGAGTCAAGACTAGCACACAAGCTGAAAGGGCAATATTACTCTCCCACTGTTTTTTTATGTTTTTTTTTTTTTTTTCAGGGAGACTTTAGAAACCCAATAATATTAAAAAAAACAAAAAAATAAATAGGCTTTGTATGGCCCACTGAATGAGAGATGGCACACACAGGAGTGGCACACAAGCCCTGACTGAGGCCAATATTTTTCTCCCACTGATTGATGTAGTGTTTTTGTGTTGAGGTAGATTTTAGAACACAAATCTAGGAAAAAAATAAATAGGCTTTCTATGGCCCACAATTAGAGAGAGAGAGGTGGCACACCCAGGAGTCAAGACTGGCACACAAGCTGAAAGGGCAATATTACTCTCCCACTGTTTTTTTATGTTTTTTTTTTTTTTCAGGGAGACTTTAGAAACCAAATAATATTAAAAAAAGCAAAAAAATAAATAAGCTTTCTATGGCCCACAATTAGAGAGAGAGAGGTGGCACACCCAGGAGTCAAGACTGGCACACAAGCTGAAACGGCAATATTACTCTCCCACTGTTTTTTTATGTTTTTTTTTTTTTTTCACGGAGACTTTAGAAACCCAATAATATTAAAAAAAACAAAAAAATAAATAGGCTTTGTATGGCCCACTGAATGAGAGATGGCACACACAGGAGTGGCACACAAGCCCTGACTGAGGCCAATATTTTTCTCCCACTGATTGATGTAGTGTTTTTGTGTTGAGGTAGATTTTAGAACACAAATCAAGGAAAAAAATAAATAGGCTTTCTATGGCCCACTCAGTGAGAGATGGCACACACAGGGATGGCACTGTAGCAGAAATGCCAATCTTAATCTTCCACAAAAAAAAAAAAAAAAAAACAGGGACTGTCCTACAATTACTATCTCCCTGCAGTAATGTAAGCCAGGTATGGCAGGCAGCAATAGGAGTGGACTGATGCACAAATTAAATAAAAAGTGTGGACAAACAAAAAAGATAGCTGTGCAGAAAGGAAGGAACAAGAGGATATGTGCTTTGAAAAAAGCAGTTGGTTTCCACAGTGGCGTACACACAGCAATACAGCTATCACGGAGCCTTCTAGGGCAGCCCAATGAGCTACAGCGCTGAGGGAAAAAAAAAAAAAAAATAGCTTCCACTGTCCCTGCACACCGAAGGTGGTGTTGGACAGTGGAAATCGCTACAGCACAAGCGGTTTGGTGGTTAGTGGACCCTGCCTAACGCTATCCCTGCTTCTGACGAAGCGGCAGCAACCTCTCCCTAAGCTCAGATCAGCAGCAGTAAGATGGCGGTCAGAGGGAACGCCCCTTTATAGCCCCTGTGATGCCGCAGACAGCAAGCCAATCACTGCAATGCCCTTCTCTAAGATGGTGGGGACCAGGACCTATGTCATCACGCTGCCCACACTCTGCGTTCACCTTCATTGGCGGAGAAATGGTGCTTTTCGCGTCATTGAAACGCGACTTTGGCGCGAAAGTCGCGTACCGCATGGCCGACAAGCACAGGGGTCGGATCGGGTTTCATGAGACGCCGACTTAGCCAAAAGTCGGCGACTTTTGAAAATGAATGACCCGTTTCGCTCAACCCTAGTGAAGATCCACTGTATCAGATAAAAAAAAAAAATTCACAGAAAAAGACCCCCGTACTAACCGGTTAAAATTTATCTTTTATTGATTAAATATTAAACATAACCTTAATCAGTGCACTACACAAACCATCACCATAACAACAGCATTCAATAGGAAAGGCCAAGGTGGTGCCTAACCCTGCACTTCACTATATGCACCCTACCTACCAGCGGAGGTTGGCACCCTAATTACCTGCGCAAATTGCACCCCCGCTCACTGTTGACTGACCCTACTCCCCCTATTGGGCCCTTATGGGGTGGGATAGATATTTATTCATATATACAGAGTGCCGACTGTGATGATTAGAAATTAAACCACAAGGATATAGTGGCAAAGCGGGACTGTCCTTATCTAGTCCCTGCCTGTCAGCGGAGGTTGGCACCCTATTAACAAAGCACGCGTGATTGGCGCCCCCCGCTCCTCGATGGCTAATACCCTACTATATCCCTTATCAGGTAGACAACAAGTGAGGACTAACACCTCTTCCGAATATTTCCTTTAGCAAGATTCAACAATAAGTATGTCCTTTAACCAACTCGACGTGTTTCCTCTCCACAAGTGTACGAGGTTCATCAGGAGTAAAAAAATATATATGCCACAGGACTACTTAGCTTGTCCATAGATGACGGGTTTCACATAATCTGATCCTCAGCACCTCAGGGCAGATCCCCTGTCAATATAATGCCTTATATAAAGGACATACTTATTGTTGAATCTTGTTAAAGGAAATATTCGGAAGAGGTGTTAGTCCTCTAGTGTGGATATATCTATATATATTTGATAAAATAGAGATACTGGTGTTATTTACTTTGAATGGGTCATCTGATAGCCAGTCCATAAGTCCTGGACGAAGTTAATACTCTGTCTCGTATATATGAGTTATGAATGATTGCCACACTAAGGGAACCTAGATATGTATACATGTAGCAATCTCTGAATATCTCCAAGCATTAGCACTTTAAAGCACCGAAGCACCTTATCACTTGTTGTCTACCTGATAAGGGATATAGTAGGGTATTAGCCGTCGAGGAGCGGGGGCGCCAATCACGCGTGCTTTGTTAATAGGGTGCCAACCTCCGCTGACAGGCAGGGACAAGATAAGGACAGTCCCACTTTGCCACTATATCCTTGTGGTTTAATTTCTAATCATGACAGTCGGCACTTTGTATATATGAATAAATATCTATCCCACTCCATAAGGGTCCAATAGGGGGAGTAGGGTCAGTCGACAGTGAGCGGGGGCGCCATTTGCGCAGGTAATTAG
Organism: Ranitomeya variabilis; assembly: GCF_051348905.1. Lineage (NCBI taxonomy): Eukaryota > Metazoa > Chordata > Amphibia > Anura > Dendrobatidae > Ranitomeya > Ranitomeya variabilis. Next base: position 324,733,454 of record NC_135233.1, on the reverse strand, counting down.
GGTGCCAACCTCCGCTGGTAGGTAGGGTGCATATAGTGAAGTGCAGGGTTAGGCACCACCTTGGCCTTTCTTATTGAATGCTGTTGTTATGGTGATGGTTTGTGTAGTGCACTAATTAAGGTTATTTTTAATATTTAATCAATAAAAGATAAATTTTAACCGGTTAGTACGGGGGTCTTTTTCTGTGAATTTTTTGCTAAATATACCCCGAGGGATACATATTTTTTCTTTTTTCTGTGAATGTCGACTGTATCAGATTAATAGCAAATGATTTATTTCTACATACAAAATGGCATATTTCTACATACAAAACAGCATATAAAACTTCATCAGCTTGACTCAAGTTTCACATTTTGGCTTCTTCTGAGGCGTACAATTATTGTATTGCATGCATTTTTTTTTTTTCAGATTAGCTTTAGGGATGTAGAGTTACTCAGCTTTGCATCTGTCCTGCATATAGTCTCTAACCTAAAGAAGGATTGCTATAACCTTGAAATGTGTCATTTTGGGGGACTTGAAGAAAAAGTTCCTACACTATAACCTTGCTTAATGACTTGGTGATCTTTTGTGGTATCTGAGTATCAGCACTTGGAGAGCAAGATACAGATAAATGAAAATGGGTTTTCTGAACTGAGCAGCCCATTTTCAAGTTGATCATACTTTTTCTCCAAACTTTGATATTCAGCAGAAAATGTAATTTGCATAATTTTTTGTAAGGCTGTTTAGACATGCATCATGCTTCTATATAGTCTAATAAACCTTATCAGTATGTCATAGTTTAAAGCAAGCAATTACAAGTCAATAGAACCGTCTTAAACCTTCAACTGTGACCATGCTGTGACTCTCCTACTGCTCAATATGACTCATATGTACCCGACCAAAATATTTCACGTGAAACTATTCATATAATAAGATGCCTTCGCTCCAAGGTAAGTGATTCATCTTGTGCTGAGAGCATGGATTGCTGAGCAGTGTAGGCTGAAATTCTTTCGCTCTTAAGAATTATTCTTATGTCACTTTTGTCTCATGATTGCCCATTATTGTAATATGTAGCTTATACTTTCTTGACACATAATATTATACTGAGATTCTGTCAACATACGTGCCTTCAAATTCACTATTGATTTCCATTCTACCCAGTAATTTATTAGCGTCTGTCAAAAGAATCTACTTTTTCTTGTCACAGTAAGTTGTTTTTCAATGGAGATTGGTCAGTTTCCTTCCCCATTGACATGGCGTTGTCAAGCAAGGGAGAAAAATACATCAATAAAAATATATATAATGTTTTAACCCCATTATGATCAAGCTATTTTCCATTTTTTCGTTTCTGTTTTTCCTCTCCTTCTTCCAAGAGCCCTAAGGGTATGTGTCCACGTTCAGGAAACGCTGCGTTTTTGACGCTGCGTTTTTCCGCAGCGTCAAAAACGCAGCGTCCAGATGTTACAGCATAGTGGAGGGGATTTAATGAAATCCCGTCTCCACTGTGCATTAAAAAACGCATGCGTTTTTCCCGCAAAAACGCACAAGTGGTGCGTTTTTTCAGAACGCAGCATGTTGCTACAATGAGCAAAACACGCAGGAACACCGCAGGTGACCTGCCAGTGACCTCAGGTGCATTTTTGGTCAGGATTTTACCTGCATAAAATCCTGACCAAAGCCTGAAGCAAAGCTGACACATACCCCAACTCTTTTTTTTTTCGATCCCCTTAGCCGTTTGACGTTTGCTTTTTGGGAGACAAGTTGTATTTTTGATGACATCATTTATTTTATCATTTGATTCACTGGAAAGTGGAAAAAAATTGGAAGCGCATTGAAATTGCAAAACAAAGTGCAATTTACTTTTTTTTTCTATTTATCATGTACACTATATGGTAAAACTGACCTAGCAATATGATTCTCCAGGTCAGTGAAATTAGGCAAATAACAACCATGTATTTTTTTATGTAAGCGGTGAAAAATTTGGAAAATTGAAAAAAAATTTGCTTGTGTCACCACTTTCCAAGACCCGCAACATTTTCATTTTTTTTTTGGATATGAGTCTGAGTGAGGGCTAATTTTTTGCATCCCGAACTGATGTTTTTACTATTACCATTTTGGGGTATATGCGATGTTTTGATTGCCTCTTATTGCAATTTTGTGGTGGTTAAAAATATATAATTCTGATATTTCGATAACTTTTCTCATTACGCCGTTTGCTGATTGGATTAATTTAGTCAGTTCAGACTTAATTAATTTCAGTTCAGACTTTTACGAATGCAGCGATACCAAATGTGTGCATTTTTTTTGTAGTTGTTTCATTTTTAATGGGGCAAAAACAGAGTGATTTGAACTTTTGTATTTTTTTTAGCAATGCAATATATATATAGCAGAAATCACAGTCTGCTATGAACACCAGGTTTCGCAGGAGAATCATCATAATAAACACAGAGGTCTTCAGTAACATACATTGTCATCCTGCGATCACGTCACGGGCATGCCGATGGGTGCGTTGAATGAAGCAACCACCCTGCTAGCTCTTGTTAAATGCCAATGTTAGAGAATGATACCAGAATTTCACATGTTAACAGCCATGGGCACCCTCAGCTGTTAGAGGCCGATGATAGAAGAATAATTCAGCCATCATCTGTCTGGAAAGATGTAGGCCTGGTATGTGAGCCTCATCAAAGTCAGGAACCCAACATATGACGCAACTGTATGTCATATGTTGGGAAGGGGTTAAAGAAAACCTGACAGCTTTCCCCGGCCCCCAAACACTCTGTACTTATTGCGATCTTCACACCCCTTCTTATTAAGCACTTTTATTGTCTTATTGATTTCTGTGTATGCCAAAAAAAATTTAATTTTATAGCCATGGTGGCAATATGCTAATTGGAGGGTGAATTGTTTTCCCCAGACTAATTGTTCCACTAATCATGTCATCGCGCCCTTTAGAGCATGAGTAACATTAATTACTCTTTGCAAATGTGCCTACATGGCAATGCACGGTAAGATTGGTATGTGCTCCATGGCTTCATTGGTGCACTGCACATTCCCAGGGACGCAGCAATGATGTAGGACATAGCCAGCTGCGAGAGTGGCAAAGCCGGCGGTTATGGCTGGCTGGGTCCTGCTTCACCACTGCCTCTCTGGATATGTGAATGTGTCCATGAAGCCACAGTGCAGACACTCCGTTTTCTGTGCATTCTTGGAGAGGCAGAGATGCTGCTCTTGTATATCATATTACTCATGCCCATAGGGTACAACTTTCAGTTCAAGGCTACTTATCCGTCATTCATGGGATGGTCATTAGGTTACATGATGGAGAACATCTCCAAGATTTGAGGAGACTAAATAACGTCCATCGCATGCACAGTAAACCAAGATGTACTGACCCTGGCTTCATCTGTGCATGCGTTGAATGTACCCAAGATCGCCAATGTTATTTTCTTTCTTCATATTACAATCTTTATATATAAAAAAATAAATTAAGAATCTTGAAATTCTCCCACTAGCTACTGGGCCTTTTTTTTTAGACATTTACCTGTCCTTTCAGGAAGTGTTTGCAGCAAGGTTCCATATCAGCAGAGGCAGGATTGCAAGGTGTCTCATGTGGATGGTCTCTGATGTATTTCGAAGCAGTTGACTTGGTAAACCTTTTATGTATGTAGGATTATGTAGCCTGGGGTAGGATTGCACACATCACTACTCTGGTATTGCACAGGGCACTTATACAGTAGTGTTAATTGTCTCCTATCTTGCCAGGTTATTGACTGTCCTACTTCATCATGTGAGTAGACTTGGTTTTGAAGCAGATTTGCTGTACAAAGTGCATAAACACTTGTAGGACCACCGCATGTTGCTCCTATTGTGCGGACTCGTGTTCATGACTTCTATATACTATTGTTTCGTTTTAGTTTTACTGATAAATAAAGATGACATATTTGTGATACTTTCTGTCCAGATAGATAGATATGGTTCTGCTTTTTATCAGTTGTATTTTAATTTCATTTTTTTCCATATAACAATACACATAAAACATAACATTCAACATAACTGTAGGGAAGAAAGAGAAGAAAAGGAGCAAACAATAGAAAATAATGCAAAATCTAATAGGAAAAGGAAAAACTAAGGGCACAATAAAACAAGGGACAATGTAATGAGGAAAACTAACTACCAAAAGGTCCTGCTGAGAAATATAATGTATATACTCTGTAAAACATGAAATGTTTAAAAAAAAAGGAAAGCAGAAATACTATTAAGGGTTATATAGCTGGTTCGGAGGAGAAAACAGTTCTTTTAAATGTATTTTCTTTAATGCTGTAGACATGGTTCTGTTTTGAACTCTGCACTGTTCACCGACATGTGTGGGTGGGTGGGGCACCCAAAATAAATTTCACTGATGGATCCTAGACATCCAACTGTAACAAACCATTCATGTGAACAGTGCCCTTGTGGGACTGTATTAAGCATACCTCATCCACAAGAAGGAAAAAAAAACAATCACTAATTATTTGGTATTGACTGCTACTGATTATTATCAATGTAGGCTTGTCCATGTTGGATGATGCGATCTTTCTACAAAAATTGCAAATTCCTGTTGAAACCATTGCCCAATGCAATTTACCATGGATCTCCAGGCTCGGACTGCCCACAGAGGAACAGGTAAATTCTCCGGTAGGCCCCTGTGCAGGTGTAAGCCACTTACTCCCCTACAAGGGTGAATGAGGGTAATGTAATATATGCCTGTAGTTGAACAGTGGGCCTCCAGAGTCAATGTTACTGGAGGTCCCTTGCCACCCCAATTCAACATGGTTGGGATCTTTTTATTGAGAACCTATTATATGTGTTGAAGTTGAAGCTAGATTTCATATTTTTTTTACATTGTGCTTATATAATTCTGTACTAATGTATGTTTGGGAGTTGCCTCTACTATTATCTCTGTATAACTGACTCCTACATATATTAGTGGATAACCTCTAACGAGTTTGTTTTCTTTCTCACATATTACTTTATTCTACAGACAGCCATAGCAGAAAGATCTGGTTCTCCATAAATAATAAAACTATTGGGTGTCCATATACCAAAGAAAAGACTAAACGGCTTCACTTCAATTTGCCAATCATTTTAAAAAGGCTTGAGGTTTAGTATATAAAATAAGTATATAAAACTATATATATAGCTTCCTTTTATTACCGGTACTATAAACCTCGCCTGGAGGCTGTGCATCGTACTGAAATCCGAATACGCTACAGTTCGGCTTCTTATTACCAAACCACAGAGGAGGTTATGAACTGCAGCCAATTACATCTTCTGTACAACCAGCCAGCTGCAATTTTATACAGTTGATCTCTATGGCCTTTTATGGTTATAATGTTATAATAAAACAAGAATAAAGAAAAAGCTGCTTGTAGTATTTAGTTTGAGATTTTTACGTGGTCCATGTCATGATGATGCAATTTTTTATTTTTTTTATTTTTCATTTTATCAGCTATACTGTACTATTGAAGAATAAGCCTTAACCCAAGACATTTATATTTAGAAATGTACCAGCTATTGGCCTCACAGCTGACACTTGCTATCTCTAGATACTGACATCATCTGAATAAAATTCATAGTGAAATACTGTATATTTCTTGTCCAATAACAGAACACGGTGGTGATGTTGATATGACATGAAATGAGATTCTAGACATCATCAAGAAGTGAAGTTGGCACTGGCTTTAAAGTCTACTTATTAGAGATGAGTGGATTGATCCTTGGGGGGGCTTCCCCATAATGCCCAGCAGCTATGACATCTTACAGATTATCATAACCTGTACAGTGGTGGTCAGTACCTGGACCATCACAGGTCAACAGTTCCAAGTGGACCACAGTTTGTCTGACAGAGACGTTTTCCATCTCCAGAGTTACTGGGTAAGTCTCTCTATCCCGTAGAGTGTAAGCTCTTATGGTCAGCAGGGTTCTCTCTCTCACCTGTAGAGTGTAAGCTCTTATGGTCCGCAGGGTCCTCCCTCTCTCCCATAGAGTATAAGCTCTTATGGTCAGCAGGGTCCTCTCTCTCTCATGTAGAGTGTAAGCTCTTATGGTCAGCAGGGTTCTCCCTCTCTCCTGTAGAGTGTAAGCTCTTATTGTCAGCAGGGTCCTCTCTCTCTCACGTAGAGTGTAAGCTCTTATGGTCAGCAGGGTCCTCTCTCTCTCCTGTAGAGTGTAATCTCTTATGGACAGCGGGGTCCCCTCTCTCTCCTGTAGAGTATAAGCTCTTATGGTCAGCGGGGTCCTCTCTCTCCTGTAGAGTGTAATCTCTTATGGTCAGCAGGATTCTCTCTCTTTCTGTTTCTCGCTCTCTCCTGTTGAGTGTAAGCTGTTATGGTCAGCAGGGATATCCTTCTCTCCTCTCCCCCATATGTTTTTTTCTGACCAATTATAAGCTTTCCAGTATTGAGATTCATGCAAATTTATTCTCGGCCAAAAAAATATTTTGGATGGCCACGTCACTAGACAGGGCACGGCCTCATTCAATACAAGTGTATGGAGCAAGGCTGTGCCGACTACATGGGTTCTGCCCAGGAGTATGCATAACACATACATCACCATTCCCAGCTCAGAAACCAGCAAATCCTCGCAGTTTACTTAGCGTGCACTAGGGGAATTCATAAAGGTACCTTCACACGAAGCGACGCTGCAGCGATAGCGACAACGATGCCGATCGCTGCAGCGTCGCTGTTTGATCGCTGGAGAGCTGTCACACAGACAGCTCTCCAGCGACCAACGATGCCGAGGTCCCCGGGTAACCAGGGTAAACATCGGGTTGCTAAGCGCAGGGCCGCGCTTAGTAACCCGATGTTTACCCTGGTTACCAGCGTAAAAGTAAAAAAAACAAACAGTACATGCTCACCTGCGCGTCCCCCAGCGTCTGCTTCCTGACACTGACTGAGCTCCGGCCCTAACAGCACAGCGGTGACGTCACCGCTGTGCTTTCACTTTCACTTTAGGGCCGGCGCTCAGTAAGTGTCAGGAAGCAGACGCTGGGGGACGCGCAGGTGAGTATGTACTGTTTGTTTTTTTTACTTTTACGCTGGTAACCAGGGTAAACATCGGGTTACTAAGTGCGGCCCTGCGCTTGGTAACCCGATGTTTACCCTGGTTACCAGTGTAAAACATCGCTGGTATCGTTGCTTTTGCTTTCAAACACAACGATACACAGCGATCGGACGACCAAATAAAGTTCTGGACTTTATTCAGCGACCAGCGACATCACAGCAGGATCCTGATCGCTGCTGCGTGTCAAACGAAACGATATCGCTAGCGAGGACGCTGCAACGTCACGGATCGCTAGCGATGTCGTTTCGTGTGAAGGTACCTTAAGTCTGCAGTCACACAGAGTGAAAATAGAGTTATCAATTTAGACCAGACAACTCATTTAACTCTGTCCCACTGAGATGAGCACTATCGTCCATTCTCCTCTTAGGAGGAAGAAGAAGGCAGTTTTGGTCCATGCCCTTTTGAAGCACAGAGGATGGGAAAAAATTATCCAGTTTTTGGGAGGTTGTGGTCGGAGCAAAGAAAGATTTCTAATTTCTGCCTGTTAGCTTACTGCTGAGTGGTATTCAAGAGTATTAGGGTAGAGTAGGTCAATAGATAAAGCACCCAATGAAGCACTATACTGAGGGCTCAATTCATCAGCATTTCTTGAATAACTATGGTCTTGAAAAGGGGGCATGCTGGATTCAGACTCTCCTGATTCATGTAGAGGTGGCACTACTGGAGTGAGATTTCTGGCATAGGGAACACCACTGCTCTTCATAAATTAGACGAGCCCCGCTACGCCCTGTCTTGCCCCAGCTCTGCACATTTCAGCAAAGCTGGGAGAAACTGGCATGAAGACTGTAGAAGTCACAAAATGTAGGCGTAACTCCAAGTTGTGCCAAAATTTTGCAACTTCTCAAAACTTTTATGCTAGAATTCTGGAGTGTAAGCTTTGATGAATCGTTCCCACAAATTCCTAAATCAGAGGGTAATATGCTAACCAGCATGTTAAATAGCTTGATGAGTAATTGACTGCTATTACACCTTACTGCAGTTAGGTCATTATGATGTGTAAATCTGTAAGAAGGGTAAAGTGACAAGTCAGGAGAAAACTGTTATTTTGCAACTCTTGGTACTTTTTGTAACCATTCACCTTATAGTGTATAATGACATCACAGAACCATGTCTTTGAATAAACGGACTATCCTGAGTCACGTAGACCATACCTTATAAACATACTAGAATTCTCATTTGTTTGTCCCAGGAAATCTCTGTTAAAAATTAAACATGCTGTCTTTGGGAAAACTCACATTTTCCATTAACAGAACATCAAACAAGGACGACAAATAAGGAAACGCCATTCTACCCAATAATGCAATAAATGAACACATACCATAATTTAATATACAGCAAGTCCATTCAGAAGCAGAAGAAAGAATATTTATATCCTGGACAGTAGATTGGTCAGAAGTATCCTGGAGCTTGTCGCAGATGTCTTAATGGAAGAAGGGCTTCACAAGACTGATCATTAAAGTATAATGTATGACAAGGTTTTCAGGGACTGAAAAAGCAATACAAATAGTTTCAGAATCATGACAAGGTTTGTAAAGTATAAAGTACAATAGCAATTTAAAGTGGAAGCTTAAATAATAAAATACAGTATACTTACCATACTGACCCTGAGCAGTGAAGAGGAGCAGCAGGAATCCATAAGGTAAGTATGGTTTAAATAAAAATCAGGAGTAGACACCCCCTTTAAGACAATTACCAACACTTGCCATGAGCTTGATGGTGACAGAGTTTTGAACAAGGCAAAATGTTTGATGGGTTCAACAGGCTCTAAGTAGAAAAATAGCTGAGGTAGGCAGCAGCCAGATATAATGATGGACTGACACTTGTAACAGTCTGCTGTCAAGTTCTTCAGCAGCACTTCCTCAACTGGCTCTGTGTCACACTCATGGCAGCTCAGCACATACACACAGTGCTTGTCAGAGCCCCGCTCAGGGTCATCTCTTGTAGCAGCAAGTCCTGCAGTAGCTTGTATAACAATTTGCACAGTTTGCATCCCACTCACTCATTGCTCCACAGTTCTTCACACTCTGACACCAGTCTCCTAGTATATCTGGTGTGGAAATATTTCTTCATACACAGGTATGCTATCATCCTCAGATATGTTTATCTCCTGGCCCTGTCAACAGACAATTTTCGCAACATTTGTCTGCTATCTCTTTGCCTTGTCAGTGTGTCACTCCTCACCCACAGACAGAGCTAAAGCTAAAAGATCCAGGGCACAATAGGAAACTTTTAAACATCCCACCTTCCTCACCATCCTTTTATCTGAAATTACTTTCTTGCCACATTTAAAATTAGGCTGGAGTCACACACAACTTATAAAAATATGGACCGTTTTTTACGGCCGAGATATGAGGAAATGCTCATGAACACCGATCCATATGTCATCCGTATTCAATGCGAGGATGCGTTTCTTTCTCCAAAAAGTATCCGTGTGTCATCCGTATGGCATCCGTTTGGCATCCGTACGGCGAGATTTTCTCGCCAGCTTGCAAAATGGACATATAATGGATCCATGGGCTCAAATATTCATGAAAACATCCAGTATATACAGTCTATATATATATATATATATATATATATATATATATATATATACACTCACCGGCCACTTTATTAGGTACACCATGCTAGTAACGGGTTGGACCCCCTTTTGCCTTCAGAACTGCCTCAATTCTTCGTGGCATAGATTCAACAAGGTGCTGGAAGCATTCCTCAGAGATTTTGGTCCATATTGACATGATGGCATCACACAGTTGCCGCAGATTTGTCGGCTGCACATCCCAAAGATGCTCCATACAAGGCAGGATGGATCCATGCTTTCATGTTGTTTACGCCAAATTCTGACCCTACCATCCGAATGTCGCAGCAGAAATCGAGACTCATCAGACCAAGCAACGTTTTTCCAATCTTCTACTGTCCAATTTCGATGAGCTTGTACAAATTGTAGCCTCAGTTTCCTGTTCTTAGCTGAAAGGAGTGGTACCCGGTGTGGTCTTCTGCTGCTGTAGCCCATCTGCCTCAAAGTTCGACGCACTGTGCGTTCAGAGATGCTCTTAGGCCTACCTTGGTTGTAACGGGTGGCGATTTGAGTCACTGTTGCCTTTCTATCAGCTCGAACCAGTCTGCCCATTCTCCTCTGACCTCTGGCATCAACAAGGCATTTCTGCCCACAGAACTGCTGCTCACTGGATTTTTTTTCTTTTTCGGACCATTCTCTGTAAACCCTAGAGATGGTTGTGCGTGAAAATCCCAGTAGATCAGCAGTTTCTGAAATACTCAGACCAGCCCTTCTGGCACCAACAACCATGCCACGTTCAAAGGCACTCAAATCACCTTTCTTCCCCATACTGATGCTCGGTTTGAACTGCAGGAGATTGTCTTGACCATGTCTACATGCCTAAATGCACTGAGTTGCCGCCATGTGATTGGCTGATTAGAAATTAAGTGTTAACAAGAAGTTGGACAGGTGTACCTAATAAAGTGGCCAGTGAGTGTATATACAGGTCCTTCTCAAAAAATTAGCATATAGTGTTAAATTTCATTATTTACCATAATGTAATGATTACAATTAAACTTTCATATATTATAGATTCATTATCCACCAACTGAAATTTGTCAGGTCTTTTATTGTTTTAATACTGATGATTTTGGCATACAACTCCTGATAACCCAAAAAACCTGTCTCAATAAATTAGCATATTTCAACCGGCCAATCAAATAAAAGTGTTTTTTAATAACAAACAAAAAAAACATCAAATAATAATGTTCAGTTATGCACTCAATACTTGGTCGGGAATCCTTTGGCAGAAATGACTGCTACAATGCGGCGTGGCATGGAGGCAATCAGCCTGTGACACTGCTGAGATGTTATGGAGGCCCAGGATGCTTCAATAGCGGCCTTAAGCTCATCCAGAGTGTTGGGTCTTGCGTCTCTCAACTTTCTCTTCACAATATCCCACAGATTCTCTATGGGGTTCAGGTCAGGAGAGTTGGCTGGCCAATTGAGCACAGTAATACCATGGTCAGTAAACCATTTACCAGTGGTTTTGGCACTGTGAGCAGGTGCCAGGTCGTGCTGGAAAATGAAATCTTCATCTCCATAAAGCATTTCAGCCGATGGAAGCATGAAGTGCTCCAAAATCTCCTGATAGCTAGCTGCATTGACCCTGCCCTTGATGAAACACAGTGGACCAACACCAGCAGCTGACATGGCACCCCACACCATCACTGACTGTGGGTACTTGACACTGGACTTCAGGCATTTTGGCATTTCCTTCTCCCCAGTCTTCCTCCAGACTCTGGCACCTTGATTTCCGAATGACATGCAAAATTTGCTTTCATCAGAAAAAAGTACTTGGGACCACTTAGCAACAGTCCAGTGCTGCTTCTCTGTAGCCCAGGTCAGACGCTTCTGCCGCTGTTTATGGTTCAAAAGTGGCTTTACCTGGGGAATGCGGCACCTGTAGCCCATTTCCTGCACACGCCTGTGCACGGTGGCTCTGGATGTTTCCACACCAGACTCAGTCCACTGCTTCCTCAGGTTCCCCAAGGCCTCTTCTCGTTGTACAGCGTTTTCTGCCACATTGTTTCCTTCCAACAGACTTACCATTGAGGTGCCTTGATACAGCACTCTGGGAACAGCCTATTTGTTGAGAAATTTCTTTCTGGGTCTTACCCTCTTGCTTGAGGGTGTCAATGATGGCCTTCTTGACATCTGTCAGGTCGCTAGTCTTACCCATGATGGGGGTTTTGAGTAATGAACCAGGCAGGGAGTTTTTAAAAGCCTCAGGTATCTTTTGCATGTGTTTAGAGTTAATTAGTTGATTCAGAAGATTAGGGTAATAGGTCGTTTAGAGAACCTTTTCTTGATATGCTAATTTATTGAGACAGGTTTTTTGGGTTATCAGGAGTTGTATGCCAAAATCATCAGTATTAAAACAATAAAAGACCTGACAAATTTCAGTTGGTGGATAATGAATCTATAATATATGAAAGTTTAATTGTAATCATTACATTATGGTAAATAATGAAATTTAACACTATATGCTAATTTTTTGAGAAGGACCTGTATATATATATATATATATATATATATATATATATATATATATATATATATATATATATATATATATATATACAGTACAGACCAAAAGTTTAGACACACCTCATTTAAAGATTTTTCTGTATTTTCATGACTATGAAAATTGTACATTCACACTGAAGGCATCAGAACTATGAATTGACACATGTGGAATTATATACTTACCAAAAACGTGTGAAACAACTGAAATTATGTCTTATATTCTAGGTTCTTCAAAGTAGCCACCTTTTGCTTTGATGACTGCTTTGCACACTCTTGGCATTCTCTTGATGAGCTTCAAGAGGTAGTCACCAGGAATGGTTTTCAATTCACAGGTGTGACCTGTCAGGTTTAATAAGTGGGATTTCTTGCCTTATAAATGGGGTTGGGACCATCAGTTGTGTTGTGCAAAAGTCTGGTGGATACACAGCTGATAGTCCTACTGAATAGACTGTTAGAGTTTTTATTATGGCTAGAAAAAAGCAGCTAAGTAAAGAAAAACAAGTGGCCATTATTACTTTAAGAAATTAAGGTCAGTCAGTCCGAAAAATTGGGAAAACTTTGAAAGTGTCCCCAAGTGCAGTGGCAAAAACTATCAAGCGCTACAAAGAAACGGGATGACATGAGGACCACCCCAGGAAAGGAAGACCAAGAGTCACCTCTGCTTCTGAGGATAAGTTTATCCGAGTCACCAGCCTCAGAAATCGCAGGTTAACAGCAGCTCAGATTAGAGACCAGGTCAATGCCACACAGAGTTCTAGCAGCAGACACATCTCTACAACAACTGTTAAGAGGAGACTTTGTACAGCAGGCCTTCATGGTAAAATAGCTGCTAGGAAACCACTGCTAAGGACAGGCAACAAGTAGAAGAGACTTGTTTGGGCTAAAGAACACAAGGAATGGACTTTAGACCAGGGGAAATCTGTGCTTTGGTCTGATGAGTCCAAATTTGAGATCTTTGGTTCCAACCATCGTGTCTTTGTGCGACACAGAAAAGGTGAACGGATGGACTCTACATGCCTGGTTCCCACCGTGAAGCATGGAGGAGGAGGTGTGATGGTGTGGGGGTGCTTTGCTGGTGACACTGTTGGGGATTTATTCAAAATTGAAGGCATACTGTAGCAGCATGGCTGCCACAGCATCTTGCAGCGGCAAGCTATTCCATCCGGTTTGCGTTTAGTTGAACCATCATTTATTTTTCAACCGGACAATGACCCCAAACACACCTTCAGGCTGTGTAAGGGCTATTTGACCAGGAAGGAGGGTGATGGGGTGCTACGCCAGATGACCTGGCCTCCACAGTCACCAGACCTGAACCCAATCGAGATGATTTGGGGTGAGCTAGACCGCAGAGTGAAGGCAAAAGGGCCAACAAGTGCTAAGCATCTCTGGGAACTCCTCAAAGACTGTTGGAAGACCATTCCTGGTGAATACCTCTTGAAGCTCATCAAGAGAATGCCAAGAGTGTGCAAAGCAGTCATCAAAGCAAAAGGTGGCTACTTTGAAGAACCTAAAATATAAGACATAATTTCAGTTGTTTCACACTTTTTTGTTAAGTATACAATTCCACATGCGTTAATTCATAGTTTTGATGCCTTCAGTGTAAATGTACAATTTTCATAGTCACGAGATGAGAAAGTGTGTCCAAACTTTTGGTCTGCACTGTATATATATAGGGGTGAAAATTGCAGAAAAAAAGATTTTTTATAAGATGGGGGTCCGTCTTATTGTCCGAATTTACAGTATCTTACCTGAGGGCTGGCGGTGGCAGAGCAGGGTCACAGGAGGCATGGTGTCGGCAGAGGTGGGGTGATGCGGTACGGCGTGCACCTGAGCAGGGTACCTTCCTGCTTAGGTGGGCGACGCCACGGCCTGGTGTCCATGGGAGGGTTGCAGCAGTGGTTACCGGCAGAGGTGCTGGGATGAGGAGGTGCTGGGATGAGGAGGTCCTGGGATGAGGAGGTGCTGGGATGAGGAGGTCCTGGGATGAGGAGGTCCTGGGATGAGGAGGTGCTGGGATAAGCAGGCGCAGTGAGAGGTATGGCGTCAGAGGGGTCCCTTTCCCCGGTGAGGTGATGCAGCAGCCCGGTAAGCAGCAGAGCCGGGTGAATACTGTTGTTAGCAGTGGTGGCGGCCATCTTCCCGAGGCCGCGGGTGCGCAGATGAAGCGCTCTGCTTCCCGGGGCTTCAGGAAAATGGCCGCGGGATGCCGCGCATGCGCAGATGGAGATCGCGGCGGCCATTTTCCTGAAGCCACGAACTTCAGGAAAATGGCCGCCGCGATCCCCATCTGCGCACGCACGGCATCCCGCGGCCATTTTCCTGAAGCCCCGGGAAGCAGAGCGCTCCATCTGCGCACGCGCGGCCTCCGGAAGATGGCCGCCACCACCGCTAACAACAGGATTCACCCGGCTCTGCTGCTTACCGGGCTGCTGCATCACCTCACCGGGGAAAGGGACCCCGCTCACTGCTCCTCCTCATCCCCGCACGTCTGCCGCCGCACCTCTGCCACCACACCTCTGCCACCGTACCTCTGCCGCCACGGTAAGCCTGCATTGCGACTATTAGACGCACCCCCCATTTTCCCCCCTTTTTTGGGGGGGAAAAAGTGCGTCTTGTAGTCCGAAAAATACGGTATATATATTAGGGTGCCAAGGAAAAATGAACTTTGCAAATTGGTAAGTCTTACCCCTTAAATTTGTTCCTTTTGGCATAAGGATTCACCATGTAAAATATGTTGACATTAAATTTAGATTTACCACTTGCTTAAGGCATGAGAATTATTCCATGTTTCTCATTTTCCATAATATTGTACACACAATAACCACTCAGTTTGTCATCATATCTTTAACTGGATATACTAAAATAAAAAAAACTAAGAGTTGAAATCACCCCCCCCCCCTTTTGCCCCATTGAAAGTTAAAGGGTTAAAAAAAAAACCAAAACACACATTTGGTATCGTCGTGTTCAGAAACGCCCGATCTATCAAAATAAAAAATCAATTAATCTGATCGGTAAACAGCATAACATACCATACATAACGCGGGATATGCATGATGATAAATACTAAACAAACATTTAAAACTGCCATATGATGTGCCATTGAGCAACTAGTAAATGATAACTAATCTTAAAAAAAGAAAGCTATAAAATATCTATGACCAAAAAGGAACAAAATGAGGAGGTAAGACTTTAAAAAACTTGCTACTTAATTTTTACCATGCATTTCCTTGGCACCCTAATATATATTTATATTTAATACAGCGCTAGATAGCAGAATGGCCGGTAATTCAATTGTCAGCTTTTGCTAAATCCAGAGGGCAGATATTAATAGCCTAGAGAGGGACCATGGTTATTGCCCCCTCCCCCCGGCTAAAAACATCTGCCCCCAGCCACCCCAGAAGAGGCACATCTGTAAGATGCGCCTATTCTGGCACTTAGCCTCTAACTTTCCACTGCCCTGTGGCATTGGCATATGGGGTAATAAGGGGTTAATGTCACCTTGCTATTGTATGGCGACATTAAGCCTGGTTAATAATGGAGAGGTGTCAATAAGAAACCTATTATTAATCCAATAGTAGGAAAGGGTTAAAAATACACACACATTAAGAATAAAGTATTTCATTGAAAGAAAGAAACACACAGGTTTTTAATATGTTTATTGCACGCTCAATCCAACCAAAGACCCTCGTTCTCCTGTAAAAAATTCCAAAATAAAAAAACAACAATATCCCATACCTGTCCGCCGTACAGTCAAGTCCCACGCTGCAAATCCATCTCAAGGGGTTAAATACATTTACAACCAGGAGCCTGCTAATGTGGCTGCTCCCTGCTGTAAAAGACTGGGGAATGAATGAAATGAAGGGAACGGAGCTTCGGTGACTAGCGGTGAACAAACAAAACATCTTGCTAGAGAAGTAAGAAAAAACTCCTCCTCCAAGATGGCGCCACCCATGCCTGCGCAGTAGCAGAGCACCACATGAAACTCCCCGCCCACAGGCCACCCCAAAGCACAAGAATCTCATAACTGAATCTCATAACTCACAAATGAAAATAAAGATTACACAACAACCACAAGACGGATTTCATCAACCAAGGTATCATTTTAATCAGCATAACGGCGCCGACCTGACACTATCTGTAGATTACTGTGCACAATCCTGCTGACGGGTTCCCTTTAATTACAAAGTTTTAATAGAGAAGCAGGTAAAAATAAATGCAGAAAGAAGCTTTGTTTACACATTTCATATTTGCATTTAAATATTAAAATCATACAAATCATACAATGATATAAAGCAATTTGGAGGTTTTTCAATTACAGCAAAAAAAACCCTCTAGTTTCCTTGATATGATGAATAGCAATGTTCCTGTTTGCTACCATGATACAATATGTTCGATGTTGCAGATATTCCTAATGCACCATTACCCGTCTAATGCTGTCCTAATAATACAGAAGGTACAACCAATGTGGTTTTTATAAACCTGTTTCACCTTCAAAACTGAAATTTCAGCTGCAAAACTAAGGTAAATAGTGAGAGAGCGCGGACTTTGGAATCATTGATCCTATGCTGGCTCCAGACTAATTTGCCAGTCAGTTCCTTCAAAGTAAAAAGATGGCATCTATTCCAAACCTTCTCATTATTTTTCTCCTGGGTTATCTCTGCAAGGCGGAAAAAGCAGGTTGGTTACTTTTCATTATATCCCAATGTGTCCTTTCTTCCCGTGATCAAACATATGCGTTAAAATGATGATATCCGGACAAACTATAATATGATGTATCTAGCAGAGAAGGGAGCATCATGATGATTTAACATGATCAAAATCTCTTAAATATTTAATTCCCGGAAAAGCATAATTTTCCATTTCCACATAATGTTCTGTTCTAAAATAAGCATAAGTCAATCTAACCTTGCTGCAAGCACCTTATATAGTTCTATGCATGTGTGTGACGGAGCTGGTCTCGCTGTGTGTGACGGAAGGAGAAGACATAGCAACAGTCAATGATATGGTAACAGTATCGTGACTGTTCTAACGACATAATGATTGTGATTGACCAAAAAGTAGATTCTTTAACCAATCAGAAAAAAGTAAATCAGGAAAAATAAAAAATAAAAATATCCATAACCTTGACTAACTGATTGTAAGCAGTGGAGGACCATTGCTCTTCCTACTGATGTTAAAAGTGTGCTGCATTTCTTCATGTTTCATATGTGTAGTTGTTTTTTATTGTTATATGAACACCATAAAGTTATATTCGCACAGAGATGACTCTCAGGATCGCCTTTCGAATGGCCACGGTGAAGAATTCAGTCCCACCTCTATGTCCAGCCAAGGGGCAGGGCCAATGAGGTCACATACCAGGGAGTGGTCCTGATATAAAATGTGGGACTGTTTTTGTGCTACAGAAGTCATGGTGTAAATGACAACAAGCAGACACCGTGGAGTTTCCTGTAGGAGTTGTCTGCCTATGAAGGCTCTAAAGCTAAGCAGCCTTGGTTTCTTGGCGAGAAGAACACATATAGGAGATCAGGTCTCCACCCTTCATCAGTCTGTAATGGAGTGGCAAGCTGTGACCAGACATTACATCTGAGGTCCACCCCAATAGTTTGATATGTGCTTTTAATATTTTGCAGGTGTACTATTGTGTTTTGCTATGTTTAAAGGAATATTTAATGACCTTATAATCAATAGATCTAGGAATAAAAATAAGTTCCACAATAATAATTTCTACAGTTGGATGTGTTATAAATAAAATGTTCCTGTGCTGAGATAATCCTATAAATGTTCCCCTGCTGTGTACTGTGTAATGGCTGTGTGTGACCATGCAGGAGCATGGTCTGATCACACCACAGCTCCTGGGCAGGGGAGGAAGCAAAAGACCATACAGACAGGACAGTATAGGATCACAAGTGCTTCTTTGTGTGGCATGTGCAGACCATGTTCCTGCACGGTTAGACACAACCATTACACATTACATAGCAGGAGCACATTTATAAGATTATCTCAGCACAGGAATATTTTTTTAACATATCCAATTGTGAAACTTATTTTTATTCAAAAAACTATTGATTAAAATTTGCTTACTTTGTGGGAAAACGACATTAAATGTCGGTGTCTGTTATGGTAGAGTGTTCTGGTAAACATTGTCTCAGTTAATCCATTGTCTTATCTCAAGCCATTTATAACTCAAACCTTTCCAACAATCGGAATAGGCACCCATGTGTTTGTTTCCCCCTCCACACCTTTTCCATGAACCTTAGAAAAGTTCCTCACTTCTTTTCACAGGTTGTTCCTACCATAAAGTAATACTGGGGATGAGACCAACCAGGACTTAGCCCCTCATCACAGTCATATGGTCTTATGTGTGATTTGTCAATGACTACATAGAAATGTTCTTATAAAATCCAACAGTTTTTTGGTTGCAAGCTTTTCATGTCAACACTCACAAATTCAGTGTTAGTAAATGTAAAATCTATATGTCTGTAGGGGATGCAGAGGTTGCAATCAGACCCAGGCCTTGGAATCTAGAGGGACCAAAAATGTCTTTGGCTTACTAATAAAGACCTATGATAGTTGGGGGCTCTCAAAGAGATTTTTTACATTGGGACCTTCAAGCTTCAAATTAGATGGGATTCCTTTCCTCACTAGCAATTATATACAAAGAGCTCAACCATCACTTTAACCATTCCATTAATCTTCATGGAACTCATAGTAACTGCATAGACTAGGAGGAGGATGGAGGAATGGTGGCATATTCTGAACAAGTCTATAGCAGCTACAAATATTGGTCTCTGAAGAAAAAGTTAGAATAGGAGAGTTTTTTGTTTCCTCATAGAAAATTGTCTACCTCGATAAAGTGTAACAAACTACATACAGCTTTGGCAAAAATTAAGAGACCGCTACATTAAAACTCTGTCATGGTCAGCCTGATCTCCAGACCTGAACCCCATTGAAAACCTCTGGAATGTAATCTATAGGATGATGGATAGTCACAAGCCATCACACAAAGAAGAACTGCTTACATTTTTGCGCCAAAAGCAGTGTGAAAGACTGGTGGAAAGCATGCCAAGACGCATGAAGGCTGTGAATAAAAATCATGGTTATTCCACAAAATATTGATTTCTGAACTCTTCCTGAGTTAAAACATTAGTATTGTTGTTTCTTAATGATTATGAACTTGTTTTCTTTGCATTATTTGAGGTCTGAAAGCACTGTTTTTTTTTTTGTAATTTTGACTAGTGTTGAGCGATACTTTCCGATATCGGAAAGTATCGGTATCGGAAAGTATCGGCCGATACCGTCAAAATATCGGATCCAATCCGATACCGATACCCGATCCCAATGCAAGTCAATGGGACGAAAATATCGGAATTAAAATAAACCCTTTATACACTTGTAGGTTCATTCTACATGAAGGAAAACAACTAAGAATAATGTAGGATGTATTGGGGGACGTGGCGGAGACATTAAAGGCACAGAGGTTTAGCCCAATGTAATAGAATAGCAGGATTTTTTTTTTTTTTTATGACGTTCGGCGTTAGAAAGAATTTGACTATGTTATTTTTTTTTTTTTTTATGTCACATATTGATGTTTCACTATCACTACTTCAACGCCCTTCACCTTCTTTTTTACTTCTCCCACGCTTTCTTCTTCATTATCCTCATCATCAGCTTCTTTGACATCAACTTCTTCACCTTATTCATCTTCTTCTTCATCTTCTACCTATTATTTTTTGGGTTACATTGTTCATATTCTTTTTATTTTACTATTATCTTCATCATATTCTACTTCTTCATCATATTCTTATTTGTGACAGGCATTCCCGTAGTTGTTATCTATAAAAGTTTGAAGATTACACCTTCCGTTCTGCCTGTCACAAAAGAGTTACATTTGTCCGCGTTCAGTTTGGCCTGCAGCATCAGGCTTTATCCAGGGGCACCACGAGGAGGAACGGACTCACCCCCATACACTGCTTAGTCTTCTTCTGCTTATAATTTAGATAATATTTTTTGCTCTGATATTTAGTGTTATGCTTAATGTTCTTCTGCTCTTTGTTCTGCAGCCTCTTGTTCTTCTGCTTCTCGGTCTTCCAGGTCGTCGTCGTCTCCAGGGTTGTCGTCTCCGGGGTCGTCGTCATCGGGGTGGTCTTCAGGGTCGTCGTCTCCGGGGTCGTCGTCATCACGGTGGTCTTCAGGGTCATCGTCTCCAGGGTCGTCGTCATCACGGTGGTTGTCGTCTCTGGTGTCGTCGTCATCTTAGGGGTGTTCTTCCGGGTCATCGTGTTTAGTCTCTTGAACTTGGAAATGTAGCAGAAGGTACAAGAAGGCTGAGAAAATGCCGAGAACCAGCTGATGGAACTGGAACTCGGATGGCTACCCGAAGGTCCAAGAGCCAATGGAACTACCGAGGACCAGCTGACGTTACTGGAACCCGGTTACTAAGCAGGAGGTACCCGTGCCTGAAAGCACTACCAAGGACCACCTGACGTTTGTGGAACTCGGATACCCAGAGGGAGGCACCTAAGCCAAAGGCTCTGCCCGGAACCAGCTGACGGTACTGGAACCAGGATGGGGAGCAGAAGGTACAAGAGCAAAAGACACTGCCGAGAACCAGCTGACGGTGCTGGAACCCGGATGGGTAGCCGAAGGTCCAAGAGCCAATGGAACTACCGAGGACCAGCTGACGTTACTGGAACCCGGTTACTAAGCAGGAGGTACCCGTGCCTGAAAGCACTACCAAGGACCACCTGACGTTGGTGGAACTCGGATACCCAGAGGGAGGCACCTAAGCCAAAGGCTCTGCCCGGAACCAGCTGACGGTACTGGAACCAGGATGGGGAGCAGAAGGTACAAGAGCAAGTGTCTGCGTGGCTTTTGCAGGACACGATGCCGGCTGCACAGCAGGGGAACAGCTGGCGGTGCTGAACCCCACTGACACATTGGCTGGTGTTTTTCTCTGTGCAGCTAGCAGTACCGGGCCCCAACTGGCGGTGTTGGAGCCCAGGGCTCTGCAGGGGGAGCAGAGTGTAGGCCGAAGCCTAATTGAACCAATTTCAAAGGTAACCTTTAACCCCCCCTCAGGGGTTACAAAGTAGAAGAGCCACAGCTTATGCAGCAGTAGTGCTGCACAAGTCAAAGGTTGCTCTTTTAATTTCGCTCCTTGCACACGCTGAGTGAAACACGTATAACATTTAGCCCTTTATACAGTCAAACTGTGTTGGAGGCGCGAGTTCCCTTTGTAATGAGACGCAGCACAGATGTCAAGAATCCCACCTTGGTGCTGGGTGCAGCCTCCTGAGCGTTGTTATTTGCTGTACAGGAGTCTGCGCTGTCGTGTTATCCCCTGGCCTAGCGCTGTTAGCGCTGCCCATGTTCTGGCATCATTTAATGTCGGCCGGTGCGTTTCGCGATGACCATGAATCCCAGCCCCGCAGTGTCTTAACATTGTTAAAACACTGCGGGGCTGGGATTCAGGGCCTGGCGCAGCACATATGTTCGCCTCTCACACTCGGGTCCTTACACCCGCTTCAGACTGTGCGGCGTCATCTGATCCCTTATCGCATGCCACGGCCATGAAGCCGCACAGTCCGCAGAAGGCGGAAGGAGATGAGGGACAGGCGAACTGATGCACTGATCATGCCCATCAATCACACCCTCGCAGTCCCAATAACTAAGACAACGAGGGGCGTTGTGTGGGTCAGGGCGGCCGCAGAGGCGCAGGCAGCCAAACCATGATGCCAGAAGACGGGCAGCGCTACCAAGGGGGTTGCAGCGTGTCATTACAAAGGAAAGTCACACCACCGGGACGGTTAAATGGTCACACAGAGGACACATTTTAGACGTGTTTTCAGTTCCACATGTGCGAGGAGAATACGTTTATGAGCCACCTTGCACACATGCAGCATTACCGCTGTACAAGGTGGCCTTTAAAACGTACAAACGCCTGGGGGAGGGGGGACAGGTTCCCTTCAATTTCAGTTCTTGTGTCTGCGTGGCTTTTGCAGGACACGATGCCGGCTGCACAGCAGGGGAACAGCTGGCGGTGCTGAACCCCACTGACACATTGGCTGGTGTTTTTCTCTGTGCAGCTAGCAGTACCGGGCCCCAACTGGCGGTGTTGGAGCCCGGGGTCAGCAGGGGGAGGAGAGGGAGCAGAGTGTAGGCCGAAGCCTGCACTGGCGGCAGCTTTTGGGTCTGTTGTGCCTGCGTGGCAGTTGCAGGACACGTTGCCGGCTGCACAGCAGGGGAACAGCTGGCGGTGCTGAACCCCACTGACACATTGGCTGGTGTTTTTCTCTGTGCAGCTAGCAGTACCGGGCCCCAACTGGCGGTGTTGGAGCCCAGGGCTCTGCAGGGGGAGCAGAGTGTAGGCCGAAGCCTAATTGAACCAATTTCAAAGGTAACCTTTAACCCCCCCCTCAGGGGTTACAAAGTAGAAGAGCCACAGCTTATGCAGCAGTAGTGCTGCACAAGTCAAAGGTTGCTCTTTTAATTTCGCTCCTTGCACACGCTGAGTGAAACACGTATAACATTTAGCCCTTTATACAGTCAAACTGTGTTGGAGGCGCGAGTTCCCTTTGTAATGAGACGCAGCACAGATGTCAAGAATCCCACCTTGGTGCTGGGTGCAGCCTCCTGAGCGTTGTTATTTGCTGTACAGGAGTCTGCGCTGTCGTGTTATCCCCTGGCCTAGCGCTGTTAGCGCTGCCCATGTTCTGCCATCATTTAATGTCGGCCGGTGCGTTTCGCGATGACCATGAATCCCAGCCCCGCAGTGTCTTAACATTGTTAAAACACTGCGGGGCTGGGATTCAGGGCCTGGCGCAGCACATATGTTCGCCTCTCACACTCGGGTCCTTACACCCGCTTCAGACTGTGCGGCGTCATCTGATCCCTTATCGCATGCCACGGCCATGAAGCCGCACAGTCCGCAGAAGGCGGAAGGAGATGAGGGACAGGCGAACTGATGCACTGATCATGCCCATCAATCACACCCTCGCAGTCCCAATAACTAAGACAACGAGGGGCGTTGTGTGGGTCAGGGCGGCCGCAGAGGCGCAGGCAGCCAAACCATGATGCCAGAAGACGGGCAGCGCTACCAAGGGGGTTGCAGCGTGTCATTACAAAGGAAAGTCACACCACCGGGACGGTTAAATGGTCACACAGAGGACACATTTTAGACGTGTTTTCAGTTCCACATGTGCGAGGAGAATACGTTTATGAGCCACCTTGCACACATGCAGCATTACCGCTGTACAAGGTGGCCTTTAAAACGTACAAACGCATGGGGGAGGGGGGACAGGTTCCCTTCAATTTCAGTTCTTGTGTCTGCGTGGCTTTTGCAGGACACGATGCCGGCTGCACAGCAGGGGAACAGCTGGCGGTGCTGAACCCCACTGACACATTGGCTGGTGTTTTTCTCTGTGCAGCTAGCAGTACCGGGCCCCAACTGGCGGTGTTGGAGCCCGGGGTCAGCAGGAGGAGGAGAGGGAGCAGAGTGTAGGCCGAAGCCTGCACTGGCGGCAGCTTTTGGGTCTGTTGTGCCTGCGTGGCAGTTGCAGGACACGTTGCCGGCTGCACAGCAGGGGAATAGCTGGCGGTGCTGAACCCCACTGACACATTGGCTGGTGTTTTTCTCTGTGCAGCTAGCAGTACCGGGCCCCAACTGGCGGTGTTGGAGCCCAGGGCTCTGCAGGGGGAGCAGAGTGTAGGCCGAAGCCTAATTGAACCAATTTCAAAGGTAACCTTTAACCCCCCCCTCAGGGGTTACAAAGTAGAAGAGCCACAGCTTATGCAGCAGTAGTGCTGCACAAGTCAAAGGTTGCTCTTTTAATTTCGCTCCTTGCACACGCTGAGTGAAACACGTATAACATTTAGCCCTTTATACAGTCAAACTGTGTTGGAGGTGCGAGTTCCCTTTGTAATGAGAGGCAGCACAGATGTCAAGAATCCCACCTTGGTGCTGGGTGCAGCCTCCTGAGCGTTGTTATTTGCTGTACAGGAGTCTGCGCTGTCGTGTTATCCCCTGGCCTAGCGCTGTTAGCGCTGCCCATGTTCTGGCATCATTTAATGTCGGCCGGTGCGTTTCGCGATGACCATGAATCCCAGCCCCGCAGTGTCTTAACATTGTTAAAACACTGCGGGGCTGGGATTCAGGGCCTGGCGCAGCACATATGTTCGCCTCTCACACTCGGGTCCTTACACCCGCTTCAGACTGTGCGGCGTCATCTGATCCCTTATCGCATGCCACGGCCATGAAGCCGCACAGTCCGCAGAAGGCGGAAGGAGATGAGGGATAGGCGAACTGATGCACTGATCATGCCCATCAATCACACCCTCGCAGTCCCAATAACTAAGACAACGAGGGGCGTTGTGTGGGTCAGGGCGGCCGCAGAGGCGCAGGCAGCCAAACCATGATGCCAGAAGACGGGCAGCGCTACCAAGGGGGTTGCAGCGTGTCATTACAAAGGAAAGTCACACCACCGGGACGGTTAAATGGTCACACAGAGGACACATTTTAGACGTGTTTTCAGTTCCACATGTGCGAGGAGAATACGTTTATGAGCCACCTTGCACACATGCAGCATTACCGCTGTACAAGGTGGCCTTTAAAACGTACAAACGCCTGGGGGAGGGGGGACAGGTTCCCTTCAATTTCAGTTCTTGTGTCTGCGTGGCTTTTGCAGGACACGATGCCGGCTGCACAGCAGGGGAACAGCTGGCGGTGCTGAACCCCACTGACACATTGGCTGGTGTTTTTCTCTGTGCAGCTAGCAGTACCGGGCCCCAACTGGCGGTGTTGGAGCCCGGGGTCAGCAGGAGGAGGAGATGGAGCAGAGTGTAGGCCGAAGCCTGCACTGGCGGCAGCTTTTGGGTCTGTTGTGCCTGCGTGGCAGTTGCAGGACACGTTGCCGGCTGCACAGCAGGGGAACAGCTGGCGGTGCTGAACCCCACTGACACATTGGCTGGTGTTTTTCTCTGTGCAGCTAGCAGTACCGGGCCCCAACTGGCGGTGTTGGAGCCCAGGGCTCTGCAGGGGGAGCAGAGTGTAGGCCAAAGCCTAATTGAACCAATTTCAAAGGTAACCTTTAACCCCCCCTCAGGGGTTACAAAGTAGAAGAGCCACAGCTTATGCAGCAGTAGTGCTGCACAAGTCAAAGGTTGCTCTTTTAATTTCGCTCCTTGCACACGCTGAGTGAAACACGTATAACATTTAGCCCTTTATACAGTCAAACTGTGTTGGAGGCGCGAGTTCCCTTTGTAATGAGACGCAGCACAGATGTCAAGAATCCCACCTTGGTGCTGGGTGCAGCCTCCTGAGCGTTGTTATTTGCTGTACAGGAGTCTGCGCTGTCGTGTTATCCCCTGGCCTAGCGCTGTTAGCGCTGCCCATGTTCTGGCATCATTTAATGTCGGCCGGTGCGTTTCGCGATGACCATGAATCCCAGCCCCGCAGTGTCTTAACATTGTTAAAACACTGCGGGGCTGGGATTCAGGGCCTGGCGCAGCACATATGTTCGCCTCTCACACTCGGGTCCTTACACCCGCTTCAGACTGTGCGGCGTCATCTGATCCCTTATCGCATGCCACGGCCATGAAGCCGCACAGTCCGCAGAAGGCGGAAGGAGATGAGGGACAGGCGAACTGATGCACTGATCATGCCCATCAATCACACCCTCGCAGTCCCAATAACTAAGACAACGAGGGGCGTTGTGTGGGTCAGGGCGGCCGCAGAGGCGCAGGCAGCCAAACCATGATGCCAGAAGACGGGCAGCGCTACCAAGGGGGTTGCAGCGTGTCATTACAAAGGAAAGTCACACCACCGGGACGGTTAAATGGTCACACAGAGGACACATTTTAGACGTATTTTCAGTTCCACATGTGCGAGGAGAATACGTTTATGAGCCACCTTGCACACATGCAGCATTACCGCTGTACAAGGTGGCCTTTAAAACGTACAAACGCCTGGGGGAGGGGGGACAGGTTCCCTTCAATTTCAGTTCTTGTGTCTGCGTGGCTTTTGCAGGACACGATGCCGGCTGCACAGCAGGGGAACAGCTGGCGGTGCTGAACCCCACTGACACATTGGCTGGTGTTTTTCTCTGTGCAGCTAGCAGTACCGGGCCCCAACTGGCGGTGTTGGAGCCCGGGGTCAGCAGGAGGAGGAGATGGAGCAGAGTGTAGGCCGAAGCCTGCACTGGCGGCAGCTTTTGGGTCTGTTGTGCCTGCGTGGCAGTTGCAGGACACGTTGCCGGCTGCACAGCAGGGGAACAGCTGGCGGTGCTGAACCCCACTGACACATTGGCTGGTGTTTTTCTCTGTGCAGCTAGCAGTACCGGGCCCCAACTGGCGGTGTTGGAGCCCAGGGCTCTGCAGGGGGAGCAGAGTGTAGGCCGAAGCCTAATTGAACCAATTTCAAAGGTAACCTTTAACCCCCCCTCAGGGGTTACAAAGTAGAAGAGCCACAGCTTATGCAGCAGTAGTGCTGCACAAGTCAAAGGTTGCTCTTTTAATTTCGCTCCTTGCACACGCTGAGTGAAACACGTATAACATTTAGCCCTTTATACAGTCAAACTGTGTTGGAGGCACGAGTTCCATTTGTAATAAGACGCAGCACAGATGTCAAGAATCCCACCTTGGTGCTGGGTGCAGCCTCCTGAGCGTTGTTATTTGCTGTACAGGAGTCTGCGCTGTCGTGTTATCCCCTGGCCTAGCGCTGTTAGCGCTGCCCATGTTCTGGCATCATTTAATGTCGGCCGGTGCGTTTCGCGATGACCATGAATCCCAGCCCCGCAGTGTCTTAACATTGTTAAAACACTGCGGGGCTGGGATTCAGGGCCTGGCGCAGCACATATGTTCGCCTCTCACACTCGGGTCCTTACACCCGCTTCAGACTGTGCGGCGTCATCTGATCCCTTATCGCATGCCACGGCCATGAAGCCGCACAGTCCGCAGAAGGCGGAAGGAGATGAGGGACAGGCGAACTGATGCACTGATCATGCCCATCAATCACACCCTCGCAGTCCCAATAACTAAGACAACGAGGGGCGTTGTGTGGGTCAGGGCGGCCGCAGAGGCGCAGGCAGCCAAACCATGATGCCAGAAGACGGGCAGCGCTACCAAGGGGGTTGCAGCGTGTCATTACAAAGGAAAGTCACACCACCGGGACGGTTAAATGGTCACACAGAGGACACATTTTAGACGTGTTTTCAGTTCCACATGTGCGAGGAGAATACGTTTATGAGCCACCTTGCACACATGCAGCATTACCGCTGTACAAGGTGGCCTTTAAAACGTACAAACGCCTGGGGGAGGGGGGACAGGTTCCCTTCAATTTCAGTTCTTGTGTCTGCGTGGCTTTTGCAGGACACGATGCCGGCTGCACAGCAGGGGAACAGCTGGCGGTGCTGAACCCCACTGACACATTGGCTGGTGTTTTTCTCTGTGCAGCTAGCAGTACCGGGCCCTAACTGGCGGTGTTGGAGCCCAGGGTCAGCAGGAGGAGGAGAGGGAGCAGAGTGTAGGCCGAAGCCTGCACTGGAGCAAGTTGAAAGGGAAACTTTAACCCCCCCCCCCCCAGGCGTTTGTAGCTGAAAGAGCCATCGTGTACAGCACTAATGCTGGAAAAGGTAAACTTAGCTCTTTTAATTATGGTCCTTGCACATGCTGAACCTAACACTTATGAAAAGTGTCCCCTCCTACCGTGATACCGTTCGGTAGGTGGAACTTTCCTTTGTGATGTGACGCAGCACAGCCGTCATTCTTACCCCCTTGGCGCCGTGCGCCGCCTCCTCAGCGTTGTTTGAATCAGTCCCGGAGCCTGCGCTGTTAGGTTAGCCCTTGGCCATGCACACATTTTGCGCTGCCCGTCTTCTGACATCATTTGGTGTCAGGCTGGCTGCGCCTGTGCGGCCGCGCTGGCCGAGATCCCGCCTCGTACTGTCTTCTGATTTCATCCCACTGGGGGCCTGAGATACGTGGCCATGCGCAGTGCATATCCTCGCCTCTCACTCCCCTCCCTACGGCTTCTTCAGACTGTGCGGTGTCACGGCCGTGGCATGCTATTAGGGACCAGCTGACACCGAACAGTCTGAAGAAGCCATAGGGAGATGAGTGAGAGGTGGAGGTTCAGATATGCACTGCGCATGTCCATGGATCTCAGGCCCCCAGTGGGATGAAATCAGAAGACAGTACGAGGCGGGATCTCGGCCAGCGCGGCCGCACAGGCGCAGCCAGCCTGACACCAAATGATGTCAGAAGACGGGCAGCGCAAAATGTGTGCATGGCCAAGGGCTAACCTAACAGCGCAGGCTCCGGGACTGATTCAAACAACGCTGAGGAGGCGGCGCACGGCGCCAAGGGGGTAAGAATGACGGCTGTGCTGCGTCACATCACAAAGGAAAGTTCCACCAACCGTACGGTATCACGGTAGGAGGGGGCACTTTTCATAAGTGTTAGGATCAGCATGTGCAAGGAGCACCACGAAAAGAGGCACTTTTTCCCTTTGCATCATTACTGCTGCACAAGGTGGCTCCTTCAGTAACAAACGCCTGGGGGGGGGGGGCAGGTTCCCTTAAATTTAACTTGTTGTGCCTGCGTGGCGGTCGCAGTACACGCTGCCGGCTGCACAACAGGGGAACAGCTGGCGGTGCTGAACCCCACTAACACATTGGCGAGGTGTTTGGCTCTGTGCGTACAGCACTTCTGGACGGCAACTGGCGGTGTTGGAGCCCAGGGACAGGTGGAGGAGGAGGAGGTTGGAGGAGGTAGGAGGAGGTAGGAGGGATTGCCACACACACAGCAGGGGAACAGCTGACGTTACTGAACCCCAATAACAGAGGAGGGACTGTCGGGACTGTGCGTACAGCACTTCTGGACGGCAACTGGCGGTGTTGGAGCCCAGGGACAGGTGGAGGAGGAGGAGGTTGGAGGAGGTTGGAGGAGGTAGGAGGGATTGCCACACACACAGCAGGGGAACAGCTGACGTTACTGAACCCCAATAACAGAGGAGGGACTGTCGGGACTGTGCGGACAGCACTTCTGGACGGCAACTGGCGGTGTTGGAGCCCAGGGACAGGTGGAGGAGGAGGAGGTTGGAGGAGGTAGGAGGAGGTAGGAGGGATTGCCACACACACAGCAGGGGAACAGCTGACGTTACTGAACCCCAATAACAGAGGAGGGACTGTCGGGACTGTGCGTACAGCACTTCTGGACGGCAACTGGCGGTGTTGGAGCCCAGGGACAGGTGGAGGAGGAGGAGGTTGGAGGAGGTAGGAGGAGGTAGGAGGGATTGCCACACACACAGCAGGGGAACAGCTGACGTTACTGAACCCCAATAACAGAGGAGGGACTGTCGGGACTGTGCGGACAGCACTTCTGGACGGCAACTGGCGGTGTTGGAGCCCAGGGACAGGTGGAGGAGGAGGAGGTTGGAGGAGGTAGGAGGAGGTAGGAGGGATTGCCACACACACAGCAGGGGAACAGCTGACGTTACTGAACCCCAATAACAGAGGAGGGACTGTCGGGACTGTGCGGACAGCACTTCTGGACGGCAACTGGCGGTGTTGGAGCCCAGGGACAGGTGGAGGAGGAGGTTGGAGGAGGTAGGAGGAGGTAGGAGGGATTGCCACACACACAGCAGGGGAACAGCTGACGTTACTGAACCCCAATAACAGAGGAGGGACTGTCGGGACTGTGCGTACAGCACTTCTGGACGGCAACTGGCGGTGTTGGAGCCCAGGGACAGGTGGAGGAGGAGGAGGTTGGAGGAGGTTGGAGGAGGTAGGAGGGATTGCCACACACACAGCAGGGGAACAGCTGACGTTACTGAACCCCAATAACAGAGGAGGGACTGTCGGGACTGTGCGGACAGCACTTCTGGACGGCAACTGGCGGTGTTGGAGCCCAGGGACAGGTGGAGGAGGAGGAGGTTGGAGGAGGTTGGAGGAGGTAGGAGGGATTGCCACACACACAGCAGGGGAACAGCTGACGTTACTGAACCCCAATAACAGAGGAGGGACTGTCGGGACTGTGCGTACAGCACTTCTGGACGGCAACTGGCGGTGTTGGAGCCCAGGGACAGGTGGAGGAGGAGGAGGTTGGAGGAGGTAGGAGGAGGTAGGAGGGATTGCCACACACACAGCAGGGGAACAGCTGACGTTACTGAACCCCAATAACAGAGGAGGGACTGTCGGGACTGTGCGGACAGCACTTCTGGACGGCAACTGGCGGTGTTGGAGCCCAGGGACAGGTGGAGGAGGAGGAGGTTGGAGGAGGTAGGAGGAGGTAGGAGGGATTGCCACACACACAGCAGGGGAACAGCTGACGTTACTGAACCCCAATAACAGAGGAGGGACTGTCGGGACTGTGCGGACAGCACTTCTGGACGGCAACTGGCGGTGTTGGAGCCCAGGGACAGGTGGAGGAGGAGGAGGTTGGAGGAGGTTGGAGGAGGTAGGAGGGATTGCCACACACACAGCAGGGGAACAGCTGACGTTACTGAACCCCAATAACAGAGGAGCGACTGTTGACTGTGCGTACAGCACTTCTGGACGGCAACTGGCGGTGTTGGAGCCCAGGGACAGGTGGAAAAGCAGAGGAACACAATGTAGGCCGAAGCCTGAGAAAGTCGAAAGGGAACCTTTAACCCCCCCCCCCCCCAAGGTGTTTGTAGCTGAAAGAGCCAGCTTGTGCAGCACAAAAGATGCAAAAGGAAAAGGTGGCTCTTTTCATCATGCTCCTTGCAAACACAGAACTAAACACTTATAAAATGTGTCCCCTGCAACCGTAAAACCGTCCTGGAGGTGGGACTTTCCTTCGTAATGTGACGCAGCACAGCCGTCATTCCTACCCCCCCGGCGCCGCGCACCGGCTCCTCAGCATTGTTTGATTCCGTCCCGGAGCCTGCGCTGTCATGTTATCCCGTGGCCAGGCACACTTAGCGCTGCCCGTCTTCTGGCATCATTTGGTGTCAGGATGGCTGCGCCTGTGCGGCCGCGCTGGCCGAGAGTCCGCCTCGCAGTGTCTTCTGATTTAATCCCACTGGGGGCCTGGGATCCATGGACATGCGCAGTGCATATCCTAGCCTCTCACTCCCCTCCCTACGGCTTCTTAAGACTGTGCGGTGTCACGGCCGTGGCATGCTATTAGGGACCAGCTGACACCGAACAGTCTGAAGAAGCCATAGGGAGATGAGTGAGAGGTGGAGGTTCAGATATGCACTGCGCATGTCCATGGATCCCAGGCCCCCAGTGGGATTAAATCAGAAGACACTGCGAGGCGGGCTCTCTGCCAGCGCGGCCGCACAGGCGCAGCCATCCTGACACCAAATGATGCCAGAAGACGGGCAGCGCTAAGTGTGCCTGGCCACGGGATAACATAACAGCGCAGGCTCCGGGACGGAATCAAACAACGCTGAGGAGCCGGTGCGCGGCGCCGGGGGGGTAGGAATGACGGCTGTGCTGCATCACATTACGAAGGAAAGTCCCACCTCCGGGACGGTGTTACGGTATCAGTGGACACATTTTATAAGTGTTAAGTTCTGCGTGTGCAAGGTGCTAAACAAAAATAGCTACCTTTTCCTTGTGCAGCATTACTGCTGCACAAGGAGTCTCTTTCAGTAACAAACGCCTTGGGGGGGGGGACAGATTCCCTTACATTTCAGTTGTTGTGTCAGCGTGGCGGTCGCATGACACATTGCCGGCTACACAGCTGGGGATCAGCTGATGTTACTGAAACCCAATAACACTGGGTCGTATGTTTTGACTGTGCAGACGGCACTTCTGAGCCTCAACTGGCGGTGTTGGAGCCCAGGAATTTAAATTCAGGTGGTAGAAAGATGAACACAACAGGAGACCTGGATAACGTATACAGTGACCTAATTATTTAATCAGGAGGAGGAGTGGCAAATTCCTGCGAGATCCAGGCCTTGTTCATTTTCAGGAAAGTAAGCCGGTCAACGTTATCGGAGGATAGTCGCATGCGACGGTCAGTTAGTACACCACCTGCAGCACTAAAGACACGTTCCGATAATACACTGGCCGCAGGGCAAGACAGCACCTCCAATGCATACTGGCTTAGCTCTGGCCATGTATCCAGCTTTGAGACCCAAAACTTGAAAGGGGAAGAGCCGTCTGGGAGTACAGCAAGAGGGCAAGACATGTAGTCTGTCACCATCTGACGGAACCGTTGCCTCCTGCTGACTGGAGCCGTCTGTGATGGTGTAGACTTTTGTGGGGGGCACAGAAAACTGTGCCACAGTTGGGCCATACTGGTCTTGCCTTGGGCAGAGGCACTGCTTCTGCTCCCTCTTTGTGCAGAGCCTCCACCACTGCCTGGACGCACTGAGCTGCTTTGGAATGCACTAGCAGCACTTCTCTCAGTTGGAATGGAGAAGATGATGGAATTGACCAGTGTGTCTTGGTACTCCCGCATTTTTCGCTCCCGGTTCAACGGTGTGATGAGGCTTTCTACATTGTCCCGGTAGCGAGGATCGAGGAGGGTGAACACCCAATAATCAGACATGTTGAGAATGTGGGCGATGCGGCGGTCGTTTCTCAGGCACTGCAGCATGTAATCCACCATGTGCTGCAGACTGCCAACTGCCCAAGAAACGCTGTCCCCTGCTGGAGGCGTGATCTCTGCCCGCTCGTCATCACCCCACCCTCGCTGTACACACTGAGTACTGGACAATTGTGTAACTCCCTCCTCTGGACGGATGTCTTCCTCCTCCATTGACTCCTCCTCATCCTCCTCACAAACTGTCCCCTGCCTACGCGTTTGTGAGGAACCACGTGGCGCTGACTGTCCAGAAGATGATGGAAATGGTGAATCCTCATCCTCCACCTCTTCCACAACATCATCCCTTAGCGCTTGCAGTGATTTTTCAAGCAGGCAGATAAGGGGGACAGTCATGCTGACTAGTGCATCATCTGCACTCGCCATCCGCGTGGAATAATCAAAGGGACGCAAAACCTGGCAGACGTCATTCATAGTGGCCCACTCTGTGGTTGTGAAGTCTGTACGGCGCTGACTGCGACTTTTTTGCGCCTGAAGCAGCTGGTACTCCATTACAGCTTGCTGCTGCTCACACAACCGCTCCAACATATGTAACGTGGAATTCCACCTGGTAGGTAGGTCACATATGATGCGATGTTCCGGCAGGCGGTGTCGGCGCTGCAGAGCCGCAATGCGCGCTTTTGCCGTGCTGGAACGCCGCAAGTGAGCACACTCTAGGCGGACCTTGTGCAGCAGTGCATCAAGATCCGGATAGTCCCTCAAAAAGCTCTGCATGACCAAATTGAGCACATGTGCCAGACATGGGATGTGAGTGAGGTTGCCGAGGCCCAGAGCTGCCACCAGATTTCGGCCATTATCACACACTACCATGCCTGGCTGGAGATTCGCTGGCACAAACCACACATCGCTCTCCTGCTTGATGGCATTCCAGAGCTCCTGCGCTGTGTGGCTACGATTCCCCAAAAAAATTAATTTCAACACGGCCTGTTGACGTTTGGCCACGGCTGTGCTCATGTCGGTCGTAACAGGTACACGTTCATCACGGGTCCATGTGGAGGTGGACTGTGACGGCTCCTGCAGCGATGATTCTGAGGAACTGGTGTAAGAGGAGGAGTCAATGCGTACAGAATGGATTCCTGCAATCCTTGGAGTGGGCAGGACACGTCCTGCGCCACTCGCACGGTCTGTACCCGGCTCAACGACATTAACCCAATGGGCAGTGAGGGAAAGGTATCGCCCCTGTCCATGTTGACTGGTCCACGCATCGGTGGTGAGGTGGACCTTGCTACTGACGGCGTTCAGTAGCACGTGTTTTATGTGTCCCTCCACATGCTTGTGCAGGGCAGGGACGGCTTGCCTGCTGAAGTAAAAGCGGCTAGGCACATTGTACTGTGGGACTGCCAATGACATCAAGTCACGGAAGCTGTCAGTCTCCACCAGCCTGAATGACAGCATTTCCAGTTACAGAAGTTTGGCAATGCCTGCAGTCAGAGCCTGTGCTCGTGGGTGGTTTGACGAGAAAGGCCGCCTTTTCTCCCATGCCTGTACTACCGATGGCTGTAGACTGGGCTGGGAGTGTGTGGATGACTGGGAAAGTGGCGCTGCGGGTGGAATTACAGCGGGTCTCTGGACAACAGGGCCAGAGGTTCTTCCACGGCGATCCTGGGAGGAAGCCGAACCAGCTGCGTGTGAGCTAGAGGAAGAGGCAACACGAGCTGAAGAGGTGGTAGCTGCCGCTGTTGGTTGGCCTACCTCTTCAGTGTGTTTTTCTAACTCCGCCGGGTGCCTGTTGCGCACATGTTTCCACATGTTGGAGGTATTGAGGTTGCTGACATTTCGACCTCTTTTGACTTTTTGATGACACACGTTGCATCTGACATAGCAAATGTCATCTGCAACTGTGTCAAAAAAGGACCAGGCACTGCAAGTCTTGGGAGCGCCCTTTTTGGCTTTTGGAAGAGACATGCTCCTAACGGGTGCCAAAGCGGAGGCTGCAGGATCCGCAGTCTTCCCCCTCCCTCTCCCTCTTTGGGCCGTACGGGGAATCTCTTCCTCAGAGCTGCTCCCACCACCTTCCTGTCCCTCACGCCAAGATGGGTCGAGGACCTCATCATCTACACTACCCTCTGCCCCCAACTGCTCCTCCTGGGTAGTCTCAGCAGCAGAGCACGCACCAGTAAGTGGCACCTGAGTGTCATCATCAGCTGATGCGGCCTGCGATGTGGTGACCGGAGCCACTGGCCCACCCGCCTCTTCAGAGGAAGACAGAAAAAGCTGTTGGGCATCACTGCACCCTGCCTCTTCTTCCATTTCTCCAATGCTGCTTGGCTGGCCCCCTGTTTCCAAGCCAAGAGATTCAGAGAACAGAAGTAGAGACGGCTCCTGTCCTGGGCTCTCTGTCTGCCTGGGCAATTTGGCAGGTGGTGAAGAGACAGATGGCTGCTCTCCAGTGCTCTGTGTCTGAGAGGATGTGGCACTAATGGAAGTTGATGCATTAGCTGCCATCCATCCGACAACAGCTTCAATTTGGTCTTGACGCAGCAGCGGTGTACGGCGCTCTGACACAAAGCTGCGCATGAACGACTGTTGCCTGGTGAAAGTGGGTGCTGATGAGTCACCGGTGCCCGCAGCAGGCACAGAATCCCCACGTCCCCTCCCTGCTCCGCGCCCACGCCCACGCCCACGTGCCTTACTCACTGCCTTCTTCATCTTGGTTGACTGATAAAGATAAGCAGAAAAGTACTAACGGATTTGTGTGCTTATTCCTGAGCAACTCCTCCTAACAGGTATAAGAAACACTAATTTTCTAAAGTGTGGACTAGACTTTAATATGAGCTAATGTGGCCTACACAAATGTAAAGTGGTGTCACTGGTGTGTTTGGTGAACTTTATTATTTATTTCTTTTTGGGGGGCTGAACTGACAACAGATAGAGCTGCAGTCACACAGAGACCGTGCAGACAGACGTAAACGGCGCTGCAAGGCCCAAAAACCCTCCTCTACGTTATCCTATGTAGTGTTTTTCCACAAGTTAGCTGGAGACGGGTGGAAAGACACTAATAGGATTTTTTTAAATAAATTAGCAGCAACCTACACTACTTGAAAAAAAAAGAAAATTGATTTGGCGGTATGACGCAGTGAACAACCCTGAGCTGGAGACAACCAGGCTATGGCTGCTCACAGACTACAGGGCGAGCTGCAATCACACGGAGACCGTGCAGACAGCCGTAAACGGCGCTGCAAGGCCCAAAAACCCTCCTCTACTTTATCCTATGTAGTGTTTTTCCACAAATTAGCTGGAGACGGGTGGAAAGACACTAATAGGATTTTTTTAAATAAATTAGCAGCAGACTACACTACTTGAAAAAAAATTAAAATTGATTTGGCGGTATGACGCAGTGAACAACCCTGAGCTGGAGACAACCAGGCTACGGCTGCTCACAGACTACAGGGCGAGCTGCAGTCACACGGAGACCATGCAGACAGCCGTAAACGGCGCTGCAAGGCCCAAAAACCCTCCTCTACTTTATCCTATGTAGTGTTTTTCCACAAATTAGCTGGAGACGGGTGGAAAGACACTAATAGGATTTTTTTAAATAAATTAGCAGCAGACTACACTACTTGAAAAAAAATTAAAATTGATTTGGCGGTATGACGCAGTGAACAACCCTGAGCTGGAGACAACCAGGCTACGGCTGCTCACAGACTACAGGGCGAGCTGCAGTCACACGGAGACCGTGCAGACAGCCGTAAACGGCGCTGCAAGGCCCAAAAACCCTCCTCTACTTTATCCTATGTAGTGTTTTTCCACAAATTAGCTGGAGACGGGTGGAAAGACACTAATAGGATTTTTTTGAATAAATTAGCAGCAGACTACACTACTTGGAAAAAAAAAAAAAGAACAGTATGAGGCAATGAACCACCCTCCCTGAACTGAATACAACCAGCTATGGATGGCCTATGTGGCTGCACTCAGACTAGAGAGTGGGCTGCACTCACACACACACACACACAGACCTTGCAGATCGCTGTGAAAACAGCGCTACAAGGCAAAAGCAAGGTGAATAGTAGGTGAACACAGCGGTTGCTAAATTAGCCTTTGGAAAGCACAAAGAAGCAAATCGCTATCTCTAAACTGTCCCTCAGTCAGCAAACAGCGTCCTGTCACTAACTGAATTCACAGCAGAGTGATCGCAAAATGGCGCCAGCGACTTTTAAACTGCAGCATGACATCATTTCAGCAGCCAATCACAGCCTTGCCAGTACTTTCATGCCCTCCATGCTAAACAGGATGTGCCCACACTTGGAATCATTCTCATTGGCTGAATTTCTGCATTTTGAATCTTGGAACTTCCGATTCCGGTATCCGATACGCGGCAAGTATCGGAATCCCGGTATCGGAATTCCGATACCGCAAGTATCGGCCGATACCCAATACTTGCGGTATCGGAATGCTCAACACTAATTTTGACCATTTCTCCTTTTCAGAAAAAAATACAAAATGTATTGCTTGGAAATTCGGAGACATGTTGTCAGTAGTTTATAGAATAAAGGAACAATTTACATTTTACTCAAAAATATACCTATAAAGAGAAAAATCAGACAAACAACATTTTGCAGTGGTCTCTTAATTTAATTAAAATCTACATTGAGGATTGTCACTATGTTATGACTTCACATACATTACAGTAGTAGTCACTATTTACGAAATAACAGTTTTCTAAACTAATGTTTTAGATTTATTCAAATTTAATTAGAGATCATCTGAAGAGACATGACTGAATTCCAAAATGTTGAAACTAGGGTGCAATGATTGCAGCTACGTCACTATAACATTTGAATGGGGCATTGCAGACCACCATTTTCATAATTAGTGTGGTTTAGACCACACCAAAGAAAATGATATCACCTATTTGGTGGACAGGTGAAGACCTGCTATGCTGGGAGTAGCCACTGAAGGAACTTCTGAAGCTACAAGCTGCAAATTCTTGCATTGAGGTAGTATACTGTGGGTCACACGGACCCATCAAGTGACTAGAGGCGCTGGTTCTGAGACAATAATGAATCCTGATGGTCCATTGGGAGATAACTGTAAATGTAGCTGACTTTCAAGAATGTTATTTGACATTAGGTGGGAGTAAATTAAAAATAACCTACAGGAAACTCAAGGAACTGAAGGAGAAGCTCGGCATGACCATCGGATAAAATAGAGAGTTACTCATTCATAGTAGTAAGTCCATGGGAATAATGATAGAACTGATGCATTTCTGCCATATCAAACGCTTTCATTCATAGTATGATGCACATGTTCTGTACAGATGGAAGGAAGGTCCTTATATCAGATATTTTCATGCCTGTAATTTTTTTCTTGACAGTGTTCCTGTCTGATAAATCTGCAAGCAGTGTTCTGGTGAGACAAAAGAGATATAATACTGGTCGCTTGGAAGAATTTGTTGCAGGAAATCTTGAGCGAGAATGTATAGAGGAAACGTGCGTTTATGAAGAAGCGAGAGAAGTCTTTGAAAACGATGAGAAAACTGTAAGATATTGGTCATCATTATTACAATGAATGCACTCTAATTGCAAAGAAATATCAACATGCCCTCTGGGTTTGGGAGTAATTGATGTTGGCATTTGAAGCAACTTAGGAAATCTTCCTGGTGGTCTTACTGATAGCATTATAATCCATGCACTTTAGGCTGGGACTACACAACGTCCTTGTGCATCAGCAATTCTTAGACAAGTCGCCCAACCAAAAACATTCGTGCAAGATGTCTGTAACTTGCTGTCATGAGACTACTTTAGAGGTGCGATTTTTCTGCAAAATGAAATAGTCAAATTTCAAACAAGTTTTATAGAAGTCACTGTCATGTTTCTCCATGGTAAAATATCGGGTAGGATGTAGGAAAGGAATAATCAAGGAAGTACAATCTTCATGTCCTCGTGTATTGCTTCTTGTCATCTGATGTAAGGCTATCGACACACAATGAATGATACCATAACTGTAGTAAAAAAGAACATGGACCGCACATCCAGAAATCATACATTGGTCTAATGCCGCCAGGTAAAATTTTACGAAACCGAACATGAGGTTCTTAGGGTAACATTCTGATCAGACTGTATGAAGCCCACAGACACGTCACGGTGAACCTCTGAGTAGGGCCCTAACCTACAAGGTGTTGTGCTATACGCCGACCACTGTAGAGGAGCGACTTGGTACTCCACAGCACCAATGCTACAAGGCAAAGCCCCCATTAGTCCTAGTCGCACCAATCTTCAGGCACACAACAACAGCAATGGCTGTCTCACATCACCAACACTAAGCGAATAAATCTAAAAGGCTCACCTTCCACATCACCTTTCTCTGGCTGTGAGCTAAGAGCAAATGTCTGCATTTTTGTCACACAACCTGAAGGATTTCCTTGTACCAGCAAAGTGAAGGAGATTTGCACACATTGTTTATTTCTTGCAGATTTTCAGCAGATACAAATCTGCACCATGTCAATTCTTTCAGTGGTTTTGCTGCAGATTTCACCCATACTAATGAGCCAGGGAAAACAAAAATGCAACAAAAATGCATGTAAAAGACATGGCAAAAACACGTGTATTTCACACACCCTTTTTTCCTGCCAAGAGCCGCAGAAATGGTGCAGAAATTTCTGTTTCAAATACTTAACGTGTGTACAACCCCAAACATTACTGCTGTTCACATGGGCTATTAAAACTTGGTTACACATATTGAAGATTATTGGAGCGATGCTTTTTTAAACTACTTTTGGGATTTCTATACGGATGGTCTCTGGTCATGATTTGAGGCTTTGCACCCACGGGAATTTGAGAACTAGTGCTCCTTTTATTCATCATCACGATAGATAAAGGATGGACAGAACCCCTCGCCATATACCGGTTATGGTTTTTGGACATATGTTGCATTGATGGTTATTCATTTAAATGGTCGCCTGTGGTGCTACCCTTTAACTGTAGATGTTGTTACAGGAAAAACCTTGTTTGTCCAGTGGTTTTCCTGTGCAATATTAATTGATCTCCAGGGTTTCTAGAAGCAGGACCCACCTCAATCAGCCAATCATTGTGTTGTTTATTATTATTAATAAAAGGGGTTGTATTCATGAGACAGCCCCTTTAAGTATTTCAAGCTGCAGGATACATATATAAATGGATGTACGTAGATTAAATCTTGTGCTGTATAATCACATTTAGATGTCAGGAGAGGAATGGTCAGTAAAGTCTCACATTTTGGAGGCTCCTATCAGTTTCAGTGCTAATAGCTGCACTTTTTCTTCATTTCTATGGTCAATTAAGCCCTGGGTCTAAGTCTCTGTAAAGCATATCTAATTAAGACGGCTGCGTCAAACCTAATGAAAAAGCTCTTTTGCATCTGACACAAAAGCAACAGGACACAAGAGAAACACATTAGTACTTAATATAAATAGTTTATTTATGCAGGGCATTTATTCTTACGTAATATACCTTTTAATCTACGATACAATTTTCTGCCAGATTCTCTTATTTTGTTTGTTACATGAGTAGTAATGTTCTTCATTTAAAAGGGGAGTAGAAGCCTCCTCACCACAACTGGGCAGTGAGGAGTCATCTGGGGGAAGTCGTCACAGCACATCGCAGCAAAAAGTGAGTGAATGGGGTCACATTAGCACCCACAAGGTACCCTAGACAAGCAGATGGATTATTAGAGATTTGCTTGCCCACGGTCGTGGTACCTTGCAGGTCACAATA
Source organism: Ranitomeya variabilis (assembly GCF_051348905.1). NCBI lineage: Eukaryota > Metazoa > Chordata > Amphibia > Anura > Dendrobatidae > Ranitomeya > Ranitomeya variabilis. The sequence continues at coordinate 324,693,023 of NC_135233.1, read as the reverse complement.
CCCCCTATTTGCTTGCATTATGTTGGATTGTAGTAGCAGCATAAAGCATTCTTTTGGCATGTGACATGTGAGAACATATGGCACTCAAAATTAATTTGTGCTTGAAAAATTCATGGTTGTTAAAGGGGTTGTCCACTACTTTCAATTAACCCCACAATGTATCCCCCCGGGGCCCCTAATGAATTGTGTAAATACCTTCCGTTGCCATTTTCGCCTGTGAGCGGCGCTATGCTGGTGGCTGAGTCCGGGTCACGTGACCCCCAGGCTGCAGCCGCCGCTTATTTCTGCCGACGTCACGTCAATTTCCAGACTCTGGAAATTGACGTGACGTCATGAGCAGGCGTGACCCAGCCTCACAGTCAGCAGTCACTCATCATGAGTGACTGGGCTGTGGCTGGCGCTGGGGGCTGCAGGGCTGTGCTGGGGGTGGGCGGGGCTAGGCAGGGATGTGCGGGCGCTGGGGGTCTGCGTGCCGGCGCTGGTATGTGCGGGGGTCTGCTGGCCATGCTGGGGTCTGCTGCGGGGGGGATGTCATTGGTGTGTGTGTGTGTGTGTGTGTGTCTCTGTGTGCAGGCATTGTCCGATGGGACTACAAGTCCCATCGGGCTATGCCTGCTACAGTGACAGTGAGTGACACATTAGCCAATGATGGGACAGTACTAGTCTCATCATCCGGCTAATGTGTTGAATGTAAAAAAAAAATACATACACACATATACAGTACATACAACATACACCATGTGACATGCAACATGTGACGACATGCAGCATGGGACATGTGACAGCATGCAACATGCGACATGCAACGTGCAATGACATGCGACATGCAACAACATGCTACATGTGACAACATGAGACATGCACCATATGACATGCGACATGCAGCATGCGAAAATGCAACATGTGACATGCGATGACATGCGACATGCGACGACATGCAACATGTGACATGCACCATGCGACAACATGCAACAACATGCAACATCCGACATGCAACATGCGATGACATGCGACATGTGACATCATGCGACATGCACCATGCGATGACATGCAGCATGCAACAACATGCGACGACATGCAACATGTGACATGCAATGACATGCACCATGTGACAACATGCAACATGCGACAACATGCAACATCCGACATGCAACATGCGATAACATGCGACATGTGACATCATGCGACATGCATCATGCGATGACATGCAGCATGCAACAACATGCGATGACATGCAACATGTGACATGCAATGACATGCAACATGCGACATGAAACATACGACATGCAGCATGCGACATGCGATGACATGCACCATGCGACAACATGCAACATGTGACAGCATGCGACATGTGAATGCATGCACCATGCGACATGCAATGACATGCAGCATGCAATGACATGCGACGACATGCGTCATGCGCCATGCTACATGCAATGACACGCAACATGCAGCATGTGACATCACCCGATGTCACTGTTCTATAGGGGAGATCGTCGTGGCACACACGTTATTAATTGGACTATGGCGGACAGGTAGTATACGGTTTATTATTTTACGTTTTTTGCAGGTGCTGAAGTATGGTAAGTATGGTTAAATGAAGAATATTAAAATACTTTTTTCTGGCTGTGTCTTTTTTTTTAACTCTTTCACTACTATAGAACTAATAATGGATAGGCGTCTTATTGACGCCTCTCCATTATTAACCCGGCCTAATGTCACCTTACAGTAGCAAGGTGATATTAACCCCTTATTACCCCATATCCCACCGCTACACAGGAGTGGGAAGAGAGGGGCTAGGTGCCCGGAATCTTACAGATACGCCATTTCTGGGGCGGCTGCGGACTGGTATTTGTAGCCAGGGGGGGCAATATCCATGGCCCCTCTCTAGGCTATGAATATCAGCCCGCAGCTGCGTAGCCTTTCTGGCTATAAAATATAGGGGGACCCCACATCATTTTTTGGGGGGTCCCCCTATTTTTATAGCCAATAAAGGCTACGGAGACAGCTGCAGGCTGATATTCATAGCAGGCTACAAATATTGGCCCCCGGCCGTCGGCTTTCCCCCTCTGGCACAGAAAATTGCGTGGGAGCCCACGCCATTTTTTTTTTAGTTTTTTTTTTAACTGAAACATATTGTTCATTAACCCCTTTCTGCCAGCTGACGGAATAGTACGTCAACTGGCAGTATCCCCCACTTTGAGGTAGGCTTCGGCGGTGAGCCCACTTCAAAGCCGCAACATGTCAGTTGTTTTCAATACAACAAAAAAATTTACATGATCGATAAACGGCGTAGCTAGAAAAAAAAATCAAAAGCCAAAATTATGTTTTTTGGTCGCCGCGACATTGCATTAAAATACAATTACGGGCGATCAAAAGAACGTATTTGCACAAAAGTGGTATCAATAAAAACATCAGCTCTGCACGCAAAAAATTTGCCCTCACCTGACCCGATATCTCAGAAAATATAGACTCTACGGGTATCAGAAAATGGCGCAATTATTTAATTTCTTTTTAGCAAAGCTTGGAATTTTTTTTCACCACTTAGATAAAAAATAACCTAGATGTGTTTGGTGTCTATAAACTCGTAATGACCTGTAGAATCATAATGGCAGGTCAGTTTTATGCTGTGTGCACACGTTGCAGATTTGGGTGCAGAATTTTCTGCACAAAATCTGCATCTCCTTGCAGAAAACGCAGCTGCGTTTTTGATGCATTTTTTTCACGTTTTTTTCACGTTTTTTGTGTGGTTTTGATGCCTTTTTGTGCGGTTTTGATGCAGTTTTTGGTGCGGTTTTCGGGGCGTTTTTTTGCGTGGTTTTGATTCAGGGTTTTTATGCTTTTTATGCAGTTTTTGGTGAAGTTTTGATGCAGTTTTTGGTGCAGTTTTGATGCAGTTTTTGGTGCAGTTTTGATGCAGTTTTTGGTGCGGTTTTGATGCAGTTTTTGGTGCGGTTTTGATGCAGTTTTTGGGGCAGTTTTGATGCAGTTTTTGCTGCGGTTTTGATGCAGTTTTTGCTGTAGTTTTGATGCAGTTTTGATGCGTTTTTGGTGCAGTTTTGATGCAGTTTTTAGTGCGGTTTTCATGCAGTTTTGATGCAGTTTTTTGTGCGGTTTTCATGCAGTTTTTGTGCAGTTTTGATGCGTTTCTGAAGTGTTTTTGATGCAGTTTTGATGCAGTTTTTAGTGCGATTTCATGCAGTTTTGATGCAGTTTTTGGTGCAGTTTTGATGCAGTTTTGGTGCAGTATTGAAGCCTTTTGATGCTGTTTTTGGTGCAGTTTTCTTGTGTTTTTAATGCAGTATTTGGTGCGGTTTTGATGCAGTTTTTTGTGTGGTTTTGATGCAGTTTTTAGTGCAGTTTTTGCTGTGGTTTTGATGCAGTTTTTAGTGCAGTTTTGATGCGGTTCTGATGCAGTTTTTGGTGCGGTTTTGATGCAGTTTTTGGGGCAGTTTTGATGCAGTTTTTGCTGCGGTTTTGATGCAGTTTTTGCTGTAGTTTTGATGCAGTTTTGATGCGTTTTTGGTGCAGTTTTGATGCAGTTTTTAGTGCGGTTTTCATGCAGTTTTGATGCAGTTTTTTGTGCGGTTTTCATGCAGTTTTTGTGCAGTTTTGATGCGTTTCTGAAGTGTTTTTGATGCAGTTTTGATGCAGTTTTTAGTGCGATTTCATGCAGTTTTGATGCAGTTTTTGGTGCAGTTTTGATGCAGTTTTGGTGCAGTATTGAAGCCTTTTGATGCTGTTTTTGGTGCAGTTTTCTTGTGTTTTTAATGCAGTATTTGGTGCGGTTTTGATGCAGTTTTTTGTGTGGTTTTGATGCAGTTTTTAGTGCAGTTTTTGCTGTGGTTTTGATGCAGTTTTTAGTGCAGTTTTGATGCGTTTTTGATGCAGTTTTGATGCGGTTTTGGTGCAGTTTTTGGTGCATTTTTTGGACAGTTTTGATGCATTTAATTTTTTTGGTGCGGTTTTTGTGCGTTTTTGTATGCGTTTTTGAAAGCTAAATAAAGATATATTATTGAACAAAAAAAAGATTTGTGATGTCATTATTGTTCAACCTCCTCTTTTACATTTGTCCAACCCACACTCAATTACACACAGATAGACAGATAGATGATAGATGAAATGGATAGACAGATCTACATATAGATAGATCTATAGATGCATGCATCTATCTATTCATATATCTATCTATAGATATATATGGATAGATATATCTATTGATAGATGTATGGATAGTGTAGGGTGTGTGTCCACTGTCCAGATTACATCCGAATTAGCTGCAGATTGGATGCTGCGTACTTGTAGTCCCATCGGATGATGCCTGCACACACACCCCAAAAGACCCCCCGCACAGCCCCGCACACACCCGAACAGCCAGGCACCCACCCGAAAAGCCCCGCACACACCCGAACAGTCCCGCACACACCCGAGCAGCCCCGCACACACACGAACAGTCCCGCGCACACACGAGCAGTCCCGCACACATCCGAACAGCCCGCAGACCCAGCACACACATACACGCACATAGTCACTGCCCACATTCCGCCCACACACTTCCCTCCTCCCAAACTGCAGCGTTTCTCGGACCCACATCCACAGCAAAACTGCAGATCTTTTTTTACGTCTGCGGTTTTGCTGCGGATGTGCCCGACTCAATCAAAGTCTATGGGTGCAGAAACGCTGCAGTTCCGCACAAAAGAAGTGACATGCTGCGAGAGAAAAAAGCTGCGTTTCGGTGTGGCTTTTTCCGCAGCATGTGCACAACAAGTCTGCGGCTCCCATAGACTTACATTGGTTGTGCACTACACTGCGGATTTGATGCAATTCTGTGTGGCAAAAAACGCTGCGGATCTGCAATTAAATCCGCAACGTGTGCACACAGCCTTAGCATTTAGTGAACCTAGCAAAAAAGCCAAGCAAAAAACAAGTGTGGGATTGCACTTTATTTGCAATTTCATTGCACTTTGAATTTTTTTCACATTTTCTGTTACACGACATGGTAAAACCAATGGTGTCGTTCAAAAGTAGAACTTGTCACGCAAAAGATAAGCCCTCACATGGCCATATTGACGGAAAAATTATGGCTCTGGAAAGAAGGGGAGCGATAAACGAAAACAAAAAATCTCCAGGGGTGAAGGGGTTTAGAAACATGGATATGGACATATCAATGGAAATAGACATAGATATATAGATATATCTTTATGTATCTATCTATCTATCTATCTATCTATCTATCTATCTGTGTGTAATGGAGTGTGGGTTGGACAAATGTAAAAGAGAAGGTTGGACAGAAATGACATCACAAATCTTTTTGAAGAGAGAGGAGGGAGAGGAGGGAGGGGTTGGGTGTGTTTTGGAGTGGGTGTGGTAGGTTCGTGCTTAGTAGCAGTGCAATGCATCATGGAACTTGTAGTATTAGAGCACAATAACTCAGGAGAAAGGAAGTTGTCGATTAACCCCATGAGAGCTGGATCCAGCACTGAAGATCTGTTGCTACAACATGATAAAAGGAAATATTGCTAAATTAAAGACAGTGGATGTTTTCAGTGGCACATAATACCAAGATTTATGAAAAAAAAAAAATTATTGTAGTGGACAACTTCTTCCTTAGACTCAGTGTGAAGGTAGCCTTGGAAGAGTTTTTTCCTGAACTGTTCCTTGAAGCTTTTTGAATGGCCAGTGCCAGCATCACACACAGTGCACAGGGGCCCACCGGGGAAATCACCTGTTACCCTTCGGGCCAGTCCTAGCCTGGACAGTGCCTAGTTGGAGAAGTTTCCTCCAGGATTAAAAAAAAACCTCCTCATATGAATGGCAAAGTGAAATTACCATAGAAATGTACTGGAAGGTTTTTCAAGTGCTTTCAAAGCAGTTTTTGAGGGTGATTTTGGAGAGGATCCAAGAGGATGAAAGAAAAAAAAAAACCTTTCTGTGAACTTAGTTTTATATTCTTTTCACATCGGCATTAGGAACTCTGTTTTCTTTCATAAGAATAGAAAAATGTAATTTCATCCAAGGAGATAGATTTGTCACGTGATGCACACAAAGAGTATTTTTATGCACTTTTGTGAACCTACACAGACCGAGATAGGAACGCAGTGCACAGACTGGCCTGCAGCTCTCTTTACCCGAGCTTGACAGCTGCATAGAAATACATGAGCCATCACGCTTGGGTCAGGAGAGCTGCCTGCCAGTCCCTTGCGTTGCGTTGCGTTCCGATCTCAATCTGATTTATACGGCTGACTGCGCCCATAGGGCAGAGACAGAATGCCGCATTTCTCGTGCGAGAATCACAACTCGTACTGGCTGACAGCTCTCCTGACCTGAGCTTGACAGCTGCATAGTAATCCATCATGCTGTCATGCTCGGGTCAGGAGAGATTCCGGCCAGTCCGTGCAGTGCGATGTGATTCTCGCATGAGAAATACGGCAGTGAGTCTCTGCCCTTAGGGAGAGGATCTAGTGAGATACAATTTAGCAAGCATGACCACCGCTAACTTTCATTAGGGACTTTACCGTGTAAATTTGTAGTGTTATTCTACAATTTGTCTGAAAATTTTCGTTAATTATGTTCATTTTTGTAATTTTTTAGAGAGTCTCTCAAAGTAAAAGCCTTTTTTATATCACTCTTGGTTATTATCAGGATCAAGTAAAGTCCAAAGCCAAGATGTTAAAATTATCCATTTCACATCGGAATATGCTTTTATAGCATCATTATAGCACAATTTTCCTGGGGAATTGGCAATTTTTTCTGATGCTTTAAGATAAGATACCTCCTTGTGTCATTGTAGAAGCATAGGCGGCTGGGTGATTAGAGACTGACTCATCCGACATGACATTACCATTATCACAAGATGATTAGAAAGGTTCCTCTTCTAAATGTACCACTGCAAAAGTCTGATTGCTATGGAAGTAGCAGATAGAGGAAAAAAAACATTTTGCAAAAAAAACAAAATATATGCTCATTAACCCTTTCAGGACTACATCATTTTAGTTTTTGTGCTTTTGTTTTTTCTTCCTACCCCCCTTCCAAGAGGCATAACTTTTCTTTGGCAGAATGCTCGTGACAAATGTAGCATGACAAAAAAGCAGGAAAAAATGCACAAAAACACAGGAAAAAACAAGCAAAACCTGCTTTTTTTTGCAGCTTCTTCACTGCCAAGAGATCAGGTTTTGCTGCAGAAACAAATGCAGCAAAAACGCCACATGTGAACATAGCTTTAAAGTTCACTTTTCCTGCCTGCAGTCTCTCTGTAAATGTTCAGGATTTTCCCCAGTATCAAAAAAATTGTCTAGGGTAAAACAGGAAATACTAGGCAGAAAAGAGAGGAGAGGAGGGAGATGAAGCTGCATGAAACAATTACTTTTTTTGCTCAAAGAGACCATACCAATAGAAAACCCAGAGAAAGCTTATATTACAGAAAGGGAAAATGCCCAAAATATGAAAGTTAGACATAATTTCTGGTTGAATTACAACTAATCTATATCTTCAGCTGCTTTATGACTCAAGCAAAGTTCAAATAAGCGTATACAAAAAATCATGCAATTGTCATCTAGAAAAGTGTCCAATTTTTCATCTACATTGTTATCGGTATGCAATCCATGTGCCACTGGCATGGCTTTTTTTACATCCGTATTGCATCTGTTTTATACATTATTAGTGAATACATTTCACAAAACTAAAAAAACTGTTTCCTGGGTTAAATGATTGCAGCGTATGATGGGATGATATGCGAATGTATATGGGACACGTTTTTTGTCCACACCCATAGACTTGAATAGGGACTCTCATACGAAATACGGAAGAGATTAGTGCCTGCTTCGATCTTCTTCACATGAAGATTCGGAACATATGACAAAAATATTACCTGATCAGCCCAATTGAATAACATTGGACCAAGTATTGTCTGAATGATGTCCGTGTAATGAAATGAAATATCTATCCCAGTCTACACAGCAAAGCTAGCAATAAGCTGCAAACAACTGGAAAGGGCCGCCTATTGAGTGTGAGTGTAAAACATTCTATAGATAGATTTATATATATATATATATATATATATATATATATATATATATATATGGACAAACAAGAAAAAAGGCCCCCAAGAAAGCAAAATTATATCATAAAATTACACCCAATGACATATTTTCGTTAACAGAATTTTTTTTTCTTTTCAGATGGAGTTTTGGAAGCAGTACATTGGTAAGATATATTTCCATTACCATTTACACAGCTTCTTTTATTTCTGTAAATTAAGAAACATTACATTGCATTCACATTAATACTGGCTTATTTGTTTAATTCTTTCCATGCAGAAAACACTGTAATTAAAATGTATATATGCAGCAGCAGCCCAGCTGCTATAATGAGATAAAGGTTCTCAAACACCACCAGTGAGGCGGACAACACGGCTTCATACTGATGGCTGAACTATCCTAAAAAGTAAATTATTGCACAGAATATATTAACCTCTTTGTACGTTAAAGGGGCTGTCCCGTCCCAATCGATAAGTCTGCAGTCACTCTGTGTGACTGCAGACTAATAAATCCCCCAAATAGACGCACTGAACCCAGCTAGTGGGCGCGACCTCGCTGTATACACTTGTATGGAGCAAGGCCTCACCCACTGGATGACAGAATCACTAGATGGGTATAGAAGTGTATGGAGAGAGGTCAGCCATGCAGTCTTATCCTTTTGGGTCGGACAGCCCCTTTAGGCATGCAGGTATCCTGTAAGTAACACTTTGGAAACTTGTTGAAATATCAAAGAAAGGAATAATAAAGTGCTTCATGTAGTTTCACAGCTGGCCTACCGCACTTGCATCATTCTTTCTAAGTTTTACAAGTCATATGGAGATTTTGTAAAAGGTATAAACCCCCAACTTACAGCATTTGAAACACAAATACAACCCCTGGCAAAAATTATGGAATCACCGGCCTTGGAGGATGTTCATTCAGTGGTTTAATTTTGTAGAAAAATAGCAGATCACAGACATGGCACAAAACTACAGTCATTTCAAATGGCATCTTTCTGGCTTTAAGAAACACTAAAAGAAATCAAGAACAAAAAATGTGGTAGTCAGTAATGGTTACTTTTTTAACCAAGCATAGGGGAAAAATTATGGAATCACTCAATTCTGAGGAAAAAATTATGGGATCATGAAAAACAAACAAACAAAAAAACACTCCAAAATACCACTAGTATTTTGTTGCACCACCTTGCAGTCTCTGAGGCATGGACTTATTGAGTGTCAAACAGTACTCTTCATCAATCTGGCTCCAACTTTCTCTGATTGCTGCTGCCAGATCAGCTTTGCAGGTTGGACCTTGTCATGGACCATTTTCTTCAACTTCCACCAAAGATTTTCAATTGGATTGAGATCCGGACTATTTGCAGGCCATGACATTGACCTTGTGTCTTTTTTCAAGGAATGTTTGCACAGTTTTTGCTCTATTAGTCCGGTTCACTATGTAATTTCGCCGGAATTTTCTGGAGAGTTTCAAATATGTACATTTTTGGAAAGGCTATGGTATAAGCAATAAGAAAAACAATGTTTCCATTTGCCCCGAGTCCTAAGTGGCCGCCATCTTGGATTTTACAAAATGGCTGATTTACATCGATTTTCGTTAATATCTCAGCTTGTAAGTAACGTAAAACTTAAATTTTGACAGCTAAACATACATTTTGAGTACTAAGAAATGCAGTGGTATCCAAATAAATACTCTATATATGACTACAAATTGTATCGGTTTATATTTGAACAAATTTTCGAACTCGAAAAGCAGAGAGTTAATGTTTTTAACTTTTGAACAACCAGAGTGTCTTTACATATCGCCACCATCACTGTCATCATCAGTTTCATATTTGGTCTGAGTGTCCTCGTCATTCATACACTCGCTGTCACACTGACAAAGATCGGTACAGGATAAGTTATTTTTTCGGCACGAACACCTTGAAGAAGAACAGTCATGTTTGCATTGACAACTAATCATCTCGATTATTGCTTTTGGAGCTGGAAGAACATCTGTCATGGTTGGTTTCAACTGTCCATCCAACCCTTTGTGATAGCCATTCTTCTCGGGATCCAGCTGAGAATCCTGCAAAGCAATGTTAGCTTGTCCCCACACTCTGGCTTGGATATGGACTCTGAGGACATGTTGTTTTAGAGCTCCGAGTGTAGGAGGTAACCTGTCACTTTCTGCCATATGCTTGCAAAATAGATGCCATCGCAGTTCGGGAATATTCTTAATAAAAATGCCTTTTGGAGAGTAAGCAAAACATACGAAGGTAGCAAGAGTTGACAACATAGTTTCGCTCACTTCTTTTTCAGTCGAAAGCATCTGCAGAGAACTGATTACATCTGGTGTTGCGTTCATGTAAGCTTGCAGCCAGATTGCTTTGCCAATTCGAGAGAACCTTCCAGTTGTGTCAGCACCAGTGAATGCATGGAAGGCTGTCAAAGCCTTTGCTCTGTCTGCCCCTATGACTCGCCTTATTGGTTCTATCTCGATCATCCCAGAGACCATTGAAATCGATGTATTCTTCAGCATGAGGTCATAGTTAGCTATGACCAACACCAGTACATCGGTATCAGGGGAGAAGAAAACCATCCTTGCATCCGGTGGGTTTCGTTGTGTTGCCAAGACAGCTTGGTAGATCAACAGTGTGTCTGCTTCTTCGTGATTGTTGTCGTCGAAAACTAAGTTTTTGTTGCTCCTGGTACACCCTGAAGAACAAGTGATGACCAGTTTTTGTGATGAACTGTTGAACTCTAGAGTCTTTGCAGCAAGATAGTTGGTCAGGTCAGCCTTTGTCTTGTCATGTGAAAGGAACCTGTTCATTGGAATATGATTAATGTTTGTTTCATCTCTGACCTGGTACTGAATTGGTGCCTTTCCTTTTCTTCTTTTATCCCTGGTAGCATCCTTGAGAGAATTTTCCCTATACGTATCAAACACAAGGATTATTTCATCGTAATTTTCTGTGAGAGACATAAGCCTGTCATTGAAGCAGTAACTGAGATCTTTGACTGTCACTAGTGTTGCCGGTTTCTTGGCCATCTTTTGCAGAAGAACCATTCCATCTACCAGGGCTATCTTGCGACTTGGAGCATCTGATCTTGTGTCCATCCTATCTTCTGGCTGCAGATCTTTCTGTGGAGTTTCTACTATAACCAACTTGTTAAGGAGACTGATCAGTTTTGATTTGTCATGGCATGGTAACATTGTACCATCTGGAGCAAAAAAGGCTCTTGGGGTCAGAGTGAATTCGTAGTTCCCAATGGCCACTTTCTGGTTTATGTCTCTGTTGGACCTTGCCAAAACCATCATTCTTCCATACAAGTCCTTGGTCTCCTTAAGATCAACAGTCTTGTCTCGGAGTTTTACTGTGGTTTTCTTGTTTGCCGACATGAACATCCTGTTGTTCTCCTTCTTTACTGGTGCCCATAGGCTAACATCCCCATTGATTCGCGCCAACACATAGTCTTCATACAGCTTTTGACCTGTCTCATCTGCATTCAGGATCATTTTTACGTACTCATCAGGGATGTAGGCATGGGTGATTACATTGTGCAACTTGTCACCTACAACAGCAAATGGGTTGCCATGTTTCAAAATTGCTTCCTTAATCTTGTCAATAACATGATGACACTTCTTGACTGCACTTGGCCCAAGATCGTGATGCTCTCTGGTTTTGTCACGTTCTAAATCAAACTGTCTGGTATATTCTTTGACAACTCGGGAGAGTTCAGGTGTGGCCATGAAGAATCTCTGACGAGCATTGGCATTGTTCGAGATGCCGACTATGCCAGCATGGATTTTCATCAGCTTGTTCAGATGCTCGCATGCATGGTCCGCCCCAATGGATACAAATGGGATAGCACTTTTCGTGACTGAAATGTTACCCGCTTTCATTTCTTCCCATGTTTGAGGGTGATTTATTTTAAGGTCATGCATGTCCGTGATATACCTTGGCCACAATCGCTTGTATTTCATCCGGTCAAATGCAAAGAAGAGCTTGCTGAGCTGCTCTCCGGCTTGAAGATGAAGCTCAAGGTCTGCATTCCTGGTTGCAGCAACAAATAAAAGGATTGTTTCCACTCGCTGTAGGTAGTTCATCATTGACTTGAACATTGCATTTTTGGATCTCTGTTTCACCCATGTTTGAAAGACTGTGATTATGTCAGCAGTGGTCAAGGCCTCTAGTAGGGAAGTGCTTGCTTGTTTCACTGACTTACTTTTTGTGTTCTTGTTTTCCTCAGAACAGGCAGCTTCAATTCCCTCTGTTGCCATCAAACACACCTGTTTTAGTTCTGGATTATCAATGAAGAACTCGTCCAGCAACAGTTCATACAGAGCAACATATGTATATGTGTGAGCACGAAGAGCACGCTTGTAATGGGTACATTTCAGTATTTGCCTTGTTGTTGCAGACCCATACACATCACCTTCTATCCATGCATCATCAATACCCGAGTTCTCCGTAGAGGTACCCAGAGCGCGCAGGGCAGCCATTACAACATGTAGCTCTCCCAGTCGTGGAACAACGGTGCGTTTCAGATCAGGTCTTGCATCTAGAAGTTGGACAACCTTCTCATACAGAGCCATATCAAATGAAATAACAGTGGGATGATCTTCACCAACAGTCAACTTCCTCAGTTCACTTGCTTGCATGATCACAGTCAGCAAGGTTGACCACTCGTGTGCTAGCTCTGGTAGCAGTGGTAAGGCTCCAACGTTGGTAAATCGCTTGCTTTCGGACAACAGTGAGTTGTATCCTGACCATCCAGGAATTTTGCTCGATGCTTTCTCTAGTTGCTGCATTCTGGATACAGCAGTAGCAACAATCCATCCAAATTGTGAAAGTTGGGAAGAACCTGATATTTCCTTGTTTGTGACAAAGTGTTCTGATCTTTGGGTATGTTGTACTTTTGGCTTGTCACAGTGCAACATATGTACATGGTATGGAGTGACAGATAAAGTGTGGGCATCTGTTATCTTCAAGGGTGGTGCAACTGGTTCTCCAACAGCATCTACTTGCTGATATACAGCAGTAATAGTTCCATGTGTGGTTCCTTTCCCATCAGGGGTATCCTCTGCAAAGTCTGTGTTATCAACTGCAAAGAACACAAAGGTACCCTTCTTCAAGAATGGTGGCACGTAAAGACCTTTTAACTCTCGGGTGTTTTCTACAACAGCATTAGCCAAAGCAGTTTCCATTCGTAGGGTACGGCCATAGGGAACACAAAACCCATGTGAACTAAGAAGATTCATTAATTTCTTATCGCGAGTGGTGTGATGAACAGTCAGAGCTAGCCCCAGGACCTGTGGGTTTTCTCGTGCGTTGGGTTGTCTGAATACTGATGATTCGGTTTTTGGCTTGTAGTTGACCTGGCGTTTTGATTTGAATTCATACATGATGTTCTGACTCATAGTGAGTGCTGCTCGGTCAACAATTTTGGTCCTTCTTTGAGTTTCAAGGCTGTTAATCGGCCCTGTTATGATCCAACGGATAGCGGAATATAATTCTGCTGGAACGTCGTGTATGTCACTAGTGACCGTTATGGTGTTTTTATCATTGACTTCCGTTGTAAAATTAGCAATGCTTTTCCTAATTAACTGTGCTGCTTTGTAGATTGTCTGCATGTTGTCTGCATTATCACTACGACATTCCATTGCAGAATTAACCATGATTTCCTCACAGGCTTCTGGTGAATAAAGAACTGCTGATTCCCTTCTGTTTTTTGAAAGACAGGATTTCAGATGTGGCAAGGCATTCATTATAATTTCTTTGAGCCACTTTCTAGTGAATGTAGGTTTGTGATTTTCCACGCCTTCTATACCAAGCATATTCAAATAAGTGGTTTCGATATCTTGTATAGATAGATATGATTGGTTCTGTGTTTGAATATCCACTAGGTTTAGCAACTCTAGCAGACTTGCACGTTGTAATAAGGGTTCTTTGTGGTCTGTTCTGTTGGTACTACGTTCTCGTTGTCCATGAAAAACATGCTTTGTCCAACAGCTTTTGTGGTACCGGACGTCAATAGAATGTGCATCCCCTGGTGCAATGCATGTGTTCAGTCTTGTTTTCAGTGTTAAATTATCTGATGTTTCAATAGCTTGTTTCAACGATTTCCCTGCGTTGACTGTCCTCACATTATAAAGCTTCTCATTCTCATCGTTCTGACAAAAGAAACATTTTTCCTTATCCAGTGGCCATGTATGTGACCTCGTGAATGGTGATGAAGAGTCAGATGTTAATGAACCTGATTCGTCCATTTCAGCACGTCCTCTTTTTAATCCTCGTTTCTTGGTAATGTGGCTACCAGTAGCTAATGCATGTGCATAACGGTCCCGGGCTCGTTGTATTTGGTCGTTGTTAATTGCATTTGTGTAACAACTTCGATGGTAGACTGCCTGATGTGTAGCGATTGTGTCTTTCCTGTTGCTAATCCGTCGATGGATATCAACATAGTTGCCATCTTGTAAACTTGCCCTCTCTGCTACTATGTCCAAAACGCGCTGGTAAGACTGTATCCGAGGATTTTGCACCAACTTCTCATTGCCGTTGGAAGACTGACAGAGCATACATAGCTTCCAGTTGATAGGTGCCTCACCTTCACAAGTGACTTCAGTAGCTTGTGGTTTGTCTGTCATGTTCAACTCCTGTAATAAAAGAAAAAAAAAACATGTGATTCCTGTCATTATGTATTATTATGTCAATACTAATTAATTATAAAAAACTGCTGTAGTAAATATCTAAAACACATCTGCAACTAGTAATATTGCATTTCTTAGCCCTAAAATGTATGTTTAGCTGTCAAATTTTATTTTTATGTTATTTATAAGCTGAGATATTAACGAAAATTGGTTTTACGTCAGCCATTTTGTAAAATCCAATATGGCGGTCACGTGGGACTCGGGGCAAATGGAAACATTGTTTTTCGTATTGCTTATACTATAACCTTTCCAAAAATGTATAGTTTTCAGACTCTCCAAAAAATTCCGGCGAAGGCCTAAATCAATACATAGTGAACCGGGCTATATGGCAGGATGCATTATCATCTTGAATCAGGGTATCTTTCCCTACAGTATGCTGCTCTTAGATTACATAGCTACAACCTAGTGGTATATTCCTTTTTGACTCCATATGTGGCAATCAGACTTGTTCCCTGGATCAACGTCCCATCTCCAGAATCTAATACTTAAAACCTATAATCTTACATTTTTCAAGAATGACGTCTATGCCATCATTGAACACCAGACCCTCTAATAATATAAACCACACATAAGAACGCCCAAAAATATTGATCACCTCTTTATAAATCCCAGTTATACAGACCATAGACCAAGACACACCCCAGACGCCACATAAGATTACCCCTTTATACAGATCTCAGACCAGAACAGGGTACCTTCACTTTCTTCACACTAGTCCCAACACCCTGGTATAGCCTGCAGGTGATGCTGTGGAGTGAAAACATGCAGAAAGCGACCATCATTTAATCATGCAGTGCACATGGAATTTGCATGCTCTTCTGGAAATCCGTGAGATCTGCTCTTTTCCTGCTAGTCTACATTACAGTCTACATTAGATTGGATTGTACCGGAACAGAAGGAATTGTACTGTAGTGATCCACAAGAAATGCATACAGCATGTTGCTCGTTTTCTTACAAAGGTAGTCTTCCTAAATGATATATTTTAGGATCTAATCCTATTGACCACCATAAATAATAAGAAAAAGAGGCAGCGCTAGAAAAAGTATTGTCAAGTTTGGTAGTCCATTTGACCAAGTGATGGTCCCAGCTCACAAACTCCAAGATTTAAGAATTTGGTTAAAACGTACCTGTGATTTTATGTGAATTTTCAGAACAAGCTGTCCTGTGTGTACATGAGGAATAGCACTATTTCTGGCTATTATATGACATTTGTCCTGCATTAATAATCAACTTCCCCATCTGCAAGCTCTACCTTTATCATTCAGTTGTCTCTGTGCTAGTGGGTAGAGACCAGTTGGTATAATATCTCACACACAAAGTGTAGAAAAGCTGAAAAAGGACAGAATGCGCACATAGGGTGTTTTCCAGATACAGGAGAACTAGCTTTATTTCTGCGGTTCTCCTGAAAAAAAAAAGACAGCACAGCGTCGAAAGGTGTTGAGAATAAACCACATTCTATCTACACTTCAAAGGATCTAGGAATTCTTTATACCAACAGCGCAGAACCATCCGCAATTCCTATCCTGTTTTACATACAAAGTACACACAGACATGAGTGCTCTCGGTATCTTTGTAGAACATTTTCAGCAGCAACATGAAGGACATTATACGGAAGTACTGAGCAGTGTAGTTGTGAATCTAGCTCTAGGGTTAGCTAAAACACTTACTAGAAAGCTGCAGCACCGTTTGTCATTCTGTCTTTCTTGCTCTGTTTCACCTCTTCTTGAATTCTTAATAGAATTGAATAGGCAGCTGTAATCTGATCCCTCAGTGAGTGAGCAGTTTGTCTTGTTTTGTCCAAAATGGAATTTATCTGTTTTTCATAGGAATGGTAAGATCAGGAGGCAATCGGGAGGAATGAGAAGCAGATTTCTCGTATAAGATATATGACTATTTGCTCCTATTATTAATTTATGCAGAGTTAGTGGAAAGGACTGCGGCCACGTAATGCATCCTAATGGTGCATAGCTCTGTGAAGGAGAGAATGGCTAATGAAATCAATTATTAACCGTACATAAGCTAGCTCGTATGTGGTGTGGCAAGATGGCGTCTGCATCCTGGAACTACGCCCTGGAAGGAATCCTTGGAATGTGAAGGTGGATACACTGAAGACTATATATGGATCACACCTAGTATGGACCTATCACAGACTGACACCATGGCTGCTCAGGAGCTGTGCAACGCCCTCTTCCTGTCTGCTATATGATCTTTTGGTTTGTACTAATTAAGCCAGTTCAGTGCCAGCTCTCGCCAAGAGAGGACCACACAGGACTTTGTGTCCGATGTAATTCCTCTATGCATGCACTTGGCTCATATTTATTAGGTCAGGGACAGGCAATCACTAAGATCTCACCTTAAGAGATCGCCCCAACAGCTCTACCCATAAGATTGGTCCTTGAATTGATTGGAAGCCTTCTTGATATTTGCCCATTTACTGCGTAAGACTGTGTAGACAGGTAACATTTTATTTTTGGAGAAGAGTTATCCGTTCCGGCTCACCCAGAAGACTGTCTAATCATTTAATACACCACTGATAGTTTTTTTCATACACAGAGGATTTGCCTACTGTCTTAGCGAGTGTGTACAGGTTGTGCAGACGCACATATACTTCCTACTGGGAAACTAATTCAAAAATCTCATATCATAAGAGGTCAGAGAATTATTGCTTTGTTCACAAAGAGAATGCGCTCTATGCAATAAATCATTCTGATAGAAACATGAATTCTTGAAATAAGTACTCTACATGCAAAGCGGCCTCTAGAATAATTGAATAGCAAGAGATAAAGAGCATTTGATTGAGATATCTGTGCAGAAATAAGAGTTTTGATCGCGTAATTAACTGCAATTTGGCAAAGTCTGCATTTATTATGATTATCAATGAGTCCCATCTCAGCGACACTGATTGCCCACTATAAATGTCCATGTGTATTAAAAGTTGGGTTGTATTATAAATAACTTCAGATGAGAAACTTTTCGAATTTGAATTCTCCAAATTTTTACAAAAATGTAAAATTTGCGCCAAATTGATTACCCTCAAATCACAAATATGCCAAGTGCCCGGAAAAAATGTGTTTAACACTCTGAGAACTATATCCGACCCGTTTCAAGTTCTTAAAGTAGTTGTTCAGTACTATTTATTTTTCTTACAATAATCCTAAGAAGTACCAGGTAGATATTTGCTAACTACCTGCCTGTTCTGACCAGCGCTGATCTCTGCCAACGATTCAGCAGCATCGGCTGACGCCATGTTGACAGAACAGCAGATTTTCTTCTGCTCTGCTCTGTTGATGACCGCAAACTGCAACCAGGGCCTGACTGGCCATCGGGCAGTTCTGGCAAATGCCAGAAGGGCCGGTGCCAGTAGTGGGCCGCTGTGCGCTGACTCACCCTTCCCCCCAGCGCTGCCGCCGCCACATTTAACTATACCGGCGTCTATGACACCGGTACAGTTGAATGCAATGATGGAGGAGAGAGCATCACCTGACGCTCCCTCTCCCATCATTCCCCGCTCTGCCTCTGACACTGCGGGTGCGCGCGCACTCACTGTGTCCCAGGCAGTGCAACGGCAGCCGCCGAGACAGGAGCAGGGAGTACCGCAGGCACGAGGGGAGGTGATGAGTGTTTTTTTTTTTACTGGACTGTGGGGCCATTTTAGGGGGGGAGGAGAGATGTGGGCTCTGCTGTATACTATGTGGGCTGTGCTCTATACTACTATGTGGGCTCTGCTGTATACTATGTGGGCTGTGCTATATACTACTGTGTTGGCTCTGCTGTATACTACTGTGTGGGCTGTGCTGTATACTACTGTGTGGGCTCTGCTATAAACTACTGTGTGGGCTCTGCTATATACTACTATGTGGGCTCTGCTGTATACTACTGTGTGGGCTGTGCTATATACTACTATGTGGGCTCTGCTGTATACTACTGTGTGGGCTGTGCTATATACTACTATGTGGGCTCTGCTGTATACTACTGTGTGGGCTGTGCTATATACTACTATGTGGGCTCTGCTGTATACTACTGTGTGGGCTGTGCTATATACTACTATGTGGGCTCTGCTGTATACTACTGTGTGGGCTGTGCTATATACTACTATGTGGGCTTTGCTGTATACTACTGTGTGGGCAGTGCTGTATACTACTATGTGGGCTCTGCTATATACTACTGTGTGGGCTGTGCTGTATACTACTGTGTGGGCTCTGCTATATACTACTGTGTGGGCTGTGCTATATACTACTGTGTGGGCTCTGCTGTATACTACTGTGTGGGCAGTGCTGTATACTACTATGTGGGCTCTGCTATATACTACTGTGTGGGCTGTGCTGTATACTACTATGTGGGCTGTGCTGTATACTACTGTGTGGGCTGTGCTATATACTACTGTGTGGGCTCTACTGTATACTACTATGTGGGCTGTGCTGTATACTACTGTGTGGGCAGTGCTGTATACTACTGTGGGCAGTGCTGTATACTACTGTGTGGGCAGTGCTGTATACTACTGTGTGGGCTGTGCTGTATACTGCTAAGTGGGCTGTGCTGTATACTACATGGGCTGTGCTGTATACTGCTACGTGGGCTTTGTTATCTGCTATGCGGGTTGTGCTATATACTATGGGGGCATATTATATTCTATGGGGGAGGCCATGTTATATACTATGGGGGGCTGCATTATATTCTATGGGGGCTACATTATATATTATGAAAAGATGGGCTGTATTATATTCTATGGGGTGGCTGCATTATACTCTGGGGTGGCTGCATTATATTCTGGGGTGGTTGCATTATATTCTGTAGGGTGGTGGCTGCATTATACTATATGTGGGCTGCATTATACTGTATTGAGGACTATGGGGAATACGTCATACTATATGAAGAACTATGGGGTGCATAATACTATGGGAAGTGAATTGTACTACATGGATGACTATGGCGGTGCATTATACTATATGGAGCACTATGGGGAGTGTATTAGGCTATATGGAGGACTGAGCAGTGTATTTTAATATATGGATGACTATAGGGAGTGTATTTTACTAAACAAGTAAAATGCTGCATATTCAGATTGTTTTTGCTGGAACAAAAATCATTGTTCTCAGCAGCACTTCGCCGGTGTAAACTGTAGATGTGCTGCTGATAACATGATACTGTATGGTGATCTGTTAGTGATCTATTAGTGATCGTTCTGTCCCATCATTATTCCTCAGCTGGTGGAAAGAGGCCGGGAAACAAGTGTTGAACAACTTCAGTATTGTCGATCAAACTCATTTAGCGGCCTGAACTCAGCGCATGTAAATACAACCAAAATGCTTTTGTGTGATGTGCAATATGTTAGCATTTGGGGCCCCATTTTAAACTTTGCCTAGGTGTAAGGCCCCACTTTGCTTAAAACCGGCCCTGCCTACAAGTGTACAAAGATATTATACTGTCACCATGTGACAAGTGGGCCTGTGTAACTTCAAATGCCAGGGCTGAATTTTAGCCCCAGTCCGGCCCTGACTGCAACAAACCTAAATGTGCAGGGAAATAAAAAGCCTGCAACATTGTAATGAAACAAAATTACAAAAAAATATCTAGCACCATCCAAACACATGCATTTTAGTTATGGATAAAACTGGTTCCAACTTTTTGTGACTTGCTTGTCACAGTACCTTGAAGGTCACAATGCGACTTCTTTCACCCCATTCACCTGTACAATGGTGCAATATAAAGCAATCTGGTTATGCAACCTGTTTTGTTTCCTAAGTTGGAATGTAGCCTCAGACTTAAAGGGAACCTGTCACCCCCCCCCCCAGTCGTTTCAAACTAAAAGAGCCACCTTGTGCAGCAGTAATGCCCAGCTGACTGCGCCTGTGCGGCCGCCCTGCTTGTGATTCCCAGCCCCGCAGTGACTTATGATTTATTCACATTGCGGGGCTGGGATTCACAAGCAGGGCGGCCGCGCAGGTGCAGTCAGCTGGACTGCATATGAGGAAAGACGGCCAGCGCTCACTGCGCCTGCACCAGGCAGCGGATAAGAGCGCAGGCGCCGGCTACTTTTGAAAACAGCGGTGAGGAGGAGGCGGCGCCCGGCGCCAAGAAGATGTGAGTGACAGCTGTGTGCTGTCTGAAGCAGGGGGGAAACGCTGGCCTCCTTGACTGAGGACCAGGTATTTCTGACAAATTATAAAACTGATTATTTCGGCAGTTACAGCACCCAGAACTAAAAGAGCCACCTTGTCAGAATGCAGCATTACTGCTGCACAAGGTGGCTCTTTTAGTTTGAAACGACTGGGGGGGGTGACAGGTTCCCTTTAATTTAGCTTAGAGGAGATCAAAAAAAGTGAAGAATTCTCTATTCTGCAGCTATCAACATAAAATGGGATTGTTGGAGGCTACAGAAGGCAAATGGCGCAAAATGCTAAACTTTAAATAAAACCTCAATGGAAAAATTTTTTTTTTGACCTTCAAAAATTCAATTAAATAACAAAAATGGTTCCCAAAGGTGAACAAATAAGATTTGTCTTTTTGTAATGGCAAAGTTACAGTCCTAACATGAACCCTACTGACATGCTTGTGGCATGATCTGAAGAGAGCAATGACCTCAAGAAATCCCTGGAAATATTCATAAGCTGAAATGACTTTTGCAAGAAGGAATGGTCCAAAATTTGTAGCCACAGGACATTTTTGCAGAAAGTGATTGCTGCTAAGGAATGGTCTACAGGTTATTAAATTCAAGGGTTTACATACCTATGTGATAATTTTAAAAATTCTGGTGTGACGAAACAGCATTTAATCTTAATTATCCAGACATCTATTTTCAGTAAGTCAGGAGGCATGGACTTTTATCTTTATGTTGACTTTTGAATTTGTGTTTGTTCTTTGGTTGGTCAAGAAACATAGATTATTGTTCGTATGTGGCCACTAGTGGCATAGCGACTGGTTTCTGAGCGCCATTTTGGACTTTTTTGTTCTAATGTTTACTTCTTGACAACAGGTGGTTATTGTCACCCAAACAGGCAGCTAGGACTCCCAAAGAACCTTGTGTCTAGCGCCAGTGGAATATACCGTATATACAGTACAGTACAGACCAAAAGTTGGACACACCTTCTCATTTAAAGATTTTTCTGTATTTTCATGACTATGAAAATTGTACGTTCACACTGAAGGAGAGTGATGGGGTGCTATGCCAGATGACCTGGCCTCCACAGTCACCAGACCTGAACCCAATCGAGATGGTTTGGGGTGAGCTGGACCGCAGAGTGAAGGCAAAAGGGCCAACAAGTGCTAAGCATCTCTGGGAACTCCTTCAAGATTGTTGGAAGACCATTCCCAGTGACTACCTCTTGAAGCTCATCAAGAGAATGCCAAAAGTGTGCAAAGCAGTCATCAAAGCAACAGGTGGCTACTTTAAAGAACCTAGAATATAATACATAATTTCAGTTGTTTCACACTTTTTCGTTAAGTATATAATTCCACATGTGTTAACTCATAGTTTTGTTGCCTTCAGTGTGAATGTACAATTTTCATAGTCATGAAAATACAGAAAAATCTTTAAATGAGAAGGTGTGTCCAAACTTTTAGTCTGTACTGTACATTTCTACTATTGTTCGTATGAACCTTTAACGTTGATGTTTTTTGTAACTTATTGTCTGCTATCTTGGCAAAGCAGGGATGCAGGGTCATTTAACAATAGGTGTTTGATAATATGTTGATTGACCATTGTGTGGGATCATGTGGTTTGTTGACTTGCAAAACAGAGGACAAAAACTATGCAGATTGATTAAATACTCAAGCAATGCAAGTTAATCTAATCATACCTTCATTTTGACTTCTGGATGATGGCTTGAAGAATGACAGTTGTGATCTATATAAAGAGGATATGACTATTTAATAAGACATCCAGAGATCCAAAGAATCAGAGACTTTTTACAAAACCACAGCCAGGAACACTCTATAAAACAGCAGACAGGAAATCATGGCTTCATCACAAGGGACACAGATTTAACTTTCCAGAGGATGCCAATTTACGGGACCATGACCCCGGCTAAAAGAATACAGATCTGCTCCATTGACCATCACTGAACCCATGGAAACATTTCAGAAAGTCAGTGTTTGGACCCACCGGTCACCTGAGCCCCATGGATATGTTTAGGAAAGCCAGGATTGGGACCCACCAGTCAGGTGGCTCCATGGAGATGTTTGGAGAAACTTAGTTGTGACCCTCCGGTCACCTGGCCTCATACCTCAATGAACTTTTAGGCCACGCACACGTTGCGGACTAAACAACGCTACTTTTCCACGTGTTTTTTCCGCAGCATGTGCACTGCGGATTTTGTTTTCCATAAGTTTACATGGTACTGTAAACTCAGGGAAAACTGCTGCGAATCCGCAGCGGCCAATCCGCTGCGGATCCGCAGCAAAATCCGCAATATGTGTGCATACCCTTAGCTTCCTAAGATTGTCATTATTTCCTGTCTGTGCGTGCCATAGGTGGAGGCTGTTAGCCCTGGAAGTTGCAGATGCTTTAATCGTGGCAAGTAAGCAGAAGGTTGAGACTCTGTAATTTTGCATGTTGGGTATTTTGCTGGGACTGTTCTATGTGTTATTGACTCGTTTGCGGTCCAATAAAGTATTGCCACACTGTTTTACCCTCACTCTGTGTTGTCTGAGTAGTATTAGACCCACAGTAAAAGTAGAGCGGGAATTCAGTGGGAAGAGCCTGGTCCATGCGGTCTCTGGCCAGCGGACTAGAGCACCCGCTGACCCCCCATGTCTTCACAGCTGGATTATTTAATTTATGCATTCTGGGTTGTTATTATTTTGTATGATATTTGGTAGTCTGTCTTTGTCTATAATGATAAAAGGTAGATAACAGTCAGATCAAATTTTGCTAGTAATCTGTGCAAAATGTAAGTATTTCCAAGGGGTTCAATTACTTTCAACCAAAGCCTGTCTAGCATATTAATTCAACCATACATTTTTTCAAAATGCTATATAATCTCTCATTCTGCAATGGCTAAGATTTCCTTACATGAACCTAGAAGAATTATTGGCAATCATAAGTACTAGCACTAGAGATGAGTGAATATATTCAAGTGGAGTGGAATTCTACTTGAATTTGACAAAAATTCGCGTTTGCTGAAATGCATATTTTTTGTAATTCGCTTCTGCACAGATTCAGCAAACTGGAGGAAAAAAAAAAAAAAATCTTTATACTAACCTCACCACTCACCTCTCTGGATCCTCACCATCACCCATTCAGTTCTCGCGCATCTTCTGATCAATGCCACTCGCGCTGAAATTTTGTGTCTGTATGCGTAAGGTCATGGCGCATGTCATAACGTCATCACCTTCCGTGCACTTGCACTGGACTCTCCCAGGCTTCATCAGAGCCAGAAGTCCCTGCCTAGCATGAGAACCAAGGGGATATCAGTGAAAACGACGATGAAGGCGCAATGAAGACTGGACGAGTGACAGCGAGTAGCGGGGGGTCGGGAGAGGTAGGCGGAAAGGTGAGTATAAGGATTTTTTTTGTTACATTTATTATGCTCTGATCCCAGAACATAATAAGGGACACAAACTTCTCTGAAAATCGAATTTAATTGGAAAATCTGCATGAACAGATGTGTTTGAATTTTGCATGATCCACTCATCTCTATCTAGCTCCTAGCAGTGGTGCTGGTGTCTATGAACGTACATAATTTCTTGCAGGCCTAGACTTTCCCATTTTATTGCATCTGCTTATTTCTTTTTTTCCTAGATGGAGATCAGTGCGTATCCAACCCCTGTTTGCATGGAGGTGAATGTAAGGATGATGTGAGCTCCTACGTATGCTGGTGTCAGCAAGGATACCGGGGAAAGAACTGTGAACTTGGTTTGTATCAACCACCTGTGTTTACACACAACCACTATCATTACCATAATGAAAATTGTGTAATTGAATAATTGTGTTGAGTTTCTAAGCACTTTGCACAAAGAGAGGTATGAACACTGGAAAGAAGCTGAACTTGTAGATAACTAGAGGTTATGCACTGAGAAAGCCGGCAGGTTCTACTTACAACCATCTGATGTGTACACTATGTTCCAAATTATTATGCAAATGACATTTTTCTCTGATTTTCCTAAATGGTTGGTGCAAATGACAGTCAGTCTAATAAAAGTAATCACCCATTAGAGTATACATCAAATTTTATTGAATAAACCTCCCAATGATAACAGTATAATCTCCACAATGAATAAAAACTTAAAATGCACTGTTCCAAATTATTAGGCACAGTAGAATTTCTAAACATTTGATGTGTTTTAAAGAACTGAAAATGCTCACTTGTGGAATTTGCAGCATTAGGAGGTCACATTCACTGAACAAAAAGCTATTTAACTCCAAAACATCCTAACAGGCCAAGTTACATGTTACCATAGGAACCCTTCTTTGATATCACCTTCACAATTCTTGCATCCACTGAACTTGTGAGTTTTTGGAGAGTTTCTGCCTGTATTTCTTTGCATGAAGTTGGAATAGCCTCCCAGAGCTGCTGTTTTGATGTGAACTGCCTCCCACCCTCATAGATCTTTTACTTGATGATACTCCAAAGGTTCTCTATAGGGTTGAGGTCAGGGGAAGATGGTGGCCACATCATGAGTTTATCTCTTTTTATACCCATAGCAGCCAATGACTCAGAGGTTTTCTTTGCAGCATGAGATGGTGCATTGTCAGCATGAAGATGATTTTGCTCCTAAAGGCAAATTTCTGCTTTTTATACCATGGAGGAAAGTTGTCAGTCAGAAACTCTATATACTTTGCAGAGGTCATTTTCACACCTTCAGGAACCTTAAAGGGACTCTGTCACCTGAATTTGGAGGGAACAATTTTCAGCCATAGGGGCGGGGTTTTCGGGTGTTTGATTCACCCTTTCCTTACCCGCTGGCTGCATGCTGGCTGCAATATTGGATTGAAGTTCATTCTCTGTCCTCCATAGTACACGCCTGCGTAAGGCAAGATTGCCTTGTGCAGGCATGTACTACGGAGGACAGAGAATGAACTTCAATCCAATATTGCAGCCAGCATGCAGCCAGCGGGTAAGGAAAGGGTGAATCAAACACCCGAAAACCCCGCCCCTATGGCTGAAAATTGTTCCCTCCAAATTCAGGTGACAGAGTCCCTTTAAAGGGCCCTACCAGCTGTTTCTCCATGATTCCGGCCCAAAACATGACTCCTCCACCTCCTTGCTGACGTTGCAGCCTTATTGGGACATGGTGGCCATCCACCAACCATCCACTACTCCATCCATTTGGACCATCCAGGGTTGCTCAACACTTATCAGTAAACAAGAATGTTTGGAAATTAGTCTTCATGTATGTGTGGGCCCAATGCAACCATTTCTGCTTGTGAACACTGTTTAAGGGTGGCCGAATAGTAGGTTTATGCACCACAGCAAGCCTTTGAAGGAGCCTACACCTTGAGGTTCGAGGGACTCCAGAGGCACCAGCAGCTTCAAATATCTGTTTGCTGCTTTGTAATGGCTTTTTAGCAGCTGCTCTCTTAATCCGATGAACTTGCCTGGCAGAAATCTTCCTCATTATGCCTTTATCAGCACAAACACATCTGTGCTCAGATACAGCCACAAATCTCTTAACAGTAAGATGATCACGCTTAAGTTTTGGGGAAATTTCTAATGTTTTCATCCCTTCACCAAGGCATTGCACTATTTGATGCTTTTCAGCAGCAGAGAGATCCTTTTTCTTTCCCATGTTACTTGAAAACTGTGACCAGCTTAATAATGTGGAACATCATTTTTAAGTAGTTTTCCTTTTATTAGAATCACCTGGAAAACTAATTATCCCTTGGGTTTAAGATTGATTTCAGTGATCCATTGAGCCCGGAGACATAATACCATCCACGAGTTTATTTGAAAAACAAAACAATTAAATCTTTATCACATTTAAATCCAATTAGCATAATAATTTGGAACACAGTGTATGGATCTCATCACAATAGCCACAAAATATATTCAGTTTATCAGGTCTTTAATTTCATTATGATTTCTTTACAAAAGAATCGATTGTAAGTCATTCTAATGATCTTAATAGAGAATATTCTATTTATAACCACCTTGTCAATAAGGGAATGCGTCCAGATGGCAATGCTCATTACCCGCATGCATTACAGTATTTAACTGCTCATACAATCTCCCATCATTTCATCCGTAGTGGATATCTACTTCTGGTCGAACAGCTGCAGTTACACTATATGAGTTTACATAGTCTGGTAATTACTGTTTGATGAGATGCTTGTTACTACCATGTCTGAGTAAGCAGCGATATGCAGGGTGATGGCACTTTTTTTGTTTCTGTTGCTTCTATAGTTCTATTATCCTAAATTGCACAAAGTCTATAACATATTGATATTCTTAGAATGTCGAATCTATCTACTACATAATTGTCTAAGGGTCACTTCCGTCCTTCTGTCTGTCTGTCTGTCTGTCACAGATATTCATTGGTCGCGGCCTCTGTCTGTCATGGAATCGAAGTCGCTGATTGGTCGTGGCAAAACGCCCACAACCATTGCCACAACCAATCAACGACGGCCACAGTCCGGCGGCAATATGGCCGCTCTTTCCTCCCCGCAGTCAGTGCCCGCTCCATACTCCCCTCCAGTCATCCAGTCAGCCCTCACACAGGGTTAATGCCAGCATTACCGGAGCGCGGTGTAACACACTCCGGTTATGCAGCTATTAACCCTGTGTGACCAAGTTTTTACTATTGATGCTGTGTATGCTGCATCAATAGTAAAACGATCTAATGTTACAAATAATAATAATAAAAAAAACCCTTATTCTCACCCTCCGACGTCGCGTCCTGCCGCCGGCATGTTCCGGTGCTAAGGTAGAAGGACCTGCCATGACGTCACGGTCATGTGACCGCGATGTCATCACAGGTACTGCGCGCCTGCGCAAGACCTGCCATGACGTCATGGTCATGTGACTGCGATGTCATCACAGGTACTGCGCGCCTGCGCGAGAAGGACCTGACATGACGTCACGGTCATGTGACCGTGATGTCATCAAATGTCCTGCGCGCCTGCGCGAGAAGGACCTGCCATGATGTCACGGTCATGTGACCGCGACGCGACGTCATCACAGATCATGCTCTCATAGTCATACCAACCCTGGGACCGGAAGCTGCCGTGTGCACCGTACACAGGAGCCAGGACCAAGGTGAGTATATGTTTATTTTTTATTTTATGTCACTGGCCAATATACTACATTACTGGGCAATATACTACGTGGCTGACCAATATACTACATACTACGTGGCTGGGCAATATACTACGTTGCTGGGCAATATACTACGTGGCTGGGCAATATACTATGTAGCTGGGCAATATACTACGTGGCTGGGCAATATACTACGTGGCTGGGCAATATACTACGTAACTGGGCAATATACTACGTAACTGGGCAATATACTACGTCGCTGGGCAATATAATAAGTCGCTGGGCAATATACTACGTCTCTGGGCAATATACTACGTGGCTGGGCAATATACTACGTAGCTGGGCAATATACTATGTAGCTGGGCAATATACTATGTGGCTGAGCAATATACCACGTGGCTGGGCAATATACTATGTAGCTGGGCAATATACTACGTACCTGGGCAATATACCATGTAACTGGGCAATATACTACGTAACTGGGCAATATACTACGTGGCTGGGCAATATACTACATACTACGTGGCTGTGCAATATACTATGTGGCTGGGCAATATACTACGTTGCTGGGCAATATACTACGTGGGTGACCAATATACTACGTAACTGAGCAATATACTATGTAACTGGGCAATATACTACGTGGCTGACCAATATACTACATACTATGTGGCTGTGCAATATACTACGTGGCTGTGCAATATACTACGTTGCTGGGCAATATACTACGTGGCTGGGCAATATACTACGTAACTGGGCAATATACTACGTAACTGGGCAATATACTACGTGGCTGGGCAATATACTACATACTACGTGGCTGGGAAATATACTACGTCACTGGGCAATATACTACGTCACTGGGCAATATTCTACGTAGCTGGGCAATATACTACGTGGCTGGGCAATATACTATGTAACTGGGCAATATACTACGTGGCTGGGCAATATACTACGTTACTGGGCAATATACTACGTGGCTGGGCAATATACTATGTTACTGGGCAATATACTACGTGGCTGGGCAATATACTACGTGGGCTGTGCAATATACTACGTGAACATGCATATACTAGAATACCCGATGAGTTAGAATCGGGCCACCATCTAGTATATATATAATCGTCAAAGGGGCACTTCCGTCTGTTTGTCTGTCTGTCTGTTTGTCTGTCTGTCACGGAAATCCCGCATCGCTGATTGGTCGCGGCCGGAGGTCCCCTCCATACTCCCCTCCAGTCAGCGCTCACACAGGGTTAATGGCAGCATTATGCCAAGCTGTAACGCCGTCCATTAACGCTGCTATTAACCCTGTGTGACCAACTTTTTACTATTGATGCTGCCTATGCACGTCTCTTTGCTATATACTACATGAGCTGTGCTATATACTACATCGCTGTGCTATATACTACGTGGACTGTGTTATATACTGTGTGAGCTGTGTTATATACTGCGTCTCTGTGCTATATACTATGTGGGCTGTGCAATATATTACGTGGTTTGGCAATATACTATGTGGCTGTGCTATATACTGAGTGAGTTGTGCTATATATTACGTGAGCTGTGCTATATACTACGTGAGCTGTGCTATATACTACGCAGCTGTGCAATATATTACGTAGCTGGGCAATATACTACGTGGCTGTGTTATATACTGCGTGAGCTGTGCTATATACTACATGAGCTGTGCTATATACTACGTGGCTTGTTATATACTACGTGGGCTGTGCAATATACTATGTAGCTGTGCAATATACATGGCTGGGCAATATACTACGTGGCTGTGCAATATACTACATGGCTGTGTTATACTGTATACTATGTGGGCTGTGTTATATACTACGTGGCCTTTGTTATATACTACGTGGGCTGTGTTATATACTATGTGGGCTGTGCTATATACTACATGGGCTGTGTTATCCACTGCGTGGGCTGTGCAATATAGTTCATGGGCTGTTATACACTGCATGGGCTTTGTTATATACTACGTTGACTGTGCTATATACTACTTGGGCTATGTTATACACTGCGTGGGCTGTGCTACATACTACATGGGCTGTGTTATACACTGCGTGGGCTGTGCTATATACTGCGTGGGGTGTGCTATAAACCACATGGGCTGTGCTATATACTATGTGGGCTGTGCTATATACTATGTGGCTGTGCTATATGCTGCGTGGCTGTGTTATATGCTACATGGCTGTGCTATATGCTACGTGGGCTGTGTTATATACTACATGGCCTGTGCTATATACTACATGGCCTGTGCTATATTCTACGTGGCTGTGCTATATGCTACGTGGGCTGTTTTATATGCTACGTGGGCTGTGTTATATGCTACTTGGCTGTGGTATATTTGTCTGCTGTATCTGTGCATCATGAATCGTGGTATGTGTTAAAGAGGGGGGCCCACTGAGACTCTTTCTCCCAGGGCCCTCAAAAACCTGGAGCCGGCCCTGGCTTCACTGATTATTCGCGGCGAATTGGCGCATAATTTGAACCACGCTTTGCTAATTGGATGCGCCTGGCAGGCCGAATCCTGTGTATATAGTGCATTTTTCTGAAAGCTTCATAAATAAACTACATACATATTCTAGAATACCCGATGCGTTAGAATCGGGCCACCATCTAGTAATACATAAAAGAGTTGCTGTAGAAAGGTGGCTCTAATATATTGGGGTCCCAAAGTTATCTGCACAACCATGACTATAGGATGGTGATGCCATGACTTCTGCTGAAAACTTAATTATTCAATATGGAGCTACCGTACAGATGAATATATATAATAATGTACATAGTTTCTATGCAGCATGTGATGTAAAGGGAGCCTGTCATGTATTATTCTGCTGGTTAACAGGGGTACAGTCAGGCTGCTTTACCTAAACTGCAGCAATTGGGAGAAATTTAGCTTTGTTCCTCCTTGGAGTCGCCGGCTTTTCAGTCATGCATGCCCGGAATGGCTACAGTCACCGCTCAGTACACAGAGAGAGGAGGCTGTAAGCACACCAAAGCACTTAGATTGACAGCTCGCTCTGGAGCAAATCTGTGCAGCGCAAGTTGTCAATAAAAGTGCCTGAACGTGCTTACAACCGCCGCTGCCTGTGTACCTAGCAATGACTGAAGCCACTCCGGGCACAACTCTATGACTGAAAGCCGGCAGCTCCCAGGAGGAATAACATTCTTTCTCTCCCGGTAGCCACACTTTCAATAAGGCGACCTGGCAGCACTATAATGCAATTAACACCACATCTGCATGGTAATAGCACTATATATGACAGGTTCCCTTTAAGCGATGAGTTTAGATGGAACTTTTGCACAATATTTTTTTACAGTACATTTTTTATCGAGAGGATGTACAAATTTGAAATAAATTATATATCTAAAAAGGGGAAAATAAAAACATGTCCTTTGAACAAAAACTTTACATAGAGAACAGACAGCAGATAGTTTGGCAATATAGAATTTTCCATCTTGCTTTATTATACGTCTTTCTACGAGATTGGTGAAATCGGGTGTGTGTGTCCAAATCTGCGCTGCTGATAAAGATGGATGGCGTAAAATATTCTTCAAAGCTTTATTTCAAAACAGGTTGTATAGTCAACGCGTTTTGAAGTCATGCAGGATCTCTTCCTCAGGACAAAACCTGGTAAGGTAAGGTAAGGTAAGGTTTTGTCCTGATGAAAAGGTCCTGCAAAACCTTGAAACATGTTGACTATATAACCTGTTTTGAAATAAAGCTTTGAAGAATATCGTCTGCCATCCATCTTTATCAGCAGCGCAGATTTGGACACATACACCCAGTTTCACCAATATCCTTGGTCTTTGTGTCCTGCAGCAGCTGATCCATGCATTTTACATGTTGCTTAGTTAGAGCAAAACAAAGTGAGTGTACCTCTCCCCGATGCATCCTATGTTTTTAACCAGTTAAGACCCTATTTGCGCTCTTTTTGCTCTCCAGATCTTCTTCTTCTTTTCTACTAGATTGTTTCTAAACCTTTTTCCTCTTTCAGCGCTGCCTATCACTTGTACCATTAACAATGGCGCATGCCAACAAATGTGCAAAGAAGATGCAAGTAAAAGAGTCATCTGTTCCTGTGCCAGTGGATACAAGTTGGGAGAAGATGGCAAGTCATGCACGGAGGCGGGTAATCAGATTTTAATATTTTGCATATCAATTGTATAGAAGGATATATACCGTGGTAGAAGCAAATTACTAGAATTGGAGCAATACCTTTAAGATGATGTAATAAACCATTCGCCTTCAGATATTGAAAGAAGAAAATTGGGATTCTGACTAATATATGACTCAATCCAACTTTTACATAAAATAAACTGCTGGAACAGGGACCACATCTATGGCCAGGTACTCATTGGCAGACACAGACAGAAAAGGGCCACTGTGCAAGAACAATAGGTGGGGCCTTTGCAGCCCAAGAGCTCCTAAAAATGCAAAGGTAAAAATGGGTCCCCTTACCTCTTGGGCCCCTGTGCGGCCGCACAGGTGGCACCAATGATATGACCGCCCTTGCGGGTACTGTAAGTACGGTACATCCACCATATGCAGAAGATAATGCTGTTTAGGAAATTCAAGAACCTAGGTCCAAGATCTAAAAAACAGAAGGTGTGAGGAAGAAATAAACCTCTGTCTACTTCATGTACTTAGAATTGTCTTGGTTTGTTTGTACAGTGCAATATCCATGTGGAAAGGTTTCTGCACCTGAAGCTTTACCAAAAGACGTCACCCGGTCAATCCTTGATTTCGATGACTATAATTTCACCTCTGTTATTAACCACAACTCGACAGAAAATCTCCAACCTGATGAAGGTTCAGATAACATTGTGCCAGTAACAGTCAATCCAAATGTGAGAATTGTTGGGGGGACAGACAGTTTGATGGGAGAATTTCCATGGCAGGTACGGTAATATGTCATTAAAATGTGATTTTCTCTATGTCCTTCAATAGGGTGTGACGGGGAGAAGTATAGACTTACATGTATGTACAGTATATAGTATAGTGTATGGTGTTACCTTCCTGTCTCGTGTAAGTCACCTGCACTACTATCACACTAAATACTGGGAAAGAACACCGGGAGGCAGATGCTTTCTGATGCACTGGACAAGGTGACACAGAGCCTAGTGAGTCAAATACATGCTGATGGATAGTGCCTAATTAAAGAAATACTCCTTTTGGGTTGACCTTGGCTGACTTAAAGCTCCTGCCCCCTCCCTGAGACGAAGAGTTCTCAGTGATGCTCCTTTCTGGAGCTGAGCTAGTCACAGACTATGAACATCTGTCTACAAAGCAATTTGTTTTCTTTAATTTCCTCCAAAATAAAAAGTGATGCATTTACTTTTTTCTGCCATTTGTTGCTGTAAAGTCTATTCAACTCCTTCATACAGCGGGCAGTTCTGCTTCTCTTTATAGTTATAGTTTTAAGTCCATCAAGTTCAACTAATAACCTTACATGCTGATTCTGAGGAAGTCATAAACTCCATGAGGTAGATGCTAATGGCCCGATATTTGGGACAAATTCCTTCCAACTCTGTATACGGCAATCAGGACAGCTCCCTGTAGCAACGTCTCATCACAGTATCTAGTGACCACAACCTGTGATATTTTTCTTATCAAGAAAGGCATTCAGGTCCTCCTTGGACTTCTTTAGTGAATCAACTATGTACCTGCAGAGGATTCCATAGTCTCATTGTAAAGCATATGTGCCTTTGGGTATCATTAAACCTTCTTTCCTCTAGATGTAGAAGATGACCTCTTGTCCTCGTCGCAGACCTAGGTGTTAAAAGATCATTAGAAAGATATCTGTACTGTCCCCTCATATTTGTACATTGTAATTAGATCGCCCGTAAGCCTTTGTTTTTTTCAAAACTGAATAACCACGAGTTACATAGTTACATAATTACATTGGTTGTAAAAAGACCTAGGTCCATCAAGTACAACATTTTTCCACCAATTGTACATTTTGTCTCTTAATTAAATATGACCCATAGTGTTATGTGTATTGAGGAAATCATCCAGCCCTTTTTTAACCCCTTCATGACCTTGGTATTTTCCATTTTTCCGTGTTAGTTTTTCGCTCCCCTCCTTCCCAGAGCCATAACTTTTTTATTTTTCCGTCAATTTGGCCATGTGAGGGCTTATTTTTTGCGGGTTGTACATTTGAACGACATCATTGGTTTTAGCATGTCGTGTACTAGAAAACGGGAAAAAAATTCCAAGTGCGGTGAAATTGCAAAAAAAGTGCAGTCTCACACTTGTTTTTTGCTTGTCTTTTTTGCTAGGTTCACTAAATGCTAAAACTAACCTGCCATTATGATTCTCCAGGTCAGTACGAGTTCATAGACACCTAACATGACTAGGTTATTTTTTATCTAAGTGGTGAAAACAAATTCCAAACTTTCCTAAAAAAATAAATAAAATTGCGCCATTTTCCGATACTCGTAGTGTCTCCATTTTTCATGATCTGGGGTCGGTTGAGGGCTTATTTTTTGCGTGCCGAGCTGGCGTTTTTAATGATACCATTTCGGTGCAGATATGTTCTTTTGATCGCCCGTTATTACATTTTAATGCAGTGTCGCGGCGACCAAAAAACCGTAATTCTGGCGTTTCTAATTTTTTTCTCGTTACGCCGTTTAGCGATCAGGTTAATGCTTTTTTTTTTCTTGATAGATCGGGCGATTCTGAATGCGGCGATACCAAATATGTGTAGGTTTGATTATTTTTTTTATTGATTTATTTTGAATGGGGCGAAAGGGGGGTGATTTAAACTTTTATATATTTTTTTATTTTTTTCACATTTTTTTTTACTTTTTTTTTTTACTTTTGCCATGCTTCAATAGCCTCCATGGGAGGCTAGCAGCAGGCACAGCATGATCGGCTCTGCTAAATAGCAGCGATCTGATGTTCGCTGCTATGTAGCAGAAATGCAGGTGTGCTATGGGCGCCGACCACAGGTGGCGCTCACAGCTGCCGGGGATCAGTAACCATAGAGGTCTCAAGGACCTCTATGGTTACTCTGCAGAAGCATCGCTGACCCCCGATCATGTGACGGGGGTCGGCGATGCGCTCATTTCCGGCCGCCCGGCTGGAAGCGCCGGTTAAATACCGCTGTCTGAGTTTGACAGCGGCATTTAACTAGTTAATAGCGGCGGGTGAATCGCGACTTCACCCGCCGCTATTGCGGGCACATGTCAGCTGTTCAAAACAGCTGACATGTCCCGGCTTTGATGCGGGCTCACCGCGGAGCCCTGCATCAAAGCAGGGGATCTGACCTCGGACGTACTATCCCGTCCGAGGTCAGAAAGGGGTTAAAAGCTGTTAGTCTGCCATTACTACCTCCTGTGGTCGGGCATTCCACAGACACTGCTCTAACTGTAAAGACTCTGTTTAGCTGTTGGAATCACCTTTCTTCCACCCGTAATGAGGGACCCCTGGTCCTCAGTATGGGCTTTGTATGGAATAAGTCATGTGTCATTCTCTTGTACTACTGACCACATATATTTATACATGGACATGAGATCTCCTCTGAGGCGTTATTTTTCTAAGCTTGTAATAATCTAGTTGCCGCCTTTGAACTGACTCTAACTACTGAATATCCTTTTTAAAATGTGAACCCTCAAAACTAGATCCCATATTCTAGATCAGTGATTTATAGAGTGGTAACAATATGCTGGGATTTTAGCTCTCTTTTTATACACTCTAAAATCTTGTCTGCTTTTGTGGCTGCTCCTTGACATTGAGTGCTGCTGCTCAGCTTACTTGTAACCAGAATCCCCCATCCTTCTCCTGTTCTGTAGTCCTGAGTATACTCCCATTTAATGTACAGTACAGACCAAAAGTTTGGACACACCTTCTCATTTAAAGATTTTTCTGTATTTTCATGACTATGAAAATTGTACATTCACATTGAAGGAGAGTGATGGGGTGCTATGCCAGATGACCTGGCCTCCACAGTCACCAGACCTGAACCCAATCGAGATGGTTTGGGGTGAGCTGGACCACAGAGTGAAGGCAAAAGGGCCAAAAAGTGCTAAGAATCTGTGGGAACTCCTTCAAGATTGTTGGAAGACCATTCCCGGTGACTCCCTCTTGAAGCTCATCAAGAGAATGCCAAGAGTGTGCAAAGCAGTCATCAAAGCAAAAGGTGGCTACTTTGAAGAACCTAGAATATAAGACATATTTTCAGTTGTTTCACACTCTTTTGTTAAGTATATAATTCCACATGTGTTAATTCATAGTTTTGTTGCCTTCAGTGTGAATGTACAATTTTCATAGTCATGAAAATACAGAAAAATCTTTAAATGAGAAGGTGTGTCCAAACTTTTGGTCTGTACTGTATATGAAGGAAATTTAATAACATACCTTGGTACTGCAGTCCACTCATTCCCTTAATAACCTTGGTCACTCTTCTCGGTTCAGCTATGTCCTTCTTATATACTGGAGACCAAAAACTGTACCCAGTATTCTAAGTTTGGCCACACTAATGACTTGTAAAGAAGCAAAACTATGTTCTTGTCATGAGCATCTATGCCTCTTTTAATGCATCCCGTGATTTATTTTGCCTTGGCAGCAGCCTCCTGACATTGAGCACTAAAGTGGAGTTTGCTGTACACTCATACACCCAAGTCATTTTCAGTGACAGTTTTGCCATTTTTACTACAAAATTGTACATCTTATTTCCGAGGCCTAAGTGCATAAGCTTACATTAATCTTCAATTGCTATTTCTCGGCTCAAGCCTCCAGCCTCCCATTCCCTCTCTAATATTAGATTATCCTCCTCTGTGTCGATTACTTTGTAGTTTAGTTTCATCTGACATAGATTCAATATCACACTGCTCCTGGCCGTACCAGCTCTCTGAACTGTCCTCTCACCTTCTCTCAGGGCTCCTTCAGACAATCGTGTTAGCAATACATATGCTCTGTGTGTTCCAAACAGACAGCAGACGACAAATAGGCCAAAGTAAATGAATGGACTAGTTCACATGGACATATGGACGTATAGTCCCATAGTCTGTGTGTAACGACAGGATAAACTATTCTGATCCTTTTTCAGATTCACGTTTAAAACTCTGTGTGTTAACAGAAAAATGGACCCTATTTGGCCACCATCCATATAGCATCCAGCTTTAACCGATCCATTGCAATGATTACATAGGAAACTGTGTTTGGTCTTTTATTATTTTAAAATTATGGATAAGATGTCAAAAAATAACATATGAATGACAGACAGAAGTGAAAAATGACACCATATGGATGAAAATGTATAAGTTTTTCCAGGATGAAAAATGGACAATTTTTTATACCACTGTCTGAACTCTTAGGCCAAATTCAATTCTTAAGGGTTTTTTAACACACCTGTGTGGTGGATCCTATTATCATCTGGGTTTTTTTTTTTCGTGCATCCATTAATTATATCCATGTATCATCATCTGTTTTTTCTATATGAAAAAACTGATGGAAAATTCCAAAACTTCACATTGCAGTCATCCAGTGAAAAAATGGACAACTCGTGGATGCAAAGAGGATGGTTTGGACATGTCTCCATTGTTTTGTTTTTTTGTTTTTTTTCAGACTATTTATTCCGCCCAGAAAAAAATGGCTTTGTGGAAGGAACCATAGATCATGTGTTTGCTATGGAAATGTACAGTGCACATCTGTGAAGACCTGAATAGTTACTGGGGCCTTAGAAACGGCAGCAGAGAGGGGGAGAAGTAAGGAAGTGTCCACAGAAGCTCATTATATAGGTATGACAGGGTCTCTTCCTCCTCCTCTTAGTGCAGCTTTACTCACAGACTGCGCAGCTCTCCGGTCCAAACAATGGCTGCTGAGGGAGGAACATGTGACCAGATCTGTCCATCAGTCTCCTCCAATAGAAAACCTCACATGATTAAGCTACGTTTCTATTGGGGGAGACTGATGGACAGATCTGGTCACATGTTCTTCCACCAGCAGCCATTGTACAGTCTGTTGGGAAGGAGGAGGAGAACCTGTCATATCTGTATAATAGTAAGTGCCACACAATCATGTCGCCACCACATCTGGGGATTCCCATTCTGCAGCCAGCAATACACAGTGTAATACAGCGGCTATAGGAGGCAAATGGTGCAAAAGTTTTAATAAAACACCATCATAAAAATGATTTTTAACCCTAAACGCATGCATTTAAGAAAGAAAAAAAATTGTCCCCAAAGGTGGACAACCCCTTTAAATCTAAGGCTAGATTCACACATCTGTGTGTTACCATCCAAAATAAGAAGCGATCTATTTCTTATTAATAATAATTATAATTTATATCTAAGCATCAGGTCTGCGAGACACGGAAGCAAAATAGAAGCAAGTCATGAGCCTTCCGATTTGCCCCCATCTCCTGGATCCCCTTAGACTTGAATGGCCGAGCCAGATCTGCGATTCACAGTTAGGACCTCTTCATTTTCAGATACAGAATTTTAATAAATGTGTGATTACATCCATTCTACTCTACAGGTCCACGTCCTGTCTGAGAAAAAAAATCGGACGGCACTCGGACATGTCACACAGATGTGTGAATGCAGCCAAATGCACGTCGGTGATATTATTTTTCTGTGAAGCTGTGATTTTGTGAAGTTGTCACGATAAAGCTTTAGTAATCTGAAACAAAATGTGCAATGATAAAAGAAAAGGGAAGAAAGGTCAGTCCGTCCGGAAAAAAAAAAACATCATGATCCATCTTGCTCAGGATGTTGAAAAAGAGGAACAAGTTCTGCCTTCTGTTGGCTCATTGAAGTACACAAAGCCCAGGATCTTGTTCGCGAAGGGGTCTAAATACGAAACTTGTACTGCCCTCTTCTGGGTGAATGTCTGCACTACACAAAAAGCAGCTTTACAATTGTCCTCTAAACTTCACACGACTTTTGTATAAATATTGGTTCCTCTCTTTATCCATCCGTTACTCATTCCTCCCGTTATGGATTTAGCAAGCAATGATTATAAAGATATCAATAATGTAACAATGATCTTCAAGTATATCCTAAATGAACTTTCTACTAATAACTGAGATTCAAAAATGATGTGTGCCTTGTCCTTTTTAGAGAGACTCCCTGCGGGGTTCGGCTGCTGTGTGCCCCAAGATAAACTACTATAAATAGGGGAACTATGTGTAGTCATAATGTCATGTAGAAAAAAGGGGGTGCCCATTGTTTGCTGGCGATGCTAATAGCCCATTGTGAGTGACGCAAAACAAAAACCGTAGTTTTAACTAAAAGATGGATTCAACCTGAATCATATTGGGACCAATTGTGAGCTCAAGATTAAGCCATGTGGTCCACTATAGTAGTAACAATTTCACCACATTTTTCATGTTGAACTGAGCAAAGGATGTAATAGTGACTGCAGAGGAGAATAAAACATGTTTTGTTCCTTTTATTTCACTTCTATATTGCATAGATATTAATAATCAGGGAATTCAGCACTTAATGAGTTAACTTTAAGTCTAATTGGGTGCTATCAGACAGATTTCACTAGGGGCAAGAACGTTTTTCTCCATGTATGACGCTGACCAGTCATAAGCAGGCAGCATCACTGAAAGAAAAAACACGCCCCCAGCATAGCTTACAGCAGGATTCTCAGTGTTTGAAAAGTAATGATACAGGTCTGATCTTTTGGTCAGCAGGGCAGCACGGTGCCTCAGTGGATAGCACTGCAGTGCTGGGGTCCTGGGTTCAAATCCCACCAAGGAGAACATCTGCAAGGAGTTTGTATGTTCTTCCCATGTTTGAGTGGGTACTCCAGGTTCTCTGGTTTCCTCCCACATTCCAAAGACATACTGATAGGGAATTTAGATTGTGAGCCCCATCGGGGACAGCGATGATAATGTGTGCAAACTGTAAAGTGCTGCGGAATATGTTAGCGCTATATAAAAATAAAGATTATTTTTATTCTGGTCTAACCTCCTGCAAGAGTCAGTGTGGAGGAGGGACAGTGCAGCTGAGTATCACCGTGTCACATTACATAACCTTCTATCAGCTTTTCTCCTCTCCTAGCACTGTCAGCTCTGCTGTACTGACCATCCACCTACATTGCTTGTTTGGAGATGAGTGCACAAAGTTTCTGTTGTGCGTAACGTGTAATCGATTTACCGTGAAATCAGAGCATTCTGATTACATCTCACACAGGAGTAATCTAGAGCAGACATTATACTCCTGTGTGAGATGTAATGACAGCCCTGATCTCACTGCAGAGCGATTACAAGTTGTTTGAGCACAGCAGACATACGAAAGCTGATAGGCAGATATGTAATATGACCCAACCAAACTCAGCTGCATTGCCCCTCCCCCACTCTGACTCACGGATTAGGTTAGACCAGGAGCCCAGGGTTGTATCATTACATCTCACACACTGAGAAATTTGCTGTAAGCTATAGTGGGGACATGTGAGTCACCCGCCAGGGCCGTAGGGTACTCAGTACCGGGTCTGGGACACAAAGGGGGATGTCACGGTGGCGGAGACCCGGTCCGTGGCCCTGGGTGCCCATATTAAAGGGATGTCTTTAACCCCTTAACGACCGCCGATACGCCTTTTAACGGCGGCCGCTAAGGGTACTTAAACCACAGCGCCGTTAATTAACGGCGCTGTGGAAAAAGTGAATAGCGCCCCCCAGAGTCGGATTTTCTCTGGGGTCTCGGTTGCTGGGGGTAGCCGAGACCCCAGAGAACATGATTCAGGGTTTTTTTTACCGACCCCGAGTTGCGATCGCCGGTAATTAACCATTTACCGGCGGTCGCAAAAAAAAAAAACGCAATCTCCCTTTTAATTTCTCTGTCCTCCGATGCGATCGCACATCAGAGGACAGAGAAATGGGGTCCCCGATAGCCCCCCGATACTCACCTGTCTCCCACGGTGCTCCTCGTGGCTCCCGATGGGCGCCGCCATCTTCTTCCGGCAAAGAAATGGCAGTGCGCCCGCCGGCCGGTACCCGGAGGATCTTTGGGGTCTCGGCTGCCAGGGGTAGCCGAGACCCCAAAGAACATGATCGGGGTCGGTTCTTACCGACCCCTGTTTTGCGATCGCCGGTAATTAACTGTTTACCGGCGGTCGCAAGAAAAAAAAAAAGAAAAAGCAATCGGTAATTCTCTGTCCTCTGATGTGATCGCACATCAGAGGACAGAGAAATAGGGGGATTCGGGGACCCTGCTATACTTACCGGTGTCCCTGGGTCCTCCTGCGTCCCCTCCTGCCCGCCGGCTTCTTCCTATGGAAAGAAAATGGCGGGCGCATGCGCAGTGCGCCCGCTCTCTGCTGCCATCTGCCGGCCGGCAGGAGAGAGGAGTTGGGGCTAAAATTAGGGTTAGGGTTAGGGTTGGGGCTAATTTAGGGTTAGGGTTGGGGCTAAATTTAGGGTTAGGGCTAGGGTTAGGCTTCTTTCACACTTGCGTCGGTACAGGGCCGTTGCAATGCGTTGGCCCGACGTACAGACGCACGTTGTGAAAATTGTGCACAACGAGGGCAGCAGATGCAGTTTTTCAATGCATCCGCTGCCCACTCTATGTCCTGGGGAGGAGGGGGCAGAGTTACGGCCACGCATGAGCGGAAATGGCGGACGCGACGTACAAAAAAAAGGTTACATTGAACTTTTTTGTGACGCGGTCTGCCAAAACACAACGGATCCAGTGCACGACGGACGCGACGTGTGGCCATCCGTCCGCAATACAAGTCTATGGGCAAAAAAGGCATCCTGCAGGCACATTTGCAGGATCCGTTTTTTGTCCCAAACGACGGATTGCGACGGATGCCACACGACGCAAGTGTGAAAGTAACCTTAGGGCTAGAGTTAGGGTTGGGGCTAAAGTTAGGGCTAGGGTTAGGGTTAAATTTAGGGTTAGGGTTGGGGCTAAATTTAGGGTTAGGGTTAGGGCTAAAGTTAGGGTTAGGGCTAGGGTTGGGGCTAAAATTAGGGTTAGGGCTAGGGTTAGGGTTGGGGCTAAAGTTAGGGTTAGGGCTAGGGTTGGGGCTAAAGTTAGGGTTAGGGCTAGGGTTGGGGCTAAAGTTAGGGCTAGGGTTGGAGCTAAAGTTAGGGCTAGGGATGAGGCTAAAATTAGTTGGGATTAGGGTTTGGATTAGGGTTGGTATTAGGGTTAGGGTTGGCATTAGGGTTACATTTGGGATTAGGGTTAGGTTTGGGATTAGGGTTAAGGTTAGGGTTGGGATTAGGGTTAGGGTTGTATTGGGATTAGGGTTAGGTTTGAGGTTAGGGTTGAGATTAGGATTAGGGCTGTGTTGGATTTAGGGTTTTGATTAGGGTTATGGTTAGGGTTGAGATTAGGGTTGTTTTGGGGTTAGGGTTGTGATTATCGTTAGGGTTGTGATTAGGATTGTGGATCGGGTTGGGATTAGGGTTAGGGGTGTGTTGGGGTTAGGGTTGGAGTTAGAATTGGGGGGTTTCTGTTGTGAATTCTGTTCTCGAACTCCCTCCTGTGGTTATGAATGGTACTTCGGCGAGTTCTGTTCATGGACTCCCTCTGGTGGCTGAGAGTGGAGCTGCTGGGTCTGAGGTTCCTTCTCCAGCTGATCTCGTTTAGGCCTTGGCTGGCTGCTCTATTTAACTCCACTCAGATCGTTACTTGATGCCAGCTGTCAATGTCCTAGTACTGGTTCAGTTCTCTTGGATCTTTCAGATGACCTGTCTACTTCAGCAAAAGCTAAGTCTCTGCTAGCTTATTTGTTATCATTGTTTTTGTCCAGCTTGCTATCATGATTTTGTTCTGTTAGCTGGAAGCTCTGGGATGCAGAGTGGCACCACCGCGCCGTGAGTCGGTGCGGTGGTTTCTTTTGCACACTCTGCGTGGTTTTTTTGTTAGTGTTTTATGCTGACCGCAAAGATACCTTTTCTATCCTCAGTCTGTTTAGTTAAGTCTGGCCTCCTATGCTGAAACCTGTTTCATTTCTGTGTTTGTGACTTCCATCTTAACTCACAGTCAATATATGTGGGGGCTGCCTATTTCTTTGGGGAATTTCTCTGAGGCAAGGTAGGCTGTATTTTCTATCTTTAGGGGTAGTTAGCTCTTAGGCTGTGAAGAGGCATCTAGGCAGAGTCAGGAATGCTCCACGGCTATTTCTAGTTGTTGTGATAGGATTAGGGCTTGCGGTCAACAGAGCTCCCACTTCCCAGATCTCGTCCTGTATTACTAGTTTGCTCATCTGGTCATTTCTAGTGCTCCTAACCATCAGTTCAATCATAACAGTACAGCTGGCCTATAAAGTGTTAATGCATCTCAATAGAGGGATAAGAGAAGTTCTGAGACCATTTTTTTTTTCCTCTGCAGTGTGTTTTGTTTCTCTTTTCCCCTAAATCTCTGGGTGGTTCAGGACACAGGTGTAGATATGGACATTCAAGGTCTGTCCTCTTGTGTGGATCAACTCACTGCAAGGGTACAAAGCATTCAAGATTATGTAGCTCAGAACCCGATGTTAGAACCCAGAATTCCAATTCCTGATTTGTTTTCTGGGGATAGATCTAAGTTCCTGAATTTCAAAAATAATTGTAGACTGTTTTTTGCTTTGAAACCCCGCTCCGTTGGTGACCCCATTCAGTAAGTAAAAATCGTTATTTCTTTGCTACGTGGCGACCCTCAAGACTGGGCATTTTCCCTTGCGCCAGGAGATCCTGCATTGCGTAATGTTGATGCGTTTTTTCTGGCGCTTGGATTGCTTTATGATGAACCAGATTCAGTGGATCAGGCAGAGAAAATTTTGCTGGCTTTGTGTCAGGGTCAGGATGAAGCGGAGGTATATTGTCAGAAGTTTAGAAAGTGGTCTGTGCTTACTCAGTGGAATAAGTGTGCCCT
Source organism: Ranitomeya variabilis (assembly GCF_051348905.1). NCBI lineage: Eukaryota > Metazoa > Chordata > Amphibia > Anura > Dendrobatidae > Ranitomeya > Ranitomeya variabilis. Next base: position 324,649,279 of record NC_135233.1, on the reverse strand, counting down.
GGCGGCAATTTTCAGAAAGAGTCTGTCTGAAGCCCTTAAGGATGTTATGGTGGGATTCCCCACGCCTGCTGCTCTGAATGAGTCTATGTCCTTGGACATTCAGATCGATCGACGCTTACGTGAGCGTAAAAATGTGCACCATTTGGCGGTATTTTCTGAGCAGAAGCCTGAGCCTATGCAATGTGATAGGACCTTGACCAGAGCTGAATGGCAAGAATACAGACGTCAGAATGGGCTGTGTTTTTACTGTGGTGACTCCACTCATGCTATCTCTGATTGTCCTAAGCGCACTAAACGGTTCGCTAGGTCTGCCACCATTGGTATGGTACAGCCAAAATTTCTTTTGTCCGTTACTCTGATTTGCTCTTTGTCGTCCTATTCTGTTATGGCATTTGTGGATTCAGGCGCTGCCCTGAATTTGATGGACTTGGAGTTTGCCAGGCGCTGTGGTTTTTTCTTGGAGCCCTTACAGTATCCTATTACATTGAGAGGAATTGATGCTACACCTTTGGCCAAGAATAAGCCTCAGTACTGGACTCAATTGACCATGTGCATGGCTCCTGCACATCAGGAGGATATTTGCTTTTTGGTGTTGCATAATCTGCATGATGTGGTCGTTTTGGGTTTGCCATGGCTACAGCTCCATAATCCAGTATTGGATTGGAAGTCAATGTCTGTATCCAGTTGGGGTTGTCAAGGGGTACATGGGGATGTCCCATTGTTGTCTATTTCGTCTTCCCATCCTTCTGAAGTCCCTGAGTTCTTGTCAGATTACCGGGATGTATTTGATGAGCCCAAATCCAGTGCCCTACCTCCTCATAGGGATTGTGATTGTGCTATTAATTTGATTCCTGGTAGTAAGTTTCCGAAGGGCCGACTGTTCAATTTATCTGTGCCAGAACACGCCGCAATGCGGAGTTATATAAAGGAGTCCTTGGAGAAAGGGCATATTCGCCCGTCGTCGTCACCATTGGGAGCAGGGTTCTTTTTTGTGGCCAAGAAGGATGGTTCTCTGAGACCTTGTATAGATTACCGCCTTCTCAATAAAATCACCGTCAAATTTCAGTACCCTTTGCCGCTACTGTCTGATTTGTTTGCTCGGATTAAGGGGGCTAGCTGGTTCACCAAGATAGATCTTCGAGGGGCGTATAATCTTGTGCGTATTAAATGGGGCGACGAATGGAAAACAGCATTTAATACGCCCGAGGGCCATTTTGAGTACTTGGTGATGCCATTCGGGCTTTCTAATGCTCCATCTGTGTTTCAGTCCTTTATGCATGACATCTTCCGAAAGTACCTGGATAGATTCATGATTGTATATTTGGATGATATCTTGGTCTTTTCGGACGATTGGGAGTCTCATGTGAAGCAGGTCAGAATGGTGTTCCAGGTCCTTCGTGCTAATTCCTTGTTTGTGAAGGGGTCTAAATGTCTCTTTGGAGTCCAGAAGGTTTCATTTTTGGGCTTCATTTTTTCCCCTTCTACTATCAAGATGGACCCTGTTAAAGTTCAGGCCATTTATGATTGGACTCAGCCTACTTCTGTGAAGAGCCTTCAGAAATTTCTGGGCTTTGCAAATTTTTACCGTCGCTTCATCGCTAATTTTTCTAGTGTTGTTAAACCATTGACTGATTTGACCAAGAAAGGTGCTGATGTGGTCAATTGGTCCTCGGCGGCCGTTGAGGCTTTTCAGGAGCTGAAGCGTCGTTTTTCTTCTGCCCCTGTGTTGTGTCAGCCAGATGTTTCGCTTCCTTTTCAGGTCGAAGTGGATGCTTCTGAGATTGGAGCAGGGGCTGTTTTGTCTCAAAGAGGTTCTGATGGCTCTGTGATGAAACCATGTGCTTTCTTTTCTAGAAAGTTTTCGCCTGCTGAGCGCAATTATGATGTGGGCAATCGAGAGTTGTTGGCTATGAAGTGGGCGTTTGAGGAGTGGCGACATTGGCTTGAAGGAGCCAAACATCGCGTGGTGGTCTTGACGGATCACAAGAATCTGACTTATCTCGAGTCTGCCAAGCGGTTGAATCCTAGACAGGCTCGATGGTCGCTGTTTTTCTCCCGCTTCAATTTTGTAGTTTCGTACCTTCCGGGCTCTAAGAATGTGAAGGCTGATGCCCTTTCAAGGAGTTTTGTGCCTGATTCTCTGGGAGTTCCTGAGCCGGCAGGTATTCTCAAAGAAGGGGTAATTTTGTCTGCCATCTCCCCTGATTTGCGGCGGGTGCTGCAGGAGTTTCAGGCTGATAGACCTGACCGTTGTCCAGCGGAGAAGCTGTTTGTCCCTGATAGATGGACTAGTAGAGTTATCTCTGAGGTTCATTGTTCGGTGTTGGCTGGTCATCCTGGAATCTTTGGTACCAGAGATTTGGTGGCTAGATCCTTTTGGTGGCCTTCCTTGTCACGAGATGTGCATTCTTTTGTGCAGTCCTGTGGGACTTGTGCTCGGGCTAAGCCCTGCTGTTCTCATGCCAGTGGGTTGCTTTTGCCCTTGCCGGTCCCGAAAAGGCCCTGGACGCATATTTCCATGGATTTTATTTCTGATCTCCCTGTCTCTCAGAGGATGTCAGTTATCTGGGTGGTTTGTGATCGCTTCTCTAAGATGGTCCATTTGGTACCTTTGCCTAAATTGCCTTCCTCCTCTGATTTGGTTCCATTGTTTTTCCAGCATGTGGTTCGTTTACATGGCATTCCGGAGAACATCGTGTCGGACAGAGGTTCCCAGTTTGTTTCAAGATTTTGGCGGTCCTTTTGTGCTAAGATGGGCATTGATTTGTCTTTTTCTTCAGCTTTCCACCCTCAGACAAATGGCCAAACCGAACAAACCAGTCAGACTTTGGAAACATATCTGAGATGCTTCGTTTCTGCTGATCAGGATGATTGGGTGTCCTTCTTGCCTTTGGCTGAGTTCGCCCTTAATAATCGGGCCAGCTCGGCCACTTTGGTTTCGCCTTTTTTCTGTAATTCTGGTTTCTACCCTCGTTTTTCTTCAGGGCAGGTTGAGCCTTCGGACTGTTCTGGTGTGGATTCTGTGGTGGACAGGTTGCAGCAAATTTGGACTCACGTAGTGGAGAATTTGACATTGTCCCAGGAGAAGGCTCAACGTTTCGCTAACCGCCGTCGCTGTGTTGGTCCCCGACTTCGTGTTGGGGATTTGGTTTGGTTGTCGTCTCGTTATGTTCCTATGAAAGTTTCGTCTCCTAAGTTTAAGCCTCGTTTCATTGGTCCTTATAAGATTTCTGAAATTCTTAATCCTGTGTCATTTCGTTTGGACCTTCCAGCTTCTTTTGCCATCCATAATGTGTAATAGGAATATACTCACCCTCGGACGCGCCCGGCTTCTTTCCGGCAGCCTTCCTTCCTAAGAATGAGCGCGTGAAGGACCTTAGATGACGTCGCGGCTTGTCCATGTGACCGCTCGCGACCAATCACAAGCCGCAACGTCACCGCAGGTCATTCACGCGCTCATTCTTAGGAAGGAAGGCTGCCGGATAGTACCAGGGCGCGTCCGAGGGTGAGTATATCAATATTTTTTTATTTTGATTCTTTATTTTACACATTAATATGGATCCCAGGGCCTGAAGGAGAGTTTCCTCTCCTTCAGACCCTGGGAACCATAGTATCCCATTGCACTGCATTGGGTTTCGTGTTTCGGCCGAGCCCGACCCCGACTTTTTTATATGATCGGCCGATTTCACTCGACCCGACTTTTGAGAAAGTCGGGTTTCGTGAAACCCGACCCGATCCTATAAAAATAAAAGTCGCTCAACCCTATTCGTGACGCCACCTGTGGTATTCGGTCAGTGGGGACCAACGCTGCTTAAAGGGGTCCACTGCGGTAATGTTAAAGCAACTGAGATGGTATAACTTCCCAAGGTGAAGTAGGCCCCCAGGGCTCCCGGTGTATAGATGGAGATGGTGAGTGGTGCAGTAAAGAACGGAGGACACAGGTGTGCAGTCTCTTTACCTGGTCTACTGTATTCTTCAGGCAGCCACAGTCCAGGGCATCAGATCACAGGTACAGGGAGGGTCCGACCAGCTTCGAAGTGAATTCAGAGTCCCCTTTACCAGGTGGAGATAAGTCTTGCTTTTAGCGCAGTGGTGTTGTAGTCCCTAACTACCTATGGCTTCTGGCAAGGTCCTCACAGTTCTCTCTGTCCCTCATAGAAGTGGGACACAAACCCGTATGACAGGTGGCTCGAGCCTTTTTATAGGGTCTCTATCACGACCCGGGCTCAATGCAGCACTGTTCCTCCTGGGTGTTATGGCAGACAGGTTATGTGTAGTCTGCTGTCCTGCCAGTTTCTGCTGTGCCACTTAGAGTCCGACACAACCTCGGTCTTCTGGCTACTGGTATCTGCGCTCTGCCAGGGAGGTAGCCCAGTTGCAGCTGTCCTCCCCTGTTGTTACTCGCCTGTGCTTCTCTCTCCTGCACGCTCACAAAACGATGTTCTTTCCTTCTGTATATCACTATCCTGGAGCTGCAGCACTTTCTCATGGCTGCACGGCCCCTCTGCTTCCTTCCCCTCTGTCTCTCTGACAGGAACTAACTCCCTTTCCCTCCAAACCAGAATTTATATATACAGTAGGGAAGCCATCCATAAACTGGATCAGGGCTCCCCCTTCTGGCCTGGAGTGTGAATATGTTTGTGATTACCTGATAAAAGGAATCCTTCATCGCTTCCAAGCGTGACATCACTCTCCCCGTGAGGAAAGCAATGCCACTGTAACAACCAGGACCCTGGGGTGTTACACATGTTCTTTCTTTTTGAGTGTTGCTGCGTGCTTATGATTGGTCAGCATTATAAATGGAGAAGTACACGCCCCCAGTGAAAACTGTCCGATAACATCCTGTATTAGGGAATACAGAATTTTTTAGATTATTCCACTTTCTGATTTGACTTGACAGCATTGCCCCAATTCAACAAGATCGGCGATCTTCAGACCGCTCTTGATGATGGACTGGGGTGGAGTTTGAGGCTCCTGTTTCACTAAAGCAGCACTCCTGCCATTAAAGTTTTTTTATCCTCTAAATATACTGCAACCATCATATTATATAGCAGTGTGTACCAATACAGTACATACTGTACACTGTGTACTTCTACCCAATAAGTACTTCTCTTTTCTCTGCTTTATGTAGAAACAGATACTGTAGTCTCTTTTTCCCCCATTAATCATTCCCATCTTCAGCTCGTGACCCAGCTGCTCCCTTCTCCCTCCTGCCAGGTACTTTTGCAGGGCTTTATGCCTCATAGAGGGAAAATAGATCTTTGGTTTCTATTTAGAACTTAGAAGGATTCAGTTAGTCAGTTATTTGATTAATTAGGTCCCATGTATTTTTGCTTGATTAAATGCAATTTAATGGATCATTTCAAGATAAATGTAAGTTTAGTCATTTGGAAGCAACTTTTTTAAGAAAAATGTTGCGTTTTTATAAACATCATGATCTTCCTAATCTTATACATGTAGCTAAGCAGCTTTCTTTCTATTTGCTTTATTAATATCCACAGTCTGGCAGCAGTTTCAGAGCCGACACGACACAATGTAGCAGCTGGCACAGATTCTGCTTCCTACATTTCAATATTTGGATTCAATCTTTGGTTTGTTTATTTCCCAAAATTCCAGAGAGGAAACCTTTCCTGCAGGAAGTTATCTTATCTGGGACATTTATTAAATAATTACAGGACTTTAATATTTATTTTTGGGATTCTGGGATGTGAAATCAAGGGCTCAATGGTTGGGAATCCTTCCAAACAATATCACTGGCAATTAACCTCGGCACTTGAACTACATATTAGGTTTCTTTATTTACATTGAGAGATCAATAATCCAGAAGATACAGTATCCTGATCCATTATGTAGCCAAAGAAAAGGAAACAGAACCCTTGAAGCAATGTTTCACTCTCCTGGACCTTGTTCACAAAGGAATTCTGATTCACAGTTAACCACAAAAGGACCCAAGACAAGTGATGTGGTTAATTACAAGTGATATAGACAAACTTTGCCATATATATTTAAGAGAGGCATATTTAGAGGCATACATGAGATTTTACTACATTTAAGTTATGCATGTATGTAAAATCCATGCAGAATCCGTGCTGAAACTGACATGTGAATCGGATTTTAGAATTTCAGTATGTTCCTTTATGTTGCAGATTTTTCTGCAAATGTCACCTTTTACAATTCATAGGGTTAAATCAGACGCAAAACATCCACATGTGTGTCTGTGACTCATGCAATTTCAGTGCTGATTTTGCAGCGATTGGACAGATTTTGGTACTGAAAGGCTCATATAGCGAGCCGAAACATCGCCATTATGAGCTATTAAATAGCACTTTTTTCACCTTTACAAGCTGGTGTGCTGCCTCCATATTTTTCTACTATATTGAAGGTGCGGTATTTGCCTGGGGGCACAGCACCCGGATACATTGCTGTTGCGGCTTCTTCTTTTTCCTTTTCTAGATAGATAGGTAGATGGATGGATAGATAGATAGATAGATAGATAGATAGATAGATAGATAGATAGATAGATAGATAGATATAGATAGATAGATAGATAATAGATAGATAGATGATAGATAGATAGATAGATAGATAGATAGATAGATAGATAGATAGATAGATAGATAGATAGATAGATAATAGATAGAGAGATAATAAATAAATAATCAACAGATAGATGATTAATAGACAGATAGATTATATGTAGATGATAGATAGATAGATAGATAGATAGATAGATAGATAGATAGATAGATGATAGATAGATAGATAGATAGATAGATAGATAGATAGATAGATAGATAGATAAGGAGTTAGAGAGATAATAAATAAATAATCAACAGATAGATAATAGCTAGCTAGCTAGTTAGATAGATAGATAGATAGATAGATAGATAGATAGATAGATAGATAGATAGATAGATAGATGATAGTGGAAAGCCAGCCCTGGCTTTCAGTCAAGAGGCGCAGCTTCAGTCACCGCTCAGTACACAGGAGGTGACAGTTGCAAGCATTCCCTGGCATGTTGAATGACAACTTGCTATCAGTTGATGTCTCAGGGAGTGCTTACAGCCGTCACTCACTATGTACTGTAAAGTCACGCCTCTATGACTGAAAGCCAAGGCTGCTGTGAGGGATACAGTTCATATCCTGCTGCTATCCAAGCTTTCAGTGCGGCGGTGGCTGCACACCTTTAGAACGCTATAAACTTGGAGACTACTCCTATATCTGCTGGTTGGGGATATTACAGATTCCCTGTATTGGGTTTTCCACCACAGGACAAACATCTCTAACCGGCTAGAAAAGCCAAAACCGAACAAGGTGTATCTTACACACTGTTTCAATCAGTAAGTTGCACTGCTTTCCAAAATATTTCCCTGGAGTGGAAAACCCATTTAACAAATGAGTTGGGACGTGATTTTGTTGCATTTATAAGTATTAGACTATTTTCACCAGACTAACCTTCATGGTCTGAGTGCGGTCCCAGATGTCCTTCAGGTGTCCTGATGGCCTAATACAAGCCGATGAGACCGCTGAGTTGGAATCAGGAGACCCGCGGCCCTGCATCCATAACCCCTGGCTCCAGAGCCTAAAAGGGTCCTAATGTTCCCCTGCATTTAGCTCTAACCCATTACATCAGTGTTAGGTTTTTTCCTACATGATGATTAATCCTTTTATAGACCGATGATTTCTTTCACTTTCAGCATTGCTCATTAGCTGAGATTATCCTCTGCTGTTATCTGTTCTTGCCGTGTTGCTATTTTTATGCATATTGATCTTTTTGTTATGGCATATTGCCTTCATTTTCCACTCGTCCAATTATACTGTTTTATTATCTTGTAGATAATGGTGCATTTTTCTCTGATGGCACTAAGTGGATAAGACATAAAATCTCATAATATTTCCCATCATTTCCACCATGACTATGGTTTAGCATTATCCTTTTTAGCATAAAGATTTTTTTTATTCATTATATCCAGTATCCCAGACATGTTTTTGCGCACAGTGTCCCAACATGATTGCTTTCTATAGAGGGTGACATGATAATTACCATGGCAGGAATAGCCAGGAGCCTGTCCATTACTAGTCTTAACTACTGGGCTGATCATACACATGAGCTAGAAGTCAGCCAAATGTTGTTGGCAAGCAGAAATCACTCCTGACCGCCATAGACATGAACGATCAGTTCAGATGATGAGCATTTAATCTTTCTGTGTTTTTTTTTTTATAAAAAGGGAATAAAGCATTGCCAGATACCTGGTACAGAGGCTTATGTCTCCTCATGCCACAACTATTGGGCAGGTTCAAAGCCAACTAGCTCACCCTTATCTCTCCCAACATCCTCCATTGAGAGAGAGTTGGGAGACCTTTAACACAACATCAACAGTGATGTAAATGTCCTATCTTTAGGAAATGTTATCAAGATACCCAATCAACTGAAACCAGCTCAGGGAAACAGTGAAAATCCATGACCATCCATTCCTTCACACTGGTTAGTGGCCGCTCCCGATAACGCAGATCTGGTGAAATTACTGTAATACTGACAAAAATTATCTGATTTTTGCCAATTATATGCCACGTGGATGATGGACGGGAGGACATTTCTCATTATCCCCTCAATGTCAATAAGCCAAAGTGGAGAGCCACGAAGTATCAGCAGCTTCCTGACATATCAGTCCCTCTATGTACAACCTAGACGATCACTTTCTATGTAGTACTGCATTTACTCTGCTGACTTTCAGGGCCAATCTACATTGTTTGCATTTCATGAAACTGTACATTGTCCCAACATTGGACCTAGTCCTTCTCATTTAGTCACCTATATTTATTGTTACCATCAGTTTGAGTAGCTTTATAGAAATGGCACATGAATAACAGTGGACAATCTTAATGTATTTTGAAGTCAAGTCCAACATCCCAGTCCTGCACTTTTCAGGTTGTGTCATCCAGCATTATAAGATGACTACACAGACCCCCCAGGAAGAAGCTTAAATGCAAAACGCGCGTCAGGGCCTGGACTACACCTGCAGGATATGACTCTATCCATCCTTACTTTTTAAATTGTGTTGATCATCATACTCTGTCAGGTGGCTTTTACTCTTTATATCAGCACTATGCACCTTGTCATTGCACAAGCACCTTAGTGTTCTAGGCTTTTGGCCAGATTAAACAAATGCTTTTAGTGATATACGCTTTACATGGATCAAATGTACTAGCACTGGTTTGCTATAGACTTTTGTGCATTGGCCTATACATGGACTAAATACTAATATGCGGAGATAATGTGATTTTGATGTATTGATTTATTTATTATGTGTTGTATATACTGCTGCTTTAGCCTACAGGCATTCTAATATACATGAAAGTATTTTATATACAGTTACGTCCATATATATTTGGACAGAGACAACATTTTTCTAATTTTGGTTATAGATATTACCACAATGAATTTTAAACAAAACAATTCAGATGCAGTTGAAGTTCAGACTTTCAGCTTTCATTTGAGGGTATCCACGTTAAAATTGGATGAAGGGTTTAGGAGTTTCAGCTCCTTAACATGTGCCACCCTGTTTTTAAAGGAACCAAGAGTAATTGGACAATTGACTCCAAGGCTATTTCTTGGACAGGTGTGGGCAATCCCTTCGTTATGTCATTCTCAGTTAAGTAGATGAAAGGCCTGGAGCTGATTTGAGGTGTGGTGCTTGCATTTGGAAGGTTTTGCTGTGAAGTAAACATGCGGTCAAAGGAGCTCTCCATGCAGGTGAAACAAGCCATCCTTAAGCTGCGAAAACAGAAAAAACCCATCTGAGAAATTGCTACAATATTAGGAGTGGCAAAATCTACAGTTTGGTACATCCTGAGAAAGAAAGAAAGCACTGGTGAACTCATCAATGCAAAAAAGACCTTGGCACCCACGGAAGACAACAGTGGTGGTGGATGATCACAGAATAATGTCCATGGTGAAGAGAAATCCCTTCACAACAGCCATCCAAGTGAACAACACTCTCCAGGAGGTAGGCATATCAATATCCAAATCTACCATAAAGAGAAGACTGCATGAAAGTAAATACAGAGGGTTCACTGCACGGTGCAAGCCACTCATAAGCATCAAGAATAAAAAGGCAAGACTGGACTTTGCTAAGAAACATTTAAAAAAGCCAGCACAGTTCTGGAAGAACATTCTTTGGACAGATGAAACCAAGATCAACCTCTACCAGAAAGATGGAAAGAAAAAAGTATGGCGAAGGCGTGGTACAGCTCATGATCCAAAGCATACCACATCATCTGTAAAACACGGCAGAGGCAGTGTGATGGCTTGGGCATGCATGGCTGCCAGTGGCACTGGGTCACTAGTGTTTATTGATGATGTGACACAGGACAGAAGCAGCCGAATGAATTCTGAGGTATTCAGAGCCATACTGTGTGCTCAGATCCATCCAAATGCAGCAAAACTGATTGGTCGTCGTTTCATCCTACAGATGGACAATGACCCAAAACATAAAGCCAAAGCAACCCAGGAGTTTATTAAAGCAAAGAAGTGGAATATTCTTGAATGGCCAAGTCAGTCACCTGATCTCAACCCAATTGAGCATGCATTTCACTTGTTAAAGACTAAACTTCAGACATAAAGGCCCACAAACAAACAGCAACTGAAAACCACCGCAGTGAAGGCCTGGCAGAGCATCAAAAAGGAGGAAACACAGCGTCTGGTGATGTCCATGAGTTCAAGACTTCAGGCAGTCATTGCCAACAAAGGGTTTTCAACAGAGGCGTAGCTAGGGTTTTGGTTCAGGGGGAGCAAAACTTCTGAGTGGGCCCCTAACCAGGCAACCTTGATTACAACTCGGTGATGCGCCCTAATAGTGGAGGAGAACCTCAGCAGATGACCGCGCTATTACTGAAGATAATCTCTATATAAAGACCAATATGGATATTACCACCATATGGTCAGTGGTAGATACCAGCCCTACAGAACATATAACAGATCACTGCACAGTTACATGACAACTTCTTCCAGCTACAACTCGTCTGCAGAGAATATGTAGCGCCCCCACTGCCGCAGGGCCAAGGGGTACCCGGTACCGGGCCTCTGAGTCTCTGTTCTGGGGTTGTCACGGTGGCTAGACCCGGTCCGTGACCCTACTGAGGGGCGCACAATGAAAGGTGACGGTATGGTGCTGATGTTACGGTGCGGTGTAGTGCCGGTCGCGGTCAATAACGAGGACACCAGGTTGCAGTCTCTTTACCTCTTTACTGAAGACTTCTGAGTCCTCAATCCGGAATACGGTTAACCGGGCTGCGCAAGTCCGGCCGGTCCGATGGCACCTCCAAAGTTCCCTTTGCAGGTGGAAATCTGTGCCTACCTTCCTGCGCTTGTGTGTTGTGGTCCTCCCCTGCTGTGCTTACGGGATAGCACCCACAACTGTTGTGTCTGTTTCTCGTGTTCCCTCACAACTCGATTCTGATGTTCTCCCTCTACGTCCCCCTGATCTTACGGTTAGGACGCACCCGTATGACAGGGAGGCTCGGAGCTCTTCCGGGACTCTAGCGTCGCCCCACTCCTGTTACCCCCCTTGTGCCTTCCTGGGTCTGGGTGAGACAGCCTGCCTGTAACTGACTGTCCTGCCGTAGGTTTGAAGTTTGGCCTGGAGCTCTATACTTCCTCGGCGTTCCGGCCACCGGTTATGCGCCTCAATAGGATGTTGCCTCGTCTTACAGCACGACTCCTACTGGTATTCTCCTTGTTGCGTTGATCTCGTTTCTCACTCAGCACAATAAACTTCGCTTCTTATCCTTTCTTGGGGTACCGCCGCTATATCGTGCAGGCACGGTCCCGTAACGTTCTCTCTGGTTGCTAGGCCTCTGTCAGGATCCCACCCCTGACAGGGACCCCTCTGAATATTCCCCCTACAACACCCTCTGCCACAAGGTGTTGCCTGGTTCCAACCCAGTCAGCTTTCTTCTCTAACTTCCTGCCTAACCCCCAGTTTTACCAGGTTGTGAGGAGTGGCCTAATGAATAGAACCCTTAGCTCCCCCTGGAGGCCAGACTGTGAAATGTATTGGTGTCTGTGATACCTGGTCTGATGAACTCCTTCAGTGCCATCAGACGTACCATAGCCCCCCTTAGCGGCGGAGCCACAGTACTGCAACGACCAGGACTCTGGGGCGCTGCAAATACAACAAAGACACATTTCACTTCTCACATTCCAGCCCCATCACCATCTATTCCCATCCTGCACAAACTCCTCATCCTACTGATACCCCAATGCTGAGCCACTGCTGCCGTATGTGTCCCTATTACTGCACCTGATACCCCAATACTGAGCCGCTGCTGCCTTATGTGTCCCTATTACTGAACCTGATACCCAAATACTGAGCCGCTGCTGCCGTATGTGTCCATATTACTGCCCCTGATACCCCAATACTGAGCCGCTGCTGCCGTATGTGTCTCTATTACTGCACCTGATACCCCAATACTGAGCCGCTGCTGCCGTATGTGACCCTATTACTGCCCCGATATCCCAATTCTGAGCCACTGCTGCCATATGTGTCCTAATTACTGCACCTACTGTGTGGTTCTCTGTGCCCTCTAAATTCTAAAGCAACTCTCTGCAATATAGTAATGCCGGGTGCAAGTGCCCTAGAAAACACTGCCCATATTTTGCCCCTAGAAAGTAATATTGCACTGTGTGCCCCTTTGATAGCCACAGTTCCACCAAAAAAACAATAAGTGCCCACTTTACATTTAATAAAGTCCCGAGTCTCCCCCTGTGCAGCTCCCCTATACACAGCATGATGCTCTCTTATACACAGTATAATGCACCCACACAGTATACTGACTCCTTAGTAGCCCCCAAGCTGTTTGATGGCTCCAACAATGTATAATGACCCCCACACTATAATCTCCATACTGTATGATGGCCCCCTAGATAGCCTCCATATACAGTAGCATAATGCACCAAATAGTCCACAATATAGTATAATGCACTCCCCATAGGCAGACTCTATAGCATACGGCAGCCCCCATAGGCAGATCCTGTAATAAGGCAGCCCCCCATATAGGCAGACCCTGTAATAAGGCAGACCCCCATATAGGCAGACCCTGTAATAAGGCTGTACCCCCATAGGCAGACTCTGTAGTATAAGGCAGCACCCCATAGGCAAACCCTGTAATAAGGCGGCAGACCCATGTAATAAGGCAGCACCCCCATAGTCAGACTCTGTAATAAGGCAGCCCCCATAGTCAGACCCTGTACCTGTAATAAGGCAGCACCCCTATAGGCAGACCCTGTAGCAAGGCGGCAGACCCTGTTATAAGGCAGCACCCCAGTCAGACCCTGCAATAAGGCTGCACCCCCATAGCCAGACCCTGTAATAAGGCAGCACCCCCATAGTCAGACCCTGTAAAAAGGCAGCCCCCATAGGCAGCCCCTGTAAAAAGGCAACACCCCATAGTCAGACCCTGTAATAAGGCAGCACCCCTATAGGCAGACCCTGTAATAAGATGGCAGATCCTGAAAAAAGGCAGCACCCCCATAGTCAGACCCTGTAATAAGGCAGCTTCCCCATAGTCAGACCCTGTAAAGAGGCAGCCCCCATAGGCAACCCCTGTAATAAGGCAGCACCCCCATAGTCCGACCCTGTAATAAGGCAGCACCCCCATAGTCCGACCCTGTAATAAGGCAGCACCCCCATAGTCAGACCCTGTAATGAGGCAGCACCCCTATAGTCAGACCCTGTAATAAGGCAGCCCCCATAGGCAGACCCTGTAATAAGGTAGCACCCCCATAGTCAGACCCTGTAAAAAGGCAGCCCCCATAGTCAGACCCTGTAATGAAGCAGCACCCCTATAGTCAGACCCTGTAATAAGGCAGCCCCCATAGTCAGACCCTGTAATAAGGCAGCACCCCATAGTCAGACTCTGTAATAAGGCAGCCCCCATAGTCAGACCCTGTAATAAGGCAGCCCCCATAGTCAGACCTTGCAATAAGGCAGCCCCCACAGTCAGACCCTGTAATAAGGCAGCCTCCGTAGTCGGACCCTGTAATAAGGCAGCACCCCATAGTCAGACATTGTAATAAGGCAGCCCCCATAGTCAGACCCTGTAATAAGGCAGTACCCCCATAGTCAGACCCTGTAATAAGGCAGCCCTCATAGTCAGACCCTGTAATGAGGCAGCACCCCTATAGCCAGACCCTGTAATAAGGTAGTACCCCTATAGTCAGACCCTGTAATAAGGCAGCATCCCTATAGTAAGACCATGTAATAAGGCAGCACCCCTATAGGCAGACCCTGTAATGAGGCAGCCCCCATAGTCAGACCCTGTAATAAGGCAGCCCCCATAGTCAGACCCTGTAATAAGGCAGCACCCCATAGCCAGACCCTGTAATAAGGGAGTCCCCATGGTCAGACCCTATAATAAGGCAGCACCCCCATAGTCAGACCCTGTAATGAGGCAGCACCCCTATAGTTAGACCCTGTAATAAGGCAGCACCCCTATAGTCAGACCCTGTATTAAGGCAGCACCCCTATAGTCAGACCCTGTAATAAGGCAGCAGCACCCATAAAAAATAAATAAATACTCACCTCTCTTCTTCCTGGTTACTGCTCTCGCTGATCTCCTGACAGCGGGTGCCGGGCAGTGACGTCATCGCGCACGCTGTCAGTGTCGGCGACGTCAGACGCCGGCACTGACAGGGGATGATGGTAGAAGGAGCGCAACGCTCCTTCTCCCATCTTTTCGGTCAGCTGTATTGGCAAAATGCCGGTACCGCTGATCTTCCGATGGCGGTGGGGGGCCCACTGCTGGCACCGTGCCCCCCCACCTGCTCAGGGGCCCCATAGCGGCCGGCAGCAGGGCAGGGAGATCGATTCTTCCTGCTCTGCTGCAGAAAGTAACTGTATCGGCTGCACGCGCCGATAGTTACAGTAGCGTAGCTCCGGGTGGGCTCCCTGAGAGCACGGGCGCGGGGCGCCCACATTCTCTGCCCCCTAGTAGCTACGCTACTGGTTTTCAACCAAGTACTAAAAATGAACATTTTATTTAAAATTATTTAATCTGTCCAATTACTTTTGGTCCCCTTAAAAACAGGGTGGCACATGTTAAGGACCTGAAACTCCTAAACCCTTCATCCAATTTTAATGTGGATACCCTCAAATGAAAGCTGAAAATCTGAACTTCAACTGCATCTGAATTGATTTGTTTAAAATTCATTGTGGTAATGTCTATAACCAAAATTAGAAAAATGTTGTATCTGTCCAAATATATATGGACTTAACTGTAGAAATCAATCTATCTAGGAGTGGTATCATGTCCTGCAGGTGTTGTTTCTGCACTTACTTTCCCCATTTTTATTTGCCTTCAAAAACTGAATTTTTCTAAAAAAAAGTTGAATTATTTTCCTAATATGTGTGGCAAAAAACTTCTGTTTATACTGTATGTAGGTTCAGTATTATAAGATGTCAGAAAGACAAGTCTGAAAATGAGAAGAGGAACATCCATAGTCTATATATGTAGATATATACACTTGTAGTGTAAGTGTGTATGTTTGTGTGTTACGTGTGTGGCGTGTGTTGCAGGAGTATACACAGACAGAGGAAATCCTCTGTGCAAGAATAGTATATAGGAACTTTCCAGTCCAATAGCACATGATAATAAACATCTCCACATGGTTTAAAGGTAAAAGTGTAAAATGTAGGTAAAATAAAGGTGAAAGTCATCCCCTTTACCATTTACCAACGGTATTGTCACGGGTGTGTAACATGTAACAGACAGTTTGACACTGCAGATGCCTTCTTAATCCTTCTGACTTTTGGACCCAGCGGCAACCTCCCTACAGTTCTAATTGACACACCTGGACCTGGGTGTTTATAAACTCTCAGTCTGCTTCAGGGAGTTGCCGGTGATACTCACATTTTCCCTTGTGAAGGCTTGGAGCTATAGCAATCAGCTTACTTCCTCTCTGGTGCTCTTGAAAGATGTTTGATGTTATCTTTTTGGAGTCTGCTCAAGTTAAGTTTCTCCCTCTTATTTGTCTCCCATTTTTTGTTTAGCTTACAGTGGGGACAGACCAGTGCTCATCCCCCTTCCCTATCCAGGGCCTAGCTCTGGGGATATACAGGGCTTAGGTTTCCTGCTTGGCAATTGGTGTGGAAACAATATAGCGATGGTAGTGTAGGCATGGTGCTACTAGATCTGCCTAGGGGTCTCCACTACCCAGTTCCCTAGAGTTTGGGCTTCCTTCCCCTCATCCCTTTGTGTTGCACTTAGTCTTTCCCACACTGTGCGTGCCAGGTATGTCCACCCCTGGTGTGTTGTGTGTGTTATGTATTGTCTCTGGTGTTCATGTGTATATTTATGTTTTCTGTATTGTATTGTGTGTGTTTTTTGTGTGTTGTGTACAGAGTGTGGTATGTGTTGTGTTTTTAGTATGTGTGTATTATGTGGTGTGTGTAAGTTTATGGTGTGTGTGGTATGTATAGCGGTTTGTGTTTGTGGTGTTGTGTGTATTGTGCATGGTGTGTGTATGTATGTTTGTATTGTGTGGTGTGTAGTGTGTTTGTGGTGTGTTTCTGGTATGTGTAGTGTGTTTGTGGCGTGTGTGTTCAATCAATAAGTCTTGAGTATGTTTTGTTGTTAGACTCCACTATAACATAATTTAGCTGTGGTGAAAGGTAAGACTTGGTTAGTCTAAAATTTTCTTGTAACCTCTCACCTCCCTTACTAGACAGTTTGCAGCAATCATATTTTTACAAAGGTTATTCCCTTTCACAGGGTCCCTTAGAGATATAAGTAGTTTTTTGGCAGGTTTATACTGAAAATGTGCCCCGATTAATCTAGGTCAGCAATTTTGTAGCCATTTTTGATGACATGGCATCGTGTATTCAGGCGCTCTTGATTGATGAAGAGGTGCAAGTCACTTCATGAACCTGAATGTCAGATGAGTGGTGCGCATCATGCCAGAAATCTTACTCTACTCTATAACAGGAGTGGATTTCTGGTGTAAGAAACACCACAGCTCATCATGAATTAAACAAGCCGTGGCTTTATATCCCCTCTACATCTCCGTCCCACCTCAGCTCTGACAATTTTTTCGAAGCTGTAAGAAATTGGCATGGAAACGACAAAAGTTACACAATTTTTAATGAAAACTCACAGCTGCACCAAAATTTTGAGACTTTTCAAAGTGATTTAAGAGTTCTGGCAAAAGTGCTTTGATGCATCAGAACCATGGTGTGTCTTAGTGTGATCCATAGACCACATTTGTTCAGTTTGGACTTCAGTATTAACATTGATGAGTGAGAATGTGACAAATTTTCAGCTGTGTCATTATTCTTTATGGAAAAACATTATCATCTTCTAAAGTATAAAATAACTTGTGATGGATCTGAAGTTCCCCAAATTAATTTAGCAATAAAACCCTGTGGGTAAGTTTACTGTACTAATGAGACTCCAAGACTCCCTTGGTTTAATGACTATCTAGTCTCTTAGGGAATCAACTCAAAACTAAAATCCACAGGAATTATCACTCTGTGAAAAGCTTAAATGAAATAGAAAAAAAAATACTGTAATTTCTTCCTACACTGTTTTTGCATGCACTCGAGTATTGTAAATCTGACATTGCAATAGAAAATCAGTCGGGAATCATATAGTGTTTGCCAGAACCATAGATAAACGTGAGGACCATAGTCTGCGGGGAAGCTCCCAATGGAATAGGGACAATGTCAGAGAACAAAAATAGAACCTGTAAACCCTGAAAAGGTATAAGACGAATTTCATGTAAAAAGTATAAATTTTATTAAACTTATTAAAAGAGTTGACAAAAAATCGCATAAAATAAATACAATGCAAAATAGTACACGTATCAGGAGAATGGTGAAGACATAATGTGTGACTGTGCACACAGGCAATCAACAATTCATGATAATAAAAAGTTTACATACCCCGGCAGAATTTTTTCTTTCTTGGCCTTTTTTCAGAGAATATGAATGAGAACACCAAAACTTTTTCTCCACTCATGGTTACTGGTTGAGTGAAGCCATTTATTGTCAAACTACTGTGTTTTCTCTTTTTAAATCATAATGACAACCCAAAACATCCAAATGACCCTGATGAAAAGTTCACATACCCTGGTGATTTAGGCCTTATAACATTTACAGAAGTTGACACAAATGGGTTTGAATGGCTACTAAAGGTAGCATCCTCACCTGTGACCTATTTGCTTGTAATCAGTGTGTGTGCACAAATGCTGAGGGTGCTTCTGGGATCCAGACAGACTCTTGCATCTTTCATCCAGCCACTGTTGGCAGTGAATATGGCATTTTTTCCAAATTATGTAGGCTAGTTTATGGACTCCTGTTTTTTTATACCTTGCTTTAACCAAGATGAAATAAACGTTAAGTCTTACGGGATCAATTCTGGATTGCTGGACTCTTTCTGGGTTCGGTATTGAAAGATCTGTGTAACCAGGCAGATGTACATGCAAGCTGTGAGTCTGAATCGGTGAGCCGATTATTGGTTCATGTTTGATTTTTTTCATAGGTTCACATTATCAACAAGGCCGGTGAAGGTTTCTGTGGTGGATCCATTGTGAATGAAAAATGGATAGTAACAGCAGCCCATTGCTTCCTCCAACGAGGTGAATACAGTGTAGTTGCAGGTAAACTCCAATTTCTATAATTAAAGAGGTTGTAAAGAAAAATAAACAAATGTATTTGCATCCAAAAGCAGCCCCACACCTCTCCAAAGATTGTGTATAGTATTGCATCTCAGCCTTGATCACTTTCATGGAGTTAAGATATAATACTAGATAAATCTTATGGACAGATGGAGGGTGTTACGGAACCCCCCAGCACCCAGAATATGTTGTGCAGTTATATGTATGTATAATAGGTTCCATGTGAGATGCATGTCCCTAATGCATCAGCCCACAGGTTGTGCCCCTGGGCAGAGGGGACAAGATATCCCCCTTCTGTCCTCCCCCACCTTTGTAATTCCCACAGTAAATATCGGCAGGCTCTGGCCACCTGCGGCTATTGTAATGTATGTCTGGCCTGTCGCTTTTCAATTGGCCCGCCCTCTGTATCTGTGTGATATATTTTGTGTCCTGTGAGTAAAGGGTTGTCATACTGGAAATACGTGGAGAAGCAGTGATCTTTTATATGCGCCCATGTAACCAAGCAATTCCAGCCAGCGTCCTTCATTCAGACTCCAGCCAAAGCAGAGTGGACCTCCTGAAACACGGGGTGGTACTGAAAGAGGTACACAGCACAGTAGACCCAGTCACACTGGTGGCAGACAGCGGGATGTGATACCCCCTCTACAGGAGGAAAGGAATGAATGGAAAACAACTACCAGAAGTTAAAGAGGACTACATTAAAAGATCTAGTGGAAGCCCGAGGGTTAATCGCCAGCACCAAAACAAATGCAGATTTGATAGCAGCCATCATGGAACACGACAGTGCAGCGCCCCCCAATGTGAACGTGGAGGAGACTGAATTCCAGAGGGAGGTAAAGAACAGACTGGCGTTCTATGGCCCAAACCCTGCAGTAGAGATCATACGAGAGGTGATGGCTGATGTGCGTACTGATCTGAAGGAAAAGATGGCCGAGCGGACCAGGATAGAGCTAGCCAAGATGGAGTTGGCAGAGCGAACCAAAGTGGAGCTGGCCAAGATGGAGAGTCAGCGAGCAGGGGGAGCTCTGGCCTCCGCCCAGGTACCTTCAACAGTAAGCCACAAAAGATCCAGTATAATGCCTTCCGACAGTTGGGGGAGGCAGAGGAAGACATTGATGGCTTTCTGCAGGACTTTGAGTGGCAGTGTGCCCTTCATCAAGTGAAGCCGGAGGAACGGGTTCATATTCCGGCCAGCAAGCTGACAGGCCAGGCAGCAGACGCCTATCGCATGGTACCTGATGAGGACTGTATGGACTATGAGCGGATCAAAGAAGTGATCTTGGCCCGGTATGCGCTGACACCAGAGGCATACCACCAAAAGTTCAGCGGACTTATAAAATGAGTAACCGATACCCACGCTGAATGGGCCTGTAAATTACAGCGGTCACTGCTACACTGGGTACAAGGGAGCCAAGCAACCACTAAGGAGGACGTCCTCCAGCTCTTCTTGTTAGAATGATTCTTTAATGGACTAACCCCCGAGACACAGGAATGGCTTCGGGACAGGCGGCCAACCACTCTTGAGGAGGCCGCTCGTCTGGCTGGTGAATATCATGATGCCAGGAGGCCTCAGTTGTCCTCATCAAAGATGGTCACTAGGGGTCCGCCCATGGACCTGGAGGCCCCCAAACCACAGAAGATTGTAGGGGGACCAGCTAAAAACCCAGCCTACCACAGTCCCCCTGGGGCGCGATGCCACACCTGCCATCAGCTGGGACACCTGCAAAGACAATGTCCCAACCGGACTCAGCATACCCAGTGGCCAAAGGCAGGAACAGCTCCCTTCAGCCGGGCCACTGTACACTGCTACCAAAGCGAAGCTGACCCAGCATTGGGGGCTATGACTAACCAGGGGGTGGAAGAGATGGAGGAAGTGCTGCATGAAGTAGACCCCATGCAGGCAGCCCGGGCAGATAATCGACAACAGCATCGACAGGTCGTGTGGGTTAATGGGAAACGTATGCAGGGACTAAGAGATTCCGGGGCAACTTTGACCCTTGTGAAGCCTCATCTTGTCCGGGACCAAGAGAAGACAGACCGGACAGTGGCAGTCCATGTAGCAGGGGGAGCCATACATCGACTGCCCACTGCCAGGATTCACTTGAACTGGGAAGTCGGAGATGGCGTTGTTGAGGTCGGCTTGATGGAGGATTTGCCTGCAGACGTCTTGCTGGGAAATGAGTTGGGGCCCATGTTGTCTGCCTTCTCGGTTGCCCCTCTGGCTGAGACATATCCTGTGACCACCCGGAGACAAGCTCGAGCTGCGGAGGCGGAATCACACTCAGAGGAGGCCCAGGTAAGACATCCCAGCCCTACATGTATTCCCATAACCAGACACATTTCTTGGGCCACTCCAGCTGAATTTAAGAGGGAGTTACTTGAGGATCCTTCATTAGAGGGATATCGTGGGAAGGCACAGGAGGGGAGAGGGGTTTTGGAAGCTGAACAGTTTGTATGGACGCAGGGACTCCTCTACCGGATCACAGAGCAGCACCACACAGGGACGAGCCCCAATATAAAACCACAGCTGGTAGTTCCCAAGAAGTATAGGCAAGCGTTACTGCGAATCTTTCATGACATACCCTTGGCCGGACACTTCGGCATCAGTCACACCAGGCATCGTCTGAACCAAAACTTCTTTTGGCCGGTGGTAACCTATGATGTTCGTCAGTACTGTCAGACCTGTGACAGTTGCCAGCGCATTGGCAAGCGGGGAGATCGATGCAAGGCCAAATAACGCCCCCTCCCCATTGTGGAGGAACCATTTAGCTGAGTAGCAGTCGATCTGATAGGGCCGTTAGCCAAACCCAGAGGTGGTTGCGTTACATAACATACTGGCAGAGACGGTGGCGGCTGCCCTGCTCCAGGTTTTCTCACGGGTTGGATTTCCCCAGGAGATTATCTCGGACCAGGGTACCCAGTTCACAGCAGAGGTGACCAACCAACTGTGGAAGCTGTGCGGCGTAAAGTCCATTAGAAGTACCCCATACCACCCGCAAACCAATGGGTTGCGTGAACGCTTTAATGGGACGTTAAAACAACTCATTGGGACTTTTTCCAGGACCTACAGGGACTGGGAGAAATTCTTACCACACCTCCTGTTTGCCTATCAGGAGGTGCCCCAAGAATCCACGAGGTTCTCCCCGTTCAAACTGGTATACGGGAGGCGGGTAAGGGGACCCCTAGACTTAGTGCTAGAACACTGGGAAGGGGAGGGCATCATAGAAGGGGTACCTATTGTACCCTATGTGCTGGAATTCTGGGACCACCTACAGGAGCTGACCCAGGCTGTACATGGGAACATGCAGGTGGCCCAGCAGCAACAGCGCATATGGTACGATCGGAGGGCCAGAGAACGCACCTTGGAAATAGGACAGAAGATCCTGGTGTTAGAGCCCACTAGGCAGAACAAGTTCCAAGCTGCATGGCAAGGGCCCTACCAGGTAGTGGGGAAAATAGCCGACACCACCTATAATGTCGCCGATTGTGACCCTAGGGTTATCCGCAGGTTCCACGTGAATATGCTGAAGCCCTACCGGGAGCGCCCTGAAGAGGTAGTGGCCATCTGTGTACCTGAAGCAGAGGATTTAGCCGGACATCCCTTGCCGGATGTCTTAGGGGGAAGGACTCAGTCTAAAACATGGGACCACACTTCCAGGAAGCAGGATACCCCAGCGCCACACCAAGAGGAGCCCCTTTTGGGACCTAATTTCAAATTTTCAAACAGCATCAGCTACTCAGTTTGAGAAAGACCCGGA
Source organism: Ranitomeya variabilis (assembly GCF_051348905.1). NCBI lineage: Eukaryota > Metazoa > Chordata > Amphibia > Anura > Dendrobatidae > Ranitomeya > Ranitomeya variabilis. The sequence goes on along the minus strand of NC_135233.1, from coordinate 324,626,848 downwards.
ACTGGGTCGAAACGTCACTTTTTTTCTTATCCTGCTGTATGTGTACATATATTTGAATGTCAAACACATGTGAATAAATACACCACTTTGCAAGCTATAACCCGAGAGAGTGCGGCTGTTTTCTCGCTTATTTAAAACATGGGACCAGGTACACTTGGGTGAAGACCTAGGTCCCCGGGAGAGACAGCAGGCGGAGGCATTGTTGAGGCAGCGACAGAGGATGATTTCAGGGAGACCAGGGTACACTCGCCTGGCACAACACAAGGTTGAGACCCAGGATCAGACCCCCCTGCGACAACCCCCTTCCGCGTCCCTGAGTCTGTACGAGAAGGGATGCGACAAGAGATACAAGAGATGTTGCGTTTAGGGGTCATTGAAGAGTCAGATAGTCCCTGGGCATCCCCCGTAGTGTTAGTGCCCAAGAAGGATGGGAATACACGGTTTTGTGTAGACTATCGTAAGCTCAATGACAAAATGGTGACGGATGCGTATCCGATGCCGCGTGTGGATGAGTTGTTAGACCGGCTGGCGGGGGCAAAGTATTTGACCACCATCGATCTATACAAAGGCTACTGGCAGATTCCCCTTAGTCCTGATGCTATTCCCAAGTCGGCATTTGTCACCCCGTTCAGCTTATTCCAGTTTTGAGTTATGCCATTCGGGATGAAGAATGCCCCGGCGACCTTCCAGAGGCTGGCTGACCGGCTTCTGGATGGTCTCCAGGACTATGCTTGTGCCTACCTGGATGACATCACCATCTACAGCACGACATGGGAAGAGCATCTAAATCATCTAGAGACAGTATTGGACAGGATCCACAAGGCCGGAATCACCCTGAACCCAAACAAGTGTCACGTGGGCAAAGCAGAGGTTCAGTATTTAGGGCATTGGGTGGGAAGTGGGAAACAGCGACCAGAACCAGCCAAGATTGAGGCCATAGCCAAATGGCCCACCCCACACACTAAAACCCAGGTCATGGCGTTTCTAGGGACAGCGGGGTATTACAGGAAATTTGTTCCCAATTACAGCAGCATAGCCAAGCCCCTCACTGATCTGACCCATAAGAACCAACCCCGCCAGGTAACCTGAACCCCAGAGTGTGAGGAAGCCTTCCACCAGCTAAAGGACGCCCTCACCAATACCCCTGTATTGGCCGCACCCGATCCAACTAAACGTTTCCTTGTTCACACAGACGCTTCTATGTTTGGTTTGGGGGCAGTACTGAGCCAAGTCGGGCCGGACAGCCAAGAACACCCAGTAGCTTACCTGAGTCGGAAACTACTCTCTCGTGAAGTAAGCTATGCGGCCATCGAGAAGGAGTGCCTGGCGGTAGTATGGGCACTCAAAAAGTTGCAACCATATTTGTATGGACGACAGTTTTCCCTCCTAACAGACCATAATCCCCTAGTCTGGCTTAATCGGGTCCCCGGAGACAACGCCAGATTACTGCAGTGGAGTTTAGCCCTACAACCTCTGGACTTCACCATCCACTACAGACCCAGCAAACAAAACGGTAACGCCGATGACTAAGTCGACAAACGGAACTTGTACCAACCCCATAAACTTCGGTCATCCCCAAACCGATCCGTTAAGGATAAGACTGTGTATGCCGATCGCGTCGCTGAAAATGGGAGCCGTGTTATGGAACCCCCCAGCACCCAGAATGTTGTGCAGTTATATGTATGTATAATAGGTTCCATGTGAGATGCATGTCCCTAATGCATCAGCCCACAGGCTGCGCCGCTGGGCAGTGGGGACAAGATATCCCCCTTCTGTCCTCCCCCACCTTTGTAATTCCCACAGTAAATATCGGCAGGCTCCGGCCACCTGCGGCTATTGTAATGTATGTCTGGCCTGCCGCTTTTCAATTGGCCTGCCCTCTGTATCTGTGTGATATATTCTGTGTCCTGTGAGTAAAGGGTTGTCATACTGGAAATACGTGGAGAAGAAGTGATCTTTTATATGCGCCCATGTAACCAAGCAATTCCAGCCAGCATCCTTCATTCAGACTCCAGCCAAAGCAGAGTGGACCTCCTGAAACACGGTGTGGTACTGAAAGAGGTACTCCAGCACGGTAGACCCCGTCACAGAGGGCTGCTTTTGAAGCAAAGCAGTCATGTTTTGCTTACTGTGATCAATCCTTTTAAAGAGGACCTTTTAACAAATTTGTCATTTTATTTTATTATATAGAGAATATTTTTGTTTTTTGCTTTGCGTTTTTTTAATTTTGCCCCTCTGTTGCTGAGATATTGGCAAACAAAGTATTGGACTTTAAAAGTAAACTCATTCGCTGTCAAAGTAGGGAAAAACAAACACTTTTCACTGGGTGGTGTGTCCTTCTCCCTATATGATGCTGACCAATGATAAGCAGGCAGCAGCACAGCAGAAAAAGAACACACCTCCACAATCAGCATCAGGAGACTTTTCCTGGAAGGTCTGTTTTCTGGCAAGTTTTAGGGAGAATTTCATGAAGTCCGGGAGTTCTGCAAACATTTGTATGTGCCAGAGGACCTTTCAGGCTTTAGAGTTCAGATTTATTTGTTATCTCTGCACGGCTATGTTTATCCAAGATAAAACCCTAGGGAGAAAGCAGCACAAATAGGATCTTATATAAAAACATTATAAGTATTTTTATCAGATTGTGGTAACCTGATCCGTAATATTATGCATTTTAAATTGATGTTCAGCTGCTGTGGATCCATGGGCTGTCAAAACCGATGAACATCAGCATCTGGAGAATTTGTGGATACCTCCCGCGCTGTCGATTTTTGAAAATAGAATAGAAATGAAAACATTTCCATTATACATAGAAATTATAGGAATTTCTATGTATAATTCAAAAGTATTCAATTTCATTACTACCCGATGTAATTATGTGCCAATTTAGTGAACTATGACACAACTCACACAATCATTTTGACTTGGTGCCTTTATTCAAAAGTGAAGCCTCCAAAAAACATCCTGTACGCTAATGTTTGTATGTGATTGTTTCCTGAAGAAGAAGTGCAGGTTGCCTTGAAACACGTTGAATAAAATAACGCGAGTTAATCAATTTCTTTGAATTGACGTCTTCAATAATTTTCTCATTTTTGAGATAGGAGATAGCAGTTGATGTCCTTAAAGCTATATTGAAAACTATGACTGTTGTTTTAAAAGAATTTGCAGCAGAATGTCTGTCTTTGCCTCCAGCTCCTCCTCTTTACCTTCTCCATCGAACTTTATGAGCACCAACTGACATCTCCTATCTAAGTAATGGGAAAATGCATCTTCACTAAATACAGATTTTACTCATTAAATGAGAGTGAATTAACATTAAAACAATGGTTACACTTTAAGTTAAACTGCAAAGACAATAACAGTGTATTGGGTAATCGAGACCTGAGTGACAGCTGGCAACTTAAAGTAATACCTTGGCTATATTATTATATGATCCCATTACAAGATATAGATGTGCCATTGAAAATTGTTAAACTGCAAATAACTTATTGTATTTGATCTACTCCAGGTTGTATCAAATTTTACTTCTTTTTTCCAAAGGTTCTTTTAGTATCATAAAGACATAACTGGTAATCAATAACCTTAATCATCATTTTCTACTTTGAACAGGAGAATATAACACAGAAGTTCAGGAGGGGACTGAGCAATATGTGAAAATAGCACGAGTTATCACACATTCAACCTACAATGCAACCAAGAATAAGTACAATAATGACATAGCACTTGTAGAGTTGGCCGACCCCATCAAACTGAATGACTACGCCAGACCTATCTGCATCGGAAACAGAGATTTCACAGACCAACTAGTGAGAACAGTGTCATACAGTTGGGTAACCGGCTGGGGGAATGTAAGATTTTTAGGAAGACAAGCCATAAAACTTCAGAAACTCGCTGTGCCCTTCATTGACCGAGCTACCTGCAAGAAGTCAAGCCGATTCTTCGTGTCCACAAATATGTTCTGTGCCGGCTTTTCTGATGAAGAAAAAGATTCATGTCAGGGGGACAGTGGCGGTCCACATTCGTCTGAGTTTAGAAGTATTTGGTTTCTGACCGGAATTACAAGCTGGGGTGATAAATGTGCAGAGAAAGACAAATATGGAGTCTACACTCGAATTTCCAGATTCACTGACTGGATACTGAGTACTACTAAGCTTTCCTAATCCAGGCTTGGATATTTTTCTTTTTTATGACTTCAGCACTCATGGAAACACGCAGCTTATAAAATGGTATGATTCATCGTGAAATGTTTAATTTTAGCCAAGAAAATGTAAAAAGTTAAAGGGTTGCTTGGATTATAGGCTAAATATTTTGCTATAGGTAATCTCTCCTAAGCCGTGGCTACAGAACGAAATGTTGTCTGAGAGCTGCAAGCTTTTTTCTGTTTAATGAGAGATATGTCATGGTATAACGAGAAATTGTTCAGAGTAAGACTTTACATCGGATATTAAAAGTATAGTAAAAGTGACAGTAATGTCAGGTCAATGTTAACTTTAGGAGAATTTGCATCCGACTGAATTTTTCAATATAAGGTTAAATATGGTAAATGCAATGAGAAAAACTATACATGACCCTTATCATTTTACATCATTTTACAACACTGGAGAAGGCATGTTGTTTGAAAACTTACCTAGAAACAGCTTTATTGTAGGTGGATCTGTCATCAGATCTCACAAGAAAACCTAAATGGATCTCATCAATTCTATCGCAACATTTTGGCCATAGGGTCTTTTAAAAATGTTCAACAGTTTGGCTTCTACAGCCTCTATAAATCACAGTACATAGCTGGTTACAGTATAAGTTAAAGGGGCTATCCAGGACTTTCTTTCTTTTTTCTCCATGGTGTTAAGCTCTTATCAGTAGTTAATTGCTAGCTACTTGCCTGTTCTACCCTGCCTTGAGCTCTCCCGGATCAGAGCCATCACAAAACTGCTCCCATGTCCTGTGATATCACTTTGACTGAGCAGATCCTTCTCTTGCGCTCTGCTCTCTTGAAATGGTGTCACTGCTGACGTCATGCAATTAAGCAACCAGGCTCTATATCATTCTTCCTGTGGTTTGGGCAGCATGAATTGCCCGACAGTTTCCCTTTAAGCACAGTTTCCATGCAATTATTGTATTTTTCTAGGTGTTTTGCATAATGATCAATACTTTATGAAGTTTTCTATGATGGTGCACCATGTCTACTATTATGTCTATTGAATGCACCATCCATGTAAATAGTCCATTCAGAAGTCAATTGTTTTAACATATCAAAAAAATGGACCATGTTTCATCACTAGGTTTGTCCATAGCTCCATCGGATTTTCATTAGTGTCATTAGAGTTTCATCTGAGTTTGGTTTGAGATTTTGTTGGATGAGAAAAAATAAGAAAAACAAAGTTTTTCCACCTTCTCCTATTTAGAAGTCGATGAACACCAGACAGACTTGCATTGCCTATTTTGATATGACATTCAGAGTGATTTTGCACTGACCAATCGGTCAGGAAAAAAAAGTGTACATGTGAACATAATAATAATAATCTTTATATAGCGCTAACATATTCCACAGTGCCTTACAGTTTTTCCCACATTATCATCTCTGTCCCCGATGGAGCTCACAATCTAGAATCCCTATCAGCATGTTTTTTGAAATGTGGGAGGAAGCCAGAGTATCCGGAGGAAACCTACGCAAATACGGGGAGAGCTTACAAACTCCTTGTAGATGTTGTCCTTGGTGGGATTTGAACCCAGGACTCCAGTGCTGCAAGGCTGCAGTGCTAACCACTGAGCCAACATCCCTGTAGACTATACTTGGTACGAATTCTAACAGTGAAAAACACGGATAGAATTCGTATGTGAAAAAATGGATGTCTGAATGAGCCCAAGTTTTTTTCTGAAGGCCCTGAACCCACAATAATCTAAGGAAATCTAAATTAAAATCTAAATTAAACAAAACTGGTTTCATTTTTCCATGTGCTTTGATTCATCAGGACGAGAGATTGGGGGAGAAAAGAGTATAAGATCTTGTTAATGCAATATTGTATCTAATACGTCTTACCATCCTACAAGGCTCCAAAATCATTGCTGAAAATTCAGTTTGTCATGTCACTGATCAAAACCGTCCATTTACTATTTTCTATCGCGTCTTCTTGTTAGAACCATTAACGTTCATTTTTCAGGAAATTGCATGAATTTGTGGTCTATCAATGAACACAGCATACATGGGATTTGTTACGTAAAATTCTATATCGACCTATTCATTCAGATGATTTTTTAGGCCAGTATCATAGACCAGTGATGGCGAACCTATGACACGCGTGTCAGTGCTGACACGCGTAGTCATTTTCAGTGACACGCCGGCCGCGGCCCCATAGAAATTGCTTCTTTCCCAGGGTCTGAAGGAGAGGAAACTCTCCTTCAGGCCCTGGGAACCATATTAATGTGTAAAATAAAGAATTAAAATAAAAAATATAGCTATACTCACCTCTCCGACGCAGCCTTGACCTCACCGAGGGAACCGGCAGCGTTGTTTGCTTAAAAATCGCGCTTTTCCTTCCTTACGTGAAGTCCCGGCTTGTGATTGGTTGCGTGCCGCCCATGTGGTCGCGACGCGACCAATCACAGCAAGCCGTGACGTAATTTTAGGTCCTTCAGGATTTTAAAATCACGTTCTGGCTTGTGATTGGTAGCGTCGCGGTCACATGGGCGACGCGACCAATCACAAGCCGGGACGTCACGGGAGGCAGGACAAGCGCGCATTTTAAAATGCGCGCTTGTCCTGCCTCCCGTGACGTCCCGGCTTGTGATTGGTCGCGTCGCCCATGTGACCGCGACGCGACCAATCACAAGCCAGAACGTGATTTTAAAATCCTGAAGGACCTAAAATTACGTCACGGCTTGCTGTGATTGGTCGCGTCGCGACCACATGGGTGGCACGCGACCAATCACAAGCCGGGACTTCACGTAAGGAAGGAAAAACACGATTTTTAAGCAAACAACGCTGCCGGTTCCCTCGGTGAGGTCCAGGCTGCGTCGGAGAGGTGAGTATAGCTATATTTTTTATTTTAATTCTTTATTTTACACATTAATGTTGTTTCGATACCGATACCCGATACCACAAAAGTATCGGATCTCGGTATCGGAATTCCGATACAGCAAATATCGGCCGATACCCGATACTTGCGGTATCGGAATGCTAAACAATGGCATCCGATCCGATTTTTTATCGGATCGGATGCCATGCAGGAGGTCTGTGGGTCCAAACAACAGAGCTCCGGTGCAGAGCGTCTAGGCCTGGGACTTCCGGTAGGCCAGGCGCAGCTCCCGGAAGTCCCAGGCCTCTGCGTCGGATCTGTGTTGTTTGGGCGGCATTGCGCTGCTCCCTGCTGCGCCGGCCAGAAGTCCCAGGCTGCACTTCTGAGGCCTGAGGAGATCGCTGTCTGGAGGCCCTGTGATTGCTGTCTGGAGGCCCTGTGATTGCTGTCTGGAGGCCCTGTGATTGCTGTCTGGAGGCCCTGTGATTGCTGTCTGCAGGCCCTGTGATTGCTGTCTGCAGGCCCTGTGACTACTACAGCAACCATCATCCAGTGAACTGTGGGGTGTCATTGGCCATTACTGAGATAAGTGAGAGGGAGGCATCAGTGATGGCGAACCTGTGGCAGTCCAGCTGTTGCAAAACTACAATTCCCATCATGGCTGGCCATTCAAAGCAAAGGCTTTGGCTGTGAAGACATGATGGGAATTGTAGTTTTGCAACAGCTGGAGTGCCACAGGTTCGCCATCACTGGAAGAATTCCCCCTCCCCCTCACTTATCTTAGTTCACGGCACCCCACACAAGTTAAATAATAGCAAGACCAACAAAAGAAACCAACTGACAGATGAACAAAGAAGTCACTAAGCAGGTAAGTTAATTCTAATTATACATATTTGTTATTTAAACTATACATGTCGCAAAATTATAGTTTTTTATCAAGGTGACACACCACCCAAGTTATGCTCGGTTTTTTGGCGAATTTTGACACACCAAGCTCAAAAGGTTGCCCATCACTGTCATAGACATTACAATTTACATTTGACATGTTTCGTCTATATCACGTAATACCTCTAAGGAGATGACTTACTTCCATATATTTGTTCACAGTGGGGTAAAACTCAAGAAGATTCTGTTCCCAGCTTGACAAAGTACAAGCTTTATATATTAGTGACCGTGTCATCTATTCTTATGCTGTTTAATAAATTACAGAAATATAGTCTTCTTAAAATTGAATCCGAGCCTATTGAAGGACCTGATCCGATTTATGAGGTTTATACTCTAGATTTCAAAAATGTGAAAATAGGAAATAAACCAAAATATATCCAGAGCTGTGCTTCAATTCCATAAGTGACCACCTATAATCGTAGTTGGGTACAACCAATAATTAGCCCTTTTAATAACAATCTTTACAACTGTGACATGTAATTGCCGATCTGATGCATTGTAATCAATAATTCATTGTGTAACACAACTTATCGATCCTAAATCTTTAGTAGATTATCAAATGGGTAAGAGTATTTCACCATTGCCGGGGTTTTATATATGCATTTATAAGCATTTTACTATCATCTGCTTTCTACGATATACAGTATTATATCTATTGCCAGGTTTACGAGCTGCCTACAACATTAGACAATTCAATTTTAAATACTATTTAAGGGAATTTTAAGTTACTTTATAGGGATCACTGGTCCAGGATCCTCATCTAGTATCAAAGAGGACAATGTCTCTCTTGATGGAGAACCCCACACACCCTTGTGTTACATGGGCAGCCATATGATGTCGGTAGTGGCTGTGAAGTTCCTCATTTCTCCTGTTGGGGCATCGCAAGAAAACAGAGCTTTCCCACAGATTGTAGCTGATTCCTGGGTCCCCGCAGTAGGCTATAATTGAATATTTGGTAACCTTTACAAAGCAAAGTTCTAAGACTTCTCCTCAGGATAACATTTACACTTTCAGTATTTGGTCAGTATTTTACATCAGTATTTGTAAGCCGAAACCAGGAGTGGAGCAATCAGAGGAAATATATAATAGAAACACGTCACCACTTCTGTATTTATCACCTCTTCCTGGTTTTGCCTTACAAATACTGAGGTAAAAAAACTCAAGAATTACTCAACGTGTGCACATGGACCTGCAATCATGAGAGTGAGTTGAGTGAAAATAATAACTACGTCACACGGTGGCTCAGTGGTTAGCACTGTTGCTCTGCAACACTGAGGTCCTGGGTTCAAGTCCCACCAAGGACAACATCTGCACAGAGTTTGTATGTTCTCCTCGTGTTTGTGTGGGTTTCCTCCGGGTTCTCTGGTTCACTCCAAAGACATACTGATAGGAAATTTAGATTGTGAGCCCCATCAGGGACAGTGATTATGTCTGTTAAGTGCTGCAGAATATGATGGTGCTGTATAAGCAAAGCATAAATAAAAATAGAATAGAATAGATATATCAAACCGCAGATTACACCTTGCTTGCTGCCCCCATAACCTCTGAGCTTTATAAAGCACCCATATAATAGCTGTAGGCCAAATAAACAATTTTCCTCCTGATCCCCCCACCATGTTTGGCCAAGTGTGAACGTGTTTTAATCGGGAGATGGTAGTTGCTTCCAGAAACTGTAGGCGATGGTTTATTTTTCCAGAGAACAAAACGCTCAGGTGTTGAATTTCAACCTGTCTGATCCTTCCTTCCCTCATCATCTGTTGGAGGAGGCCCCCCATACACAGAACATAACCATCAAGTGGGACTTTACTCTCATGTATGGGAAACTTTAGGGTATGTGCACTTGGTGTCTTTTAGACGCCAGCGAACTCGCAGCATTTTTTAAACAGAAGACGGAAAATGCAGGCAGCATTTCTCCTGAAGTATCTTCTTTCATGCCCTTCTGCACCATTCTTGCAGTGGCTTTGCTGCAGCTTTTTTTCACGTTTCATATATGACGAAGGATGAGGTTATTCATGGCTTTCAAAGCCACAAACAGTTAAAATAAGTGAGAAAAGACAGACTGTGCACAGCAAGTTGTTTTGACATTGCTGTACATGTACTTTTTCAGGTGACTTCTAGGCAGAATCCAGTTGAAAACTACATTGTGTGCACATCCCACAGGCCTAAGGAGTTCATATGTGGCCTTTTTTCACTGTTCTTTAATTGCTATGGGCTTGGAAGCCATGAAACAGCTAAAATAAGTGTCCTGACCTTTCTTCAGGCAGCAGCCACTTGGAAACCGCCACTATCTTTTACACTGATCAAAAAAATAAAGGGAACACTTAAACAACAGAATATAACTCCAAGTAAATCAAACTTCTGTGAAATCAAACTGTCCACTTAGGAAGCAACACTATTTGACAATCAATTTCACATGCTGTTGTGCAAATAGAATAAAGGAGTGGTTCTGCAGGTGGGGACCACAGACCACATCTCAGTACCAATGCTTTCTGACTTATGTTTTGGTCACTTTTGAATGTTGGTTGTACTTTCACACTCGTGGTAGCAGGAGATGGACTCTACAACCCACACAAGTGGCTCAGGTAGTGCAGCTCATCCAGGATGACACATCAATGCGAGCTGTAGCAAGAAGGTTTGCTGTGTCTGTCAGCGTAGTGTCCAGAGGCTGGAGGTGCTACCAGGAGACAGGCCAGTACACCAGGAGACGTGGAGCGGGCCGTAGGAGAGCAACAACCAGCAGCAGGACCGCTACCTCAACCTTTGTGCAAAGAACAGGAGGAGCACTGCCAGAGCCCTGCAAAATGACCTCCAGCAGGCCACAAATGTGCATCTGTCTGCACAAACGGTTAGAAACTGACTCCATGAGGATGGTTTGAGTGCCCGACGTCCACAGATGGGGATTGTGCTGACAGCCTAACACCGTGCAGGATGCTTGGCATTTTCCACAGAACACCAGGATTAACAAATTCGCCACTGGCACCCTGTGCTCTTCACAGATGAAAGCAGGTTCACACTGAGCACATGTGACAGACGTGACAGAGTCTGGAGATGCCGTGGAGAGCGATCTGCTGCCTGCAACATCCTTCAGCATGACCGGTTTGGCAGTGGGTCAGTAATGGTGTGGGGGTGGCATTTCTTTGGAGGGCCGCACAGCCCTCCATGTGCTCGCCAGAGGTTGCCCGACTGCCATTAGGTACTGAGATGAGATCCTCTTCCCCCTTGTGAGACCATATGCTAGGGCGGTTTGCCCTGGGTTCCTCCTAAAGCAGGACAATGCCAGACCTCATGTGGCTGGAGTGTGTCAGCAGTTCCTGCAAGATGAAGGCATTGAAGCCATGGACTGGCCCGCCTGTTTCCCAGACCTGAATCCGATTGAACACATCTGGGACATCATGTCTCGCACCATCCACCAACGTCATATTGCACCACAGACTGTCCAGGAGTTGGTGGATGCTTTAGTCCAGGTCTGTGAGGAGATCCCTCAGGAGACCATCCGCCACCTCATCAGGAGCATGCCCAGGCATTGTAGGGAGGTCATACAGGCACGTGGAGGCCACACACACACTACTTGAGCATCATTTCCCTGCCTTGAGGCATTTCCACTGAAGTTGGATCAGCCTGTAACTTCATTTTCCACTTTGATTTTGAGCATCATTCTAACTCCAGACCTCCCTGGGATATTAGTTGTGATTTACATTGATAATTTTTATGTTTTACTGTTGTCAACACATTCCACTATGTAATGAATAAAGATTTACAACTGGAATATTTAATTCAGTGATATCTAGGATGTGGGATTTTAGTGTTCCCTTTATTTTTTTGAGCAGTGTGTATGACATTGCTGCTAAAACAATGCAAAAACTGAATAAATAAATATGAACGGACACCCCTGCACTTAATTTGGGTGGGATGATTGATACAAAGCTGCAGAAAGTATCGCACACATCTGTCAACCATGCGCTGAGTTCTGAGAAACGGATACACAGTAAAAACGCTTATACCTTTGCGCTATGAATGTCCTCTGCACAAATACACTTCATATGAAGAAGAGGCTGAAATGATGCATATAAATATAACACTGAACTTTTGTCAGACCAAAAGAGAAATAAAAAAGGTTAGTTGTTGTGCAAGGCGCACAATGTATTTTCACCAATCTGAAAAAAATAAATAAATAAAAAGCCAAAAAAACCAAAAAAGGAACAACAGTGAATGAAAATATAAACTGATATTACGTCCAAAATGATGGGATGTTTCGATTGTGGAATGAGTATAATATAGAACTGCGATAATGGTAGAGTAAATGGAATATATTCAATATCTAATATAGGGTGTGTGCAAACAGGATGGAAGCTAAAAAACGACCAGCTTGATTGCAATCAGGCATATGCCTTGTTACGGTGTATCCATTTTCTCACAAGGCAAAATCCATCAAAGAAAAAGATCTTCTGCTTCAAAAATGATGCGAGTACTTCGGCATCTAAAGGATGCCTCCTATGCGCACATACCCTAAAGGTTTCCAATAGACAAGACTAAAACCAGATGAATTCGTCTGATAACTGTTATATGTGTATGGGGATGTCCTTCAACAGATGATCTTGTGGAAAGAAGGATTGGGCAGGTTTCTTTGTGACTGGTCTCACTACTATGTTAGAAGTATTATGTCCTGGCTGTCCTCCAGAAAAAGCACAAGAAGAACTTCAACACCCCTAAGAAAGATGAACATATATGTAGCAATGCAATCAGAGCATCAAGTTTAATACTGAGATCAATAGTTTTAGTGTCACTTAATCTGTAAAATAAAGCGTTAAATGGAAAAATTGTTAAATATTGTGAGAATGATAAGAATAATTTCTCCTCTTTTTGGTGGATGATGTTCTTAACAGCAAGAGCTGTACAACATTCTATCAATTATCTGTATACAGGACCAAGCGATTACTGCTTCATTTGTTGTTTTGTTAGGGAAGAACAAGATTCTTTATTGCAGTTTGTCACATTACACCATAAAGCAGGTAGTGGCAACAATGTCGAATGTTCAAGATCAACCAGTCCAGTCCATAGAAAGAAGGCCAACTTCAAGCTGTGGTCTCCATGAGAAGCCTCATCAAGACACGTAAAGCCAAGGTGAATAAAGTGCAAACGTTTTACTCGAAAACGGTAAAACATGTATAAAGCTTGGAATGGATTTTCTACAAATGTCAGCAATTCCATATTTACATTAAGTTAAAAACATTTCATTAGCCACGATGAAAAATAAGGTAATGATGATACTAAGGAGCATGGTAAAAATGGAATTTTCCAATGTACAACAACCTTTTTACAAAATGAGGTTTTTAAAAGTGTCGTTTGTCCACGTGAAAAAGGTGTCTGAGCTGTAGAGGATGGTCACAGACGATGTTGCAGGATAAGATTGGGTGCGATATTAACATGTAACAGTGAGTCTGACAACAGTGCTCCAGCAACATCCATGGATCAGAGCTGCAGTCATAGTCGTAGGGTGCTTCAGGGGGAGCTCAGCTTCCTTGTGCTACACAAAGCAGCGTCTGGAAAAAAAGGATCAAAGGTCAAAGGTGTGTACAGCTGAGTTTATCATTATAGTCTTCATCACTTGACCCACTGATCTGCCCATAGCGATATTATCTCTTATATATGGACCCTAGAACCATTAGAAATGTTATACTCTACTGCAATGTGCTACATATACCACCCACCGACTAGAACTGAGGCACTGAGTATATCACTTACATTTGAGGAAACAAATACTCTAAATCAGACCCATGCGGCCCTTTGCCTGTTCTGGTATCAGCGTCCTGAACCGCGCAGCTGCCGTCAACCTAGCGTCTCACTTTCAAGGGTATCTGCATCCCTTTTCACCATTGAGGCTATGTATCTGAGAGTGCAGCAGGTGCGATGACTTCACTACATTGCGCCAGCCGTACCTCACTACACAGCGCAGAGTAGAGCAGAGGGGGAACAGGGTTAGGTGAGTAACTTTATTCACTATTTTTAATTGACATTACTTTTTGGGAAAATGTAGGAACATAATACTGTGCAAGAGAGCTGTGTATGGACCTAATACTGTGCAAGAGGGCTGTATAGAGACATAACACTTTGCAAGGGGACCTGTGTGGGGTCATAATACTGTGCAAGAGCGCTGTATAGAGACATAATACTTTGCAAGGGGGCTGTGTGGGGTCATAATATTGTGCAATACGGCTGTATGAAGACATAATATTCTGCAAGGCAGCTGAATGTGGACATAATACTGTGCAAGGGGGCTGTGTGGGGACCTACTACTGTGCAAGAGGGCTGTATGGGGACATCATATTTCGCAAGGGGCTGTGTGAGGACATAATACTGTGTAAAATGATTCTGTGGGTCGTTTGTGCAGGTGGATAGACCGGCACTCACAAAGTCATCAGGACATTACTGTGCATACACCACCAATGAATGAAGACGCCTGCGTGAGATGACGGGTGGTGGATGCAGATCACAAAGAAGCTGGAAGGAAAAATAGGTCCAAGAGGTGTTAGTTTAGACTAAGCACTTGCACTTGGGAGCTCATTTGCATAAAACTATAGATTACAAGACAAGAGAGAGTAGGATTTGTAATACAAAGAAATGGAAGTAATCACCATTACAGGTACTTTAGTGTGATTATCTTACTTTGGGGTCTTAAAATCTGCTGACAGCTTGCTTTTAAATGTCACTGCACATACAGTGTGAATAGACCTTTATAAACTGAAATGAAGGAGGGCTATTGAAAATAGAAGATATGCAGTCATAGAGACCTGACTCAGTTAAAATTTGACTTATTATGCTTTATAATAAAGGCTTCAAGGTAAAGGGCTTAATCTGTTTGAGTAGCACAACTCCGTGCTGTTGGCTTCTAATCAGGATACAAGGTTTCCCCTTAGAGCAGAGAAGCACAGAAACCAAAACTGCACCGAGACTAATCTCCAAGAGACCGATACTGTACGTAATGTGTGTAACGTGTGTAATGTTAGCTTAGAGGGAGGAGAGCCTCGATGCAATAACTCAGCTCTTAAGTGAGTGATATATGGATTGCCATTGTTATGAATCCTTATGAGTCTACCAGCTATTACATATATGTCATTTTATATTGAAATAACTCTCTGGTGTAAGCGACATTTTGTATGGAGAGGTTTTCCAGCCATGAACATATAGTACTGTATACATACTGGCGTAGTACATGCATACACGAAAAAATGCACACACACTCTAACACACACATATATACAAAATATGATACATATACACAAATATATACACTGCGAAACAAACACATATACACACTGTGATGCACATAAACACTCTGATACAGTGGGAAAAAAGTATTTAGTCAGCCACCAATTGTGCAAGTTCTCCCACTTAAAAAGATGAGAGAGGCCTGTAATTGACATCATAGGCAGACCACAACTATGAGAGTCAAAATGAGAAAACAAATTCAGAAAATCACCTTGTGTGATTTGGCAAGATTAATTTTGCTAATTATGGTGGAAAATAAGTATTCGGTCACCTTAAAACATGAAAGATTTCTGGCTCTCACAGACCTGTAACTTCTTCATTAAGAGTCTCCTCTGTCCTCCATTCATTACCTGTAGTAATGGCACCTGTTTGAACTTGTAATCAGTATAAAAGACACCTGTCCACAACCTCAAACAGTCTGACTCCAAACTCCACTATGGTGAAGACCAAAGAGCTGTCAAAGGACACCAGAAACAAAATTGTAGCCCTGCACCAGGCTGGGAAGACTGAATCCGCAATAGGCAAGCAGCTTGGTGTGATGAAATCAACTGTGGGAGCAATAATAAGAAAATGGAAGACATACAAGACCACAGATAATTTCCCTTGATCTGGAGCTCCACGCAAGATCTCACCCCGTGGGGTCAAAATAATCACAAGAAAGGTAAGCAAAAATCCCAGAACAACACGGGAGGACCTAGTGAATGACCTGCATAGAGCTGGGACCATCGTAACAAAGGCTACCATCAGTAACACACTACGCCACTAGGGACTCAGATCCTGCAGTGCCAGACGTGTCCCGCTTCTTAAGCCAGTACATGTCCAGGCCCGTCTGAAGTTTGCTAGAATGCATTTGGATTATCCAGAAGAGTATTGGGAGAATGCCATATGGTCTGATGAAACCAAAGTAGAACTGTTTGGTAGAAAGAAAACTCGTCACGTGTGGAGGAGACAGTATGTTGAGTTACATTCAAAGAACACCGTACCTGCTGTGAAGCATGGGGGTGGCAACATCATGCTTTGGGGCTGTTTCTCTGCAAAAGGACCAGGATGACTGATCCATGTACATGATAGAACGAATAGGGCAATGTATTGTGAGATTTTGAGTGCAATCCTCCTTCCATCACAAGAGCATTGAAGATGAAATGTGGATGGGTCTTTCATCATGATAATAATCCCAAGTACACCGCCAGGGCAACGAAGGAGTGGCTTTGTAAGAAGCATATGAAGGTCCTGGAGTGGCCTAGCCAGTCTCCAGATTTCAACCACATAGAAAACCTTTGGAGGGAGTTGAAAGTCCATGTTGCCCAGCGACAGGCCCAAAACATCACTGCTCTAGAGGAGATCTGCATGGAGGAATAGGCCAAATAGGCCAACATGCCACCAACACTGTGTGCCAACCTTCTGAACACTTACAGAAAACGTTTGGTTTCTGTCATTGCCAACAAAGGATATATAACAAAATATTGAGATGAACTTTTAAACTTTTGTTAATGTCCAAATACCGTATTTTGTGGATTATAAGACGTACCCCAAATTTTTGAGGAGAAAAATAGGAAAAAAATGCTTTTTTAATAATATGGTGGTGCTTCTTATAATTCATGCGTGTAATTGCTTACCGGGGGTGGTGGCTGCGGTGAAGAGGGGTCCCAGGGTCGCTACTGGAGGAGGCAAGAGTGGAGCGTTGCTGCAAGCTGCAGGCTAAGATGAGGGGGCAGAGCCCCCGCACTTGGTTTACTGTGCTGTGGACTCCGGGAAAATGGCTGCTGGGGTGCCGCATGCGCAGATGGAGATCAGCACTGAGATCTCCATTTGCGCATGATAACTGCAATAAAATGACCCTTACCTGGGAAGAAAGCGGTTAACCTTTTCAATATATCCTTTAAATGTCAATCACAGAATCTCCTGACCTGAACTAATAGACACATATGAGGCTATAGGTTCAAGTCGGGAGTCCCATATTCAGTATACGAAATGTGAAATACGCTTGTGTGAACACAACCTTAGAAGTGTGTACTCATGAGTACCCACCGAAGCACCCACTAGGCACTATAAGTAGCAATCACATCTATTCATTAAGTTACTGACATACAAGAATGAAAGTTGAATATTGATAATTATGAGGTCCCAAAATTCCTATAAATGGGAAACGACAGGTGAAGGTGTAGGTGTAGTGCAGCGCCCCAGAGTCCTGGTCGTTGCAGTATTGTCGCTCCGCCACTAGGGAGTGATGGTACATCTGATGGCACTAAAGGAGTTCAACTGACCAGGTATCACAGTCACACATTACACTTCACACTCTGGCCACCAGGGGGAGCAAAGGGTTCTATGTATTAGGCCACTCCTCACACAGGTAAAACGGGGTTGGATAGGAAGTTAGGGAGAAGCTGACTGGGTTTTGCCCAGGTAACATCTAGTGAGAGAAGAGCATTACTTGGGAAGATCCAGGGGGGTCCCTGTCAGGGGTGGGATCCTGACAGAGGCCTAGCGAAAGAACAGATCGTTACGGAGCCACGCCTGCACTTCATTGCGGCGGCATCTTAAGAAAGGACACGAAGCGAAGTATATTGTGGAGAAGTGAGAAACGAGATCACAGCACAAAGGCGATAGAACCAGTCGGAGTCGTGCCCCGAGATCAGCAACATCCTACTGAGGCGCGTAGCCGGCGGCCGGAACGCCGAGGAAGTATTGGGCTCTACGCTTTACTTCAAACCAACGGCAGGGCAGTTAATTTTAGGTTGGCTGCCTCACCTTAATCACCTAATGAAGACAACGGAGGCAATTGTGGGAGAGGGGGTCTCTAGGGTCCCTATAAAATAACTCCAGGCCTACCCCGTCATACGGGTGCGTCCTATCCATATCATCTGGGGGACGGAGAGAAAGAACAGAAACATACATGACAGTTGTGAGGACTATCCCGTGGTGCTCAGCAGGGAAGTACTACAACACCCAGGCGCTAGTAGGTAGGCACTGATTTCCACCTGCAAAGGGAACTCTGGATGTGCCTTCGGACCGGCCGGTCTCAGCCAGCCCTGTTAGCAGTGCTCTGGATTGCGGATGCCGAAGCCTTCAGTAAAGAGCAGGACCACGGACCGGGTCGGGCCACCGTGACATCCTCAGAACCGAGAGACTCGGATCCGAGTACCCCGCTGTCCTGCGTTTGGGGGCCGCTTCAGTAGGATGGGCACATACAGATGACTTGCGTCCTTCCGAGTGTTACCTGTTATTTTGGATGCCCGCATCCTACATTCACCAATG
Source organism: Ranitomeya variabilis (assembly GCF_051348905.1). Classification (NCBI taxonomy): domain Eukaryota; kingdom Metazoa; phylum Chordata; class Amphibia; order Anura; family Dendrobatidae; genus Ranitomeya; species Ranitomeya variabilis. The sequence continues at coordinate 324,608,372 of NC_135233.1, read as the reverse complement.
ATGAATTGTAAGTTATTTCCATGAATCCATCCCTCTTTTTTTCTGTTCAGATTCTTCACCAGCCTGCAGATAAAAGAAGCACAATATAAAATTTAAAATTGATTGCTAATAAACACTGATGTGAAGCTTGTGGCCCAGCAGGCAGTAGCGCTGAGCTCGTGTATGCGCGTGGGCACATAGCGGAGCTCATAGCACATGGCCCTCCACCTGCAAAGCAGTGCAATTCACAGCACTTATTTAGAGTGGTATTTGGGAGAAATAATGGGAAACAATCATAAAAAAGAACACAAAGTACTCTTTAAATGATGCATTTTTCCCCACAATTTTCCTAAATCTTGAAAACAATTAAGCTTTGTAGATTGTAAGCTTGCGAGCAGGGACCTCACTCCTAATGTCACTGTTTAAATTGTCTTAACCTGTATTGAATTTATTGTTTGTACATGTCCCTGCTTAATTGTAAAGTGCTGCGGAATATGTTGGCGCTATATAAATAAAAATTATTATTATTATTATTATTAAGGCCCAAAAACAGGTGTAAACCCGTCCTTAAAAAGTTATATTTACTTTTGAGCAATGTCTTGGGAAGGATATGACTCCCAGTCTGCGGAAGCAGAACAGTTGGTACCAAGGCACGCTGGAGCCACCCTCATAAAAGCATGAGGTATGGACAATGTGTTCTAATTAGTGATGAGCGCAAGTGCTCGTTACTCGAGTTTGCTGAGGCTGCTCTAAGTTTGCTGAGTTTGCACTAAGTATCGTGGGTGCTCAAGTAAGATATTAGCATCCCTGCAACTGCATGTTTCATGGCTGTTAGACAGCCATAAAACATGCAGGAATTGCCTGACAAACACAGAGCCTCAAAACATGAGGCCGCCGGGAGGACAACATCTCATTCAAGCACCCGCGATACTCAGTGCAAACCCGAGCACCCTCAGCAAGCTTGAGTAACGAGTACTTGCGCTCATCACTAGTTGTGATGTCTTCTTTGGTGCTCGGCAGTAGGCTTGGATGTCAGTGTTAGTGTGGCTGGGTTACCAACAATCCAGAAATTTCCAGACAGTCCGTAAAAATAGGGCAGTTTTGTTCCCTGACAATAAAAAAAAATTGTGATGTGTTCGTGATTTTTTTTTAAGGTTGTAGAAATTTGAAGAGATAATTAGGATGATGATCATCATCATTTTAGAGTTCACATTGAATGCCATCATATCAGAATTATGGGCAGTAGACATATGGTTTTCCCTTATGTCCATAAAAAATGTTCGGTGTCTGTGATTTTTAGAAAAAATGAGTTGGCAACCTTGTAGTGAAGGGCAGAGGAAGGGTTTAGTTTGTGACTGAATGTTAAAGGATTGATTCTTGTACTGTGATGTACTTACTTTGGGGTGAATAAAAATAATAAAGATGGTTGTGGCCAGTTTTAAACCTAATCAACAATGCGTGAGTAAAAGTCCCTTCTATCACAGAGGTTGACCCCAAAGTTGTCATAGTATAAAAACAAAATACAGAAAAAATTGATGACCTATCATGTCTATGATTAATATTTTACATATGATGACCTATCATGTCTATGATTAATATTTTACATATGATGACCTATCATGTCTATGATTAATATTTTACATATGATGACCTATCATGTTTCTGCTTAAATTCAAGAATGATACTGTGCATGAAGAATGGGGGTCGTACCACTGTCCTTCAGCGTCTTCCTGTAATAATTGGATAACGTCTCCATTTTTCACCAGTACGTCATCAGAGCCTCTCTTCTTGCAGTCAGCCAGTGCCTTGTATTTTCCAGGAGACTGTCATATAGCACATAATTAGGTTACAACACACATCGGAGACCGTCATTTAAAATCAATACGAATGTTATCAGAGATATTAAAACATCAATCCCATGCAGTGCACTACAGGTTGTTTAACTACTATGGGTTCAGACAAATATGGAGCCTAAATGACCATCCACCGGATACTCTCTAGTCTGCATGGGAGCTCAAAACGTCTACTTGGTGCCAAACTCCAAGTGGGTTTCATTTCACATGTAAACCACGTAAGTGTTTCAAGTGTTTTCAAGTGTAAACCACGGGATTCAGATAAAGTAGTAATAAGAGAGAATACCAACCAACTGCAACGTGTCCTCGTCTTCTGTGTCCGAACAAGGACATGTACAGTGATGACTTGACCATCCTTCGAGACCTTCACAGATTTCTAAGGACTGTGACATCCCATGCCAACCTGTAGTAACAAGTCAATACAAATCAATGACATGGAACTACATAAGAAATAGCAAAAAAAGGTGCACAACTGTCAAATAAATATGCTCATAGAATTGGAGTGCTATACCTAGTCTGTAAAATAATCATAATGAAGGGAAGAAGAAAAGACAAGACTAAAGATGGTAAGCACATCTATAAGTAAAAATGAATGAATAACCTCTATTTAATCCTGAACAATCAATGTAAAAACATTTAAAATACAACACACAACCCAATAAACTTCACCCCCATATGTGCAACATAGGACTGAAGGTACCTATAAAAGGTCCAAATATACATATGAAGCCACAAATTTAGGGAACCAAACCACAGCATATGCAATATGCACCACAATAATCATAAATAATATACAGTCAAAAAAACCTTAAATAGGCTAAATGAAGTGTGCAGAAATATATATGACCCATAACAGAACTGGAATTGAAAAGACATATAGACTGTATCATAGCCAATACATGTCCCAAAAGGGGTCTACCGAGAGTATATATATATATATATATATATATATATATATATATATATATATATATATATATATATATATATATATATAGGCCTGGAGTCCTACCTAATCTCCAAAACCTTCAGAGAAAAGGAAAGGAGAAACCTCCCAGTATGCAGCCTAATACCTATAATGAGGTTTTGCTGAGGAAAGCATCATGGTAGCTTTAAGTGGCTATAAGTAGCAAGGTATAGTCACCAAATCCCAGCTCAGAAATGGGGGCCATGGAGGGAACAGCATAAAGAGTCCAGATAGAAAGGGGGGCAGTGAAGTAAGAACCCCACGCGTATCGCTGCTCACAAAGGCAGCTTCGTCAGACATGAAACTACAGACACAATTTATTCTGTTGGTGAAAGTTCTGTGCATTATGTTATGTAAAGGCATAGAGAAAGCTAATGGAAGACACAAAAACTGTAAACTATACAAAGTTTTGGAGCCATAAATATTTTATTTCCAATGACTAAAAAAGCTACATCCTCATGGTCAAGTTGTGTGTAAGTCAATATAAAAACACCTCTTTTAGGTTAAGGTCCGAAGATGAGTTTTGGGTAGTTTTTGACACTGCGTATTTTCACTTAGCAAAAATCGTAGCATCTTATAGTTCCAGAAAAGTGAATGGGATTAAAGAAATCTCCTGCCCACAGAGCTTTTTTATTACGCAGCATAAACTGACCTGCGGTGTGTATTTCAAATCCGCAGCATGTCAATTTGTGGGTACCTCCTGCAGTTAGGCAGTGAGGAGCTGTTTGTTGATCAGCATGATATTGGCAGTCAATCACCATCAACAGAGCAGAGCGGAAGAGAAGTCGCTGCTCTATCGACGTGACATCAGCGGAAGCCACAAAATTGCCGGCAGGTGCGGTCGGTGACCGCTCTGTGCTAGCAGAGTTCTCAGCTGGGCAGAACAGACAGGTGATTACCTGACTGTTAGTTCTTAGGGCAACTGTAAAAGATCTACTGATCTACATCTTCCAACACAAGGTTTACTTGTTCTAATGTTGTCTTCTTCTTAACGGTGCAGCAAAGATAATTGTATTGTCTGCTCATTGAAGTTGGATGAAAAATTGAACATAAATTTGCTACCCACAATGTGATCTCAAGGACAGTTTTGTGGTATCCCGGTACCCATTCTACTGCTGCTGAATGAGACAGTTGCCGTGTGGCAGTAGATTTGCTCCAGTGTGTCAGGTTTAGTTTGGGCACTGTGAGTTGGAGATGTAATACATTGCATTGTATACCGCCGACTCATAAATGTACTTTGCTGCCATCTACTGGCCAATGTGTGTATATGACAGTTAAGTGATTATTCTCACAACAAGCTGCCATAGAACAGGTGGAAGGAGCCTCCCAGCTCAGGGCTCACACATTTCCTAAGGTAACTTCCTGTTCTGGGCACTTCAAGCTGCCTGAGGGAGCAAATACTACTGCTCCCAGCATAGTTTTCCATGCAAGTCCATGCTGGGGGGACATTTTTCTCCTCATAATCTCCTCCACAAAGGAGTGAAGCCTCATCCTGTCAGAAGAGATAACGCTGCACATGTGCTCTCCTGCATGCTGGTTATCCTGTTTGCTTCCAGCCAGGACCAGATCCACGTGGCTGCCACGCCACCAACTTTGCTTAACCTACCCCCTGCGAAAGAGAATGGTAGGCTCAAAACTGTACGTACTTCCACACGTTAGTGTGTTTCCACAGAGAGCCAATCTGTGAAAGTCCCTCCATCAGTATAATATTTCCTGGATTGCGCATAGCACTTCCTCTAATAGCAAGTGAAGAGAACTCTACTCCAGCCACCCTGAGAGGCCATAACCTCGCTTGTCTAATGAGGAGAGAACCATTACTTTCACATGCACAGTATACTGCGAACTTTGCCTTTAAGAGAGAGACTGTACCCCGTTACCTCTTTCAATAAAACTGTTATGTTTACAAGTTCACCTGCGTGTCTGGCTGCACAAACACCACGGGCGCTCCCATACCTGCATCCAGACACCACCGCTACAGGAGTGCCCTCGGGGGTCCTATACCATCCACAAGTGCCACCTCCTGCTATTGACAATTGTTGTGGACACGAGGGAAGTGTTGAGGGGTCCAGTGACCCACTAGAGCTACCGTGACATCACTATCTGATGCCAGTGGGACTACATGCCCCAGGTGGCCCTTCTGCAAGATCTGGCACCTTCTCAGTGGCCCACCACAATCCTATTTATCATTTTTACATTTCTCTAGATTTAATTTCTTTATGTTTTGTATACCTCTGTGCGGTTTATGATGAGGGGAGATGTTTAAACTTTCTAGCATAGGACTGGAGTTTTCAGAGTCGTTCTCTTCTGAACTCACGGAAGCCCTCTGTAATTTTCTTTTAAATGAAAGAAGAAAAGGTATTAAAACTATCACAAATCCATATAAGTATTGACATGATAATAATTAGAAATATATAACTGGCATCAGCCTGTAACAGAGGCAATTGTTCGGCACTTGCCGCGACTGCTGCTGTTTACCTATTTAAATTCTACTGCCAATCACTCAAATAGACGCCCACTAGTTCCGTGAGATGCAATTGTGGGGGTACAATGTGTTACCATGTCACATTGGTCCTCCTCTGAAGGTCAGCTATAGGCTGAGTTCTAACAAAGACCACAATTTATAATATAAACTGCAACATTGTGGTATTGAATTATACAATATAAGTGATCAAACAATTGCAGGTTAACGTGCTCAAGGAAGACTAAAAAAAAATAACTAAAAAAAGTTTTTAAAAAATTAAAAAGATATAAAAGTTTAAATCAACCCCCATTTCCCAGTTTTAAAATAAAATAAAAAATGATAAAAAACATATTTGGTGTCTCCGTATCCGTAAAAATCCGGTCTATCAAAACATTAAAGTGTTTGAAACATTCATTGAACAACAAAGGAAAAAACTAAAACGGTAGATTTACAAATGTTTCAAACCCTGCAGATGCCCCCAAAATGGAATAACATGTAATCAAGATATAATCCAATAATGGTATACAGTAATCAAAATCAGCGCTAAAATGTTAAAAAAAACTATACAAAGTATGATATTGCCATAATCATACTGACCTGGAGAATAATGTTTCCAGGTCATTTTTACTGCAGATTGTTTGCCGTAAAAGCAAAACTCAAATTACCATGTCAGAATTTCAGTTTATCTCACATTTTTTCCCCAATTGGATTTTTTTTCCATTTTTCAATACATGATATGGTAAAATGAATTGCGTCATTCAAAACTACAACTCATCTGACAAAAACAAGTTTCATATGACTATATGGACAGGAAATTATCACAACGTTATGGCTCTTGAAAGGAAAGAAGAGGAGGAAAAAAATGTACGCAAAAACAAAAATTGGCAGCTCCAAAAGGGGTTAAACAAATATTTTAGCGTTAATCCATTTTTTTAAAAGGGAGCGCACATTGCTAAGATGTGCCATCACTTTATGGTCAATGGGAGGCCAGGAATGTCACTGATCCTGAGAACGTAAGACCACTGTGCTGACACCCCCTACATAGCTGGGACCTGTGAGAGCTGACTTGAATGGGACGCTAATTTAACAGTTAGGACCCTAAAATTTCAGGCTCCTCAGTCCTGGTAGACAGACCTCTGCAATCGTATAGTGATTGCCATATTATTGCAAAAACTGCGTAGAATATTTACTGCTCTGATGTGATTGGTATTAATATTTTTTCTGATATTTGGTAATTTTTACAAAGAAAGGACCCAATGCTGACTAAATGATCACTTACCCCTCATTCATTTGTGGTGATAGAACAACCTGGTCGGAAAAGGAATTTTGCTTCAGTTTCTCTACTGTAACCAAAAACGAACAGTATATCTAATAAATAGCTTATCTGTATAATATATGTGCATAGGAAAATACAGACATTGTGAAAGTATCAATACCTTTTATAAGTTCTCGCTGTCTGGTCAAAATCTTCCGGATTTCACTCAGCCATGCCGCCTTCTGATCTGAGGTCTGGGCCTAGATCGCAAAAAATTGCTTTTCTTTAAAGTCTTTTTATGAAGACATGTATTATGCAATTTAGCTGTGTGACACTTGGCACAAATCATTTCTTTCTGGACATTTCTAAGACCATCTAAAGTCTTTATGAATTAAACAGGCTACAATCTAGCAAGTCCTCCTGAATAGAACACATGGTCAGGCTAAAACAGGCTACAATCTAGCAAGTCCTCCTGAATAGAACACATGGTCAGGCTAATTATCGATTTTTTTCAACCAAAAATAATCTTTGTAAAGCCTCATTCAGACTTCCGATTTTCACGTACTTGTACTGCCCGTGTTTTTCACAAATAGCACTTGTATCTGTGATTGTCTATGGGGACAGTCATACTGTATGTCCGTAATTTTTCATGGACTGAGAGGTCTGCGGAAAGTCGCAAAGACATATACAATTTTGATTCCAAGGTCGGAGAAAAATCGTCAATGCAAGTCAATGGATCCATGAAAAAATCAGACCACATTCAGATGACAATGGAGTGCGGTCTGATTTTCACTCGACAGTCAGAATGGAGGAAGTGGCAAAACATTTATTTTGATTTCTCCACATAGGAGAAAAACGGATGACACATGGACCAAACTCTGTTCAAACTCTGATCAAAGGCTGACCGGAATAATTGGTTCATTTTTTTTGTATGTGGAAAAATTGGATATGTGAATGAGCCCTAAGACTTTTTGGATGCCCTAGGTAGGAGAACTGATTGGGTGCTGTAGCACTCGTAGAACATCACTCACCTTTACCTGAAATGTTTTGGATTATTAGTCAAAGGGGCCTATGTGGTCTCAACTCAGACTCCTTTACACCTAAGATGCTGTTAATATGGCCACATGGTCCATCTCAGCGATAAACCCATTAGCTGGATGTTTGCTGAAATTGTTGTCTCGTGAAAAACAAGTGATCAACCTATCTGCAGTGATGGTGGTTGTCCCACCGCCCAAACCTGCACTGATTGACAGATCAGGGAATTTTCATCCCCAGCAGGAAACTTTTGTACAAGTTACAAAATGTCATGGCAGGTTGAACGCTTGACCACTGCTCCATTCATTCTCTTTAGGGCTGCTGGACAAAAAGATCAGCGTTGTGCTCACCATACGGAGTGAATGGAGCACAGGTCAGTTATTACCTGTTGAGTGGAAAGGTAGTAACTTGTTGTCATTGGACAATTGCTTTAAAGGTAACAATCATTTTAAAAAATGTTTACATGAAATGCTGAAACAAAGGAGCCAAGCAGTGCTCGTCTCCCAGAAACAATATGTGCTCAGTAGATGGTCTTCGAGCCTGTCGTCAGTCTGAGACAACAGCAGCGCTCCGTTGGACGCTTTGACCTCTTCTGATCCAAACTTCTGACATGTCGCTATGACTGATTACTCATTATATCCACTAAGTTAGTACTCTGCAGTAAGCTGTTAGTACTTGTACTATCTCTATATCCACTGTGGTAAGTGTTCATCTATTTGTCAGAGGTTGGTTGTCCACACTGGCAGCAATCAGGATTCTAGTCTGCCAGTTACTTAATATAATTCATTAACAGGCACTGGACTATACAATGCTACATGTTGGATTGTTGGATTTGTTTTATCCTCAGAACCAGTTATAGATTTGACATATTCGGCCCTAACAAGAAAATATTAAAATACTAATGTTTTAACTCAGGAAGACTTCAGAAATCAATATTTTGTGGAATAACCATGATTTTTAATCACAGCTTTCATGCGTCTTGGCATGCTTTCCACCAGTCTTTCACACTGCTTCTGGCACAAAAATGTAAGCAGTTCTTCTTTGATGGCTTGTGACTATCCATCATCCTCTTGATTACATTCCAGAGGTTTTCAATGGGGTTCAGGTCTGGAGATTGGGCTGCCCATGACAGAGTTTTGATGTGGAGGTCTCTTAATTTTTGCCAGAGCTATATCATCATCGTATGTAACCCTAGCAGTATGCCAATGAACATCAGCAAGGTGCTGACAATTAATTTGACCTTCAGGATTTTCTCATGCCCCATTTCTCATCTTAAAAGAAATTATTGGAGAGCAGTTATGCTTGGGGTTGGGGGGATGTTCAATGTATAAATTATTCTTTCTTTTTCAGATGCTGTTTTGAGGATGGTTTGGTAAAAAGTCTGAGAAGAAAGGTAGGGTTTATCCATTGATAGGAAAATTGCCAGAAAAGCTAGATGGAAAGGTTTTATTCATACCTTTCTGCATTATATTAGTAGCAGTAGGATTGAGAAAGTGGCGTTATAATCCGGTGGGTGCCACCACTGCTGGTGCTCAACAAATGGGCTTAGTTCGCAACAATAATCACTTAAGAGCTGACTACCATTGACCCCAACCAGAAGCCTGCTACAATTTAAAGGGAATCTGTCAATGGATTTTTGGTATAAAATCTGCGCTCACCATAATATAGGGCATAAGATCCTTATTACAGGGATGTGTCACTTATTAGGCTGTGTGCTGTAGTTTAAATATAATCAGTATTTTATCAGCAGGAGATTATTACTACTGGACTACATCTCTTGTGCACACTAGTCAGGCTAATCTCTATAATCACACCCCCACCACTGATTGGCAGCTTGTACAGTGTGGCCAGATTACTCATTTTTTCTTTTTTAAATATCCACCATACAGTTTCAGAGACATGGCCTTTATATTTAGTGCAATCAATATGCTACTATTTATGGTCTTTACTAAGGGAGTGTGTCTCATAGGACTCCTTGGGGGGCATGTTTTCAGGACACTTTAATAATTACCTTTTGAGCAATGCTCCCTTGATAAAGAATATTTGCATATTTCCAATATAAAACAAGAGATCGGGGAGAATAAAGTTAGAGCAAAAGATGGCACTTTTGAACTGATGACAGGTTCTCTCTAAGATTAGAGATGAGGGTTTGTTTAGCATTTAATATATAGAGCTGATGCCACTTCACCATTAAGGAATGGTACACAATAGAACAATCCCTTCTTAAATACTGTAAAATAAAAAAACCTCATACTTACCTCCTACAGCGGCACCTTTCCAGTGACGTCTACCTCGGGTCCCAGGGCTCACGTGACGTAGGTATGCCACGTAAGTACTGAAGTCAATCGGAGGCCGCTAATGGTCCACCTCATTCACATTTCGTTAGATGATTGAACAAAGTGTGAAAACTGCTGCCCCCATTAGCGACCACTGACTGGCTGCAGTGCTTTCGTGACATAACTATGTCATGCGAGCACTGGGAGACCCGGTGGCGACATTGCTGGAAAAGCACCGGTGCAGGAGGCGAGTATAAAGACTTTATCCTACATTGGGGAATAAAATATTTAATATTTAGGCGATTATCCAAGTAGTGGATTACCATTGTAATTACCCCTTTTATTAAAGGAAAACACAAACCTGTACAACATAAACCTCTTCTCGGCCGCTGTACCAGATTTCAAACTTGCGATTATCGCCTTTGACATTTTCAGTGATTCCAACAGCATTCATCTAAAAGGACACGAGAAGAAGACGACATCTGTGCTTTGCCCCATCCCAGTCCTAAGCGGACAGCATGATGCATATATGGCAGATATGCACTAACCTTCAGGAAGTGCTTGAAACTGTATGACGGGGTTTTGTCATGTCCATCTCCATGATCTTCCCTCCTTTTGCAGAAAACTATTGCTCTTTCATAGAGGAAGAGATGTCTCTGCATTGGTTTAAAGCGGGCAAGTTCCTTCATCTTTGTAGGTCCCTTTTTATGAGTGATCCACACACTAAAAGAACCTTGCATTAGTATCCGGCCCAGATCATTTATATCTCCCTGAGTGGCAAAAGCAAGAGTTGTAATAAAAATAAAATGCGTAAAAATCACTATCTTTACAATTGCTGTGTTTTCTTATTTTATATGGTCACTGTATATTAAGACAACTTTACAGGCAACATAATATATAGGCAATCTGCAAATCACTGGAATTAAAAATTATGTTATATTAACCCTGAAAAATCACTCCAGTGATTCATCATTGTCTTTGGGCTTGTTTTTTGTCTTCTTTTATGTGTTTTGCACCTTTTTTTTTTTTATTTGCACCCAATTCATTATTTTATTAGCGTCTTTTTTAAAGTTTATTTTATATATGCTCGTCTTTTTTGTCCCCTTTGGTGGAATCTAGTAATTCCAAATGTTTTCCCCTGATTCATAGATTGCAATTTTTAAAAAAGTAGCAAAATTTGGAGCAATTTCATCTAGTCTCCCCTGGTGTATTTTCGAGTACACCAGTATTTTGGAGTATTTGTTTGCACCATAAGTATAGAAGCAGTTCAAAACAGGAAAAAAAAAGCCCTTATTTTACTTTGTGCCAAATTTATGAATCGCATTTGCCAATTTAGTTAAATTCGGCAACTATTACTGCAAGACAAAAAAGGAAGATGCTTGCTGTCCACTGCCTGTTGTGCGGGGTCAGCATTTATAGGAAGCCAATCTATTAATACGTTTTTCGTGAGGGATGCAAAACCAAAGAACCGAGAGGAAACCTCTTGGTTGGACATGAGCACTCGACCCCAGCCCTGCAAGGTACACCCAATATGTACAGTGGCATGTAAAAGATTGGGCACCCCTGTTCAAAGTTAATGTTATTGTGAACAGTTAAGCAAGATGTAGATGAAATGATCTTTAAAAGGCCTTTTTATTTTTTGCAAAAAAAAAAAATGATATATATACTTTTACATCTTAAAAGTTTACAAAATAAAAAATTGGCTGATGCAAAAGTTTGGGCATCCTGCATGGCTAGTACCTAGTAGCATCCCCTTTTGAAAGTATCACAGCTTGTAAACTCTTTTTGTAGTAGCAAATCGTCTTACAATTCTTGTTTGAGGGATTTTCATCTATTCTTCCTTGGAAAATTCTTCCAGTTCTGTGATATTCCTGGGTCGTCTTGCATGCACTGCTATTTTGAGGTCTAGCCACAGATTTAAAATGATGTTCAGATCAGAGGACTGTGAGGGCCATTGTAAAACCTTCAGCTTGCGCCTTTTGAGGTCATCTATTGTGGATTTTGACGTGTGTTTAGGATCATTATCCATTTGTAGAAGCCATCCTCTTTTCAACTTCAGCTTTTTTTCAGATGGTGTTATGTTTGCATCAAGAATTTGTTGAAATTTCATTTAATTCATTCTTCTCTCTACCCATAAAATGTTCCACGTGCAATTGACTGCAACATAATCCCAAAGTATGATTGATCCACCCCTGTGCTTAATGGTTGGAGAGATGTTCCTTTCCTGAAATTCTGGGCCCTTTTTCCTCCACACATATCTTTGATCATTGTGGCTAAAGAATTCAATTTAAACCTCATCGGTCCAAAGGACTTGTTTCCAAAATGCATCAGGTGTGTTTAGATGTTCTTTTGCATACTTCTGACCCTGAATTTTATGATGAGGATGCAAGAGAGGTTTTCTTCTGATGACTCTTCCACGAAGGCCATATTTGTGCAGGTGTCTCTGAACAGTAGAACAATGTTCCACAACTCCAGATTCTGCTAAATCTTTCTGAAGGTCTTTTGCAGTAAAGCGGGGTTTTTGATTTGCCTCTCTAGCAATCCTATGAGCAGCTCTCACTGAAATTTTGCTTTGTATTCCAGATCTTATCTTGACCTCCACTGTTCCTATTAACTGCCATTTCTTAATTAAATTATGAACTGAGGGTACCGTCACACAGTACCATTTTAATCGCTACGACGGCACGATCCGTGACGTCGCAGCGATCGTATGATTATCGCTCCAGCGTCGTAGACTGCGGTCACACGTTGCAATCACGGCGCTGGAGCGATGCCGAAGTCCCCGGTAACCAGGGTAAACATCGGGTAACTAAGCGCAGGGCCGCGCTTAGTAACCCGATGTTTACCCTGGTTACCAGCGTAAATGTAAAAAAAACAAACAGTACATACTTACATTCCGGTGTCTGTCCCCGGCGTTCTGCTTCTCTCCACTGTGTAAGCGCCATAGCCGGAAAGCAGAGCGGTGACGTCAGACGTCACCGCTGTGCTCGCTTTCCGGCTGGCAGACGCTCACACAGTGGAGAGAAGCTGAGACGCCGGAGGACAGACACCGGAATGTAAGTATGTACTGTTTGTTTTTTTTTACGTTTACGCTGGTAACCACGGTAAACATCGGGTTACTAAGCGCGGCCCTGCGCTTAGTTACCCGATGTTTACCCTGGTTACAAGCGAACACATCGCTGGATCGCTGTCACACACAACGATCCAGCGATGTCAGCGGGTGATCAAGCGACGAAAGAAAGTTCCAAACGATCTGCTACGACGTACGATTCTCAGCAGGATCCCTGATCGCTGCTGCGTGTCAGACACTGCGATATCGTAACGATATCGCTAGAACGTCACGAATCGTACCGTCGTAGCGATCAAAATGGTACTGTGTGACAGTACCCTGAGGAAAGGGCAACTTGAAAATGCTTTGCTATCTTTTTATAGTCTTCTCCTGCTTTGTGGGCCTCCACCATTTTCATTTTCAGAGTGCTAGGCAGCTGCTTAGAAAATCCCATGTCTGCTGTTTTTTGGCACAAGGTTAGAGGAGGCAGGGTTTTTATAAAGCTGGGAAATTTGCATCACCTGGCCTTTCCTAACGATGATAGTGATAGTGAACAAGCCATAACCCTAACAGGCTAATTAAGGTCTGAAACTTTGGTCAAAGTTATATGTGCACACAAATCTCCAAGGGTGTCCAAACTTTTGCATCAGATCATTTTCCTTTTTCTAATTTTTAACCCCTTCCTGACCTTTGACGCCACGTAGGCATCATGAAAGTCGGTGCCAATCCGACCCATGACGCCTATGTGGCATCATGGAATGATCGCGTCCCTACAGATCGGGTGAAAGGGTTAACTCCTATTTCACCCGATCTGCAGGGAGAGGGGGAGTTGTACTTCAGCCCAGGGGGGGTGGCTTTGCCCCCACGTGGCTACGATCGCTCTGATTGGCTGTTGAAAGTGCAACAGCCAATCAGAGCAATTTGCAATATTTCACCTATGAAAATGGTGAAATATTGCAATCCAGCCATGGCCGATGCTGCAATAGCATCTGCCATGGCTGGAAATCATGTTCTGCCCCCCCCCACCGCCCCCGATCTCCTCCCCAGTCCTCCGTTCTGTCCGGTACCCCCCTCCGTCCCCCTGTCCGCTCCCCCGTGCTCCTGTCCGCTCCCCCATCCTCCGATCACCCCCCTGTGCTCTGATCCACCCCCCCACCACCCCCTCATACTTACCGAGCCTCCCGAAGTCGGTCCGTCTTCTCCCTGGGCGCCGCCATCTTCCAAAATGGCGGGCGCATGCGCAGTGCGCCCGCCGAATCTGCCGGCCGGCAGATTCATTACAAAATACATTTTGATCGCTGTAGTAGGTTCTATCACAGCGATCAAAATAAAAAAATAATAAATAAACCCCCCCTTTGTCACCCCCATAGGTAGGGACAATAATAAAATTAAGAAAATATTTTTTTTTTCTTTTTCCACTAGGGTTAGGGTTAGAACTAGGGTTAGAACTAGGGGTAGGGTTAGGGTTAGGGGTAGGGTTAGGGTTAGGGGTAGGGTTAGGGTTATGGCATGTGCACACAGTGCGGATTTGGCCGCGGATCCGCAGCGGATTGGCCGCGGATCCGCAGCGGATCGGCCGCGGATCCGCAGCGGATTGGCCGCTGCGAATTCGTAGCAGTTTTCCATCAGGTTTACAGTACCATGTACACCTATGGAAAACCAAATCCGCTGTGCCCATGGTGCGGAAAATTCCGTGCAGAAACGCTGCGTTGTATTTTCCGCAGCATGTCAATTCTTTGTGAGGATTCCGCAGCGTTTTACACCTGTTCCTCAATAGGAATCCGCAGATGAAATCCGCACAAAAAAACACTGGAAATCTGCTGTAAATCCGCAGGTAAAACGCAGTGCCTTTTACCTGCAGATTTTTCAAAAATCGTGCGGAAAAATCTCACACGAATCCGCAACGTGGGCACATAGCCTTAGGGTTAGGGTTGGAATTAGAGTTAGGGTTGGAATTAGGGCTAGGGTTGGAAATAGGGTTAAGATTAGGCTTGTGGTTAGGGTTACGGATAGGGTTAGGGGTGTGTTGGGGTTACAGTTGTGGTTAGGGTTGGGATTAGGGTTAGGGTTGGGATTAGGGTTAGGATTAGGGTTAGGGTTGGAATTAGGGTTACGGGTGTGTTGGGGTTAGGGTTGTGGTTAGGGGTGTGTTGGGGTTAGGGTTGTGATTAGGGTTACGGCTACAGTTGGGATTAGGATTAGGGGTGTGTTGGGGTTAGTGTTGAAGTTAGAATTGAGGGGTTTCCACTGTTTAGGCACATCAGGGGTCTCCAAACGCAACATGGCGCCACCATTGATTCCAGCCAATCTTGCGTTCAAAAAGTCAAATGGTGCTCCCTCCCTTCCAAGCCCCGACGTGCGCCCAAACAGTGGTGTACCCCCACATTTGGGGTACCAGCGTACTCAGGACAAACTGGGCAACAACTGTTGGGGTCCAATTTCTCCTGTTACCCTTGCAAAAATAAAAAATCACTTGCTAAAACATAATTTTTGAGGAAAGAACAATTATTTTTTATTTTCACGGCTCTGCGTTATTAACTTCTGTGAAGCACTTGGGGGTTGAAAGTGCTCACCACACATCTAGATAAGATCCTTCGGGGGTCTAGTTTCCAAAATGGGGTCACTTGGAGGTTTCTACTGTTTAGGCACATCAGGGGCTCTGCAAATGCAACGTGACGCCCGCAGACCATTCCATCAAAGTCTGCATTTCAAATGTCACTACTTCCCTTCCAAGCCCTGACGTGCGCCCAAACAGTGGTTTACCCCCACATATGGGGTACCAGCGTACTCACAACAAAATGGGCAACAAATATTGGGGTCCAATTTCTCCTGCTACCCTTGTGAAAATAAAAAATTGCTTGCTAAAACATCTTTTTTGAGGACAGAAAAATGATTTTTTATTTTCACGGCTCTGCGTTGTAAACTTCTGTGAAGCACTTGGGGGTTGAACGTGCTCACCACACATCTAGATAAGTTCCTTGGGGGGTCTAGTTTCCAAAATGGGGTCACTTGTGGGGTGTTTCTACTATTTAGGCACATCAGGGGCTCTGCAAATGCAACGTGATGCCCGCAGACCATTCCATCAAAGTCTGCATTTCAAATGTCACTACTTCCCTTCCGAGCCCTGACGTGCGCCCAAACAGTGGTTTACCCCCACATATGGGGTACCAGCACACTCACAACAAACTGGGCAACAAATATTGCGGCCCAATTTCTCCTGTTACCCTTGTGAAAATAAAAAATTGCTTGCTAAAACATCTTTTTTGAGGAAAGAAAAATGATTTTTTATTTTCATGGCCCTGCGTTGTAAACTTCTGTGAAGCTCTTAAGGGTTGAACGTGCTCACCACACATCTAGATAAGTTCCTTGGGGGGTCTAGTTTCCAAAATGGGGTCACTTGTGGGGGGTTTCTACTGTTTAGGCATATCAGGGGCTCTGCAAACGTAACATGATGCCCGCAGACCATTCCATCAAAGTCTGCATTCCAAAACGTCACTACTTCCCTTCCGAGCCCCGGCATGTGCCCAAACAGTGGTTTACCCCCACATATGGGGTATCAGCGTACTCAGGAGAAACTGGACAACAACTTTTGGGGTCAAATTTCTCCTGTTACCCTTGCAAAAATAAAAAATTCTGGGCTAAAAAAATATTTTTGAGGAAAGGAAACACATTTATTATTTTCACGACTCTGCGTTATAAACTTCTGTGAAGTACTTGGGGGTTAAAAGTGCTCACCACACATCTAGATAAGTTCCCTTGGGGGTCTTGTTTCCAAAATGGAGTCACTTGTGGGGAGTTCCTACTGTTTAGGCACATCAGGGGCTCTGCAAACGCAACCTGACGCCCGCAGAGCATTCCATCAAAGTCTGCATTTCAGAACGTCACTACTTCCCTTCCAAACCCCGACGTGTGCCAAAACAGTGGTTTACCCCCACATATGGGGTATCAGCGTACTCAGGAGAAACTGGACAACAACTTTTGGGGTCCAATTTCTCCTGTTACCCTTGGGAAAATAAAAAATTGTGGGCTAAAAAATCATTTTTGAGAAAAGAAAAATTATTTTTTATTTTCATGGCTCTGCGTTATAAACTTCTGTGAAGCACTTGGGGGTTCAAAGTGCTCACTATGCTTCTAGATAAGTTCCTTGGGGGGGTCTAGTTTCCAAAATGGAGTCACTTGTGCGGGAGCTCCAATGTTTAGGCACACAGGGGCTCTCCAAACGCGACATGGTGTCCGCTAATGATTGGAGCTAATTTTCCATTCAAAAAGCCAAATGGCGTGCCTTCCCTTCCGAGCCCTGCGGTGCGCCCAAACAGTGGTTTACCCCCACATATGGGGTATCATCGTACTCAGGACAAACTGGACAACAACATTTGGGGTCCAATTTCTCCTGTTACCCTTGGGAAAATAAAAAATTCTGGGCTAAAAATAATTTTTGAGGAAAGAAAAATTATTTTTTATTTTGACGGCTCTGCGTTATAAACTTCTGTGAAGCACCTGGGGGTTATAAGTGCTCACTATGCATCTAGATAAGTTCCTTGGGGGGTCTAGTTTCCAAAATGGGGTCACTTGTAGGGGAGCTCCAATGTTTAGGCACACAGGGGCTCTCCAAACGCGACATGGTGTCCGCTAACGATTGGAGCTAATTTTCCATTCAAAAAGTCAAATGGCGCGCCTCCCCTTCCGAGCCTTGCCGTGCACCCAAACAGTGATTTACCCCCACACATGAGGTATCGGCGTACTCAGGAGAAATTGCCCAACAAATTTTTGGATCCATTTTATCCTGTTGCCTATGTGAAAATGAAAAAATTGAGGCTAAAATAAATTTTGTGTGAAAAAAAAGTACTTTTTCATTTTTACGGATCAATTTGTGAAGCACCTAGGGGTTTAAAGTGCTCACTATGCTTCTAGATAAGTTCCTTGGGGGGTCTAATTTCCAAAATGGGGTCACTTGTGGGGGAACTCTAATGTTTAGGCACACAGGGGCTCTCCAAACGTGACATGGTGTCTGCTAGCGATGGAGATAATTTTTCATTCAAAAAGTCAAATGGCGCTCCTTCCCTTCCGAGCCTTACCATGTGCCCAAACAGTGGTTTACCCCCACATGTGAGGTATCGGTGTACTCAGGAGAAATTGTCCAACAAATTTTAGGATCCATTTTATCCTGTTGCCCACGTGAAAATGAAAAAACTGAGGCTAAAATAATTTTTTTGTGAAAAAAAGTACTGTTTCATTTTTACGGATCAATTTGTGAAGCACCTGGAGGTTTAAAGTGCTCACTATGCTTCTAGATAAGTTCCTTGGGGGGTCTAGTTTCCAAAATGGGGTCACTTGTGGGGGAGCTCCAATGTTTAGGCACATGGGGGCTCTCCAAACGCGACATGGTGTCCGCTAAAGATTGGAGCCAATTTTTCATTGAAAAAGTCAAATGGCGTTCCTTCCCTTCCGAGCCCTGCCGTGCGCCCAAACAGTGGTTTACCCCCACATATGAGGTATCAGCGTACTCAGGACAAATTGGACAACAACATTCGTGGTCCAGTTTCTCCTTTTACCCTTGGGAAAATAAAAAAATTTTTGCTAAAAGATCATTTTTGTGACTAAAAAGTTAAATGTTAATTTTTTACTTCCATGTTGCTTCTGCTGCTGTGAAACACCTGAAGGGTTAATAAACTTCTTGAATGTGGTTTTGAGCACCTTGAGGGGTGCAGTTTTTAGAATGGTGTCACTTTTGGGTATTTTCAGCCATATAGAACCCTCAAACTGACTTCAAATGTGATGTGGTCCCTAAAAAAATGGTTTTGTAAATTTTGTTGTAAAAATGAGAAATCACTGGTCAAATTTTAACCCCTATAACTTCCTAGCAAAAAAAAAATTTGTTTCCAAAATTGTGCTGATGTAAAGTAGACATGTGGAAATGTTATTTATTAACTATTTTGTGTCACATAACTCTCTGGTTTAACAGAATAAAAATTCAAAATGTGAAAATTGCGAAATTTTCAAAATTTTTGCCAAATTTCCATTTCTTTCACAAATAAACTCAGAAATTATCGACCTAAATTTACCACTAACATGAAGCCCAATATGTCACGAAAAAACAATCTCAGAATCGCTAGGATCCGTTGAAGCGTTCCTGAGTTATTACCTCATAAAGGGACACTGGTCAGAATTGCAAAAAACGGCAAGGTCATTAAGGCCAAAATAGGCTGGGTCATGAAGGGGTTAAAATGTAAAACATGGAAATATATATTTTTGCCTAAAATACAAAGGAAATGTGTCATATCAAACTTTAGGCCTCATTTCATCTTCAACTTGCTTAACTGTTCACAATAACAATAATTTGACCAGGGGTGGCAAATACTTTTGCATGCCATTGTATATACATATACACTCACCGGCCACTTTATTAGGTACACCATGCTAGTAACGGGTTGGACCCCTTTTGCCTTCAGAACTGCCTCAATTCTTCGTGGCATAGATTCAACAAGGTGCTGGAAGCATTCCTCAGAGATTTTGGTCCATATTGACATGATGGCATCACACAGTTGCCGCAGATTTGTCGGCTGCACAACCCAAAGATGCTCCATACAAGGCAGGATGGATCCATGCTTTCATGTTGTTTACGCCAAATTCTGACCC
Organism: Ranitomeya variabilis; assembly: GCF_051348905.1. Taxonomy (NCBI): domain Eukaryota; kingdom Metazoa; phylum Chordata; class Amphibia; order Anura; family Dendrobatidae; genus Ranitomeya; species Ranitomeya variabilis. Next base: position 324,588,861 of record NC_135233.1, on the reverse strand, counting down.
TACCATCCGAATGTCGCAGCAGAAATCGAGACTCATCAGACCAAGCAACGTTTTTCCAATCTTCTACTGTCCAATTTCGATGAGCTTGTACAAATTGTAGCCTCAGTTTCCTGTTCTTAGCTGAAAGGAGTGGTACCCGGTGTGGTCTTCTGCTGCTGTAGCCCATCTGCCTCAAAGTTCGACGCACTGTGCGTTCAGAGATGCTCTTAGGCCTACCTTGGTTGTAATGGGTGGCGATTTGAGTCACTGTTGCCTTTCTATCAGCTCGAACCAGTCTGCCCATTCTCCTCTGACCTCTGGCATCAACAAGGCATTTCCGCCCACAGAACTGCCGCTCACTGGATTTTTTTTCTTTTTCGGACCATTCTCTGTAAACCCTAGAGATGGTTGTGTGTGAAAATCCCAGTAGATCAGCAGTTTCTGAAATACTCAGACCAGCCCTTCTGGCACCAACAACCATGCCACGTTCAAAGGCACTCAAATCACCTTTCTTCCCCATACTGATGCTCGGTTTGAACTGCAGGAGATTGTCTTGACCATGTCTACATGCCTAAATGCACTGAGTTGCCGCCATGTGATTGGCTGATTAGAAATTAAGTGTTAACAAGAAGTTGGACAGGTGTACCTAATAAAGTGGCCAGTGAGTGTATATATATATATATATATATATATATATATATATATATATATATATATATGTATTTCAAATACAAATAACAGCTCTAATCTACAGATGGAATCACTACGCATCCATACTTACATTATACCCTGTTATAGCAATCTGATGCATGGAGTCGTTGACTGATTTTAACAAGTCCAGCATAGAAACCAGAGCTTCTTGTAATTCTTGGAAGCCTTCTGAATTAATACTATACTTCAGTAATTCCTGCCAATATACAGTATTGTCAGAAAAGCAGGTCTTAGTGCATAATATCAGAAATTATCTTGAGTTACCAAGAAACTATATTTTTAATTTTTACCGCTAGGTGATTTATTTTAGATTTCCCATGTTTGTTGAATTCTGAAGGTTAACAAATATAAAAATAAAATGTTTGCATAGTATATTGATCATAAATGTCACTATTGCTAGAAATATTATAACATGACACACACAACCCTATAAATCTACTTCTTCGTATGACTCCAGTTACCTAATGAACAGGGGAGGACATACTACTGGTGTAACCTGTGCAGCCACACAAGGGTCCAAGAGGTAAAGGGAGCCCAGGTTCACCCTCAGAGCAAGTGGAATTGTGCAGGTCAGGAAGTGTCCCTGATTCTTAACTTATGAGCAGTATGCACATCACGTATGTGACATGGCCATATAATAACAGTACAATATCATATAATCATGCCCAGCCTTCTATACACATAAATTCTTCACATTCTCAAAGGCAATAGATCATATACATTGTAATCTACAGTATATTACAGTACATTTAGGCTTCATGGTAAGTCAAAGGTAGGGAGGTCACTGTCTCTGAATACTTTTTTTTTAATACATTCACAAACAGTAAAGTAACTACTTTTCACTCTGCAATATGTCTAGTTCAATGTTGTGGTACTATTTGTTGGTCATGAATAAATATATTTTTTACTTTTGTTCATGAAGACATTGCTGACCATTACCTTCAATAGCAGCTGGTATTTTGTAAGACGTTGTATTGGTTTCAAAAGATAAGAGTCCAGTGCAAGCTTGTGCTCCAATTTCTTCTGGCATTCCTGAATCAATAAAGGTGTCAATGGTCAATTAATAACAAAACTTCCAGGACAAAGCATTTACTGAGAAACGCGCGTCGGGTGTGGTGGGACTCCACCCTCTACTTTGCTTTTTTTTACCTTTGGAGCCATGTGAGTATTTATTGTGGCTGTTTTCCATACAGCATAGATATTAACCCCTTCATGACCTTGGGATTTTCCATTTTTCCATGTTCGCTTTTTGCTCCCCTCCTTCCCAGAGCCATAACTTTTTTATTTTTCTGTCAATATGGCCATGTGAGGGCTTATTTTTTGCGAAACAAGTTGTACTTTTGAAAGACATCATTGGTTTTAGCATGTCGTTTACTAGAAAACGGGAAAAAAATTCCAAGTGCGGTGAAATTGCAAAAAAAGTGCAATCCCACACTTGTTTTTTGCTTGGCTTTTTTGCTAGCTTCACTAAATGCTAAAACTAACCTGCCATTAGGATTCTCCAGGTCATTACGAGTTCATAGACATCAAACATGTCTAGGTTCTCTTTTATCTAAGTGGTGAAAAAAAATTCCAAACTTTGCTAAAAAAAAAAAAATTGCGCCATTTTCCGATACCCGTAGCGTCTCCATTTTTCATGATCTGGGGTCGGTTGAGGGCTTATTTTTTGCGTGCCGAGCTGGCATTTTTATTGATACCATTTTGGTGCAGATGCATTCTTTTGATCGCCCATTATTGCATTTTAATGCAATGTCGCGGTGACCAAAAAAACGTAATTCTGGCGTTTAGAATTTTTTACTCGCTACGCCGTTTAGCGATCAAGTTAATCCTTTTTTTATTGATAGATCGGGCGATTCTGAACACGGCGATACCAAATATGTGTAGGTTTGATTTTTTTTTTATTGATTTATCTTGGATGGGGCGAAAGGGGGGTGATTTAAACTTTTATATTTTTTTTATTTTTTTCACATTTTTTTTTACTTTTTTTTTACTTTTGGCATGCTTCAATAGCTTCCATAGGAGGATAGAAGCTGGCACAACTCGATCGCCTCTGCTACATAGCAGCGATCATCAGATCGTTGCTATGCAGCAGAAATGCAGGTGTGCTGTGAGCGCCGCCCTCAGGGTGGCGCTCACAGCTAGCGGGGATCAGTCTCAAGGACCTCTATGGTTACCATTCTGATGCATCGCTGTCCCCCGATCATGTGACGGGGGTCAGCGATGCGCTCATATTCGTCTGGATGGCCGGAAGCGCCGGTTAAATGCCGCTGTCTGCGTTTGACAGCGATATTTAACTAGTTAATAGCGGCGGTTGAATCGCGATTTCACCCGCCGCTATTGCGGGCACATGTCAGCTGTTCAAGACAGCTGACATGTCCTGGCTTTGATGCGGGCTCACCGCTGGAGCCCTGGATCAAAGCGGGGTATCCGACCTCGAACGTACTATCCCGTCCGAGGTCAGAAAGGGGTTAATATAGATGTAGATGTCTTTTTGGGAGTCTTAGGCTACTTTCACCCTAGCGTCGTGTGACGTACGTCGCAATCCGTCGTTTTGTGAAAAAAAAACGGATCCTGCAAATGAGCTCTCAGGATGCGTTTTTTCCCATACACTTGTATTAGCGACGGATCGCGACGGATTGCCACACGTCGCATCCGTCATGCGACGGATGCGTCGTGTTTTGGCGGACCATCACCACAAAAAAAGTTACATGTAACGTTTTTTGGTGCGTCGTGTCCGCCATTTCTGACCGCACATGCACGGCCGGAACTCCGCCCCCGCCTCCCTGGACATTACAATGGGGCAGCGGATGCGTTGAAAAACTGCATCCGCTGCCTCCGTTGTGCTTTTATTTCACAGTATGCGTTGGTACGACGCACTGCGACGGACCCATACCGACGCTAGTGTGAAAGTAGCCTTACTTTGACAACTGTTTACTTGCCCTACACTCTAATTTACTAACCTTCCTTTCTATCTATTGTCGTATAACGGATAACTGTTTTTTTCTAGTATGTACACCATTTTTTGGTGATATATCATCTACTTAGCAAGGTTTCCACTATGAATTAATTTTTGCTACTTTGATTTTCCCCTCTTATTTCCATTACCTGTGGTGTCCCATTCCTCTTTTTGCCTATAATTGTATTTAATTTAATTTTATATTAATAATAAAAATCTTCCTGTGATTTTGTTGGCTTGCATTTTTTCTAGTTTTGGTATCCTCAACATGCAGACATAGCTGAATTCAGTGGTGGAACCAGGGGCTGACAGCTTCCTGTTCCACCATTCAGCCTGTACGTTAGAGTCTCAGCGCAGCAGGTATAAGATCGCGCCTGCTGTGTGATTCCTCCATCCATGCGATACACAGAGATGAACATTGCATCAGGGCAACGGAGCTAGGTGAGTAGTTTTACTTTTTACATTTTGTCAGTCAGTACTGTGTGAGGAAACTGTGGAGCCATCATAATGTGTAGGGGAAACTATGAGAGTAATCATATATTTGAAAGGTCTGTGGGGAAAAACATGCTGTGTGATGGGGCAGGCTTGGTTGGTATTATACAATGTAGGGGGACTGTGGGGGTATCATAATGTGTGAAGATGTGAGGACATTATATTGAGGGCTGTGAAGGTCCTGTGGGAGGAGTTGTGGGGGCCATCATACTTTGTGTGGGGGGGAGTGGGGTTAAGCATACCATGTGGGGTGGCCATGGGGCATCAAAGTGTGTGAGGGGGATCATTCTTTGAAGGGGGTAGCTGTGGAGGAATCATACTATGTTCATTATACTGTTTGGGGCATTATGGAAGGATGATACTTTGCTAGGGGCACTGTGGGGTCATCATATTGCTGTAACGGAGTGACTGACCCAGAGTGACATGACCGAACGGTAGGTCGGTCACCAAATGGCACAACAACACAACGCCGATGGAATAGGGGAGAGGAAGGCCCTGACACTAGGGAATCAGGGACGTTCACCTCCTGAGCTCAGACCTGAGCCTGTCCCTGATCTCGCCTAACACCTTATGTAGGTCCTTCCCCCTGCCGCCATCAGGATACCTCATCCCTAAATGTCACCTATAGCTGCCCTAGCTAGTGCTCCTGTGGGTGATGGTCACTAGCCGCACCTACTGCAGGTAAGACACTCAGGGAAGGGACAGACACCGAGGGGATGAGGTAGCAAAAATATAACACTTAGCTTTCTGCTGCTAAGCACTGCACAGCAGGATAAAAACACCAGATCAACGTATTCAGCTGAAGCACCACTGCACCCAGAGAGCTCCTTTACTCCAGCTTGGTCACTGCAGATTGATCTAACACCAACAGTCAGCTGATGCATCAGGTGACCTTTTAAAGGATGGCGGGAGTGGTCACCACCCACATCAGCTGACCCAGCAGCAATGCAATGCAATACACCAGCAGGTCAGCGGGAGAAACTGACATTAACTCCCGATGGCCTGAAATGAAAAAAGTTTTAAGTTAAAGAAACCAGATCTGCCACAAATCCAAAATGGATCTTGACAATCGCACTTGTGGTGGGTGCTGTGGGGACAAAGTGTGGGGGTCAAGAAAAGGGTAATTTAGTGGGTGAGAACATTATAAAGGCTTCAATAGAGGCGCAATTTCTGTGTTTTTTTCTTAATATATATCCCTCTGACTGTCTTGAAAAGTTAGACTGCCCCATGACCCTGCTTACTTCGCTGGGGTTGGGAGGCAATTAGGACTTTTGATATGGAGATTCATTAATTCTTTGTATCCTCTTGCTATAAGGAAAAATAAGATCTAACAAAAGTACGCATTAGTTCACTTAAGAGTTTTAATGATGTAATACTAGGTCAGGATGCTTTTCCAGATAAACTGTACCCCACGTGTATAAAGCCAGAATTTACAAAATTATCTGTAAATTGGTAACCTGCATACAAATAACTAGTATATGTGATATATATTATGTGAAAAGAGATCTGGACAAAAATCTAGTCTTAGATACCTGAAAGAAAGCACTGTCGGAAAACTGCCGCCAGAGAGAGTCTGACCGGGGCTTATTCTGACAATACTTTTCATACATCTGGAAATCTTCTCTCTGCATGAAAAAAAGCTTTATTAGCATTAGATACAAATTTTAATCAACCATGATTTCTTAAGATTCACACAAAGACAGGTAAAATCACCATAAATGTGGTTTTCTCTTTTTTTTTTGGCTTGTCTATATAGTAGTGGGTGTTTACTGGAGATGAACAAATTGATTCAAAGCATATTGAATTTGTTTTGAATTGTTCAAAAAAAACCTTGGAAATTTTAGCATTTGATTTGCTCAAATTTAGCAAAAATCTTTCAAAGCCTGAGAAGGGCTTTAAATATATATAGTTACATAGTTATTGAGGTTGAAGGAAGACTTTAAGTCCATCTAGTTCAACCCATAGCCTAACCTAACATGCCCTAACATGTTGATCCAGAGGAAGGCAAAAAAAACCCCATGTGGCAAAGAGTAACTCCACCATGGGGAAAAAAATTCCTTCCCGACTCCACATACGGCAATCAGACTAGTTCCCTGGATCAACGCCTTATCAAGGAATCTAGTGTATATACCCTGTAATATTATACTTTTCCAGAAAGGTATCCAGTCCCCTCTTAAATTTAATTAATGAATCACTCATTACAACATCATACGGCAGAGAGTTCCATAGTCTCACTGCTCTTACAGTAAAGAATCCGCGTCTGTTATTATGCTTAAACCTTCTTTCCTCCAGACGTAGAGGATGCCCCCTTGTCCCTGTCTCAGGTCTATGATTAAAAAGATCATCAGAAAGGTCTTTGTACTGTCCCCTCATATATTTATACATTAAAATAAGATCACCCCTTAGTCTTCGTTTTTCCAAACTAAATAGCCCCAAGTGTAATAACCTATCTTGGTATTGCAGACCCCCCAGTCCTCTAATAACCTTGGTCGCTCTTCTCTGCACCCGCTCTAGTTCAGCTATGTCTTTCTTATACACCGGAGACCAGAACTGTGCACAGTATTCTAAGTGTGGTCGAACTAGTGACTTGTATAGAGGTAAAATTATGTTCTCCTCATGAGCATCTATGCCTCTTTTTATACATCCCATTATTTTATTTGCCTTTGTAGCAGCTGCCTGACACTGGCCACTGAATATGAGTCCACCCATACACCCAGGTCTTTTTCATTGATGGTTTTGCCCAGAGTTTTAGAATTAAGCACATAGTTATACATCTTATTACTTCTACCCAAGTGCATGACCTTACATTTATCCCCATTAAAGCTCATTTGCCATTTATCAGCCCAAGCTTCTAGTTTACATAAATCATCCTGTAATATAAAATTGTCCTCCCCTGTATTGATTACCCTACAGAGTTTAGTGTCATCTGCAAATATTGAAATTCTACTCTGAATGCCCCCTACAAGGTCATTAATAAATATGTTAAAAAGAAGAGGGCCCAATACTGACCCCTGTGGTACCCCACTGCTAACCGCGACCCAGTCCGAGTGTGCTCCATTAATAACCACCCTTTGTTTCCTATCCCTGAGCCAGCTCTCAACCCACTTACACATATTTTCCCCTATCCCCATTACTCTCATTTTATGTATCAACCTTTTGTGTGGCACCGTATCAAAAGCTTTGGAAAAGTCCATATACACTACGTCCACTGGGTTCCCTTGGTCCAGTCCGGAACTTACCTCTTCATAGAAGCTGATCAAATTAGTCTGACATGAGCGGTCCCTAGTAAACCCGTGCTGATACTGGGTCATGAGGTTATTCCTCTTCAGATACTCCAGTATAGCATCCCTTAGAATGCCCTCCAGGATTTTACCCACAGTAGAGGTTAAACTTACTGGCCTATAATTACCGAGTTCAGTTTTTGCCCCTTTTTTGAATATTGGCACCACATTTGCTATACGCCAGTCCTGTGGTACAGACCCTGTTATTATGGACTCTTTAAAGATTAAAAATAATGGTCTATCAATGACTGTACTTAGTTCCTGCAGTACTCGGGGGTGTATCCCATCCGGGCCCGGAGATTTGTCAATTTTAGTGATTTTTAGACGCCGCTGTACTTCCTGCTGGGTTAAGCAGGTGACATTTAATGGGGAATTTTTATCACTAGTCATATTGGCTGCCATGGGATTTTCTTTTGTAAATACTGATGAAAAAAAGTCATTTAGCAGATTGGCTTTTTCCTCATCCTCATCCACCATTTCACCCAGACTATTTTTAAGGGGGCCAACACTGTCATTTTTTAGTTTCTTACTATTTATATAGTTAAAGAATATTTTGGGATTATTTTTACTCTCTCTGGCAATGAGTCTCTCTGTCTCAATCTTTGCTGCCTTGATTTGCTTTTTACAGAATTTATTTAATTTTCTGTATTTATTTAATGCCTCATCACTACCTTCTTCCTTTAATTCTCTAAATGCTTTCTTTTTGTTCCTTATTGCGCCCCTAACAGCTCTATTTAGCCATATTGGTTTCCTCCTATTTCTAGTATGTTTATTCCCATACGGTATATACTGTGCACAGGTCCTATCCAGGATGCTAATAAACGTCTCCCATTTACTTTGTGTATTTTTGTGTCTCAGGATATCGTCCCAGTTAATTGCACCAAGATCCTCTCTCATCCGTTGGAAATTTGCCCTCCTGAAGTTTAGTGTCCTTGTCACCCCCCTACTACCCATCTTATTAAAGGTTACATGAAAACTTATTATTTTATGATCACTATTCCCCAAGTGACCCCCAACCCTTATATTTGATATGCGGTCTGGCCTGTTGGTTAATATTAGGTCTAGCAGTGCCCCCCTCCTTGTTGGGTCCTGAACCAGCTGTGAAAGGTAATTGTCTCTCATAGTTGTCAAAAACCGATTACATATATATATATATATATATATATATATATATGCCTTGTCTCTCACCTATACAGCTACGGCAGCTTCATACATGGTCCTGCACTGACAACCTCTCTCCGACTCTGTACTTCTCTTCTTCTGTGCCTCTGGTGCTGAGCAGGCCTCACTCAACGTCAAGACGTGAGTCTGCCCAGAAGTCATGATTAGAGTTGAGCGACTTTTACTTTTTTAGGATCGTGTTGGGTTTCGCGAAACCCGACTTTGTGAAAAATCGGGTCGGGTGAAATCGGCCGATTATTGCGAAAAGTCGGGGGCCGACTGAAACACGAAACCCAATGCAAGTCAATGGGGAATCAAAGTCGGCAGTGAGTGGAGGACAGGAAAACACCTACAGTGCCCATTTTAATGCCAAAAACATCAATTCTTATTACTAAAGCTTGTCAATCTTAATTTACTTTATAATAATAGTTAGGCATTGAAAACTGGGGGTCATTTGGCTAAAGTTGTGGGGGGGTAGGGCTGGCTCAAGATTTTCGTGGGCCCAGGAAACGCGGAATACGTCACGGCGGTGGAGCAGAGAGAGGTAAGTATTTCAACTTTGCAAGTGCTGTGATGCTGAGCAAATAGTGGGGGCCCACTCATTGGCATTGGCACTGGCACAGGGCCCCTCATAGTACGGTGGTGTGTTTGACGGCGGGTGGCGCCTCCCACCGGCAGAGACACTTTTGTGTACTATGAGGGGCCCTGTGCCAGTGACGTCCCCAACGAGTATGCCCCCCCACCTGATGAAGGAACCTGCACTTTCATCTGCACCTTCCTCTTTGTCCCCGTGTAAGGTGGTACATTATGCGGGAAGGGGAACCTGACTTTCAGCAGGGTCAGATTCTGGCTGTGTAGAGTGCAAGGGGAATGTAGTGGTCTGGGTCAATGTACCAGCAGACTCATCTAGCAGTGGCTGATCAATGGGCAGGATGAGGAGGAAACACAGATATAGGCCCAAATAATAAAGTGGGCTAAATGCAGTTCAAAATTGGTAACAGGACTAAACTGCTGGCGTTTCTTTGTTCAGCGGAGGACAATTGTAAGGAGTGGCTGACACAGTGAGTAGGTCCAAATAAGTAAGTAGTCTTAATGCAGTTCAAAATTGGTAACAGGACTAAACTGCCGGCGTTTCTTTGTTCAGCAGAGGACAATTGTTAGGAGTGGCTGACACAGTGAGTAGGCCCAAATAAGCAAGTTGGCTAAAAGCAGTTCAAAATTGGTAACAGGACTAAACTGGTGGCGTTGCTTTGTTAAGTGGAGGACAATTGTAAGGAGTGGCTGACACAGTGAGTAGGCCCAAATAAGTAAGTAGGCTTAATGCAGTTCAAAATTGGTAACAGGACTAAACTGGCGGCGTTGCTTTGTTCAGCGGAGGACAACTGTAATGAGAGGCTGACACAGTGAGTAGGCCCAAATAATAAAGTAGGCTAAATGTCTGCCAAAATTTTTTTCAGAAATAACCAGGTGGCATAGCTAGGTACAGGGGTGGGCTACTCTGCTGAGCAGCAGACAGTGGTAGTAGGCGCAACGTATTAACTGGTCTAAATTTGTATTGGCAGTGGCATTGAAGGATTTAACAGCACAGACTACACAGTGGTTGAGCAGGGAGAGATAAGTATTGCAAGTGGTAGAGCACTGTTCGAGCTGGGGGAACACTCTCTCATGGGCTGCGGTACTGGCACAGGGCCCCTCATATTACGACGGTGTGTCTGACGTTGGTTGTACACCACCGTCAGAGACACTTCATTGTAATATGAGGGACCCTGTGCCAGTGCCGGCACCCAAGAGTGGGCACACCCACCTGTCCAGGCAAACGGCACTCGCACGGGTGCTTGCGCCAGGTGGTGACCACGGCCCTGTGGGGGGAGTCAGCCCTTTTAGGGAGGTATAAAAATGGCCTATGGTGGACATTCAGCAGCTGCAAATGGAGGAATTGGAGAAGTCAGTTAGAGGAGGCCAAAAGCAAGACATTTTTCAGGCAAGCTACGTGTCAGCAAGGGAAGGTGGGGCCAAATAATTAGAAATCCATGATTGGTTCATTTTAATGAAGGTTAGATCATCAACATTTCGGGTAGCCAGACGTGTCCTTTTTTCCGTCAGTATTGAACCAGCAGCACTGAATACTCTTTCTGATAGCACACTAGCAGCTGGGCAAGCGAGCTCCTGTAATGCATATTCTGCCAATTCAGGCCAGGTGTCTATTTTAGATGCCCAGTAATCAAAGGGGAATGACCTGTGAGGGAGAACATCGATAAGGGCGGAAAAGTAGTTCGTAACCATACTGGAAAAAATGCTGTCTCCTGTCACTTTGAATCGATGCAGCAGTACCTGTCATGTCAGCGGTCGTTGCAAAATCACTCCACAACCTGATCATAAAACCCCTCTGTCCAACGCCACTTCGGATTTGTGCACCTCTAACACTAGGGTTGAGCGACTTTCATTTTTTTAAGATCGAGTAGGGTTTTGGGAAACCCGATTTTGTCCAGAGTCGAGTCGAGTGCAGTCGGCCGATTATCGCTAAAAGTCGGGGATCGACCGAAACACGAAACCCAATGCAAGTCAATGGGGAAGCATAGTCGGCAGTGAGTGGAGGCCAGGAAAACACCTACAGTGCCCATTTTAATGCCAAAAACATCCATTCTTGTTTCTGAAGCTTGCCAATCTTAATTAACTGTATAATAATAGTTGGGCATAGGGAATTGGGTGAAAGTTGTGGGGGGAGTAGGGCTGGCTCAAGTTTTTCGTGGGCCCAGGAAATGCGGACTACGTCACGGCGGTGTTGCAGGGAAAGGTAAGTATTTAAAAGTTGCAAGTGCTGTGATCCTGAGCAAGCAGGGGGGGGGCCCACTCGTTCGCATTGCCACTGGCACAGGGCCCCTCAAAGTACGGCGGTGTGTTTGCATGGCGGGGGCGCCTCCCACCAGCAGCGACACTTTTGCGTACTCTGAGGGGCCCTGTGCCAGTGACGTCGCCAACGAGTATGCCCCCCCACCTGATGAAGGAACCTGCACTTTCATCTGCACCTTCCTCTTTGTCCCTGTGTAAGGTGGTATAACATGCGGGAAGGGGAACCTTACTTTCAGCAGGGACAGATTCTGGCTGTGTAGAGTACAAGGGGAATGTAGTGGTCTAGGTCAATGTACCAGCAGACTCATTTAGCAGTGGCTGGGCAATGGGCAGGATGAGGAGGAAACAGATATAGGGCCAAAGAATAAAGTAGGCTACATGCAGTTCAAAATTGGTAACAGGACTAAACAGGCGGCATTGCTTTGTTCAGTGGAGTAGCAAACCCAAGAGCAGCAGACACTGTTTCAAGGGCCTAACCACACTAGTAGGCCAAATGCAGTTTAATATCTGATAGTATAGGGCGAAAGCCAGAATGTGGAAGCTCAGCTTTGTTCAGTTGAGGACAACACCAGGGAGGGGCAGACACCTTTAGTAGGCCGGAAAAGCCTATTGCATTTTTTAAAATGGTAATTTGGAGCAGAAGGTTGAAGCTCAGCTTTATTTACTTGAGGGCAACACCAGGGAGGGGCAGAAGCCGTTAGTAGGCCCTAACCACCATTTTTTTTTTTTAAACCACATAATGAGAGCCGGAAGGTTGAAGCTCAGCTTTATTTAGTTGAGGACAACACCAGGGAGGGGCACACAGACAGACACCTTTAGTAGGCCTGAAAAGCCTATTGCATTTTTCAAAATGGTAATTTGGAGCAGAAGGTTGAAGCTCAGCTTTATTTAGTTGAGGGCAACACCAGGGAGGGGCAGAAGCCGTTAGTAGGCCCTAACCACCATTTTTTTTTTAAAACCACATAATGAGAGCCGGAAGGTTGAAGCTCAGCTTTATTTAGTTGAGGACAACACCAGGGAGGGGCAGAAGCCGTTAGTAGGCCCTAACCACCATTTTTTTTTTTTAAACCACATAATGAGAGCCGGAAGGTTGAAGCTCAGCTTTATTTAGTTGAGGACAACACCAGGGAGGGGCACACAGACAGACACCTTTAGTAGGCCTGAAAAGCCTATTGCATTTTTCAAAATGGTAATTTGGAGCAGAAGGTTGAAGCTCAGCTTTATTTAGTTGAGGGCAACACCAGGGAGGGGCAGAAGCCGTTAGTAGGCCCTAACCACCATTTTTTTTTTAAAACCACATAATGAGAGCCGGAAGGTTGAAGCTCAGCTTTATTTAGTTGAGGACAACACCAGGGAGGGGCAGAAGCCGTTAGTAGGCCCTAACCACCATTTTTTTTTTTAAAACCACATAATGAGAGCCGGAAGGTTGAAGCTCAGCTTTATTTAGTTGAGGACAACACCAGGGAGGGGCAGAAGCCGTTAGTAGGCCCTAACCACCATTTTTTTTTTTAAAACCACATAATGAGAGCCGGAAGGTTGAAGCTCAGCTTTATTTAGTTGAGGACAACACCAGGGAGGGGCACACAGACAGACACCTTTTGTAGGCCTGAAAAGCCTATTGCATTTTTCAAAATGGTAATTTGGAGCAGAAGGTTGAAGCTCAGCTTTATTTAGTTGAGGGCAACACCAGGGAGGGGCAGAAGCCGTTAGTAGGCCCTAACCACCATTTTTTTTTTAAAACCACATAATGAGAGCCGGAAGGTTGAAGCTCAGCTTTATTTAGTTGAGGACAACACCAGGGAGGGGCAGAAGCCGTTAGTAGGCCCTAACCACCATTTTTTTTTTTTAAACCACATAATGAGAGCCGGAAGGTTGAAGCTCAGCTTTATTTAGTTGAGGACAACACCAGGGAGGGGCAGAAGCCGTTAGTAGGCCCTAACCACCATTTTTTTTTTTAAAACCACATAATGAGAGCCGGAAGGTTGAAGCTCAGCTTTATTTAGTTGAGGACAACACCAGGGAGGGGCACACAGACAGACACCTTTAGTAGGCCTGAAAAGCCTATTGCATTTTTTAAAATGGTAATTTGGAGCAGAAGGTTGAAGCTCAGCTTTATTTAGTTGAGGGCAACACCAGGGAGGGGCAGAAGCCGTTAGTAGGCCCTAACCACCATTTTTTTTTTTTAAACCACATAATGAGAGCCGGAAGGTTGAAGCTCAGCTTTATTTAGTTGAGGGCAACACCAGGGAGGGGCAGAAGCCGTTAGTAGGCCCTAACCAAAGTTGAAGGCCAAATGCAGTTTAATTTCTGATACTATAGGCCGAAAGCCAGAAGGTGGAAGTTCCGATTTAGACAGTGGAGGACAATTTGAATTAGGGACTGCAGACAGACTTAGTAGGCTGTCCCCTGTGGACCATGCATCCACCACATTAACCCATTGCGCCGTAATGGACACGTAATCTTCCGTGGCCATGCCTACAGGTCCATGCGTCTGTTGTCAGGTGCACCTTTGTACTCACAGATTGCCAGAGTGCATGGACAATGCGGTCTTCTACATGCTGGTGGAGGGTTGGGATGGCTTTTCTCGCAAAAGAAGTGTCGACTGGTTAGCTTGTAGCGTGGTACAGCGTAGTCCATCATGGCCTTATTAATAGTAAATAAAATATATAACTAGGCTCTATGAACTTTTAAATAGGTTCCAGGGGTACACGGGCAGCATTGGTGTGGTCAGTGGAGGAGTATTGCAAGTAGGGGCTGCAGACAGGCTATCAAAGGCCTAAAATAACAAACAGTAGGCAGTCATGGCAGTTTTACATCGGTTACATGGATACACAGGCAGGCACTCCAGGCAGCATTGTGGTCAGTGGAGGAGTATTGCAAGTAGGGGCCGCAGACAGGCTATCAAAGGCCTAAAATAACAAACAATAGGCTCATGGCAGTTTTACAGCGGTTACATGGATACACGGGCAGGCAGCTTGGTGGTCAGTGGAGGAGTATTTAAAGTAGGGACCGCAGACAGGCTTCAAAGGCCTAACATAAGAAAATGGGCTGGCTGTAGGCACTTTATAATTGGTTCCAGGGGTACACGGGCAGCAGTGGTCTGGTCAGTGGAGGAGTATTTAAAGTAGGGACCGCAGACAGGCTATCAAAGGCCTAACATAACAAACAATAGGCTCATGGCAGTTTCACAGCGGTTACATGGATACACGGGCAGGCAGCTTGGTGGTCAGTGGAGGAGTATTGCAAGTAGGGGCTGCAGACAGGCTATCAAAGGCCTAAAATAACAAACAGTAGGCAGTCATGGCAGTTTTACATCGGTTACATGGATACACAGGCAGGCACTCCAGGCAGCATTGTGGTCAGTGGAGGAGTATTGCAAGTAGGGGCCGCAGACAGGCTATCAAAGGCCTAAAATAACAAACAATAGGCTCATGGCAGTTTTACAGCGGTTACATGGATACACGGGCAGGCAGCTTGGTGGTCAGTGGAGGAGTATTTAAAGTAGGGACCGCAGACAGGCTTCAAAGGCCTAACATAAGAAAATGGGCTGGCTGTAGGCACTTTATAATTGGTTCCAGGGGTACACGGGCAGCAGTGGTCTGGTCAGTGGAGGAGTATTTAAAGTAGGGACCGCAGACAGGCTATCAAAGACCTAACATAACAAACAATAGGCTCATGGCAGTTTCACAGCGGTTACATGGATACACGGGCAGGCAGCTTGGTGGTCAGTGGAGGAGTATTGCAAGTAGGGGCTGCAGACAGGCTATCAAAGGCCTAAAATAACAAACAGTAGGCAGTCATGGCAGTTTTACATCGGTTACATGGATACACAGGCAGGCACTCCAGGCAGCATTGTGGTCAGTGGAGGAGTATTGCAAGTAGGGGCCGCAGACAGGCTATCAAAGGCCTAAAATAACAAACAATAGGCTCATGGCAGTTTTACAGCGGTTACATGGATACACGGGCAGGCAGCTTGGTGGTCAGTGGAGGAGTATTTAAAGTAGGGACCGCAGACAGGCTTCAAAGGCCTAACATAAGAAAATGGGCTGGCTGTAGGCACTTTATAATTGGTTCCAGGGGTACACGGGCAGCAGTGGTCTGGTCAGTGGAGGAGTATTTAAAGTAGGGACCGCAGACAGGCTATCAAAGGCCTAACATAACAAACAATAGGCTCATGGCAGTTTCACAGCGGTTACATGGATACACGGGCAGGCAGCTTGGTGGTCAGTGGAGGAGTATTGCAAGTAGGGGCTGCAGACAGGCTATCAAAGGCCTAAAATAACAAACAGTAGGCAGTCATGGCAGTTTTACATCGGTTACATGGATACACAGGCAGGCACTCCAGGCAGCATTGTGGTCAGTGGAGGAGTATTGCAAGTAGGGGCCGCAGACAGGCTATCAAAGGCCTAAAATAACAAACAATAGGCTCATGGCAGTTTTACAGCGGTTACATGGATACACGGGCAGGCAGCTTGGTGGTCAGTGGAGGAGTATTTAAAGTAGGGACCGCAGACAGGCTTCAAAGGCCTAACATAAGAAAATGGGCTGGCTGTAGGCACTTTATAATTGGTTCCAGGGGTACACGGGCAGCAGTGGTCTGGTCAGTGGAGGAGTATTTAAAGTAGGGACCGCAGACAGGCTATCAAAGACCTAACATAACAAACAATAGGCTCATGGCAGTTTCACAGCGGTTACATGGATACACGGGCAGGCAGCTTGGTGGTCAGTGGAGGAGTATTGCAAGTAGGGGCTGCAGACAGGCTATCAAAGGCCTAAAATAACAAACAGTAGGCAGTCATGGCAGTTTTACATCGGTTACATGGATACACAGGCAGGCACTCCAGGCAGCATTGTGGTCAGTGGAGGAGTATTGCAAGTAGGGACCGCAGACAGGCTTCAAAGGCCTAACATAAAAAAATGGGCTGGCTGTAGGCACTTTATAATTGGTTCCAGGGGTACACGGGCAGCAGTGGTCTGGTCAGTGGAGGAGTATTTAAAGTAGGGACCGCAGACAGGCTATCAAAGGCCTAAAATAACAAACAATAGGCTCATGGCAGTTTCACAGCGGTTACATGGATACACGGGCAGGCAGCTTGGTGGTCAGTGGAGGAGTATTGCAAGTAGGGGCCGCAGACAGGCTATCAAAGGCCTAAAATAACAAACAATAGGCTCATGGCAGTTTTACAGCGGTTACATGGATACACAGGCAGCTTGGTGGTGAGTGGAGGAGTAGTGCAAGGAGTGTCTGTCCCAGTACTCCCAAAATATAAATAGATGTTAATGTCTCGCAAAACAACCAAAACAAAAAAAAAAGGTGGCATACTTAGGTACAGGGGTGGGCTCATCTACTGAGTTTCTGACATAGTAATTTGGCAGTAACTATTTAATGGTGCCAATATAGGACACAGACACAGACTACTTTAAGTTGCATCATAGATGTCTACAAATTTGTATTGTCAGTGCCAGACATTGAATGATGTCAGCGAATAGACTAAAGATTGGTGGAGCTGTGCGACATAATTTTGCACGTGGTAGAGCACATTTTGAGCTGGGGTAGGGGGGAACTCTCTTGAGGCCGGCGGGACCGCCCCAGGGCCCCTCATGTTACAACGGTGTGTCTGACGTTGGGTGCGCACCACCACCGCCAGAGACACTACATTGTACTATGAGGGACCCAGTAGCAATGCCGTCAACCAAAAGCGAGCACACCCACCTCTTCAGACAAACAGCAGTCTCACGGGTGCTTGCGCCAAGTCGCGATACCACGGCCCCGTGTGGGGAGTTTTGCCATTTAGGGAGGTGTAAACATGTCGTATGCTGTACAATCAGCTGCAGCAAATTAGACATTAGAAAAGTAATTCACAGGCAAGAGCTTTTCATAGGAAAGCTAGGTGTCGGCCGGGCAAGGTGGGGCAAAAGATTTCGAAATCCAGTTGTGGTTCATTTTAATGAATGTTAGATCGTCAACATTTTGGGTAGCCAGACGAGTCCTTTTTTCGGTTAATATTGAACCTGCAGCACTGAATACTCTTTCTGATAGGACACTTGCTGCCGGGCAAGCAAGCTCCTGCAATGCATATTCTGCCAATTCTGGCCAGGTGTCTAATTTGGAGGCCCAGTAATCAAATGGGAATGACGGTTGAGGGAGAACATCGATAAGGGATGAAAAATAGTTAGTAACCATACTGGACAAATGTTGTCTCCTGTCACTTTCAATTGATGCAGCAGTACCTGTCCTGTCTGCGGTCATAGCAAAATCACTCCACAACCTGGTCAGAAAACCCCTCTGTCCAATGCCACTTCTGATGTGTGCACCCCTAACACTCCTAGTCTGCTGCCCCCTGGAGCTCGTGTGAGAACGATCACGTGCGCTGTGTGCTGGGAATGCCTGAAGCAAACGGTCAACAAGAGTTGATTGTTTGGTTGCTAATATTAGTTCCAAGTTCTCATGTGGCATAATATTTTGCAATTTGCCTTTATAGCGTGGATCAAGGAGGCAGGCCAACCAGTAATCGTCATCGTTCATCATTTTCGTAATGCGTGTGTCCCTTTTTAGGATACGTAAGGCATAATCCGCCATGTGGGCCAAAGTTCCAGTTGTCAAATCTCCGGTTGTGATTGGTTGAGGGGCAGTTGCAGGCAAATCTACGTCACTTGTGTCCCTCAAAAAACCAGAACCCGGCCGTGACACGCAACCAAATTCCTGTGCCCCCGGGAAAGGTTCGGCATTAAAAATATACTCATCCCCATCATCCTCCTCGTCCTCCACCTCCTCTTCGCCCGCTACCTCGTCCTGTACACTGCCCTGACCAGACAATGGCTGACTGTCATCAAGGCTTTCCTCTTCCTCTGGTGCAGACGCCTGCTCCTTTATGTGCGTCAAACTTTGCATCAGCAGACGCATTAGGGGGATGCTCATGCTTATTACGGCGTTGTCTGCACTAACCAGCCGTGTGCATTCCTCAAAGCACTGAAGGACTTGACACATGTCTTGTATCTTAGACCACTGCACACCTGACAACTCCATGTCTGCCATCCTACTGCCTGCCCGTGTATCCTCCCACAAATAAATAACAGCACGCCTCTGTTCGCACAGTCTCTGAAGCATGTGCAGTGTTGAGTTCCACCTTGTTGCAACGTCTATGATTAGGCGATGCTGGGGAAGGTTCAAAGACCGCTGATAGGTCTGCATACGGCTGGCGTGTACAGGCGAACGTCGGATATGTGAGCAAAGTGCACGCACTTTGAGGAGCAGGTCGGAGAACCCAGGATAAGTTTTCAATAAGCACTGCACCACCAGGTTTAAGGTGTGAGCCAGGCAAGGAATGTGTTTCAGTTGGGAAAGGGAGATGGCAGCCATGAAATTCCTTCCGTTATCACTCACTACCTTGCCTGCCTCAAGATCTACTGTGCCCAGCCACGACTGCGTTTCTTGTTGCAAGAACTCGGACAGAACTTCCGCGGTGTGTCTATTGTCGCCCAAGCACTTCATAGCCAATACAGCCTGCTGACGCTTGGCAGTAGCTGGCCCATAATGGGACAACTGGTGTGCAACAGTGTCATCTGCCGATGGAGTGGTTGGCAGACTGCGTTCTGTGGAAGAGCTGTAGCTTCTGCAGGAGGACGAGGAGGAGGAGGAGGAGGGGGTGCGTACGCCTACAGCCAACTGTTTCCTAGACCGTGGGCTAGGCACAACTGTCCCTAAATTGATGTCGCCTGTGGACCCTGCATCCACCACATTCACCCAGTGTGCCGTGATGGACACATAACGTCCCTGGCCATGCCTACTGGTCCATGCATCTGTAGTCAGGTGCACCTTTGTACTCACAGATTGCCTGAGTGCATGGACGATGCGCTGTTTAACATGCTGGTGCAGGGCTGGGATGGCTTTTCTGGAAAAAAAGTGTCGACTGGGTAGCTCGTATCGTGGTTCAGCGTACTCCATCAGGGCTTTGAAAGCTTCGCTTTCAACTAACCGGTAGGGCATCATCTCTAACGAGATTAGTCTAGCTATGTGGGCGTTAAAACCCTGTGTACGCGGATGCGAGGATAAGTACTTCCTTTTTCTAACCAGAGTCTCATGTAGGGTGAGCTGGACTGGAGAGCTGGAGATCGTGGAACTTTCGGGTGTGCCGGTGTACATGGCAGACTGAGAGACGGTTGGAGACGGTATTGTTTCCGCCGGTGCCCTAGATGCAATATTTCCTCCTACAAAACTGGTGATTCCCTGACCCTGACTGCTTTTGGCTGGCAAAGAAACCTGCACAGATACTGCCTGTGGTGCGGAAAATGGTGGCCTTACAGTGACGGAAGGGATGTTGCGTTGCTGACTAGCTTCATTGGCCGAGGGTGCTACAACCTTGAGGGACGTTTGGTAGTTAGTCCAGGCTTGAAAATGCATGGTGGTTAAGTGTCTATGCATGCAACTAGTATTTAGACTTTTCAGATTCTGACCTCTGCTTAAGCTAGTTGAACATTTTTGACAGATGACTTTGCGCTGATCAGTTGGATGTTGTTTAAAAAAATGCCAGACTGCACTCTTCCTAGACTCGGATCCCTTTTCAGGGATTGCAGACTGAGCTTTAACCGGATGGCAACGCTGTGCTCCAACAGGTTTTGGCTTTGACACGCGTTTTGGGCCAGATACGGGCCCGGCAGATGTAACCTGTTGCGATGTTGATGCCTGCTGCGGCCCCTCCTCCACCTCCGCTTCTGAACTACTGCCGCCTGCACCCTGTTCCCCCAATGGCTGCCAATCGGGGTCAATAACTGGGTCATCTATTACCTCCTCTTCGAGCTCGTGTGCAACTTCGTCTGTGTCACTGTGTCGGTCGGTGGTATAGCGTTCGTGGCGGGGCAACATAGTCTCATCAGGGTCTGATTGTGGATCTGTACCCTGAGAGGGCAATGTGGTGGTCTGAGTCAAAGGAGCAGCATAGTACTCTGGCTGTGGCTGTGCATCAGTGCACTCCATGTCAGAATATACTTGTAATGGGCATGGCCTGTTAAATGTTTCACTTTCTAAGCCAGGGACGGTATGTGTAAAGAGCTCCATGGAGTGACCCGTTGTGTCGCCTGCTGCATCCTTCTCTCTTGTTGTAGTTTTTGCTGAGGAGGACAAGGAAGCGACTTGTCCCTGACCGTGAACATCCACAAGCGACGCGCTGCTTTTACATTTACCAGTTTCGGAAGAGGAGGCAAAAGAGCTAGAGGCTGAGTCTGCAATGTAAGCCAAAACTTGCTGTTGCTGCTCCGCCTTTAAAAGCGGTTTTCCTACTCCCAGAAAAGAGAGCGTTCGAGGCCTTGTGTAGCCTGACGACGAAACTGGCTCCACAGCTCCAGACTTAGGTGGAATATTTTTATCCCCACGACCACCTGATGCTCCTCTACCACTACCATCATTACCAGCTGACAATGAACGCCCACGACGACCTCTTGCACCAGACTTCCTCATTGTTTTAAAATCTTAACCAAAGTAACTTTATTTGTTGCTGTCAAACAACTTACACGGTGAGCTATAACTTCAGTATGATTTCAATATCCCTTAACAGGTTGGTGAGACCACAAGGAAAATCAGGCACAATGTTACACACTCTGTTTTCTGTGGCACAAAATCACAGAGATGACACACACGCAGGACTGTCACTCAAGCACTAATGTCAATATTAATCTCCCACCTAATTTATTTTTTTTTTTTTCTCAGGGAGACTTTAGAAACCAAATAATATTAAAAAAAAAAAAAAAAAAGGCTTTCTATGGCCCACAATTAGAGAGAGAGAGGTGGCACACCCAGGAGTCAAGACTGGCACACAAGCTGAGAGGGCAATATTACTCTCCCACTGTTTTTTTATGTATTTTTTGTTTTTTCAGGGAGACTTTAGAAACCCAATAATATTTTAAAAAAAAAATAAATAGGCTTTCTATGGCCCACTGAATGAGAGGGAGAGAGGTGGCACACCCAGGAGTCAAGACTGGCACACAAGCTGAAAGGGCAATATTACTCTCCCACTGTTTTTTTAGGTTTTTTTTTTTTTTTCAGGGAGACTTTAGAAACCCAATAATATTTTTAAAAAAAAATAAATAGGCTTTCTATGGCCCACTGAATGAAAGGGAGAGAGGTGGCACACCCAGGAGTCAAGACTGGCACACAAGCTGAAAGGGCAATATTACTCTCCCACTGTTTTTTTATGTATTTTTTGTTTTTTCAGGGAGACTTTAGAAACCCAATAATATTAAAAAAAAAAAATAAATAGGCTTTCTATGGCCCACTGAATGAGAGGGAGAGAGGTGGCACACCCAGGAGTCAAGACTGGCACACAAGCTGAAAGGGCAATATTACTCTCCCACTGTTTTTTTAGGTTTTTTTTTTTTTTTCAGGGAGACTTTAGAAACCAAATAATATAAAAAAAAAAAAAAAAAAAATAGGCTTGCTATAGCCCACTGAATGAGAGATAGCACACACAGCAGTGGCACACAAGCCCTGACTGAGGCCAATATTTTTCTCCCACTGATTGATGTAGTGTTTTTGTGTTGAGGTAGAATTTAGAACACAAATCACGGAAAAAATAAATAGGCTTTCTATGGCCCACTGAATGAAAGGGAGAGAGGTGGCACACCCAGGAGTCAAGACTGGCACACAAGCTGAAAGGGCAATATTACTCTCCCACTGTTTTTTTATGTATTTTTTGTTTTTTCAGGGAGACTTTAGAAACCCAATAATATTTAAAAAAAAAAATAAATAGGCTTTCTATGGCCCACTGAATGAGAGGGAGAGAGGTGGCACACCCAGGAGTCAAGACTGGCACACAAGCTGAAAGGGCAATATTACTCTCCCACTGTTTTTTTAGGTTTTTTTTTTTTTTTTCAGGGAGACTTTAGAAACCCAATAATATTTTAAAAAAAAAATAAATAGGCTTTCTATGGCCCACTGAATGAGAGGGAGAGAGGTGGCACACCCAGGAGTCAAGACTGGCACACAAGCTGAAAGGGCAATATTACTCTCCCACTGTTTTTTTATGTATTTTTTGTTTTTTCAGGGAGACTTTAGAAACCCAATAATATTTTTAAAAAAAAATAAATAGGCTTTCTATGGCCCGCTGAATGAGAGGGAGAGAGGTGGCACACCCAGGAGTCAAGACTGGCACACAAGCTGAAAGGGCAATATTATTCTCCCACTGTTTTTTTAGGTTTTTTTTTTTTTTTCAGGGAGAATTAGAAACCAAATAATATTAAAAAAAAAAAATAAATAGGCTTTCTATGGCCCACTGAATGAGAGGGAGAGAGGTGGCACACCCAGGAGTCAAGACTGGCACACAAGCTGAAAGGGCAATATTACTCTCCCACTGTTTTTTTAGGTTTTTTTTTTTTTTTCAGGGAGACTTTAGAAACCAAATAATATTAAAAAAAAAAAAAAAAAAAAAAAAAATAGGCTTGCTATAGCCCACTGAATGAGAGATAGCACACACAGCAGTGGCACACAAGCCCTGACTGAGGCCAATATTTTTCTCCCACTGATTGATGTAGTGTTTTTGTGTTGAGGTAGAATTTAGAACACAAATCACGGAAAAAATAAATAGGCTTTCTATGGCCCACTGAATGAAAGGGAGAGAGGTGGCACACCCAGGAGTCAAGACTGGCACACAAGCTGAAAGGGCAATATTACTCTCCCACTGTTTTTTTATGTATTTTTTGTTTTTTCAGGGAGACTTTAGAAACCCAATAATATTTTTTAAAAAAAATAAATAGGCTTTCTATGGCCCACTGAATGAGAGGGAGAGAGGTGGCACACCCAGGAGTCAAGACTGGCACACAAGCTGAAAGGGCAATATTACTCTCCCACTGTTTTTTTAGGTTTTTTTTTTTTTTCAGGGAGACTTTAGAAACCAAATAATATTAAAAAAAAAAAAAAAAAATAGGCTTGCTATAGCCCACTGAATGAGAGATAGCACACACAGCAGTGGCACACAAGCCCTGACTGAGGCCAATATTTTTCTCCCACTGATTGATGTAGTGTTTTTGTGTTGAGGTAGATTTTAGAACACAAATCACGGAAAAAATAAATAGGCTTTCTATGGCCCACTCAGTGAGAGATGGCACACACAGGGATGGCACTGTAGCAGAAATGCCAATCTTAATCTCCCACAAAAAAAAAAAAAAAAAAAAAAAAAAACTGTCCTACAATTACTATCTCCCTGCAGTAATGTAAGCCAGGTATGGCAGGCAGCAATAGGAGTGGACTGATGCACAAATTAAATAAAAAGTGTGGACAAACAAAAAAGATAGCTGTGCAGAAAGGAAGGAACAAGAGGATATGTGCTTTGAAAAAAGCAGTTGGTTTCCACAGTGGCGTACACACAGCAATACAGCTATCACGGAGCCTTCTAGGGCAGCCCAATGAGCTACAGCGCTGAGGGGAAAAAAAAAAAAAAATAGCTTCCACAGTCCCTGCACACCGAAGGTGGTGTTGGACAGTGGAAATCGCTGCAGCACAAGCGGTTTGGTGGTTAGTGGACCCTGCCTAACGCTCTCCCTGCTTCTGACGAAGCGGCAGCAACCTCTCCCTAAGCTCAGATCAGCAGCAGTAAGATGGCGGTCGGCGGGAACGCCCCTTTATAGCCCCTGTGACGCCGCAGACAGCAAGCCAATCACTGCAATGCCCTTCTCTAAGATGGTGGGGACCAGGATCTATGTCATCACGCTGCCCACACTCTGCGTTCACCTTCATTGGCTGAGAAATGGCGCTTTTCGCGTCATTGAAACGCGACTTTGGCGCGAAAGTCGCGTACCGCATGGCCGACAAGCACAGGGGTCGGATCGGGTTTCATGAGACGCCGACTTAGCCAAAAGTCGGCGACTTTTGAAAATGATCGACCCGTTTCGCTCAACCCTATCTAACACCTCTGCCATGTTGCCCACTACGGCTTGTGTGAGAATCATTACCGCCGCTGTGTGCTGGGAATGCCTGAACCAAACGGTCTACAAGAGTTGCTTGCTTGGTAGCCAATATTTGCTCAAGGTTCTCATGTGGCATGATATTTTGTAATTTTTCTTTATATCGTGGATCCAGGAGGCAGGCCAACCAGTAATCGTCATCGGTCATCATTTTGATAATGCGGGGGTCCCTTTTTAGGATACGCAAGGCATACACAGCCATGTGGGCCAATGTTCCAGGTGTCAATTCACTGCTTGTGCTGGGTTGAGGAGCACTTTCTTGCAAATCAACATCACTTGTGTCCCACAAAAACCCTGTACCTGACCTTGCAACGTCACCAGTTTCTATTGCCCCCTGAGAAGCATCCTCCTCCCATAAATATTCATCCCCATTATCCTCCTCCTCCTCCTCTTCATCCGCCACCTCGTCCAGGAGAGTTCCCTGAGCTGACAATGGCTGACTGTCATCAAGGCTTCCCTCCTCCTCGGCTGCAGACTCTTGCTCCTTAATGTGCATCAAACTTTGCATGAGCAGACGCATTAGTGGGATGCTCATGCTTATGATGGCGTCGTCTGCACTTACAAGCCATGTGCATTCCTCAAAACACTGAAGTACTTGACAGAGGTCTTGTAGCTTCGACCACTGCACACCAGACAACTCCATGTCTGCCATCTAAGTGCCTGCCCGTGTATGTGTATCCTCCCACAAATTAATTACAGCACGCCTCTGTTCGCACAGCCTCTGAAGCTTTTGCAGTGTGGAGTTCCACCTTGTTGCAACGTCGATTATTAGGCGGTGCTGGGGAAGATTCAGCGATCACTGATGGTTCAGCATACGGCTGGAGTGTACGGGCGACCGGCGGATGTGCAAGCAAAGTCTTCGCACCTTCAGGAGCAGGGCTGGTAACCCCGGATAATTTTTCAGGAAGCACTGCACCACCAGGTTCAAGGTGTGAGCCAGGCAAGGTATGTGTTTCAGTTCTGAAAGGGCTATGGCAGCCATAAAATTCCTTCCGTTATCACTGACTACCTTGCCTGCCTCAAGATGTACACTGCCCAGCCATGACTGAGTTTCTTGCTGCAAGTACTCGGCCAGTACTTCCGCGGTGTGTCTGTTGTCGCCCAAACACTTCATTTGTAACACAGCCTGCTGACGCTTACCAATAGCTGTTCGATAATGGGACACCTCGTGTGCAACACTGGCAGCTGCGGATGGAGTGGTTGTGCGACTGCGCTCTGTGGATGAGCCTTCGCTTCTGGAGGAGGAGGAGGAGGGGTGGCGAACGCCTACAGCCAACTGTTTCCTAGGCCGTGGGCTAGGCAGAACTGTCCCACTATGGCTGTCCCCAGTGGACCCTGCATCCACCACAATAACCCAGTGCACCGTGATGGACATGTAACGTCCCTGGCCATGCCTACTGGTCCATGCATCTGTTGTGAGGTGCACCTTTCCACTGACTGATTGCCTCAGTGCATGGACAATGCGGTCTTTGACATGCTGGTGGAGGGCTGGGATGGCTTTTCTTGCAAAGAAGTGCTGATTGGGTAGGAAATAGCGTGGTACTGCATAGGCCATCAGGTCTTTGAAAGCTTCGCTTTCAACCAACCGGTAGAGCATCATCTCTAACGAAATTAGTCTAGCAATGTGGGCGTTCAAACCCTGTGTACGCGGATGAGAGGATGAGTACTTTCTTTTCCTAACGAGAGTCTCTTGTAGGGTGAGCTGGACTGGAGAGCTGCATATGGTGGAACTAGCGATGGTGGTGGTGGTGGACATGGCGGATTGAGAGAGGGTTGGTGATGGTATTCTTGATGTTGACCTACATACAGTGTTTCCTACAAAATAAGCTTGTGATTCCCTGACTGCTTTGGCCTTGCGACGATACCTCCACATTTGCTGCTGGTGGTGTCCTAACCGGTAGGCTTACAGTGAGGAAAGCAATGTAGCGTTGCTGACTACCTTCATTCTGAGCAGGTGCACCAACGGTACGTGACGTTTGGTAGTTAGTCCAGGCTTGCAAGTGCATGCTTGGTAAATGTCTACGCATGCACGTTGTATTTAAATTTTGAAGATTCTTCCCTCTGCTAAAGGTCTTTGAGCATTTCTTACAGATAACTTTGCACTGATCATTCGGATCTTGGTTAAAAAATTGCCACACTGCACTCTTCCTACTATCGAATACCTTTTCAGGCATTGCACGCTGTGCTACTTTCACCGGATGGCCACGCTGTCCTAAAACTGTTTTTGTTTTTGACACACGTTTTTGGCCTGATACGGGCCTGCCAGATGACAGCTGTTGCGATGTAGATGGCTGCTGCGGATCATCCACCTCAGCTTCTGAGCTACTGGCAGCAGCACCCTCTTCCCCCAATGGCTGCCAATCTCGGTCAACAACTGGGTCATCTATCACCTCCTCTTCAATGTCATGTGCAACTTCCTCTGTGTCACAGTGTAAGGTGATATAGCGTTCGGGACGGGGCACTATAGTCTCATCAGGGTCAGATTCTGGCTCAGTACACTGCGAGGGCAATGTAGTGATCTGAGTCAATGGAACAGCATAATAATCTAGCTGTGGCTGTGCATCAGTGCACTCCATGTCCGATTCATCTTGTAATAGGCAGTTAACAATTTCCCTTTCTAACCCAGGCACGGTATGTGTAAAGAGCTCCATGGAGTAACCTGTAGTGTCACCTGACGCATCCTTCACTTTTGGTTTGGGTGACGGACACAAGGAAACGTCTTGTTCCTGACTGGGAGTATCCACTGACGACTCGCTGCTTTTATATTTGGAACTTTCGGAAGAGGAGGCGAAAGAGCTAGAGGCTGAGTCAGCAATGAAAGCCAAAACTTTTTCCTGTTGCTCCGGCTTTAAAACTTGTTTTCCTACTCCCAGATAAGAGAGCCTTCATGGCCTTGTGTAGCCAGACGATGACGCTGGCTCAACACCTCCAGCCTTAGGTGCTATTTTGCTTTTCCCACTACCACCAGATGCTCCTCCACCACCACCACCATCAGTACCAGCTGGCAACGACCGCCCACGGCCTCTTCCACCAGACTTCCTCATTTTTGGGAAAATGTATGCAAAATAACAACCATTATATGATAATGTAAAACAAGGTAGAAGGTGTATATAAACTTGTTGAGAATTTAAATCTCCCTTTTTATTTTGGGGAGACTGAACCACAACTCAGGCCCAGTGTATAAAACAACGCAATGTGAGTGGCAGCAAGTGGCTGGCTGATACACCACAAACTAAGAGGACTGAGGTATATCCACTTTGTGAGAATTTCAATCTCCCTTTTTATTTTGGGGAGACTGAACCACAACTCAGGCCTAGTGTATAAAACAACGCAATGTGAGTGGCAGCAAGTGGCGGGCTGATACACCACAAACTAAGAGGACTGAGGTATATCCACTTTGTGAGAATTTCAATCTCACATTTTTTTTTGGAACACAGAACCCAAACTCAGGCCCAGTGTATAAAACAACGCAATGTGAGTGGCAGCAAGTGGCTGGCTAATACACCACAAACTAAGAGGACTGAGGTATATCCACTTTGTGAGAATTTCAATCCCCCTTTTTATTTTGGGGAGACTGAACCACAACTCAGGCCCAGTGTATAAAACAACGCAATGTGAGTGGCAGCAAGTGGCGGGCTGATACACCACAAACTAAGAGGACTGAGGTATATCCACTTTGTGAGAATTTCAATCTCACTTTTTTTTTTGGAACACAGAACCCAAACTCAGGCCCAGTGTATAAAACAACGCAATGTGAGTGGCAGCAAGTGGCTGGCTGATACACCACAAACTAAGAGGACTGAGGTATATCCACTTTGTGAGAATTTCAATCCCCCTTTTTATTTTGGGGAGACTGAACCACAACTCAGGCCCAGTGTATAAAACAACGCAATGTGAGTGGCAGCAAGTGGCTGGCTGATACACCACAAACTAAGAGGACTGAGGTATATCTGTAGTGCCCCCACCGCCGCAGGGCCGAGGGGTACCCGGTACCGGGCCTCTGAGTCTCTGCTCTGGGGTTGTCACGGCGGCTAGGCCTCGGTCCGTGACCCTGCCGTGGGGCGCACAGGGGATTACTGGTTGAGTGGATGATGTAAATGGGGGTGAGGCTGTAGTGGTGCGGTGCAGTAAATAACGAGGACACCAGGTTGCAGTCTCTTTACCTCTTTACTGAAGATCTCTGGGTCCTCAGTCCGGAATACGGTTCACCAGGCTGCGCAAGTCCGCCCGGTCCAATGGCACCTCCGGAGTTCTCTTCACAGGTGGAAATCTGAGCCTTCCTTCTAGCGCTATGTGTTGCGGTCCTTCCCTGCTGTGCTTACGGAAAGTCCCCACAACCGTTGTGTCTGTTTCTTAAGTTCCCTCACAACTCGATTAAATGATGTTCTTCTAATCCTCCGTCCCTCCCTGTTGTTCTGGTTGGGACGGCACCCGTTTGACGGGTAGGCTCGGAGCTCTTCCGGGACCCTAGAGTCGCCCCTCTCCACAAGTTGCCCCCCAAGACTGCATAGGTGATTTAGGTGAGACAGCCCGCCTTAGACTGACTGTCCTGCCGCTGTTTAGAGTATTGCTTGAAGCTGAATGTTATGATACTCCCTCGGCGTTCCGGCCACCGGTAGTGCGCCTCAGTAGGGTGTTGCTCCGGTCTTACAGCATGACCCCCACTGGTATTCTCCTTTTGCTTGATCTCGTTTCTCACTCAGCACAATCTATCTCGCTTCTAGTCCTTCCTATGGGCACCGCCGCTACCCGGAGCAGGCGCGGTCCCGTTACGTTCGTTCAAGTTGTCAAGCCACTGTCAGGATCCCACCCCTGACAGAGACCCTACTGTATCTTCCCCCACAACACCCTCTGCCACAAGGTGTTGCCTGGTTCCAACCCAGTCAACTTTTTGATCTAACTTCCTGCCTGACCCCCAGTTTACCCACTATGGTGGGGAGTGGCCTAATGAATAGAACCCTTAGCTCCCCCCGGAGGCCCAGCTGTGAAATGTATTGGTGTCTGTGATACCTGGTCAGATGAACTCCTTCAGTGCCATCAGACGCACCATAGCTCCCCATAGTGGCGGAGCCACAGTACTGCAACGACCAGGACTCTGGGGCGCTGCATATCCACTTTGTGAGAATTTGAATCTCACTTTTTTTTGGGACACAGAACCCAAACTCAGGCCCAGTGTATAAAACAACGCAATGTGAGTGGAAGCAAGTGGCGGGCTGATACACCACAAACTAAGAGGACTGAGGTATATCCACTTTGTGAGAATTTCAATCTCACTTTTTTTTGGGGGGAGACTGAACCCAAACTCAGCCCCAGTGTATAAAACAACGCAATGTGAGTGGCAGCAAGTGGCGGGCTGATACACCACAAACTAAGAGGACTGAGGTATATCCACTTTGTGAGAATTTCAATCTCACTTTTTTTGGGGGGGAGACTGAACCCAAACTCAGGCACAGTGTATAAAACAACACAATGTAAGTGGCAGAAAGTGGCTGGAAGATATATGAAAAAATACAAGGACTGTAGTACAATTTCTATCTCCCTACAATGATCTCAGGACAAGTATGGCAGCAATAAAAAGGACTGCTGCACACAAAAGTGTGGACAAATAAACAAGATAACTGTGCAGAAAGGAGCAACAGGATTTTTGCTTTTAAAAAAGCAGTTGGTTTGCACAGCAGCGGTGCAAACAGCAATGCAGCTATCAGGGAGCCTTATAAGGCAGCCTAATAAGCTACAGAGCTGATGCACAAATATATAGCCTCCACTGTCCCTGCAAAAAAAGGTGGTGTTGGACAGTGGAAATCCCTACAGCACAAGCAGTTTGGGGGTTAATCTTCCCTCCCTAACTATATCCCTTCTTCTGATGAAGCTGCAGCAACCTCTCCCTATGCTAAGATCGGCAGAAGTAAGATGGTGGTCGGCGTGCACGCCCCTTTATAGCCCCTGTGACGCCGCAGAAAGCAAGCCAATCAGTGTCATGCCCTTCTCTAAGATGGTGGGGACCGAGACCCATGTCATCACGCTGCCCACACTCTGCGTCCTCCTTCATTGGCTGAGAAATGGCGCTGAACGCGTCATACAAAACGCGACTTTGGCACGAAGATCGCCGACCGCATGGCTGATCCCACACTAGGAACGGGTCGGGTTTCATGAAACCCGACTTTGCCGAAAGTTGGCGATTTTTTAATTTGTCCAATCCGTTTCGCTCAACCCTAGTCATGATGTCATGTGGAGATTCAGCATCACATGAGGCATAGGGAGTGTCAGCGACCCTGACAAGTGAAGACTGGAGAGAAGACTGGAGCTGAAGGGAGCCAGTGCAGCTGCCACAGTGGGACATGTAAGAGGCATGGTGAGTATAAAACTTTTTTATTTTTTACTCCTTTTTTTTCTTAAGTTCGTGGGTCTGGAGTGACATTGGAGCATAATAAATGTCTTTTATTGACATCGGAACACACTCCATAATGCATCTAATGGATTTTATGCTAATCGAATTTCCATAAAAAAAATTGAGCAAATGTAGGTGTTTGCAACACGTAATAATATAGTTCCTCCAGAAGGAGAGCTAATAAAGTCTAGAAGTTGTTGGAATGTTGTAGTATTATTTTGGTTGTATTTTGTATGTAAATTAAGATATACAGTACGTAGGTCTACCAATATTACGTTTCCCCACTCTATGGCCAAATTATTTCAGGGCATTTTCCCAAAATAAGGAGTGGGTACAAAATTGCAGCTCACGTCTTTCCCTTTATCACTTACATAAACTCCTGGCTTTATAAAAAAAAAGAAGGAAAAAGTTCTCTGGGTGAATCTGAACTCTATGTTTGTGCACCCTGCGGTGACTTTGTTAGGCTACGTTCACATTAGCGTTAAGCTAATGTGCGTCGGGTTTGAGTCGGCGACGCAGCGGCGACGCATGCGTCATGCGCCCCTATACTTAACATGGGGGACGCATGCGTTTTTTTTGTTGCGTTGTGCGACACATGCGTCTTTTTTGCCGCAAGCGTCGGACCAAGAAAACGCAACAAGTTGCATTTTTCTTGCGTCCGATTTTCGGCAAAAACCGACGCATGCGTCGCAAAACGCAGCGTTTTTGCGTGCGTTTTGATGCGTTTTTGCGTGCGTTGTGCGTTGCGTCGCCGACGCAACGGCGCACAACGCTAGTGTGAACGTAGCCTTAGCTGCTTTACCGCTTGCCCGAACACACACTTCTCTCTCAAATTGTTAAAACTGACTTACAACCAGAACAAAAGTATTCCCAGAGGTATCACCGATATTACGTTATCCTTTAAAGAGACACTGGCAATGTTCACCTTACTATCGTGAGCATCTACAGTAGCTAAAAAGTATATTTTTAGGATATTTACTTACACATAAAAAGTGAAATGAGAAAATGAGAAAAAGGCAGTGGAAGAATGAGGCTACATAAAGTCATTCTAGTTTATTTGTTCTGAGGGCTGAAAGTAGATGAATAAATCTTCATGCACTTATATACTTCTCTTAATAAATTCTTTACTTACCCTTTCTAAAAAACAATAACCAACTCTTTCTGGCGCTCCGATGCAGCTCTCAAGGTTCAGAAGAAAAACTCTGTTTAAAATCAAGCAAAAAATGGATATTAAATGAGGAGACTTTTATCAACTATCCAATTCTAAGCCCATTTTCTTGCATTTGGTAATCAGGCTCTGTTTACATAAGTCATTCCTCAGAACAAAGGATTGGGTAGCAGAACAAATTGCTGTTATATTTCACTTGTTGGACATCACATAAAATTGTTGCTGCTTTTCCCAGGCAATCAATACTTTTCCCAAAATGTTACAATCCTGATCTCTGAATATCGTTAACTTTTCTTTTTACTATAATTATATTATATTTTCTCTATTTGGACAGTTCCTACAGCAATGCCATCCTATTAGCCAAGTCTTCTGTCTGACTCACCCACCCAGCAACTGGTCTGAAAACACTACATATAGTGGGATTTATGAAGCAACTTGACCACCAGCATTTGTAATAGAAATGCACATTGCCTTGGCAAGTTTTCTGCATGTTCAGTGCCAATACAATCAGAGATAAAAGCTAAATATCATCTCTTCATATTATATGCACCTCCATAGAGGACCAATTTCAGGATGAAGAGAAAACTTGGCTAACTAGGGGCAGTTGTGACCTGGCGGTGGGCCAATGCCCCCAGGGACAGTTTCCTATTAGCTTTTAGGGCCAGAAAGGCTGAATATAAAATGAGAAAACTGGGGAACTGCCTGGTGACTCAACCTGCCTGGAATCAGATGGCCACCCACACTGCCAACTACTTAAAAAAAAAAAACACCAAAAAATACCGCCTAGTAATATGGCATGCTTCAAAGACAGCACACATCCAATTTAGGAGAATGGAAGCATTTAGCCATGGAATATATAAAACAAATTTCCTTTATTTAGATATATCTTTCAAACAACATATATATTTTTTATTATTATCAATGAACAAGTAAAAATTGGGGATAAAACTGCACAGAAAAAACACTGCAAAATACCACACAGGCAATGAATAAATAACATGGATGTAAAAAAATATATATATCCCTTAAAGGTGAGTATAGATATTATTCACCAAATATTGCACCTATTCCATAATGTGTCTTATAACATAATATAAATTGCACTAATGCACTAAAAGTCTAAACCTTTTGCCACTGTCTGTATGACCATAATGGTTTCAAAGGAATGAATGACAGGATAAGGGCTCTAATGCCCTAAAGAAGGTCTGATATATTGGAATAAGGAATATAAATGTGAAAAGTCAATTACCTGTGAGTAATGGCGGTGCCGGTGACCCAACCCGGATGCGCGTTTCGCCTGTGGCTTCGTCTGCGGGGAAAGTGTGTAGGGCCGCGCTTAGTAACCCAATATTTACCCTGGTTATCATTGTAAAAGTTAAAAAAAACACTACATACTCACATTCTGATGTCTGTCATGTCCCCCGGCGTCCACAGGGTTAAAACCGCTTTCAGCAGGAGCGCTTGCTAATGCTGCGCTGCTGCCGAGAGCTTCCTGCACTGACTGTGTCAGTGCCGGCCTGTAAAGCAGAGACGTCACCGATGTTACTGCCGGCGCGCCACTGACACATTCAGTGCAGGGAAGTTCTCGGCAGCAGCGCAGCATTAGCAGCGCTCCTGCCGAAAACAGTTTTAACCCTGTGGACGCCGGCGGGGGACGTGACAGACATCAGAATGTGAGTATGTAGTGTTTTTTTTTTTTTTACTTTTACAATGGTAACCAGGGTAAATATCGGGTTACTAAGCGCGGCCCTGCACTTAGTAACCCGATGTTTACCCTGGTTACCCGGGTGCTGCAGGGGGACTTCGGCATCATTGAAGACAGTTTAAACGATGCCGAAGTCATTCCCCTGATCGTTGGTCGCTCCCCAGCGACCACACAACGACTTACCAACGATCACGGCCAGGTCGTATCGCTGGTCGTGATCGTTGGTAAGTCGTTTAGTGTAACGGTACCTTAAGACGTGCACAAAAAGAGGATACATGTACCCGCTAAACTGTAAAATGCTGCTCAATATATTGGCTTTATATAAAAGATTATTACTGTTACAGGAGGGAGGGAATGTGCATGCCAGAAACAATGGCTCAAAAGAGTGAGCCACCTCTCCTCCAGACAGTAAGTAAGATGGGGTACATATGTAGCCTTAGCATCCTCTATATGTTAGACAACAGGAGGGGAAGGATGATCCTAGCTGCCGACCAAAGGGGCTGTGGCTGAGAAGAACCCTCAGTTTCTGGGTGTCTCTTTAGAGGACAAAAAATTACTAATTAATATATATTTATAGTACAACTACTGCTCCATGGCTCCGTAATAACCATATAATATATAATTACCAATCGGCTCTGTCATAGCTTCTAGCGATTGTGTCGCTATCCCACAATCCACCGTGGCCGTAAGGCCTCGAACTGTGCCTCCACAACTGACAAAAATGGCACTGCTATTCCGTCAGGAGATCAGCGGCTCATCTCCCGCTGCAGGAAGGTCAGCGGCGACGCAGCCTGGAGATGAGCGGCGCCAGATGCTCATTTCCCAGCTGCTCGCATCGGAACTACGCCGACCACCATATTGGAACACCCAAGTTATGGGTATTCCGATATGGTGGCCGGGATTCATATCACCCGCAAAGCCGCGCGGCACCGCTCATTGGCTGAGCGGCGCTGGCGCTCAGCCAAAGAGCGGCGTGGGATTCAAATCCTCCGCCCTGCCGGCTGAGCCAATGAGCGTTGCGGCGTGAGGTTTGAATCCCCTGCCAAGCCGCGCGGCACCACTCATTGGCTGAGCGCCTCTGGCCTCAGCCAATGAGCCGCACAGGATTCAAATCCCCTGCCAAAGCCGCACGGCTGTGCTCATTGGCTGAGCCGCCCACTGGCTTTGGCTGGGGAACTCAGCCAATGAGCGGTGCCGCGCGGCTTTGAGCGGCGCGGGATTCAGACTATGAGCACACGTTGCGGATTTTCCCGCGGATCCTCAGCGTTTTTGACGCTGCAGTCTGCAGCAGTTTTCCATGCATTTTACAGTAGCATGTTAACCTATGGAAAACCAAATCCGCTATGCAAATGCTGTGGAAAAAAAGCGCTGAAACGCAGCGGCGTTTTTCCACAGCATGTCAATTCTTTGTGCGGATCTGTAGCGTTTCTGCACCCATTGACTTGCATTGAGTCAGGCACATCCACAGCAAAACCGCTGATGTAAAAAAGATCTGCGGTTTAACTGAGGATGAAACGCTGCAGATCGGGAGGAGGGAAGTGTGTGGGCGGAGTGTGGATGGTGACTGTGTGCGTGTCTGTGTGGGCGGGGTCTGCAGGCTGTCTGTGGGTCTCCGGGAGTCTGCGGCACTGTCCGATGCTGTGCGGCGCTGTCCGGGGGTCTGCGGCGCAGTCCGGTGGTCTGCGGTACTGTCTGGGGCTCTGTGGCGCTGTCCAGAGCTATGCGGCGCTGTCCGGGGCTGTGCGGCACTGTCCAGGGGTCTGCGGGATGTCTGGGGGGGTGTGTGTGTGTGTGTGTGTGTGCAGGCATCGTCCGATGAGACTACAAGTCCCATCCGGCTATGCCTGCTACAGTGACAGTGATTGACACTTTAGCCAATGATGGGACAGTAGTACAGTACATACTACATACAGTACATACTACATACAGTACATACAACATACAGTACATACTACATACAGTACATACTTCATACAGTACATACAATATACAGTACATACAGTACAAACTACATTTAGTACATAGTACATACAGTACATACAGTACATACTACATACAGTACATACAGTACATTCTACATACAGTACATACAACATACAGTACATACAATATACAGTACATACAGTGCATACATCATACAGTACATACAAACATACAGTAAACACAGTACATACAACATACAGTGCATACAATATACAGTACATACAGTGCATATAACATACAGTACATACAGTGCATACAACATACAATGCATACAACATACAGTACATACAACATGCAGTGCATACAACATACAGTGCATACAGCATACAGCACATACATTACATACAGTATATACAACATAGAGTACATACTCATCAATCACCTTCATCCCAAAGCCATTGATCTCCTGTAAAAGAATATTAAAATATTAAACCAACAATATACTCCCTTATCTGCAGAAATCCAATTAATATGATTGTCCCACGATGATCTCCCATGGAGAGCTGCCACATCAGCTGATGTGACCGCTCTCCAGGGGCTCCAGGATACAATGACGGAAGGTATTCTTCCACGCTGGATCCCTCCGCCGCTATGAGTATAGTTCATAGTCTCACTTGCAGCACTGTTGAGTGGGAAAATTCCCACGAAGCATTGCCATAAAGTGAAAGCAATGAACTTCAGGTAACCTCTTCAGTGATGCACTGCAGGAGCCATTGTCTCCTGTCAGTGTGTCACTGAAGGTCTATAGAGCTGTCACATGTCCTGATGTGACAGCTCTATAGGGAAGATCGTCGTGCGACACTTGCTAATAATTGGACTGCATCAGACAGGGAGTATACGGTTGGTTTATTATTTTTAATTTTTTGCAGGCGATCAAGAGCGTTGCAGGAATTAGACATTGTTGTAAGGTTGGTGAAATTAAGAATATTAAAATACTTTTTTTCTGGCTGTGTCTTTTTTTTAACTCTTTCACTACAATAGGATTAATAATGGATAGGCGTCTTATTGACGCCCCTCCATTATTAACCGGGCTTAATGTCATCTTACAATACAAAGGTGACATTAACCTCTTATTACCCCATATTCCACTGCTACACGGGAGTGGGAAGAGAGGGGTTAAGTGCCAGAATTGGAGCATCTTAGAGCTGCGCAATTTCTGGGGCGCTGCGGGCTGGTATTTGTAGCCAGGGGCAGGGGCAATATCCATGGCCCCTTCCAAGGCTATGAATATCAGCCCGCAGCTGTCTGCATAGTCTTTCTGGCTATAAAATATAGGGGGACCCCACATCATTTTTTGGGGGGTCCCCCTATTTTAATAGCCAGTAAAGGCTACGCAGACAGTTGCGGGCTGATATTCATAGCCTGGGAAGGGGCCATGGGTATTACCCTCTTCCCAGGCTACAATATTGGCCCCAGGCCGTCGGCTTTCTCCCTCTGGCACAGAAAATTATGCGGGAGCCCATGCCATTTTTTTCCCGTTTTTTTTTTAGAATTAAACATATTTTTCATTAATAAACATCGGCCTTGCTATTATATATCTATAGATATATCTATCTTTAGATAGATATATCTATAGATACATAGATATATCTATCCATATATCTATCTAGTTATCCATATATCTACATGTATCCATAGATATATCTATCTTATTCCTTCTATTTATCTATCTACTATCTATCTATCTCATTCCTTCTATCTATCTATCTCATTCCTTCTACCTATCTAGATAGATGGAATGAGATAGATGGAGATAGATAGAAGATGAGATAGATAGATAGATAGATAGATAGATAGATAGATAGATAGATAGATAGATAGATAGAAGGAATGAGAGAGATAGATAGATAGATAGATAGATAGAATAAGATACATAGATAGATCTATAGATAGATAGAAGGAATGAGATAGATAGATAGATGATAGATAGATAGATAGATAGATAGATAGATAGATGGAATGAGAAAGATAGATAATAGATAGATCTATACATAGATCAATAGATATTATCTATAGATCTAGTACAAAAAAGGAACAGCATCCCGTCCAGGTGATGAAAGATTAAAAGAGCTTTATTCTGCTATCATGCTGGAAAATATAATTCCCAGGTTCGAACCCAGCCTAGTAGTACCCCTCTAACAGAGTGGCCCATACGTTTTCAACAGCTCTCCATATAAATACAGTTAAGTTCATATATATTTGGACAGAGACAACATTTTTCTAATTTTGGTTATAGACATTACCACAATGAATTTTAAACAAAACAATTCAGATGCAGTTGAAGTTCAGACTTTCAGCTTTCATTTGAGGGTATCCACATTAAAATTGGATGAAGGGTTTAGGAGTTTCAGCTCATTAACATGTGCCACCCTGTTTTTAAAGGGACCAAAAGTAATTGGACAGATTAAATAATTTTAAATAAAATGTTCATTTCTAGTACTTGGTTAAAAACCCTTTGTTGGCAATGACTGCCTGAAGTCTTGAACTCATGGACATCACCAGACACTGTGTTTCCTCCTTTTTGATGCTCTGCCAGGCCTTCACTGCGGTGGTTTTCAGTTGCTGTTTGTTTGTGGGCCTTTCTGTCTGAAGTTTAGTCTTTAACAAGTGAAATGCATGCTCAATTGGGTTGAGATCAGGTGACTGACTTGGCCATTCAAGAATATTCCACTCCTTTGCTTTAATAAACTCCTGAGTTGCTTTGGCTTTATGTTTTGGGTCATTGTCCATCTGTAGTATGAAATGACGACCAATCAGTTTGGCTGCATTTGGCTGGATCTGAGCACACAGTATGGCGGCTCTGAATACCTCAGAATTCATTCAGCTGCTTCTGTCCTGTGTCACATCATCAATAAACACTAGTGACCCAGTGCCACTGGCAGCCATGCATGCCCAAGCCATCACACTGCCTCCGCCGTGTTTTACAGATGATGTGGTATGCTTTGGATCATGAGCTGTACCTCACCTTCGCCATACTTTTCTCTTTCCATCATTCTGGTAGAGGTTGATCTTGGTTTCATCTGTCCAAAGAATGTTCTTCCAGAACTGTGCTGGCTTTTTTAGATGTTTTTTAGCCTTTTTCTTCTTGATGCTTATGAGTGGCTTGCACCGTGCAGTGAACCCTCTGTATTTACTTTCATGCAGTCTTCTCTTTATGATAGATTTGGATATTGATACGCCGACCTCCGGGAGAGTGTTGTTCACTTGGTTGGCTGTTGTGAAGGGGTTTCTTTTCACCATGGAGATTATTCTGCGATCACCCACCACTGTTGTCTTCCGTGAGCGCCCAGGTCTTTTTGCATTGATGAGTTCACCAGTGCTTTCTTTCTTTCTCAGGATGTACCAAACTGTAGATTTTGCCACTCCTAATATTGTAGCAATTTCTCGGATGTTTTTTTTCTGTTTTCGCAGCTTAAGGATGGCTTGTTTCACCTGCATGGAGAGCTCCTTTGACCGCATGTTTACTTCATAGGAAAACCTTCCAAATGCAAGCACCACACCTCAAATCAACTCCAGGCCTTTTATCTGCTTAATTGAGAATGACATAACGAAGGGATTGCCCACACCTGTTCATGAAATAGCCTTGGAGTCAATTGTCCAATTACTTTTGGTCCCTTTAAAAACAGGGTGGCACATGTTAAGGAGCTGAAACTCCTAAACCCTTCATCCAATTTTAATGTGGCTACCCTCAAATGAAAGCCGAAAGTCTGAACTTCAACTGCATCTTAAT
The DNA here is from genome assembly GCF_051348905.1 of Ranitomeya variabilis. NCBI lineage: Eukaryota > Metazoa > Chordata > Amphibia > Anura > Dendrobatidae > Ranitomeya > Ranitomeya variabilis. The sequence goes on along the minus strand of NC_135233.1, from coordinate 324,549,506 downwards.
TGTTTTGTTTAAAATTCATTGTGGTAATGTCTATAACCAAAATTAGAAAAATGTTGTCTCTGTCCAAATATATATGGACTTAACTGTACATGCTGTGTTTAGATGATCACGCAAGTGTTTTTTCAGCAGACATCTCTACTTCATGTGTTACATGAGATGTATTAAGAGCATTTCAAAACCTCAGGGTCCCCAGATCACCCCTCCAAAGGTAAATTTCCGTATTAATGCCTATATGTGTGCATATATATGTAAGAGCATGTCTGTGTGTTTATAAGATATGTTGCTGTGTGTATGTGTGTGTTTAACTCCTTCAACACCGGGCTATTTTATGGGGGTGGGGGGTTGTTTCTGGTTTTTCATCCCCTTTTTCCAAGATGGGTGTAAAAAAAAAGGTGCGTGGAATGCCTGATGGGTGCATGTAATGATGTGTCCCCCTGCCAGCTCCTGTTAAATGCCACTGTCAGAGGCAGATGATGGCTGAATAATACAGTCCACATCAAAGTCAGGGATCTGACATATGATGTAACTGTACGTCATATGTTGGGTAGGGATTAAAAATGTATTAGAATGTTTGCGACATACACCATTTGCTAAGTCTATGACCTGGGCTGAGTTCACAACAGACCTTTAAATGTGTTCAGGTATGTCAATTCCATGTTGTTTATGGTGAATCTGTTTTTGTGTGTTTGTACAATAGAAGTGGATTTATACTTATTCTGACATGTTGATGTAGATTAAGCAAACATAACCTCTAATTTGTTTATTTGCCTAACAATAAATTTCAACAATAGCCTACTTATACTTTTCAATCAGCCTTACGATTATACTGTAGTGTAACATATCATTTCTATATTGTGTGCTTTGTTCTTTTAATGGCATCTATGTAGCAAACTTGTTCTGTTTCTGTATCTAAGTAGTAAGATTGGTTCTGTTAACATATCTGGATCTCTGCAATCTATGTAGTAAACAGTTCTGTAACCATATCTATATATTAAGCATACTTCTGTATCTATGTCTATGTATTATGCTTGGTTCTGTTAACATATCTATGTAGAAAGATTGGTTCTGTTACCGGATCTATGTACTAAGAATAGTTCAGTTACAGTATCTATGTAGTAAACTTGTTTCTGTAACCATATCTATATCTTGCACTTGTGTTAGTAACCAAATCTACACAGTATGCTAGGTTCTGTTACTACATCTATGTAGTAAGTTTGGTTATTTTACTGTATTTACATACTATTTTTCCCAACACTTTACAAGTTTGTATGCATTTTGATTTTGTTCTCTTACTGACAATGTATCTTTTTAGTGAGCTTGGATCAGTTACTATATATTCATAGTAAGTTTTGTTCTGCACCTATGTAGTCATTTTGAATCTAATCTTTGTAGGGAACTGGGTTATGTTACTGTATCTATGCAGCAAGCTTTAGATCAATCGATCAAGTTACCTCTACAGTGAGTTTCAAATATTTTCAAATATTTGACTACTACTAGCTTTTATTTGGGATAGTGCTCCACATTAGAAACAATCATCTAGTAATTTCATACATATGATAATGTAATTATGTGCTATTGATAGCAGTTGACTACACTGCACCACCAACAACTAATGCTAAATAAATAATAATTCCTGGTCCATCAAAATCATGAAGCTGCTATTACAACTCAATCTTGTTCCTGCACATAAATGTGCAATCATAACATGAAAACAATACACCCAGCTGAATGGATTTGAAGCCGTGTTATTGGGCAGGCAGAAGTAGACAGGTTACAGATGGACCCCTACTAATAGGCCAGTGTTGTGTGCTTGTACCATTGGATGTGTCAAAATGGCTAATACCCAACCTGATAATTAGTCCTCCTGGTAAGTAATTCATGATTAAAATACTTTCTCGTAAAGTGTGAACCAGATGCAATAAAAATGGAAAGATTATTTTTTAAAGTCTAACCAAGAAAACAAAGGTAAGATCAAAATGTGCAACCATGAAGACAATATTGTTAAATATATAATGATCCAAACAATCTTACTTGTTATGGAAATCATATATCTGTGGCATATTTCCAAATAGAATATTCTTTGTGTTCCTCAAGGTTAATGGCAAAAAATTGAACATTTCTGGGTTTTCCATCTCAGATCTATATCCCTTCAGAAAGAAACAGAATATTTTAATATTTTAATAGCAAAAAAAAAAAGTTTCTACAATCTACTACTTAGGTCCTCCTTGTCAACATTAAGAAACCCTGGTTGGAAAAGCTTAAGAGTAGAGCTGGGTGGATCATTTGAAATTGGGATTCACTAGCTTTGCCTAATTTTGCACAAAAAATATGATTTATTGATTTACAGCAATTAAATTTGCAACAAATCCCAATACTGAAAATCCTCTAATTGACCAGAAAATATGTGAATAATACACCCGACTGTGAATTGAACCCATTTTGACCTATTTAATACAAACACAACTTTATTAATGTCTAAGTGACCTCAGCTTATCTGGTTAAGGGAAAACTAATGGTAACTTGTGGTATCAACAGTGGTATTTTTGTGGTCTAATATTGAACTATTACATCAAAGAAGTGTGTGAAAAAAAACATTTTTTTTTACAACATACACTTTACGAGGTTGATAGAGTTGTTTAAATTTCTGGACTATGGAGATTTTTTTCATTTAGCTAACACACACAAGCCTTGGTTCTAGGATTTTGGTTTAGTAGCAAAATTAGCACTGAGAGGTTTAATATTGCCCTCCTTGTTTGCAGCGTGTGAAGAATAAAAAAGGCTGTTATTAACGTGCTTGTTACTGCAATGTATGCAGATTAATCAATTCACACAGTCACGTTACGTGACTATGCAGGTACAGCACTTCTCTGCATCACATGAATCTTTGGTTTATTATTCACAACAGAGTACGACTCCCATTTTGAATCTGATTCACCACTGAAGTGGCACACCATAATCTACCTCAATGTAGTATAAACTATGCACTCTTTCCTCCTCCCTCTATCCTGGAAAAGGCTAAATAGGCACTGCCTCCATATTTTAAACTTGCTAAAATAGTCCACCTTGATTGGATCTGCTAGACCATGTGATGTGACATAGCTGCAAGGCATTATGAAGAAGCCGCTTGGCCATGATTGACGTCATTAGCCCACTCACTAAATATTCAGCAGTGTGTGAAATGGTGCCAGGCATTTTCTTTTGATGAGCCCGCCGAGTGTTCAAATTTGGGGGATCTACAAATTTCACAAAATTTTGCTCAAAATCAAACCTTTGTGGATCAATCCACTTATCTCTAGTTAAGAGTACTCCTAGGCAACCATTGGGTGCCTGGATTGACAACAGATCCAAAATGACAATGAAATTAACCAAGGAGCCATTTTACAAGACATTCTAGATGGTGCTGGATGATAACCAAACTAAAAGTTCTGCTTTACTCCAATATGGCCTGCAACAATCTGAACTATTATAAATAGGAAACAATGAGGAGACTATGCATCTCCCATTGTGCACTACTACAATTTTTTTTTAAATGTCCATTTTACAAATATCAAGGTGTCACATAACGGTATCAGCCCTTTTGGCTTCTTAAAATTAGCTCTTACAAATACAATGCAATGTAACAGTGCAATTCCAGCTCATACCCATCCCAGGCAACCACATGGCCCCTAAAACAGCACCAGAAAGTCGCTGGTTACATACCAATAAAATAGTGTAAAGCTCTTCCACATAAATCCTCTCAGTTTCTACTAGCTCATGGATGACGTGTCTGAAACAAAACAAAATCAGTTAGAATCTCTTATATTTGTATACAATCTGTAAATAATTTCCAGGGCAAGGAAGTGTAGAACAAAGGCGGGAAAGTAAAAGTTTCTTTGACGTATTTCATAAAGTACATATTCTATTCCAGTACAATAGATTTAGTCTGACCTTTTCTTCTTATTTATCTTATTTTAGATAAATATCCATAACTTTTTTTGATTGTTTGGACTTAAAAGAATTTAGATTTTTGAAATGTACTCCTTATTCTTCTAAATTCTATGTTTGATTTTGCAGTGGTGACCTTGCCATACATATAATTAGGGTCAGGCTGCATAAGTCAACCTAGATCTTTACTTCTTACAAATATTCACAAGGTCAGTAGATAATGACTGCACCTTACATCCCTACAAATCATTTTTTATTAGAAACTAACGAATTATGGCAGGAGTATGCTTAACTTCATTCTCTCTCTAGCAATGAATACCTCATTTTGGTCAATGTTGACCTCACTCTGAGCAAATTCTTTTTCAACCTCACTCGTCTTCTGCCACTCAGTCTTTACTTTTAATTTTACTTAATACTGATCCAAATTCTTTAGTATAACTGGGTTGAAGTTTGTTGATCGTTAGATTGTTAAATTCTTTATAGAAAGGACGCAACAATTACCCTTTAAGTATATCCAAACTATCCTCGCTTTCTGATATAAAAAATTGCAACGAGTTTCTTTTCTCTTGATAGTCATGCATCACTTCGATCTGAAACGACGAAGGAAAAAAAAATAATACGAAAAATAGAACATTGTTCACATTTACTATATCAATGTATACAAAACCTATAGTTACCTATAGTAATAGTATAGTATAGTAACCAATAGTTACAATCCACATTTGACAATAACTTGGTTTTGGCTTTATTTTGATATGTTCTAGAATTTGTGACGTAGTTCAGAAACTTTTATGAAATGTATTTTGCCCCCCAAATAGTAGGATCAGAGCAGCAGACTCTGAATAAGATTGTTTTCCCATTGGATCATAAAAAATCAGATACTGTTTTGCCATAAGGTTGTAAAAAAAAATCATGAAAAAAAAGATCTATCAAACGGGCCAGCAAGGACAAGCAATGAGTATGCCATGAAGTATGTTACCAAACACCATGGTTGGAAGTTCAACACATCAATATCAATAGCCAACAAAATCATTACTGAAGAAGATAACGCACAATGTCATCCAGTAGAGAAGAGGTTGTATTCACACCGGGAACAAACAGAGTGCGTGGATAGTAGGTGAATGAAGTAAACAACTATTTTTTTTCTTTAGCTCTCAATAAGAGTCTTGGGTAAGATGGAACAAGTATTAAAAAATGAACAGTGACCTCGAGGTCCACTTAGACTGGAAGATTCCTTCATTTTCACTATAATCTTGCAATCTAATCAAGCTGCCGATCACCTGAAGAATGAGGAAAGCGCTTTTCTATTGGGTGGAAGGATTTTTTGTGCTGAACAAAACATCATCGTTCTTGGCAGCACATCGTCCTGTGTCCTGCTGCCGAAAACAAAGGCAGCCTATGAGCGCTTAACAAACTATTAAAGATCATTCAGCGTGGATAAGTGGTGCAGTCTACCTTTATCAACAGGTTATTGAGCGACCACTGATTGGTAAATAATGACCAATTGACGATTGTTTAATGTTGCAAAATCAAGTGTGAACACACCCTAAAAAGTATTTTGATGTCATAATCAATCAATACTCTGAGCGTTTTTGGTCACTTAACCACTTCCCTAACTTATCAACCATGCAACTTGGCTGCAAGCATCCTGATACACGATGGACATGGAGCATATGTTTCTTATAAAAAAAAATTGATTTCCTGATAATAGCACTAGAGTTTATGTTTTCCTGAGAGTTCTATTCTCACACTTCATCATTCTCCCACATGTAATCCAGATAATATGGAAAGTTGCATAATTATATCTATCATGGATGAAAACCGCTTGTCATAGACTAGGAGCTTTTGTACAAATCCTTGTTTTTAACTACGTTTATTTGATATCTGCATGAAGATTTTATACTTACCTCTATAAAATCTGCAAACATTCAATTGTTGACATTAAATTATTTATTATATTATTAATAAAGAGGTTGTCCACTTCTTTTGCATTGATGATCTATCCATAGGATAGGTCATAAATGTTTGATCGGTCAGGGTCCGACACCTGACACCCCCACCTATCAGCTGTACTCGGTGTCTGCGGCGGTGGCCGGAACTGCTCGATTGTGGAGCTTCTCAATGAAAAAGTAATGGACAACCTCTTTAATTCCTTGTAACTAGAACATACTCTGGAGTGTAATATCATTTTATAAGATCCTGTTGGAAATATCTTATCTGCACTAAACAGGGAGAGGACTGTGATGTATTATTCCAATTGTGTTTGGACTCTCCGAAACTTTCATACATAGTCTCAATTATAGAAAAGTAAAACTAGTTTTACAATGTTTGTGTAGCTGGGGAAATTAATCTGCAGGAGGTTTTTTACGCTATGTTCACATGTTGTGTTTTTGCTGCATTTTTTTTCAACAGGCAAAACCTTCTCGAAGATGCTACAAAAAAAGGCCGGTTTTGCTGGCTTTCTTGTTGTGCTTTTGGTGTCTCTTTTGCATGCTGATAAAGTTTAGTGCCCCCCAAAAAATCATGATGACAACTTCCTTAAGGTCTCTGCACCAAAAAGAAAGCAAAATCTGACACCTGCTAAAGTGTTATTAAAATTGGGGGGAAATATTAGACAAGAAATGTTTTAAAAAATCAAATAATTGAATAATAAATAATTTCAGGAATGATAACTTATCTATTAAATGTATTTGATAGGTACAAAGTTTGTACAGTTTAGAGTAGGAGTGGCAAAACTTTGTTTATATGAATTTACATTTTATGGAGCCCTAGCTAAGATGAAAGAGCAGGGAATCGGGAACATACATATGTGCTGAGCAGAGAACTTTATTACAAATTTTTGGCACATGACTGTTTAAGTTTCTTCAGGACCCCATAAGTCGTATCAGCTGCACTTAAAGAAGTGTTCTCAAGTTTAAAAGTTATCCCCTTTAAAAGTTATCAGAATAGAGAATATCTTTCTAATTGCCTCTGACCGCCATGGTGCCCACCGATCCTGAGACCTGGGGCTTTGAAGAGCTTTGGCTGAATGCTGAATGAAATGGCGGTTAACCATTACAGCTCCATTCATTCTTAATTGCAGTGGTGAAGCGCTCGGATGATTTTCGGCACTCCGATCAGAATGAATAGTCAGTGCACATGATCGACCTCTGTTCCGTGCAGCCCGGGCTCTTCAGAGCCCCAGTTCTCGGGATTGTTTGGGGGCCACTTCAGTCAGACCTCAGCAATCAGAAAGTTATCCCCTATCCTTTGAATGGTAGATAATTTTGAAACTTGAGAACACCCCCATAAGACCTCAATGCACATTAGATTAATGAGGGTGGAACCTGCCAGTTTTGGTTGGATTGGCCAACCATATTAGGTGTATGGCCCCCAAATGCCCAATCATTTTGTTCTCCAAGTAGATCTACTGCCAGAGATATCTGTCAGGAGCTTGCTCCGCTGTCTCCATAGAGAACATATGAACCCTCTGCAGTGTGTGGAAAAGTCAGGAAACATAGCTATTAGCCAAACAAGCCAACAGCCATCTCATAGGTTCTTGTAGTGAATGACTGCACTTGCTCCACAGCCATGACATCTTTGTACATGACCATGCTATGTATCCCCCTCCATCCTGGTCTGTGCTCTGGTAAACCAGTAGATCAAGATTAACTACAACATTGTATTCCACTGGAATAGTAAAAAGTTTGTGCACTTTGCAAAATAATGTGAAGTTTTTCTCTAGGATTTGTTTGTTTTAAATAGATTCTCGACATGTGAATTTTGTTACCTTGCGAGAAGTTTGCATTTTTCTCGTGGTCCTTTTTCCAGGCAATGTTATGTCAAATGAAAACTTCAGACTTGAATTGAAATCCATACCTTTATTTCAAAATAAAGTAAACTTTATTACAATTGTCTGGTGATTAGAAGCAAAAAATTACAGCATTCCAATATAAGAATGCAGAATCAAAATATGTGAATGAGCAAAAAGGTACAGTTTAATGTTTATTCATCTTTACATTCATGTTATGTGATGTAAAATTATATAAAGGTTACAATTACTTTTCCCAATGAATATGAGCAAATTAAACTAAGTAATGGCATTGCAGCATTCATGATTCAAAATATAAACATTTTGGAGCAGTGATTGGGTGGACTTTATTAAGATCTGTATTATTATTTATTCCGGTATTACTAAAAATCATGCTTGAATGATATGTGTCTAGCTGTGCTTGCTGTTCCTGCCCATGGAAATTAGAAATATGCAAGCCTGAATCTGCACAATCATTTACAACACTTTCTAGAGTAAATTATAGCAACTTTGTAAGACTGTATGTGCCTCCCTCTACCTATCAACTATTAAAGATGACCTTTCACCAAATTGTTAATGTTGAACCGGACACGTGATGTAATAGTTTCTGCAGAGTGGAATAAAACATTTTTGCTTTTTTTATTTCACCTTTCCTTTGCAGAGATATTAGAAATCAAATACTTGGCACCTAATGAGTTAAATCCATGTGGGTGTTATCAGATAGCTTTTACTGGGGGCGTGTACTTCTGCCTCCTATATGATGCTTACCAATCATGAGCAGGCAGCAATGTAGAAGTGCAGAAAGACCTGTGATGATGTCATCAGGGTCACATGACCTGAGTCCACAGGTTCTACCAGCCAGAGTGTGCAGCCGAAATAAGGACTTGAAATATATTACACAGCACAGAAGTTAAGGAAATATTAACTGGAATTATTAGCTCCACACTTCTGTGTTTGTAATATATCTCCAGTGCTTATTTAAGCTGCACATTCTGGCTGGTTGAACCTGTGGACTCAGGTCATGTGACCCTGATGACATCCTCTCAGGTCCTTCAGTACTTCTACATTGCTGCCTGCTCATGATTGGTCAGCAACATAAAGGAGGCAGAAGTACATGCCCCCAGTGAAAAATATCTAATTACACCCACTTGCACTTTACTAAAGTTAACGCATTAGGTGTCAAATATTTGATTGTTAATATCTCCACAATGGAGAGGTAACATTAAAAAAAACTGTTTTGTTCAGCTCAGCAGCCACAATTACATGGTGTGTCCAGGTCAACAAGAACCATTTGGAGAAATGTCTTCTTTAAGAAAAGTGCCATGAGCAGCAAAAAAGACACAAATACAGGATGTGCCACAATTAGCAACTCTTTATGAAAGAACACTAGCATAGGGGTAGTGATGAATTATTGCGATTGACTTTCTACTAATAGATAAAGCCAAGGTTCTTTATATGCCAAAGAGGAGAAGACATATAAGCTGGGGTTACACGAAGACTTTGGCAGCGACACTTGTCACATGACCAAAGTTCGTTAGGTGTCGCTACTACATAGCAGCAACATGCAAGAGAATGGGGTCACATTGCTACCCTGAGCGTACTGTGACAAGCAAGTTGTGGCAGCAGTATCCTCAGGGCTTCAAGGTGACCCATTCACTTGTATTTCGCTGGGATGTAGCAGCAGCGCCTAGCGGACTTTGGTAATGTGAAAGGTGTCACAGCCAAAGATGCCATGTATCCCCAGCCTAATTTTCAACCTACAGAAAGGTAATTAGCCTAATCGTTTCTGCCTGTAAGTTAGCAATATACCTTATCAAAGAGACATCAGTAACAAGTTGGGTGCATGAATAGAGAGTAGTACAAATACATTTAGGGGAATAGACTTTGTGTCTATCTGGAAGGTGGTAGAAATCTGCTGTTAATATACTAATTTATATTCTGTTTGTACAGATACATTATATATTGGAAACATCTTTAGAACGTGCAGATTCAGGATCTAATTCTATACGAAGTTCAGACATTATATAAACAATTTACCATGCTTTGGAGAAAAAAGAGGTGATTTAGCTCTAGGGGGATTCTCAGGACGAGGAGCTACTAATTGGACTGGCCGCACTTGCTTATCAGCCAACTTCTTGAGACAACTTTGACGGTTTTCAAAGAGTTCTCTGACGTTCTCAATCTTGGCTTGGACAGCTTGAATTTGAGCCTAATAAATCAGAGAAATACAAACATTTATGGAGGCTCCTAAACTGCCACGAATTATAATGAAGTACTGTCAAGAAATTGTCAAAAGCAGCAATCATAAATCAAATTCTGTAAAGAATTCCAGGAATCTGGAAATAGACCAGATCAGACTATTCTTCATTAACACAGTCTTTCTGGAAGGCAAAATAATTATTATTTAGGTCAAAGTTTAAAAAAAATCCAAGTGATCAAATGAAAAGCCACAATTACTAAAAAAAATATTGGCCTAGGTGCTCTTCTTAGATGAGTCTAAGGATGTTTTCAAAAATGTTTTGAAACTTTTGACATGGACAATTAGTTTTTTTTTTTACTTTAGACTAGTGATGATACTCGGTGGTCTCCGACTATTTCGGCATGCTCAGAGATTTAGTTTATGTTGACGCAGCTGCATGATTTGCAGCTGCTAAACAGCTTGAATACATGTGGGGATTGCCTAACAAACAGGCACTTCAGGATGGCAACAAAGCAGCTGCTTGTTAGTGGCTTTCTACTATGGCTCTTAGAGTGGTTCAGAAGACAAGGGCTTCCCTCTTAGGCGTCTGCATGCTTTAGTAGAATATAAGAATAGAAGTTGCCCTGATGGAACAATCTACTTAAGCCATTATATGCTGTAGTCCATGAGCCAAGACAACCAACAAATATTTATTTCAAAGTATATTAGGTCTGCCTAAGCCTTCAGAAACATAGTCACATAATACAACATAACAAATGATAACTGCTACCTTCAACTCTTCCGTCAGTATGGACTCAAAATCATATTGTAAGGACTGTGGATCAAAACTTAAATCCAGTTCAGAGCTGTCTAGAAACTTCTCAACATCTTGTAATGCTCTCTGAGCCCCTTCTCTTGACTGGCACTTGTCCATTTGCTGGTTAGCTAGAAAGTATGCACCTTTATCACAGCTTTCAAGAGCCTGGAATAAAACAGCATATATGAACTTTTTAAGGATATAAAAAAATGTGAAGAAGCTTCTATTGACAGATATTGATAACTTCATCCTGAAAACTCAGTGAGAATAAAATTAGACCTAAACAAAGAGGAAACCTCTGACCAAGTATAAAAGCTTATGGACACTAGCACAGTGCCTGTCCAGCAGTGCTTCTTTAGTATGGAGCTGTGGAGGCCATCAGATATTCTCCTCTAAAAGCAAGCACCATGCGTAGGAGAACATCTACACTCATATGCGTTGGTATCATTTTTCTTCTTTGAGTTTTGTACGTAACTGTAGTGCACCAAATGTCATATGCCTCTGTACGAAATCAGAAACATACACACAACTTTATGGGAGAGATTTGGCTGTAAGCCCTTAGCATGACAAATATAGGAGAGCGGTGGACTTAAAATCTGCTCATCATGGCAACTAATTGAAAGAGAAATAACGCTAAAGTGTTTGCATACCTTGCTTAATCCACCATTGTCCCTACCAAATAAGTGACTCTAACAATAACTAAGAAAAATAATATTCTTATAGAACCTACATTTTTAATTACTCAACAGAAATTACCATAATTAAAAAGAAATCCACCTAAAATTATCTGCTGGCATGTTATGTAGACATGTTAAAGGATGAGCTGGACAGTTTCTAGAACTAGAAGTTCTTGGTGTAGCACTTTTCACTTATGGGTATTTTTCTTATGGCAAATTCCTGATATATTTTTTATTGGTATTAGACCAGTGCTGAACTATATCCCTAAATATAAAAATCTCAAAATGGAAAATACTGTTGTGTTAGACATTTCCCACCCTCCAAAATCTATTCTACCTGGAGTAATAAATGGATAGAATTCCCAAGAGATGCTGCATAAAGTGGTGTCATAAATTGACATGTCGCTTGTATACATATGGCCTTTTATAGATTCTCTGTTATCTCTCAGCATGAATACTTATGTATACAGGTGAGAGAGAGACAGCTCATGGCCCCACTGAATGCAGGCAATGGGGAAGGACTGTGCCTTAAAAAATGCCCTATACAAAGTGCGCCCCACTCCAGAAATACCTAAATAGCGATTCACTTTCTTCTAAAGTGACTATGTGCTTCAAAATGAGAACTAGACTTGTTTAAATTATCCTAAATATTCATTAAAGTACAAATGCAGAAAAAAAGTACTTTCTGCAAGCCATTATTTTTATGGGAGAACACTTTCTACGTGGCGTTATTTTTAAAGGTGAGTAAATCTACAGATGATTATTTATATAAGTGAGTAGATCCACAGGTGATTATTTCTATAGGTGAATAAATCCACAAGTGATTATTTTTATAGGTGAATAAATCCACAGACGCTTATTTTTATATATGAGTAAATCCACAGGCAATTATTTCTATATGTTAGTAAATCCACAAGTGATTATTTTTATAGGTGAATAAATCCAGAGATGATTGTTTTTATAGGCGAGTAAATCCACAAATGATTATTTTTTATAGGTGAGAACTTTCTGCATGGCGTTATTCTTATAGGTGAGTAAATCCACAGATGATTATTTCTATAAGTGAGTAGATCCACAAGTGATTATTTTTATAGGTGAGTACTTTCTACAGGTGAATTCGAGTACTTTTGACATTACTATACCTGGCATTGAAATATTGGAAGATTCACTGTTACCTGCTGCAGTCGAACATGTAGTTCATGTGTGGTAGAGAGATGAGACAGCTTTCTTCTTATCTCCTCAGATAAGATGTCTGATGCATGCCTTAGCTCATTGCATTGCTGGCAGATTAGGTTTAGTGCATAATGATGATTTGCTGCTAGCTGGTGTCCATGTAAAATCACCATTTGTGACCGTCCCATTAATTCCTGTGAGATAACAATGGGTTACATTCAAAGTATTGACCAAACTTGTATAAAAAAAAAAAAAAAAAGCAGTTACATAAGATATAACTTTTTTAATTCTTGACCATTTTCAAAAAATTTTGTGTAGGTTACAACCAGGGCACATGCCACAGGAATTGGGTGCCTCAGGAGTTGGGTGCCACAATCAATGTTGGCTCGGTCAGGTATTTAAATACAGGATGAGGGTTGGGAACTAAATTTTAGGTCCAAGTGAAGTAAAGCTTAGCCTTGGTATAGAAGATTATTATGAAAAGCTTTATAGAAGAAATGGTATAGATGAGCAGTCATACCTTTGACCTCTCTTCAATGTTACCCAGTTCTAATATTCTCTGCTTGACCTCAGATATATTCTCTCCTGTATCAGGAACACCGGTTTGTTGTGCCATCAAAAAGTCAGTAGCATTCTTCAGCTATAATAATAACATAGTATGTATACAGTATGTTACATTCAGGGAATATGACATACTATTTATTTCATGCTCTTTTTATTATTACCTATCAGTATCATTTTATATGTTCTATTTGTATTGGTCCTTTGTCAGCTACATGAAATATCCTCTATGCAGTTGTTAGACGAGTGCGCAACAATAAATATCTAGCCCAATACTAACTGAAAATATACTTATGTTAATCCATATATCTACTCTAGTGCATAAATATAATAAAGACAAACAATATAACCACCAAGACAATACAAAAAGAAAACCCTTAAAACCACCTTCAGATAGATATATGAAATGCATGTTGAAGTGCTTTCACAGGGATACTACAGGGGACAGCAGATCGTGTGGTTAGCTGAACTCCTGAACTGGTTAAAACTGCTTCAATATCTTATTAAACAGTGCAGGTTTTTTCCTTGCTGGCAGTGCAAGTCTTAAAAATCTTATTAAACAGTGCAGGCTTTTTCCTTGCTGGCAGTGCAAGTCTTAATTGGGTCAGTTGACAACCTGGATTGTCTCAGCTGTTCAGTGTTGACCACTCCCCTCTGCTATATATGCTCACTGCTGGCACTTGGGAATTGCTAGTGATAGTTCTTACTACCTAGTTAGGAGTTGGAGGGGAAGTTCGTGTTTGGAGTAGGAATTTGGAGAGTTGGTCAGGTGATAGTTGCATGGAGAATGTTTGTGTGAACATCCTTATTCTCTCCTATTTGGTTTCTTCTTCATATATCTCCACTGTGTTTCACTCTGTTGTTTGGAGAGGGTATTTTGCATGATTTTAATTTTATTTTATCACGGTCTGTCTTCCATTGTTTGTCTGGTTAGTATTATCCTATACACTTTAGGCTCAAACCTCTCTGGGTGGGGGAGGGAACAGATCAGGGTTAATACAGGAGAAAAGCAAGGCAGGTGAACCTGGCGTGTCCACCTTCAGGAGTAATCTGGGAGACAGGGATAGACTAAGGCGACACTAGTTTGAGGGATTGGGTAGGTACCCACAGTCCCTAGTCACTCCGTGACAGGTGCTTTGTGTGGCTAGCCCTATAGTTGTCTCACCATGTCTACAGGTAAACATTAAGTACTATTTGGGATATATGATTTGTACTGAATTTTTGAGTCATTTTGTATTGTGATGCTGCTTATCCTGTATTGAGTTATGTAATAATTTTATCCTGTGGATGTCATTATGGATTATACATAATATATTGCAGGCAGGGTCAGACTAGCCAAATGGAGGACTGGACGATTTTCCAGTGGGCCTAGGCACTGACACCTGCTGGCACAGTGAACATAAGACATGTGTGCCAGTGATGTCTATGCTGACCACTCTCCTGGGTTGCCTAACTATGGAAGAAGCGTTGACACGAAAAGCCATCAGGGTGCAACAGCGTTCTTTTTCTTACAAATGGTGAGAAGCAGTCTATGGCTACTTTCACACATCAGGTTTTTGCCGTCAGGCATAATCCGCCGGATCTGTTTTTTTCTCATAGAGTTGTATTAGCACTGGATTGTGCTTGATGGCCACACATTTCGTCCGTTTTTTGCCGAATCCATCCAAAATTTATTTTCCGGCGGACAAAGAAAAGGTCCATATGAACGTTTTTTCTGTCCGGCAAAAAAACGCCCAGCGACGGTTCCAGCAATAAACGGATTATGCCCTGTTCCTGCATTTTCAATTCTGGAGAGTCGGTCAGTCTCTCTCTCTCTCTCTCTCCAAAAATAGACAGATTATGCCTGAAGGCAAAAAACTGATGTGTGAAAGTAGCCTATAGCAGACGATCATGTCAGCAGTGACTCACGCACTGCTCTCCTGGTTTGTCTAACTCTGGGAGGAGTGACGAGCAGTACGTTACTACTCCTCCCAGTGTTAGACAACCTGGGAAAGCAGTGTGCGCATCCCTGCTGACACCATCATCTGCTGCAGACTAGCTAACTATGTATAAGGAACAGAGCGCTGTTCCATCTCTGTCTTCTAATCAAGGCTCTTCCCTGCATTGAACAAGCTGGGAGATAGGTGCTGCCATTGATAAAGCTAACACTGATTAGCTTTGTTTGTGTCTTCTCCTCTCCCACATCATTGCAGGCACAATGTATGGAGTAGAAGGAGACGGCTTCCAGCTACAGCAGCAATGACTAACGGAGCCTAACAGTGAGTAAGTGCAAATGGGGGAGATTTAGTCAGGGGTGATAGAGGGGGACGAGGCTAATTCATGAATGTATGAATGAGGGCCCCATTCCCTCATTTTTCCTTTCACTCCTGACTGACTGCACCCCCTTTCCCATATCACTCCTGACTGAGCTCCATCCCAGTTTCACACCTGACTGAGCCCCCTCCACCTGTATCACTCCTGACTGCACCCCCCCGAGTCACCCCTAAATGAGCCCCATCTCCCTGAATCACCCCTGATTGTACCCTCTCCCCTATATCACCCCTGACTGAGCCCCTTCCCCTGTATTACCCGACGGCACTCTCTCTCCTGTATCACCCCTGACTGAGCCCTTTTCCCTTATATCCTCAACAGCTGAATCCCCTCTCCTGTATCACCCCTTACAGAGCCACCTACTCCTATCAGCCCTGACTGAGCCCCTTCCCCTTTATTATCCCACACTGCACCCCCTTCTCTGTATCACCCCTGATTGAGCCCCTTCCCATATTACCCCTGACTGATCCCCTTCCATCTATATCATCCCTGACTGCACTCCCTGGCCAGTATCTTCCCTGACTGAGCCCCTTTCTACTGTATCACCCATGACTGACCACATCTGCTCCCCCTGCATCACCTCTGACTGAGCCCTCTATCCCCATATCACCCCTACTGATTGAGCACTCCCTGAGCCCCCTCTCCCTGCATCACCCCCGACTGACTAAAAGTTTTCTTCCTCTAATACCAACAAAATGAGGCTTTTCATAAAAAGTTATGGCCTTAAAGGTGGCAGAAAGATTTCCATAAAAAGTGTATGGGGGGAATAGCTGTTTTGATATCACTCCGATGTCTCCGGTATAGGACCCCCACCGCTATTAGTGAGTAAATTCACAGAATGTATTTTCTGCAGAATTTCTACAATGGACATCCCACTGCAAAATAACAGCGAAAATATCCACACAGATATTGTGTAGATATTGTGCAGATATTGTGCAGGTATTGCTCAGTTTACTACTATGTAATGTTGCACCTTTACCACTGACCTGATCCTTTGTTTTACAAAGGATGAAATTGGTGGTGAATATCCGCAGCATAAATTTACACATTATTCATGTCAAATCTTCATTGGTCAATTCACACCGTGGACTTTCTCAGTGTATAAATGAGATGTCATAAAACCTCATCCACCATACTGGTGCTATAAACATTGGTTTAGTGGTTAATACACATCAGGGGACATTTATCATTGAGTTTGTATCAAAATGATCTTTCTGTAACATTAGGAAGTGTACTACCTTATTACACCTGATATTAGTGTGTTTTACCACACAACTGGTGGTCCTGGGTGGTCCCGAGAATAATTTTCTCTGGTGGACCCAAGGTGCTCCAGGCCGACGCTGTGTGCAGGAGGGGGCTTCCTGCTGTTTTTAAGGCATTTCTTTCTTTTATTGTCTTGGGGGGTTATTGTTCATCTTTCTTGTATTTATCACATGTATGCACTAGTACTATATATATATGTATATATATATATATATATATATATATATATATATATGTATATATACGTATATATACACAGTGTATATATAATGTGTATTTTTATCGGAAATGTGTTTGATATTTATTGGGGATAATTTATAAGTTACAATTTTGACTCTGTTTGTTGGCTCCATCTGTTGTTGGTGGTTGATAGATTATTATAAGTATTTTGGGTAAGTGAGTGTCTGTAAAAAATGAATCTCTTTATGGTGATCTAATGTAATAAAATTGTGTGATACTGAGATGAAATTAGGGTGGGTTGGATCTGAAAATTAGGTTAAAGTGGGGTAAAATCTTATTCCAATAATAATACGATATGTGACATTTTATTGACTAATCCGATAACGTATCATGTACACTTATACTGTACCTCTTGGAAATGCTGTTCAAATTTGAGCAGTTCTAAATATTGCTCCATTTTTAGCTGGTGTTTCTCCCAAAAACCATCGAAAGCGCTTTCCATCTCATGTAACTGTGCCAGCAACCTTTAAAACAGAGACTTGTGACTAGTTCATAGCTCCCAGAACAGGGCATTAGATGCCACCACAAAATCCAATATCACATAGTATATGCTCATAGTAGAATTGTGAGTGCAATATTTCGAGTGAATGCTCACCTATTATATTTACATTCACACATCTCTGCTAGATAACATATTAATGGTGTATGTAAGACCAAACTGACCATAATCACCAAGTACATAGCTTTGCAGCACATATTGTTCCTATGACATTCACACCTTTAGGACTAGCTCACACCGCTGTAGACATTGGACAATTGATATCTGAATTTTCATCGCTGATATTCAGTGGGGCACTGTTCATGACCAATTTTTGGGAATGACAGAATCTGTCCTTGAAAAACAATTGCAGCATGCTGCGATTTCAGTTTGAACTTGGAATATCCAATTCTGCATATTGTACGCATTAGACCAATATAGGTGTGATTTTTATAAAGAGCTATATCCCCTATAAGTCAGTATACTTGCTTTGTACCTTCAGTTTGGGCTGACAGACTCCTGACTCCCTTTGCTTTATCCTTATTGTGTCGGGGCTCTTATCTTCTAATATAAAGCAGCACATCCACTGTATATACAGGTCCTTCTCAAAAAATTAGCATATAGTGTTAAATTTCATTATTTACCATAATTTAATGATTACAATTAAACTTTCATATATTATAGATTCATTATCCACCAACTGAAATTTGTCAGGTCTTTTATTGTTTTAATACTGATGATTTTGGCATACAACTCCTGAAAACCCAAAAAACCTGTCTCAATAAATTAGCATATTTCACCCGTCCAATCAAATAAAAGTGTTTTTTAATAACAAACAAAAAAACCATCAAATAATAATGTTCAGTTATGCACTCAATACTTGGTCGGGAATCCTTTGGCAGAAATGACTGCTTCAATGCGGCGTGGCATGGAGGCAATCAGCCTGTGACACTGCTGAGATGTTATGGAGGCCCAGGATGCTTCAATAGCGGCCTTAAGCTCATCCAGAGTGTTGGGTCTTGCGTCTCTCAACTTTCTCTTCACAATATCCCACAGATTCTCTATGGGGTTCAGGTCAGGAGAGTTGGCAGGCCAATTGAGCACAGTAATACCATGGTCAGTAAACCATTTCCCAGTGGTTTTGGCACTGTGAGCAGGTGCCAGGTCGTGCTGGAAAATGAAATCTTCATCTCCATAAAGCATTTCAGCCGATGGAAGCATGAAGTGCTCCAAAATCTCCTGATAGCTAGCTGCATTGACCCTGCCCTTGATGAAACACAGTGGACCAACACCAGCAGCTGACATGGCACCCCACACCATCACTGACTGTGGGTACTTGACACTGGACTTCAGGCATTTTGGCATTTCCTTCTCCCCAGTCTTCCTTCAGACTCTGGCACCTTGATTTCCGAATGACATGCAAAATTTGCTTTCATCAGAAAAAAGTACTTGGGACCACTTAGCAACAGTCCAGTGCTGCTTCTCTGTAGCCCAGGTCAGGCGCTTCTGCCGCTGTTTATGGTTCAAAAGTGGCTTTACCTGGGGAATGCGGCACCTGTAGCCCATTTCCTGCACACGCCTGTGCACGGTGGCTCTGGATGTTTCCACACCAGACTCAGTCCACTGCTTCCTCAGGTTCCGGTCACCTCTTCTCGTTGTACAGTGTTTTCTGCCACATTGTTTCCTTCCAACAGACTTACCATCGAGGTGCCTTGATACAGCACTCTGGGAACAGCCTATTTGTTGAGAAATTTCTTTCTGGGTCTTACCCTCTTGCTTGAGGGTGTCAATGATGGCCTTCTTGACATCTGTCAGGTCGCTAGTCTTACCCATGATGGGGGTTTTGAGTAATGAACCAGGCAGGGAGTTTTTAAAAGCCTCAGGTATCTTTTGCATGTGTTTAGAGTTAATTAGTTGATTCAGAAGATTAGGGTAATAGGCCGTTTAGAGAACCTTTTCTTGATATGCTAATTTATTGAGACAGGTTTTTTGGGTTTTCAGGAGTTGTATGCCAAAATCATCAGTATTAAAACAATAAAAGACCTGACAAATTTCAGTTGGTGGATAATGAATCTATAATATATGAAAGTTTAATTGTAATCATTACATTATGGTAAATAATGAAATTTAACACTATATGCTAATTTTTTGAGAAGGACCTGTACATATATATGTACATCTAAAAGATCATATTCTGGCAACCTGCAATGGCCACTAGAGGGCTGTCATCTCACAGGAAGTGATGACATCCCGTCCATTCAGTCACCTGACCCTGTAGGAAGTCAGTGGTCTCAGCGGTCAGATAACTGAATGGACAAGATGTCATTACTTCCAGTCCCAATGGAAACCAATGAAGCAGCAATGCTGGAGCATGGCGGATTCAGAGTGGTAAATAACATTTGTTTTATTAAAAAAAAAAAAAAAATCCCTTTAGCAGCTGTTAAAAAAAGTAGTAACATATCTTTCTTTATATGCAAATGATAAAATTCATTTTTTTAACATTGTCACTGCACAGTATATAGGATTAATTTAACTTTTATGGGCTTTATTAAACTGCGTTTTATTTTGCATGTTTTAATAACACCGAAATAATGAAACAAGTATAAAAGCATTGTGGCCGCTGTGTAGTAATATATTTTTTGGTTTTCCTGGCTCAAGAGAAAATTTCTGCGGTCACACTGCAGATTGCTGAATCGTGACAGTGTGCAAGGTGCACACTGTCAGGATGCCCCTGTATTTCCAGTGCAATTGGGCAACCAAGTGATTGCAAGTGTATAACTTACATACTTATGGTCATGTATCTACTAAATTCTCATCTGCTTTTCTGAATAGAAGGAAAATAGAGGGGAATCCTGACAGTGTGCATATTAGACACGGTCACTATTCGGCAATCTGCAGTCACGGAGCGCACGCAGAAGTTTTTTTGAGCTCAGAAAACCACTTTAAATTCAGGTGCTGGACACCAATTCATACTCTCTGATCATGACACCTCTTCTGTGCCTTCACTATTGATATGGTGCTGTAACTCCTCCAGCTGGGAAGGATTGTACAAGGAACTTAGGCTTGTATTAAGTTTATAAAATAGAAAATTAGGTCTTATAGACAGAATCATATTGAAATACAGTCCAAATAAGGCACATATCAGACACTCTGTATTCTTCAAAATCCAACCAAAAAGAAAGTCAGACCGCACCCAATACCAACTTTGTCTTCATGGACATCAGAGCGCACGTCCACACCAGGGGGTCCTCCTGGTCATAGTCCACAATAAGTATATAAGCAAAGGACAGCGCCACATCCGGGAGTGTCAGGCAATAACACACTTTATTCTGCCTCCTGCGGCAACGTTTCGGTCCGAGGACCTTTGTCAAGCACAGTACAGTCACCTCTTAACCACCATTATATACCATTAAGACCACCCCCATAGTTAACACAGAACCAATGGCAGTGTCATGATCACATAGAAAAAAACATCAGTATAACAAATTACATAGAAACGCATAAAAACACAATTATACACTACCCAGTACATATAGTATTCGTCCCCTAGTGTAAACACACCCCCTGATCGCTCTTATGATAACATACCAGTCCCCAAACGTAGTCTCTGCAGCCCTGGCTATCCGGATGTAAACACACTGTGTCACCCTATCAGAACCGTGCTTCAGCCGTTGCCATAGTGCCCCCACATATGCTAATATCTATATGGCTGTCCTGGAGGGTGAACACGTATATGGTTCGCGGTTCTGGAGCTATGTTAGGGGCTGGCGGCGCTACATCGACGACATCTTCCTGGTGTGGGATGGGGATCGTACTGAGCTTGAACAGTTCTTTTTGTACCTAAACAGTGTGCATTCTGGCTTGGGGTTCACTATGGAGTGCTCACAATCCAGGATGCAATTTCTGGACACTTGTGTGTACAAATTTGAGGGTCTCCTCTATACCGACCTATTTGTTAAACATACAGATAGGAACAATCTGTTGCATTTCTCCAGTGAGCATCCACGTCGCATGGTGGAGTCTTTGCCATGGAGCCAATTGTTGCGAGTGAGGAGGATTGTCTCAAGTGACACTCAAGTGGATAGTAGATTGAGTGAAATGTGTCAAAAATTTCTTGCCAGAGGATATCCCAGAATTGATCTGGAGAGATTTAAAACTAAGGCTCTATCTAAAGAACGGGTTGAACTTTTAAAACCTAAGACAGGAGTTATGACCAATAAGAGAATTCCATTTGTCACGGCATACAATGGCCTTAGCAACCGGATCTCTGGAGTGATACGGAGGCATTGGCCATTGCTCAGTAGAGGTCATATCAATGTTCAGGAATTTCAATTGCCCCCTCTATTCTCCTACAGGAGAAATAAAAATCTTAAAGATGAGTTGGTGGTGTCTGATATTGGAAGTTCTAAAAAGGATCTACAGACTACTCTGAGTCGCCCGAGTTTGGGGAACTTTCCATGTCTTAATTGTGCGTGTTGTAATAACATGGTGAAGGGGGCGGTATTTTATCACCCCCACACGGGTAAGAAATATGAGATACGGAGACGATATACGTGTAAAAGTAGCTTTGTGATCTATGTCCTTAGCTGTCCTTGTGGTCTCTACTATGTGGGAGAGACCACAATGGAGGTTAGGGCCAGGATCAGCAAGCATAAGAGCACAATTAGGACTAAACGTATTGAACTTCCAGTACCCAGACACTTCCATGAGATGAAACACTCGGTTAATCAACTGAGATATAGAGTAATAGATGACGTCCCTGTGTTGAGACGGGGCGGAGACCGGGTCTCTATTTTGAAGAAAAGGGAACTCCAATGGATTTTTGACCTGGACACGCTCTTTCCAAGGGGTATGAATATAGAATATCCACAGAATTGTCTCCTATAAGCGTTTAAGTGGGTTGGTTGTGGATCCTCGCCGGTGTATTGCTTTTAACCATGATTTTAAATTTATGATGTGATTTGATGTAGTACCCATGTACGGTGGTGTAATTTTGATTATCCCTAATTCCCCTATTATATGGGAGCTTTTGAGCCATTTATTTCTCCCTTAAAGAGAATTATGAATTATGATATACATGATGGATACTCTAAATGCTGTTAGCTGTTGAGCCCTATTAGCGTATGTTTAGTTTATAATATAATTGCATCTAGAGATATATGTTGGTGAGATGGATAGATGTTCATATATTCAATTTGATATATGTAAGGTTTTGCTTTTGCGCCAATTTGGTATTAATTTACACACTGTACGATTGGATTTGTTTTCCCCCTGTATGTTTTTTATGTATCTTTGCAGGGTTGGTGTGATATCCAAGGAACAGGGGGATGCTTTATAATACCAATCAAATTGAATTTATGCATTGGTTTCTATCAGAATGTTACTGGATCTGGGTAATAATGGATATCCCCGATGCTCTTTTTCAACATGGCTATGTGAAGTCAAAATTGTGAAACTATGGACACAACATTATCCACTTGAGTGGAGAAGTGGAGCCCTGAAAGAATGCGTGCTGGCTTTCTTTGTAAGGATAAGACTATAAATATATGCGCACTGGGACAATGATGTTGTGGACCGTCCATTTTTTGGAATCGAACTTGTGTTCTGAAGGAAGAAAGTGGAACATCGCATCTGGATAAATACTGGCTTTTATGATTATAATGAACTGTATTTGGACCGGCGTACTAAACACTATGGAATGCTGTAATGTGTCTCCATAGTTGTATTGAACTGTATCCGGACCGGCGCTCTTATAGAGCATTGTGAACTGTTGTAATTTGTTTCCATGGGGATGATGTGGGAGTTCGGTGGGAGGATCCTTTGCCCAGGCGTGCGCAGCGTTGCTGGTGCTTGTGGAGGAGGGTGACAGTGGACGCTGCCTGTATGACTCAGTGCGGTCACATGTGACCGGCACTGGTGTCTGATTGGGCCGCACTGGCCCTGCACACGCCCACTGCACTATGGCAACGGCTGAAGCACGGTTCTGATAGGGTGACACAGTGTGTTTACATCCGGATAGCCAGGGCTGCAGAGACTACGTTTGGGGACTGGTATGTTATCATAAGAGTGATCAGGGGGTGTGTTTACACTAGGGGACGAATACTATATGTACTGGGTAGTGTATAATTGTGTTTTTATGCGTTTCTATGTAATTTGTTATACTGATGTTTTTTTCTATGTGATCATGACACTGCCATTGGTTCTGTGTTAACTATGGGGGTGGTCTTAATGGTATATAATGGTGGTTAAGAGGTGACTGTACTGTGCTTGACAAAGGTCCTCGGACCGAAACGTTGCCGCAGGAGGCAGAATAAAGTGTGTTATTGCCTGACACTCCCGGATGTGGCGCTGTCCTTTGCTTATATACTTATTGTGGACTCTGTATTCTTCAGTCTTTGTAGGCTTCAAAAGGGGGAAAAATGTCTAAGGTATCATGCGCCAAAAAAAACAAACTATATACAGTACAGAGAATGCCAAGAGTGTGCAAAGCAGTCTTCAAAGCAAAAGGTGGCTACTTTGAAGAACCTAGAATATAAGACATAATTTCAGTTGTTTCACACTTTTTTGTTAAGTATATAATTCCACATGTGTTAATTCATAGTTTTGATGCCTTCAGTGTGAATGTACAATTTTCATAGTCATGAAAATACAGAAAAATCTTTAAATGAGAATGTGTGTCCAAACTTTTGGTCTGTACTGTATGTGTTACCATAAACTGTATGTTTTCTACCTGTTCACAGTTTCCCAATCGCCATGTTTTTCACAGGTTTCGTGCTCCGTAACTAAACTTGTGCTTGGTTGTTCAAAACTGTTGAGCAGTAAACCTCCTTCTTGTGTTACTGAGGTAATGTCTTTCTGCAAATAGAAGTGATACATTTATTGTACTTTGTGTTAACATGGGAATATGGTAATAACACGTGCAGAGTTAAATAAATAAATAAAAAATTAATTAATTAATTAAAAATAATAATGGAGTTTTTAGTATGCAGAAATATAAGACATTTTGAAATATATACAGTTTACTGAACATCAGCGATACATTTCCTATATGTTCACTTGAACATGTAGGAAACTTCTTCTAAGGAGTCATGGACCATATGAAAGGGTATCATGAAAGTATGCTGTTTTTGTATGACTAGTGTTTAAAGAATTATTGTCATCAGTCCTTTTCGGGAGCGCACTGCTCCTCTGCCTCCCGGCTTCCTGTTTGCGGGGGGACGGTGCGCTCCTAAAGGTTGGACGCTTGGACCAGATGCTTGTAAGCTCTGCTGGTATGAACTGTGCCCTCCTCCAGTGCTGCAACATCAGAGGAGGGCAGGAATAGTAGAGCTGCCAACACTGTGCCTACGCTAGATCAGTGCTCACAGAAAAGAGCTTGTAAGTGCTGCACATGCTACACTGCAGCATTGGCTGTTAACCTAGACAGCGAATATTAAACAATAAAATTTAATATCCCTTCATTCTTCTGGGTGGAGAAGATTTTTAATAAGATTAATAAGATTAAAATTACAAAGTGTGTTGTTTTTTAAGTGTTTTGTAATTTTATTATTGATGATTATTATTGATTTAACCATTAGGATGACTGCTAGTGATGTTTCATAATACATGTGTTCACATGTCAGCAGTATGGATGAAGATAAACTTCTTCCTTAGACATCCTCTTCTCCACAGTCACGTGACCATTTTATCCTTAAAGCTGTATTCCCATCTCCAAGATCCTATACGACCACTGATACAGTGACAGCTAGTTAACTAGTAGATAGTGGTCGTAACCATGGATACCTAAGGTCCTGCAATGCCTGCACATGAGGAAAGAGACACAGTGAATCAGAAAAACTATACTACATTTCTAAATGTAGGTATTTGCTAATATTATTATTATTACACCTACTACATATTGGGATATGATCTTGGAGATGAGAATATCCCTTTAAGCCAAGGCAGCATACCTGTTCTTGTGCTGCAATCTTCTACTTTATATAATTGCACAGGCGTAAGTGCTCATGGGTGACCTTGCCAGACTAGATTTTATTTGCCACTACATTAGGTCTTATTCAGTTGTTTATTTTTTTCTCTTGTGTAGAATATACACTCACTGGCCACTTTATTAGGTACACCTGTCCAACTTCTTGTTAACACTTAATTTCTAATCAGCCAATCACATGGCGGCAACTCAGTGCATTTAGGCATGTAGACATGGTCAAGACAATCTCCTGCAGTTCAAACCGAGCATCAGTATGGGGAAGAAAGGTGATTTGAGTGCCTTTGAACGTGGCATGGTTGTTGGTGCCAGAAGGGCTGGTCTGAGTATTTCAGAAACTGCTGATCTACTGGGATTTTCACGCACAACCATCTCTAGGGTTTACAGAGAATGGTCCGAAAAAGAAAAAAAATCCAGTGAGCGGCAGTTCTGTGGGCGGAAATGCCTTGTTGATGCCAGAGGTCAGAGGAGAATGGGCAGTGTTGTGAATTTGGATTCTGGGCTCCCCCGGTGGCTACTGGTGGAATTGAACTTGTGACATCATCTTCCCTGTTCACCTGTTCTGATTAGATCTGGGTGTCGCTATATAACCTGGCTTCTCTGTTAGATGCTTGCCGGTCAACAATGTTATCAGAAGCCTCTCTGTGCTTGTTCCTGCTCCCAGACATCTACTAGATAAGTTGGACATTCGTCCATGTTTTGTTTTTGTATTTTGGTTCCAGTTCACAGCTGCAGTTTCGTTACTGTGTCTGGAAAGCTCTTGTTGATCAGGAATTGCCACTCTGGTATTATGAGTTAATGCCAGAGTCCTAAAGTAATTTCTGGATGTGTTTTGTTAGGGTTTTCTACTGACCATGAAAGTATGCTTTCTGTCTTCTGCTATCTAGAAAGCGGACCTCAAATTTGCTAAAACTATTTTCCTGCTGCGTTTGTTGTTTCATCTCATATCACCGCCAATATATGTGGGGGGCTTCTGTCTCCTTTTTGGGCATTTCTCTAGAGGTGAGTCAGGTCTTATATTTCCCTCTGCTAGCATTATTTAGTTCTCCGGCCGGCGCTGGGCATATAGGGATAAAAAGTAGGACATGCTACCTGGCTACTTCTAGATGATGCGGTAGGTTTAGTTCATGGTCAGTACAGTTACATCTTCCAAGAGCTTGTTCCTATTGAGGCTTATGCTAGTTCTCTGGCCATGGAGATCATGATAGTTTGACCGGCCCACTAAAGGGTTAAAATCCTTGGCTGAGAAAGGAGAGAAATAAGAAGTCTGCTGAAAATTTTTTTTTTTTTTTTTCTCTAGTAGTTAGTGTGCTCTTAATTGGATCACTTGCCAGTCTGTCTATGCTGCAGTCTTTCTTTTTTTTCTCTCTCCTTCTAATCTTTGAATGGCTCTATGTTCACCTGTCTATAATGGATCTACAGAGTGTAACTGCAGGTTTGAATAATCTCGCCACGAAAGTACAAAGTTTGCAAGATTTTGTTGTTCATGCTCCGGTATCAGAGCCGAGAATTCCTTTGCCGGAATTCTTCTCAGGGAATAGATCTAGCTTTCAGAATTTTAGAAATAATTGTAAGTTATTTTTGTCCCTGAAATCTCGTTCTGCTGGAGACCCTGCACAGCAGGTTGGGATTGTGATTTCCTTGCTCCGCGGCGACCCTCAAGATTGGGCTTTTGCATTGGCACCAGGGGATCCTGCGTTGCGCAATGTGGATGCGTTTTTTCTGGCCTTGGGCTTGCTTTATGAGGAACCTCATTTGGAACTTCAGGCAGAAAAAACTTTGATGTCCCTATCGCAGGGGCAAGATGAAGCTGAAATTTACTGCCAAAGATTCCGTAAATGGTCTGTGCTTACTCAGTGGAATGAGTGTGCCTTGGCGGCTACTTTCAGAGAGGGTCTTTCTGATGCCATTAAGGATGTTATGGTGGGGTTCCCTGTGCCTGCAAGTCTGAATGAGTCCATGACAATGGCCATTCAGATCGATAGGCGTCTGCGGGAGCGCAAACCAGTGCACCATCTGGCGGTGTCCACTGAGAAGACGCCAGAAAACATGCAGTGTGATAGAATTCTGTCCAGAAGCGAGCGGCAGAATTTTAGACGGAAAAATGGGTTGTGTTTCTATTGTGGGGATTCTACTCATGTTATATCAGCATGCTCTAAGCGTACTAAAAAGCTTGATAAATCCGTTCCCATTGGCACTTTACAGTCTAAATTTATTTTGTCTGTGACCCTGATTTGCTCTTTGTCATCTATTACTACGGACGCCTATATCGACTCTGGCGCCGCTTTGAGTCTTATGGATTGGTCCTTTGCCAATCGTTGTGGGTATGATTTAGAGCCTTTGGAGACTCTTATTCCTCTGAAGGGGATTGACTCCACCCCATTGGCTAATAATAAACCACAATACTGGACACAAGTGACTATGTGTATTAATCCGGATCACCAGGAGACTATTCGTTTTCTGGTGCTGTATAATCTACATGATGATTTGGTGCTAGGATTGCCATGGCTGCAGTCTCACAACCCAGTCCTTGACTGGAGAGCTATGTCTGTGTTGAGCTGGGGATGTAAGGGGACTCATGGGGACGTACCTTTGGTGTCCATTTCATCATCTATTCCCTCTGAAATCCCTGAGTTCCTGTCTGATTATCGTGACGTCTTTGAAGAACCCAAGCTGGGTTCGCTACCTCCGCACCGTGAGTGCGATTGTGCTATAGATTTAATTCCGGGTAGTAAATACCCAAAGGGTCGTTTATTTAATCTGTCTGTGCCTGAACATACTGCTATGCGAGAATATATAAAGGAGTCCTTGGAAAAGGGACATATTCGTCCATCGTCATCTCCCTTAGGAGCCGGTTTTTTCTTTGTGTCAAAAAAAGACGGCTCTTTGAGACCATGTATTGATTATCGGCTTTTGAATAAAATCACGGTTAAATATCAATACCCATTGCCGTTGCTGACTGATTTGTTTGCTCGCATAAAGGGGGCCAAGTGGTTCTCTAAGATTGATCTCCGTGGGGCGTATAATTTGGTGCGGATCAGGCAGGGGGATGAGTGGAAAACCGCATTTAATACGCCCGAGGGCCACTTTGAGTATTTGGTGATGCCTTTTGGTCTTTCTAATGCCCCTTCAGTCTTCCAGTCCTTTATGCATGATATTTTCCGCGATTTTTTGGATAAATTTATGATAGTGTATCTGGATGATATTCTGATTTTTTCGGATGATTGGGACTCTCATGTCCGGCAAGTTAAGAGGGTTTTTCAGGTTTTGCGGTCTAATTCTCTGTGTGTCAAGGGTTCTAAGTGCGTTTTTGGGGTTCAGAGAATTTCCTTTTTGGGATATATTTTTTCTCCCTCTTCCATTGAGATGGATCCTGTCAAGGTTCAAGCTATTTGTGATTGGACGCAGCCCTCTTCTCTTAAAAGTCTTCAGAAATTTTTGGGCTTTGCCAACTTTTATCGTCGATTTATTTCTGGTTTTTCGGATGTCGTTAAGCCATTGACCGATTTGACTAGACAGGGTGCTGATGTTGCTAATTGGTCCCCTGATGCTGTGGAGGCCTTTCAGGAGCTTAAGCGCCGTTTTTCTTCTGCCCCTGTGTTGCGTCAGCCTGATGTGACTCTTCCTTTTCAGGTTGAGGTCGACGCTTCTGAGATCGGGGCTGGGGCAGTGTTGTCGCAGAAAAGTTCTGACTGCGCCGTGATGAGGCCTTGTGCCTTCTTTTCCCGTAAATTTTCGCCCGCTGAGCGGAATTATGATGTTGGGAATCGGGAGCTTTTGGCCATGAAGTGGGCGTTTGAGGAGTGGCGCCATTGGCTCGAGGGGGCCAGACATCAGGTGGTGGTATTGACTGACCACAAAAATTTGATCTATCTTGAGACCGCCAGGCGCCTGAATCCTAGACAGGCGCGCTGGTCATTATTTTTCTCTCGGTTTAATTTTGTGGTATCGTACCTACCGGGTTCTAAGAATGTTAAGGCGGATGCCCTTTCTAGGAGTTTTGAGCCTGATTCACCCGGCAACTCTGACCCCACAGGTATTCTTAAGGAGGGAGTTATCTTGTCAGCCGTTTCTCCAGACCTGCGGCGGGCCTTGCAGGAGTTTCAGGCGGATAGACCGGATCGTTGTCCGCCTGATAGGTTGTTTGTTCCTGATGATTGGACCAGTAGAGTCATCTCTGAGGTACATTCTTCTGCATTGGCAGGTCATCCTGGAATTTTTGGTACCAGGGATTTGGTGGCAAGATCCTTCTGGTGGCCTTCCCTGTCACGAGATGTGCGAGGCTTTGTGCAGTCTTGTGACGTTTGTGCTCGGGCCAAGCCTTGTTGTTCTCGGGCTAGTGGATTATTGTTGCCCTTGCCTATTCCTAAGAGGCCTTGGACACACATCTCGATGGATTTTATTTCAGATCTGCCTGTTTCTCAGAAGATGTCTGTCATCTGGGTGGTGTGTGACCGTTTTTCTAAGATGGTCCATTTGGTTCCCCTGCCCAAATTGCCTTCTTCTTCCGAGTTGGTGCCCCTGTTTTTTCAAAATGTTGTTCGTTTGCATGGGATTCCTGAGAATATCGTTTCTGACAGAGGAACCCAATTTGTGTCTAGATTTTGGCGGGCATTCTGTGCTAGGATGGGCATAGATTTGTCTTTTTCGTCTGCTTTTCACCCTCAGACTAATGGCCAGACCGAGCGGACTAATCAGACCCTGGAGACATATCTGAGGTGTTTTGTGTCTGCTGACCAGGATGATTGGGTTGCTTTTTTGCCATTGGCGGAGTTCGCCCTCAATAATCGGGCCAGCTCTGCCACTTTGGTGTCCCCGTTTTTCTGTAATTCGGGGTTCCACCCTCGATTTTCCTCCGGTCAGATGGAATCCTCGGATTGTCCTGGAGTGGATGCGGTGGTGGAGAGATTGCATCATATCTGGGGGCAGGTGATGGACAATTTAAAGTTGTCCCAGGAGAAGACTCAGCTTTTTGCCAACCGTCACCGTCGTGTTGGTCCTCGGCTTTGTGTTGGAGATTTGGTGTGGTTGTCTTCTCGTTTTGTCCCTATGAGGGTCTCATCTCCTAAGTTTAAGCCTCGGTTCATCGGTCCGTATAAAATATTGGAGATTCTTAACCCTGTTTCCTTCCGTTTGGACCTCCCTGCATCCTTTTCTATTCATAACGTTTTTCATCGGTCGTTATTGCGCAGGTATGAGGCACCGGTTGTGCCTTCCGTTGAGCCTCCTGCTCCGGTGTTGGTTGAGGGTGAGTTGGAGTACGTTGTGGAAAAAATCCTAGACTCCCGTGTTTCCAGACGGAGACTCCAGTATCTGGTCAAGTGGAAGGGATACGGCCAGGAGGATAATTCTTGGGTCACTGCATCTGATGTTCATGCCTCTGATCTGGTTCGTGCCTTTCATAGGGCCCATCCTGATCGCCCTGGTGGTTCTGGTGAGGGTTCGGTGCCCCCTCCTTGAGGGGGGGGTACTGTTGTGAATTTGGATTCTGGGCTCCCCCGGTGGCTACTGGTGGAATTGAACTTGTGACATCATCTTCCCTGTTCACCTGTTCTGATTAGATCTGGGTGTCGCTATATAACCTGGCTTCTCTGTTAGATGCTTGCCGGTCAACAATGTTATCAGAAGCCTCTCTGTGCTTGTTCCTGCTCCCAGACATCTACTAGATAAGTTGGACATTCGTCCATGTTTTGTTTTTGTATTTTGGTTCCAGTTCACAGCTGCAGTTTCGTTACTGTGTCTGGAAAGCTCTTGTTGATCAGGAATTGCCACTCTGGTATTATGAGTTAATGCCAGAGTCCTAAAGTAATTTCTGGATGTGTTTTGTTAGGGTTTTCTACTGACCATGAAAGTATGCTTTCTGTCTTCTGCTATCTAGAAAGCGGACCTCAAATTTGCTAAAACTATTTTCCTGCTGCGTTTGTTGTTTCATCTCATATCACCGCCAATATATGTGGGGGGCTTCTGTCTCCTTTTTGGGCATTTCTCTAGAGGTGAGTCAGGTCTTATATTTCCCTCTGCTAGCATTATTTAGTTCTCCGGCCGGCGCTGGGCATATAGGGATAAAAAGTAGGACATGCTACCTGGCTACTTCTAGATGATGCGGTAGGTTTAGTTCATGGTCAGTACAGTTACATCTTCCAAGAGCTTGTTCCTATTGAGGCTTATGCTAGTTCTCTGGCCATGGAGATCATGACAGGGCAGACTGGTTCGAGCTGATAGAAAGGCAACAGTGACTCAAATCGCCACCCGTTACAACCAAGGTAGGCCTAAGAGCATCTCTGAACGCACAGTGCGTCGAACTTTGAGGCAGATGGGCTACAGCAGCAGAAGACCACACCGGGTACCACTCCTTTCAGCTAAGAACAGGAAACTGAGGCTACAATTTGCACAAGCTCATCGAAATTGGACAGTAGAAGATTGGAAAAACGTTGCTTGGTCTGATGAGTCTCGATTTCTGCTGCGACATTCGGATGGTAGGGTCAGAATTTGGCGTAAACAACATGAAAGCATGGATCCATCCTGCCTTGTATGGAGCATCTTTGGGATGTGCAGCCGACAAATCTGCGGCAACTGTGTGATGCCATCATGTCAATATGGACCAAAATCTCTGAGGAATGCTTCCAGCACCTTGTTGAATCTATGCCACGAAGAATTGAGGCAGTTCTGAAGGCAAAAGGGGGTCCAACCCGTTACTAGCATGGTGTACCTAATAAAGTGGCCAGTGAGTGTACTTGTATAATGTTAGCATACAAATTGGCCAATTCATGAGAGCTCATCAACCATGACAAGGTGATATTTCTTTGATGGGACCATTAACCTAATATTTATCAAATATGCCCCACCTGGGCTAATGGGACAGGATTTAAGGGGCAGGCAGGATTGTTATGACTGTTCACAGAAAAAATCCCCAAAAATATTAAAATTTAACCTTTATTAAACCAATTAATTAAAAAAGACCAAAAACTGTGCACTTACAAAAACCGCTAGCGCTACACAGAAAGGGGATCGGCCCGGTGGTGCAGCTATCCACACCGCTCAAAATGATGAAAAACATATGAAAGCTAAGTAACCCTTTGATATTTGGTTGTACTCCTGACGAACCTCTTTAAAAAGAAGGAAGAGGGGAAACGCGTTGAGTGAAAAGGGATTCTTTTGAGTTAAAATGGTTTATTTTGACTGAGTAAAAAGTGATCTATCTGATGCAAATATATTGGTTGGCCGACCTGGACATTGTAAAAAGTTCATTATGACAATGTGTGGCTATATGAAGTACGAGTGTGTAGCACAATAATTTTCTTCTTATAAACATTGGGACAGCATCTTGAGAGGGGTTCCCAATATATTTAACCAACTAAGAGAATATATATGCATATGTTTCCATGAGGGTTTTTGGAAAAAACATTTTTTAAAATATAGCACTGTAGCACTTTCTCCTATTTTAAGCTGATTTAGCTATTAAGAGACTATTAGTTTCAGCCAGATATTCGTATAGGCTCAACCAGACATTGCCATCAATTTTATCCATTTCTGAGCACCCGTATGGATGATCTTTTTTCAATCCTGCCTTCCAGACAGGGTTTTGCAGGGGTAGCAGGGTGAGCCGACGAGGAGCGGGGGCGCCATTGCGTAGGATAATAGGGTGCCAACCTCCGCAAGTAGGCAGGGTGCATTCAGTGAGTGTAGGGCTTGGCACTGTCCCGGCCTTTCCTGTTGTTTGATTGTGTTTTGGTGATGGTTTTTGTAAGTGCACAGTTTTTGGTCTTTTTTAATTAATTGGTTTAATAAAGGTTAAATTTTAATATTTTTGGGGATTTTTTCTGTGAACAGTCTTTGATTTACCCCAAAATTATCTTTCTCTGTGAAAAACTATTCAGGATTGTTATGACCCCAATGGCAGAGGGTCTCAGAAATAAATACCAAGTCTGCAAACACAAAAAACCAGCTCATAGGGCAGTGGTAACTGGGCTGACCGTATATCTAATCCTAGCACCACAAATAGCAGCAGCCGGGGAACGTGCCTACGTTGGTTCTAGACGTCTCGCGCCAGCCGGAGAACTAACTAACCCTAGAAGGGAAAAGATAGACCTTTCTTGCCTCCAGAGAAAAGACCCCAAAAGTTGGATACAAGCCCCCAACAAATAATAACGGTGAGGTAAGAAGAAAAGACAAACGTAAGAATGAACTAGGTATTTAGCAAAGAGAGGCCCACTGACTAATAGCAGAATATAGTAAGATGACTTATACGGTCAGCAAAAACCCTATCAAAATTTCCACGCTGGATATTCAAGAACCCCCGAACCGTCTAACGGCCCGGGGGGAGAATACCAGCCCCCTAGAGCTTCCAGCAAAATCAGGAATCACATTTAGTACAAGCTGGACAAAAAATAAGAGCAATACAAATAACCAAAAAACAAGGAAGCAGGACTTAGCTTAATTTTGCAAAAACCAGGACCAGCAGACAGGAGCAAACAGAAAGGACTGATTACAACGATGCCAGGCACCAGACTGAGAATTCAGGAAGTTCAAATAGCAACACCCCTGGACTAACGACCCAGGTGGGTGCCAAACTGAGGAAAGACAATCCCAGAGTAATATCACTAGTGACCACAAGAGGGAGCCAAAAAAGTCTAATTCACAACAGTACCCCCCCTTTAAGGAGGGGTCACCGAACCCTCACCAAGACCACCAGGGCGATCAGGATGAGCAGCGTGAAAGGCACGAACTAAATCGGCCGCATGCACATCAGAGGCAACCACCCAGGAATTATCCTCCTGACCATAGCCCTTCCACTTGACCAGATACTGAAGCCTCCGCCTGGAGAGACGAGAATCCAAGATCTTCTCCACCACGTACTCCAACTCGCCCTCAACCCACACCGGAGCAGGAGGCTCAACAGAAGGAACCACAGGTACAACGTACCGCCGCAACAAAGACCTATGGAACACGTTGTGAATGGCAAACGACACCGGAAGATCCAAGCGAAAGGACACAGGATTAAGGATTTCCAATATCTTGTAAGGACCGATGAAGCGAGGCTTAAATTTAGGAGAGGAGACCTTCATAGGAATAAATCGAGAAGACAGCCATACCAAATCCCCAACATGAAGTCGGGGACCCACACCGCGGCGGCGGTTGGCAAAACGCTGAGCCTTCTCCTGTGACAACTTTAAGTTGTCCACCACATGATTCCAAATCTGCTGCAACCTATCCACCACAGAATCTACCCCAGGACAGTCAGAAGGCTCCACATGTCCCGAGGAAAAACGAGGATGGAAACCAGAGTTGCAGAAAAATGGCGAAACCAAAGTAGCGGAACTAGCCCGATTATTAAGGGCAAACTCAGCCAACGGCAAGAAGGTCACTCAATCATCCTGATCTGCAGAAACAAAACACCTCAAATAAGCCTCCAGAGTCTGATTAGTTCGCTCCGTTTGTCCATTAGTCTGAGGATGAAAGGCAGACGAAAACGACAAATCAATGCCCATCTTAGCACAAAAGGATCGCCAGAACCTGGAAACAAACTGGGATCCTCTGTCAGACACGATATTCTCAGGAATGCCGTGTAAACGAACCACATTCTGAAAGAACAAAGGAACCAGATCGGAAGAGGAAGGCAGCTTAGGCAAAGATACCAAATGGACCATCTTGGAAAAGCGATCACATACCACCCAGATGACAGACATGCCCTGAGACACTGGAAGATCTGAAATGAAATCCATGGATATGTGTGTCCAAGGCCTCTTCGGGACAGGCAAGGGCAAGAGCAACCCGCTGGCACGAGAACAGCAAGGCTTAGCTCGAGCACAAGTCCCACAGGACTGCACAAATGACCGCACATCCCGTGACAAGGAAGGCCACCAAAAGGACCTAGCCACCAAATCTCTGGTGCCAAAAATTCCCGGATGCCCTGCCAACACCGAGGAATGAACCTCGGAAATGACTCTGCTGGTCCACTTATCAGGAACAAACAGTCTGTCAGGTGGACAAGAGTCAGGTCTACCATCCTGAAATCTCTGCAACACACGTCGTAAATCCGGAGAAATGGCTGACAAGATTACTCCCTCTTTAAGAATACCAACTGGTTCTGCGACTCCAGGAGAGTCAGGCACAAAGCTCCTTGAAAGAGCATCAGCCTTCACATTCTTTGAACCTGGTAAATACGAGACCACAAAGTCAAAACGGGAGAAAAACAATGACCAACGGGCCTGTCTAGGATTCAGGCGTTTAGCAGACTCGAGATACATCAGATTTTTGTGATCAGTCAAGACCACCACACGATGCTTAGCACCCTCGAGCCAATGACGCCACTCCTCAAATGCCCACTTCATGGCCAGCAACTCCCGATTGCCAACATCATAATTCCGCTCAGCAGGCGAAAACTTCCTAGAGAAAAAAGCACATGGTCTCATTACAGAGCAACCAGGGCCTCTCTGCGACAAAACGGCCCCTGCCCCAATCTCAGAAGCATCCACTTCAACCTGAAAGGGAAGTGAGACATCAGGCTGGCACAAAACAGGCGCTGAAGTAAACCGGCGCTTCAACTCCTGGAAAGCTTCCACGGCTGCAGGAGCCCAGTCAGCAACATCAGAACTTTTCTTGGTCATATCCGTCAAAGGTTTAACAACGCTAGAAAAATTAGCGATAAAACGACGGTAGAAGTTAGCAAAACCCAAGAACTTCTGAAGACTCTTAACTGACGTGGGTTGAGTCCAATCATGAATAGCTCGGACCTTGACTGGGTCCATCTCCACCGCAGAAGGGGAAAAAATAAAACCCAAAAAGGGAATCTTCTGTACTCCAAAGAGACACTTTGAGCCCTTAACAAACAAAGCATTCTCACGCAAGACCTGAAACACCATCCTGACCTGCTCTACATGCAAGTCCCAATCATCAGAAAAAAACAGAATATCATCCAGATAAACAATCATAAATTTATCCAGATACTTCCGGAAAATATCATGCATAAAGGACTGAAACACTGAAGGAGCATTAGAGAGCCCAAAAGGCATTACCAAGTACTCAAAATGACCTTCGGGCGTATTAAATGCAGTTTTCCATCTCCCTGCTTAATGCGCACAAGGTTGTACGCACCACGAAGATCTATCTTGGTGAACCACTTGGCACCTTTAATCCGGGCAAACAAGTCCGACAACAGAGGCAAAGGATACTGAAATTTAACTGTGATTTTATTCAGAAGCCGATAGTCAATACAAAGTCTCAAAGATCCGTCCTTCTTGGCCACAAAAAAGAATCCCGCACCAAGAGGGGAAGAGGATGGACGGATATGCCCCTTCTCCAGAGATTCCTTGATATACGAACGCATTGCGGTATGCTCAGGTACAGACAGATTAAATAATCTTCCCTTAGGAAATTTACTACCTGGAATCAAATCTATAGCGCAGTCACAGTCCCTATGAGGAGGGAGAGCACTGGACCTGGACTCGCTGAATACATCCTGAAAATCAGACAAATACTCAGGAACTTCCGAAGGAGTAGAGGAAGCAATAGACACCGGCGGGGAATCATCATGAATTCCCTGACAGCTCCAACTTGACACAGACATTGCCTTCCAATCCAAGACTGGATTATGGGTCTGTAACCATGGCAGACCCAAAACGACCAAATCATGCATTTTATGCAGAACAAGAAAACGAATCACCTCCCGATGTTCAGGAGTCATGCACATGGTTACCTGTGTCCAAAACTGCGGTTTATTTTCCGCCAATGGCGTAGCATCAATACCTCTAAGAGGGATAGGATTTACCAACGGCTCAAGAACAAAACCACAGCGCTTGGCAAATGACAGATCCATAAGACTCAGGGCAGCACCTGAATCCATAAACGCCATAACAGGGTAGGAAGAAAATGAGCAAATTAAAGTCACAGACAAAATAAATTTAGGTTGCAAATTACCAATTGCGACAGGACTAACAACCCTTGTTAGGCGTTTAGAGCATGCTGATATAACATGTGTAGAATCACCACAGTAAAAACACAACCCATTCTGACGTCTATGATTTTTCCGTTCATTTCTAGTCTGAATTCTACCACATTGCATTAAATCAGGTGTTTGTTCAGACAACACCACAAGAGGATTAGCGGCTTTGCGCTCCCGCAAACGCCGGTCAATTTGAATAGCCAGCGCCATGGAATCATTCAGACTTGTAGGAATGGAGAAACCCACCATCACATTCTTAATGGCTTCAGAAAGGCCATTTCTGAAATTTGCGGCCAGAGCACACTCATTCCACTGAGTAAGCACGGACCATTTCCGAAATTTTTGGCAATACACTTCAGCTTCATCCTGGCCCTGAGAAATAGCCAGCAAGGCTTTTTCTGCCTGAATTTCAAGATTGGGTTCCTCGTAAAGCAATCCGAGCGCCAGAAAAAACGCATCAATATTTGCCAATGCCGGATCTCCTGGCGCTAGCGAGAAGGCCCAATCCTGAGGGTCGCCCCGTAAGAAAGAGATAACAATTTTAACTTGCTGAGCTGAGTCTCCAGATGAACGGGGTCTCAGAGATAGAAACAATTTACAATTATTCCTGAAATTCCTAAACTTAAATCGGTCTCCAGAGAACAGTTCAGGAATAGGTATTTTAGGTTCAGACATAGGACTACTGGTAACAAAATCTTGTATGCCCTGCACACGAGCAGCAAGCTGGTCCACACTTGTAATCAAGGTCTGGACATTCATGTCTGCAGCAAGCTCAAGCCACTCAGAGGTAAAGGGGAGGAAGAAAGAGAGGGAAAAAAAAAAAACTCAGAATTTCCTTTCTTATTATCCCACTTCTGCAATGCATAACCATTCAACTTTGGCCTGGCATACTGTTATGACCCCAATGGCAGATGGTCTCAGAAATAAATACCAAGTCTGCAAACACAAAAAACCAGCTCATAGGGCAGTGGAACTGGGCTGACCGTATATCTAATCCTAGCACCACAAATAGCAGCAGCCGGGGAATGTGCCTACGTTGCTTCTAGATGTCTCGCGCCAGCCGGAGAACTAACTAACCCTAGAAGGGAAAAGATAGACCTTTCTTGCCTCCAGAGAAAAGACCCCAAAAGTTGGATACAAGCCCCCAACAAATAATAACAGTGAGGTAAGAAGAAAAGACAAACGTAAGAATGAACTAGGTATTTAGCAAAGAGAGGCCCACTGACTAATAGCAGAATATAGTAAGATGACTTATACGGTCAGCAAAAACCCTATCAAAATTTCCACGCTGGATATTCAAGAACCCCCGAACCGTCTAACGGCCCGGGGGGAGAATACCAGCCCCCTAGAGCTTCCAGCAAAATCAGGAATCACATTTAGTACAAGCTGGACAAAAAATAAGAGCAATACAAATAACCAAAAAACAAGGAAGCAGGACTTAGCTTAATTTTGCAAAAACCAGGACCAGCAGACAGGAGCAAACAGAAAGGACTGATTACAACGATGCCAGGCACCAGACTGAGAATTCAGGAAGTTAAAATAGCAACACCCCTGGACTAAAGACCCAGGTGGGTGCCAAACTGAGGAAAGACAATCCCAGAGTAATATCACTAGTGACCACAAGAGGGAGCCAAAAAAGTCTAATTCACAACACAGGATCCAGCAATAATTAACAACAGCCTTAGGTTTATGGGAGAATCTCAGCCAACTATGGAGGCAGTCGCCACCTCCAACAGTGTACTGCAAAAAACTGACCAGCACCACCGAACAGAATAAAGCAAGTGGGAACAGGCACAAACTGCTATGACTGCGTAATATGCAAACAAAAAAATAGAGCAGCCTCTGTAAGCTACAACAACCATATTTGATTAATAATAGGGTCACATCAAAGAAAGGTCACCTTGTCATGGCTGGTGGGCTCTTATGAATTGGCCAATTTATAGCACTATTGCAGTCCAAATGTCATATATTCAATGTTTGCATACATCTTAGTGGATACAGAGCCCTGCTGTATTTTTTTTTTGTATATAGTGTTTTAGATTTGATCTTACTGAGTATTTGGTCAGCGGATCAGTTTTTGCCATCACTGTTTCATCACTGATTTTCTTATCTGCAAAAAAAATTGCAAAGCTTCTCCTGCCTAGTGCAATGTGTGAAATGGACAGTGCACAGTTTGCACATAGATGGCATTCATCTGCTGTCTGTGGTTCTCACAATTCCGTAGACTTAGATGAATAATGTTCATCTGTGCCTTGGATCAAGAATGGAAATGTCTCCAGTGTTTTATTGCAGACACAAGGTCCATAAAAAAACATAGAACGGCTCTATAGATTATGACAGTTCATGTTCTATTCATGAAAAATACAGATGGAGCCTGAACATTGCCTTAAAGTGTAAAGTGAGAACCAACAAGAGGCATTATATAGGTATATATTGGGTGTTACGACAAACATAGGGGAAAATGAATGCCGATCAGTGGTAACAAATAGAGATGAGCAAACCAGAACTGTAATGTTCGGGGTTCGTAACGGACACTTAGTGGCCAGTGCTGAACTATGAACACAAACTTCTCCCCGATGTCCATTTTAGTGTTTGGAGTTCAGAGGAGAGAGAAAGGGGAAAGAGGGGCTAGAGAGAGAGAGGAAAAAAGGAAGAAAGAGCGAAAAAGAGAAAAGAAGAGGGGCGAGAGATAGGAGCCTTTTGCAGCTCACGACCATTTTACAGCACTAAAGTTGGGGTTCCCATTGACTTCAATGGGGTTCAGGTTCAAGTTTGGGTAGAGTCCTGGTACAGGAACCGAACTTTGGACTAAAGTTCGCTAGAACACGACAAACCCAAACATCCATGGTCCACTCATCCCTAGTCACAAATTATTACAAATCATCTGTTTCCCAGTGACTCTGGAGTCTCCTTATAGTAAACCGATTGCTTTGAAAATCTAACATTTCATTGAAAGTCGTATACGCAGCACAAACAGAAAACATCTTAGCCTGGATGTTACTCCATGAAAAAATGAGCATCTGCAGATATCAACAACTGAGTCTGAAATTCTGTCCATGATCACCAAGTAGATGCGCTAACAATCATAGAAAACCACTGGAAACACAAAAATGGACATTACAGTCACTTGACCCTTAGCTTTCGTATTTTCAAGCACGGCAAAAGTGGTAAAAGTAAAAGTGCTGCTCCTTCAAGTCTTGCAGCAATCTATCTTCATGAAATCCAATTAGACGTACCTTCAGCTGGCAGTACTTTTCAGTGCGATTTGCTAGAATATGCTCAATTGAATACACATCGCTCGGTAATTCTGTCTCAGCCAATTCGGTACCAAAGGCCTGGAGCATCTGAGCAATTTCCTTTACTGTCAGTGCAAAACCCTCGATGGCCTGGTTGTGGAATACAGAGGAATGACATGAAAACAGAGCAAATATTACACTAAGGTTTTACAATACTTGTTTATTCAACTTTTCCAGCTATGACAAAGAAAGTCAATGTCATTTTCTCATAGAAACCTGGATGTGTTCTATTGTGTTAGAAATGTTCTATCATTGCACAACAGTATTATTCAGATTTGCTTTGATATCACGGTTTCAGCTCCCACGTCGCTTCACCATGGGTGGTCTCAGCTGGATTGGCAAGTGATAACTTACTGTTCGTCACACAGTTGACCCTGCCGCAAAGCGGTGGGTGACCAAATAACGAGACATCATCACTTTTGGTCCAAATTGAGACCATGAACTGGCTGTTCTCGAGGACCGTATAGGGAATAGAACCATTGCGTTTAGCTTCATCTATTATTTAAGAACATTAACTGCCTTTGAGCAAATTTTATTATAGGTGGTAGAACCCCTCTCTGTTTTGCTAATTAGTTTCTGACCTTGAAAGGTCATTTAACCTGCAATTCATTCATATTGATGAACTATGGAAGAATCCAGGAGCTTCTGTGATTAGTATAGAATGATTGCATCTGTAATAATGGAGTTTTCTCAAAATGTGGTTATAGCATCATAGTAACTATATCGATCCATAACTCTTTCTTATGATATTGCTCACTGGTACCAAATGCTGATGACAGCAATTTTTTTTCACAAAGAGAAATGAGAATATGGCTCCATACTCCAGCATAGACATCTTAGTTCTTTTCGACAAGTTTGATTTCCATAAACAGTGATTCCCTTGGATACAGCTCTTATTGAATGGGCCTAATAATGTATTGATATTGGAACATGTACCATCAACATTTGTAGTCATGACGGCCTTTATTATCCATGCTGTAGAGGCAGCGTATAATAAATGAGACCATTTTATGTAGACCAGCTGACCGAGAAGATGGCTTTTTACATAGGAAAATAACAGAGGAGATAGAAATGGAAGATGTGGCCATAAGGATCTAAAATGTCTGAGCATTACAAAGTTGGGCTAACGCTTTACAATTTGTTATAGAAAAAGAGATTTTATCCTATTTGTTTCCTCCACGAAACGCAGTTGATCACCAAAGGACCAAATGCTCAGAGAATTAATGAAGCTATCTCTGAAATTTAAGACATCCCTGATCCTGAGATTACTTTGAAGCCAATCTCTTTCCAATAAGATCTATTTCTGGGATTATTCACATATGAATTGTTAGATCTTAAAGAAGTTTTCCCAAAATCACAAGGTATCTCCTATCGCTTGGACCCTCAGCCATCTTGAGACTGGAGCTACGATATGTCCAGACTCTGCTCCATAGACAATGAAAGAAATCGAGGCCGAATATGCGCAGTCCACTCCATTCTAGACCAGTTCCTGCAAAACCCCATTCGCAGGGTTCAGATAGGGGATAACTTGCCATTTTAGGAAAATCATATTTTGATGATGTGTTCCATGTGTGTAAAGTTAAAATCAAAGATTATAATGCAATTAAACCGAATATGTTCACTATAAAATCAGCATCATTTCCTCCATTGGGGCCAAGGATTTCTAATTTGACACTGTAGATTGAACATTAAAAAATGGAGTTCTATGAAAATGGAAAACTATGGTGACTGAAGAAAAAATAAGTGAATTTTTTCTTTACGCATTTGCATATCTTATTATGTTTTATCAATATGATTAAGTTTAAAATGAAAAAAACAACAACATGATATGACTTGTCTACGCCGTGATTTCTACAAGACGTCGTACAGAGAACACAAAAGAAAGAATGGCATTGAACATCAACAGTATTATTAAAAAAACACATAGAAATTTTAAAAAAAGAAAATGGAATGAAAGAAACGTAAAAAGTTAAAAAGGAGGTGAAGGCAATAACGGACAAGATAGGAAAGGGGGACATGGAAGATGAGAAAGAGAGGGCCCTGTGTTGATAGAGATATGGTGCGTTATGCTACATAAGTAGCCTGAGGGCAGACTGCTGCGGGATAGATGCAGATGAGTCTCCGCTTTCCACGAGATCCATATGTTGAGTTTTGATTGAGTGCCATTCAAGACATTTCTAATTAGTTCATTGGGCATAAATTTCTCTACACAAGCTGAGAATTGAGGGAATGAATGTGCCTCTTTTCCAAACATGGGCTATCGCTTACTTTGCTGTTAAAATGAGAAACTGAGAAGTCTGTTTTGTGACCTAGTGAGAATGGATGATTTGTGATGCAATAAACCTTGCAAGGGATCTCGAGAAGGAAGAATGGAGGGTAGTACATGCCAAGTCATGTACGCAAGACCAGAAGCAGGATACTTGTGGGCTTCTCACCTATATATGCGCATCCCCAGAAACATTTGTCAGGATAACCAGGGTTACGTTTTTTCTTTCAAGTGTAAAAAATACAACTTACTGTTCTGAAGACGACCCAGTCCCGGTGGCGATATTCCAGCGTGCCTCCGAATTCTGCTGTCAGTTGCTTTTCATCTATGTATTTAAGTAAATCTGATGCAGAACTGAGCATAACCACCTAGAGACATGAAGAAGGACATTACCTGATACATTTCTGACCGCCTTTCCATACAGATTTTAAAAAGGTTGTTACTCAACACATAAGGATTGCTTAATAAGTTGCCAGACTTAAAGTTTTAAAAAAAAGGTGTTTGCTAAACTGACAATAAGAAGTTCAGCCATATTGGTGAAACCTTGAAAATGAGCTCCACAGCAGATGACAGTAGTCTATTATTTAGTCAGCATGGTTAAAAGGGTTGTCTTAGCATGTAATATTGCTGGATTATCCACAGGATTGGTTCTCAATATCATCAGTGGGGTCCAACATCTAATCATCTGTAATTAGCTCCAACTCATATTTTCCAAAATGTGATGTGATCTGCAGTACACGGCAGCAGCTGCTACACATTGAACAAAACTCTTTATTCCTGTTCAAAGTTTTCATCCAGCAGCCACAGGAGCTAATAACAGCTGATTAGGTGTTGAACCCCCACTTTTCTGATACTGATGCTCTATCCACAGATAGGTCATCAATATAATAGGCCCAGGCAACTTGTTAGTCAATAACAATAGATAAAAGTGAAAGTTTCACTGTTAAATGCAGAGAAGCTCTGTAAAAAATGAGACTGCACAACAAAAACATAAACATGCTAATATCTCTTTAAGGCCTCATTCACATCTCATCTTCTAAGGCCACGTTCACACGTTCAGTATTTTACATCAGTATTTTTAAGCCAAAACCACCAGGAGTGGGTGATAAATAC
Organism: Ranitomeya variabilis; assembly: GCF_051348905.1. NCBI lineage: Eukaryota > Metazoa > Chordata > Amphibia > Anura > Dendrobatidae > Ranitomeya > Ranitomeya variabilis. The sequence continues at coordinate 324,505,497 of NC_135233.1, read as the reverse complement.
AGAAGTGGTGACATGTTTCTGTTATACTGCTCTACTCCTGGTTTTGGCTTACAAATGCTGATATAAAACACTGACCAAATACTGAACATGTGTATGTGGCCTAGGTGTTAGCAGTGGCAGATGCCTAACAGTGTCACCCATAGACTAAAATCGCAACCAATTAACATCTTATATATATGTTCATGACTGTTTCATGACATATCCACACATACGATAGGTGCCATAGCCTACCCATCACACCTTCCATTTAATGCATATAGCAGAAGCTATTTCTGAAACACACATTCACTTTAAATAAAAAAACTGAGAAGTGAGCTCAATGTAATGTGAAAGCAGCTTTAGAGAGATAACAACCATTTTTAGTATTACTCATAGGCTGTTATGGCATTCAATTAACATACATAGAATTGTTCAAAAGTTTTAGGCAGGTGCAGAAAAAATACTGAAAATCAAGAATACTCTCAAAAATAGAAGAGCTAATACAATATTTTTATTAACTAACAGAATTCAAATTGAATGAACAAGAGAGAAATCTAAATGAAATTAATATTTTGTGACCACCCTTTGCCTTCAAAACATCATAAATTTGTCTAGTTATGGTTAGCAAAGTTCATGAAGGAACTCAACAGAAAGGTTGGTCCAAACATCTTGGTGAACTAACCACAGATCTTTTGTGGATGTGGACTTGTTTAAATCCTTCTGTAATGGGCTAATTACAGTCCAATAGCTTGTAAATAAATGCAGAAATGTATCCAATAAACGCAGAAATTTGGAGCCAGTAAGACGCCTACCGGATGGAATTGCATGATGGATAAATAACTACCTGTATTTCTCAGAAGGACACCAAGAAGTGGGCAACTTTGAGGACCTGAAACGCAATGGTCGACCAAGGAACTAAGAGCAGAAGAAAGACACATCATACTTCCTTTAGAAATCTGAACATGTCCAGCAGTGCCACCAGGTCAGAACGGGCAGCAACCATTGGGACCCAGCTACTGTTGGTCTAGTCTGGCCAGAATTGATTCTCCTGGAAGAATCGTGACCAATATCTTTGACATGAAATCACATCAGAGAGACTCAAATATACTTGAAAACATAGGAACTAGGGTGCAAAAAAAAATCACAGCAGATGTTCTGGATTGATGAGTCAAAATGTGAAATACATGGTTGTTTGTTACAGTAAAGATTAATGTTGTCCTCAGTGCTGTGAAACGTAGGCAGATACCTTCATCCAATATCATCAAGGAGGCATCTGATGGGCTCAAAATATATTCTGCAGCAGGATAACGACCCCAAACATACAGTCCATGTAATTAAAAACTATCTGCAGCATTTAGAGCGATGGGTCCTGAAAGTGATGATATGGCCCCCACAAAGCCCTGATCTCAATGTCATGGGGTCTGTCTGAGATTACATGAAGAGACACAAGATGTTTGGAACAACCTCCCAGCCAAGTTCCTTCAAATCCTGTGTGCAAATGTGCCTAAAAGAATTGATTCTTTCTTGAAGGCAAAGGGCGGTCACCAAGTAATGATTTCTGACCTGTTCATTCAGTTTGTATTTTCTTAACTGATAAAAATGAACTTTTCACACGAGTATTTCTGAAATCTTTATTACTTTCCAGCATTTTTTCCATCCCCACCAAAAACATTTGCATAGTACTGTCTATCTTAGGAAGCCCATAAAAAACAATCACACCACTACTTAGAAGTGGCCCACAGTGAAGAAAGAAGGCGTCATTTTCCAGACTGTATTAACACTGGGAACGCCTTCAAAAACTTTACATGATTCTCAGAAAACACTATTAATACAACTTATATTTACTGAACCAACGAACTAACAAACAAACAATAAGATTTTGGATGTGACTTTTGAATACTGTAAAATATTACCGGAAGCTTCAATATAAAGTCCTCCTGGCTGAAGCGAAATCCAATGTCCGTGAAGGTCCGCTGAAAAAATCCTGTAGGTCTTAAGACCAAAACTAGATGCAGGTTCCCAGGAAATGAGTGCTAAAGACAAGTACAACAGCTAGTTAATGGCTGCATGCAAGAACACAACATTACAACATTGTCTATATCCGTCCAGCCTGAGCCCAAAGTGTAGACAGTTGTGGAGGCTTGTGACCGACACAAGGACCTGAAAGTATCGGACATTACTAATATCTGCATATACCTGAATAGGAATAAGTAAAGGTTTCACATGCTGTATACCCCCTTCTAGGTTTGGCTAATATATTTAACACTTTGTTGTACTTTTTCTCATTTCCATCTCCATACCATGTAGTAGAAAAGGAAACAATCCATTAGACTGTGCAATAAGTAGTAAATCCCCAATATGTTCTAGTGTTAAGTTTAACAGTAGCCTAAAAAGTAACTGTCATTTTATTTATTTTTTATTTTCCCATGATAATGTGAAACTTTGCAATGTATCTTTTCAGAGAAATCAGCATTTTTCGCCTCTGGGACTGATCTTTCATTCTGAATATTTTAAATTCGGAAGTAAGATCAGTGAAAGCAGACTGTTACATTACAGAGATAGGAAATGATAGTTGATGCTCATAAAGTTCTATGGAGAGAGCAGGGTGGAGGGGGAGGGAGTAGCTAGAGGCAGTCACAGACATTCAAGTCTGCTAAGAGGGCAACAATATTATGAAAAGTTTAGAAACGATAAAACAACTCCAAAAAAATAGTTTGTTATTTGTTAAAGCGCCACTACAGCGGTATACTTTGCATTTTACAACTTATCTCAGTAAATTACAATACTTTATAACACCATCTTGAAAAATAATGTTAAAATCTGAAATGTTGGCCTACTGAAATGTATGTTATTCAAGTGCACTCAATACTTGGTCGGGCTCCTTTTGCATCAATTACTGCATCAATGTGGCGTGGTATGGAGGCGATCAGCCTGTGGCACTGCTGAGGGGTTATGGAAGCCCAGGTTGCTTTGTTAGCAGCCTTCAGCTTGTCTGCATTTTTGGGTCTGGTGTCTCTCATCTTCCTCTTGACAATACCCCATAGATTCTCTATGGGGTTAATGTCAGGGGAGTTTGCTGCCAATCAAGCACAGTGATACTGTTGTTTTTAACCAGGTATTGGTACTTTTGGCAGTGTGGACAGGTGCCAAGTCCTGCTGGAAAATAAAATTTCCACCTCCAAAAAGCTTTTCGGCAGAGGGAAGGATGAAGTGCTCTAAAATTTCCTGGTAGATGGCTGCACTGACTTTACATCTTGATAAAACACAGTGGACCTACGCCAGCAGATGACATGGCTCCCCAAACCATCACTGATTGTGGAAACTTCACACTAGGTCTCAAGCAGCTTGGATTGTGACCTCTCCACTCTTCCTCCAGACTCCGGGAGCTTGATTTCAAAATGAAATGAAAAATTTACTTTAATCTTAAAACAACACCTTGGACCACTGATCAACAGTCCAGTTCTCTTTCTCCTTGGCCCAGGTAAGACGCTTCTGGAGTTGTCTATTGGTCATGAGTGGCTTGACACAAGGAATGCGACACTTGTAGCCCATGTCCTGGATACATCTGTGTGTGGGGGTCTTGAAGCAATGACTCCAGCAGCAGTCCACTCCTTGTGAATCTCCCCCAAATTTTTGAATGGCCTTTTCTTAACAATCCTTTAAAGGCTGCGGTTATCCCGGTTGCTTGTGCACCTTTTTCTACCACACTTTTTCCTTCCACTCAACTTTCCATTAATATGCTTGGATACAGCATTCTGTGAACGGCCAGCTTCTTTAGCAATGACCTTTTGTGGCTTACCCTCCTTGTGGAGTGTGTCAATGATTACCTTCTGGACATCTGTCAAGTCAGCAGTCTTCCCCATGATTGTGGAGCTACTGAAACAGACTAAGGGACCTTTTTAAATGCTTAAGAAACCTTTGCAGGTGTTTTTTTTAGTTAATTATTCTAAGTTACTGAGATAATGTTTTTTTGGGTTTTCATTGGCTGCAAGTCAATCATCCACATTAACAGAAATAAATACTTAAAATAGATCACTCTGTAATGACTCTATATAATATATGAGTTTCACTTTTTGTATTGAAGAACTGAAATAAATTAACTTTTTGATGATATTCTAATTTTGTGAGAAGCACCTGTGTATTGACCGTAAAATTATTAAGAAAAAAAAGTTATGGATCCTGAAATGTGACAATGAACAATGAAATAAACTGCTTAGTAGAGATGAGCAGATCTTTTAAAATTAGAATTCACCGGCTTTGCTGAATTTTGCCAAAAATTTAATCTGCAGTGAATTGATTTGTGCAGATCTCAGTACTGGAAAGAGAGAAAGGAAAGAAAGGAAAGAGGGATAAAGAGAGAGAGAGGGATCAGCCATGCCATATAACATTTGCCTGCTCTCTGATGCTGTGGGATATTGTGCTACACAATTTAATTTTTTATATGCAAATTGTGAATCAAATCTCAAAGTGTTTTTTTTTCCTCTGCGGATCGTTCCGACCATTTCTTCTGCCAAGGTTTGAAACATGCGATGTATTAAGGAGTTCAATGACCAAATGCTAGTGAATTCCTTCGAATGGAGTTCACTATTAATGTAAAGGTGACACTTTAGTATCAAAATGTGTGATATCTAGAGAAAAGAGTTCATACGTCACAATGTTCTGTGTCACTTGAACACTCCAAGGTCGCTGTGAAATCTCATATTCAGTCGAGGAGTCTTATAAGACACTTTTGAGAAGGTAACCCGAGTTTTCGGGATACAAATATAATCAGAAACTATAAAGATTTCCTACAAAGTAATGAATGACCTTGTCTGGAGACTTTAGTGGAGAAGTCAATAAGCTCCAGCACACATAGTAGGGTCGTATATCACTTCAGCACCTTGGACAGCAGAGACAGTGAGAATCCTAGGAATGAGCCTGTGGGATGTTAGGACTTTGGTGTATTACAAGAGATCATACATGCCAACCAGAATGGCTCCGAACAGCAAGGCACAATTTCTTACTACATGTTTTGTCATTTCCAAGCACCACATTTAGCAGTCGTAATACTTAAAGGGTATGTTTTTATTGCAAAAGTAATGCAAATAGTCTACAAATGTTCTGCTTTTGGGGGTATACAGCTCCTATGCAAACCTAGGTCTCTCCATGGATAAAGGAGTTACTCGGCCTCGGGGTACAAGTCTGTGGCATCTGGGCACTGTCAGGATTGTTTGGTGCCTGGAGTGGGTGGTCATGTGATCGCAAATATGTGATTTGCATACTTCCAGCCACATTCAGACTAGACTGTCTGGTTTCGCACAATACACTTGAATTGAGTGAAGCTGCACGTCTAGTCGGCATGTGGCTGCATCTATGCAAAACACATACACCCTGCTCCCAGCGATGGCACAGGAGAATTACGACAAGTCTGCAGTCAGGCAGTGACTGCAGACTTGTACACTATGGCCGGATAACCAGTTTAAAGACTACAAGAAACCACTGCTTACAGAATAAAAGATCTTCCATCTTCTACCAGAGATAATCACAGCATGATTTGAAGGCATACAAGAGTTTGTTTGTAGTAGTAACTATGTGAACACATGGGTCTGCATAGGAGCTTTGTACACAACACAACGGGTAATTTTTCAGTTTAGACAACACAACATAAAAAATAGTTGACATACTACAAAACTATCATACTACCTCTAATATATACTTCGACTTCTCTCTCTTTCAATTGCATCATTTAATTACTTTACTCTTGTTTAGTAGAGCTATACCCACCAAGGAACTACAAGCTCCAGCACATCCTTCCTCACTAAGTGATGGAAACTATCATCGATACTATTGGTTTCAGGATGATCAAACAAGCTAATTTTTTTTTAGCACTTTTAGGACGTAGATGTCACCACATTCTTTCTGGTCAATAAAGTTACACAAGAATGGAAATAAAGTTTCAAAACCAAATAATATAGTTATTATGTCTGCTGACATTGCACCTGCAGTAGAACTACCTGTCCCAGAATATGCTGCCAGCCGATCTGATATTTTGTTTTTACTCGAGTATTGCAAGTCTAAACATTTAGTTATATGGTTCCATTTATTTTATTGATTCGGATTATTTCATTTCCAAAGTAAAGCAGATGTATAAAGGTAGCAGAGCTGACCTTATCATTTGTAGCTAACTCTAATATTATTATCGGAGTTTAGAGACTTAGCGCCAACATATCTGACAAACTTACACGTAGATTGAATTTGATATTTGAGCAAAAAATATATATATATATATATATATATATATATATATATATATATATATATATATATAGTGAGACGTTTTATACATAACGATCCAATGTCAGAAAGTGTTTCATAAAATGACAAAGATGCAGGGAAGTGTAACTTGGCTGTCATCTCCTAGCTATATGAAGTCAATGGCTTGTGTTGCATTAAGAGTTAACTTTTTGCGGTTTTATCTTTCTTGTGCATTAGTTAAGAAAGGCTCCATGTGAAGATGAATAAGTGCAGAATTTCTATTTCTAAACATAAGTAAGCACAAGATCCCAGATCTAGGCCAAGTGTAGCCAGCGCCAGCCCCGAGATGCCGGGCAGCATGCTTCCGGACAAGAATGCAGCCAGCGGTGACCTGAAGTGCTCTGGATGTGTAATGATGGAAGAAACTTGGCTATGTGTCTGCAGAGTGGGATCTGCATTATGTATGTCGTGTCCATCAGTGGCTCTTTGCTGCAGTACTGAAGCCTCTGAACTTGGGATGTGCTGCACAGACTGCAGTCAGAGCCCTTACCGCATTCCTTCGGAACCTCATCATCCCTCTCGGGGGGTTTCCTTCCGCCATGTCCTCTGATGATTATTCTCCTTGTGCTATTGTCAGGGCAGCATTGGTGATATATGATCTGGCTGCTGGTGAGTGTTTAGGAATGGCTAAGTGACTGCAACCGTTGATGAGCTGAAGCCGTGCTGCTGCGGCTGCAGACGTTTCCATTAGCACAGCACTGCGAAAACTACACAACTGCTCAGAGCCTTGCATTGATTCGCCAGCATTCATGTTAATCTCCAGCAGACACTCGTTCACTGGCTCTCATCGACTGCGCACACAGCCCGGACCAGCCAGCACACCTGTCCCCTGCATGTGACGGGATGGCAAGGGGAGCAGTTAACCTCTAACATGCCAAATGGGACGTACAGAGGCGATTCCACTATGACTCTGCAGTCACAGCAAGTAGAGGAGTCTTCTGCAGTCTTGAGCCAAAACCAGGAGTGGATCACAGTGGGATGAGAAGTTATGGATCCGAGCTGAAATTCTGGGTCTGACCAGATGGATCACACTTTTATCACAATAGGATAGAGGGGAGCTGCTGAAATTGCCCCATTAGGGTACACTGGGGAAGTTGCAGCAAAGTTCTCTGCATCTGTACCACGTTATGGACTATGGAGACGAGATCATTTTTACTCTAACACAAAGGACCCAATTCATCCTTTGCATTTTTTTTTAAGTCACTCTTCTTTTGTCTTGCGACATTCGTTGACATATTTTCTGCTAATTTCTTCAAAATGGCTCAAGCGGTCCATACATTTTATCGCAGCATAAAAAATGCACAGTATTTTTTTTGTCTTCAATCTGTTTTGCAACTTTTTAGGGGAAAAAAAGTAGCATATTCCGCTAATTAGCGCAAAAAAAGATGCAAAAAATTTTAGGAGGGAGGTTCGAGTACAATTACGCAAAACTTGTGAGACTTTAGACTGTCGTGATTGGAGGAAAGCGCTGGAACCCTCAAAAGTCACCCACAATTAGAACCATAAAAGAAAATAAAACAGAGAAACACATATGAAACAGACTGAAACAGTTTCAAATTAAAAGAATAAGGCGAAAATGAAAAACAGCTGAAAAACGCCAAAACTAGACAAAAAGAAGGTGCGAATACAATGATGAATTGAGCCCAAATAAATATTATGAAAGCCTAGATAAAGAAGCCCTCCTCCCATCAAAGTTTTTGTCCTCCTATTGTTCATTTTGCCTTTCTACCCATCTAAATTCTTCTCTTTTCTCTGCTCTATGTAGAAACATGAAGTCTTGTACCTGCAAAAATGATTCCCCTGCTCAACTCCTGACCCATCTGCCTCCCTTTTCCCTCCTGCCAGGTACTTATGACTCATGCAGGGAAAATTGACCTCCTTAGAAAGATTCAGCTAGTCAGCTTTTAATCACATGATGTCATAAACCTAAAGGAAAAGAGAAGAATTAGCCGGGTAGAAAGGCAAAATGAGCAATTGTAAGTACACAGTGCTATATAATATAATGGCTGCAATATATTAAGAAGATAACAAATTGTATGGCAGGAGTGCTTCTTTGATCACAGAGCCCCATATTGTACTAAGAGTAAAATTCCTAAATATTTCTCTTCAGACATTTCCTACGTATTCCTACCTCAGGAACATAGAACTAGGCTCTGCTTTCTCAGACTCCTGAAGAGCAAAATGTCTTAATTACACAAAAGCACATTCCTTCCACCAAAAAAATGTTTTTTTTAACCCCTTACTGCGATCAGACGTACTATTCTGTCCGATGGCAGTATCCCCCGCTTTTTGAACAGCTGACATGTGCCCGCAATAGGCGCGGGTGGAATCGCGATCCACCCATGCCTATTAACCAGTTAAATGCCTCTGTCAAATGCTGACAGCGGCATTTAACAGGCACGTCTGGCTATCTGGCCGGAAATGAGCGCACCGCTGACCCCCATCTTGTGATCGGGGGTCATCGGTGCATCGGCATGACAACCAGACGTATCATTGAAGACCTCTATGGTTGTTGATGCCGTATTGCTATGAGCACCACCCAGTGGTCGGCGCTCATAGCAAGTCTGTAATTCTGCTACATAAAGGCGATCTGAGCATCGCCTCTATGTAGCAGAGTCGATCAAGTTGTGGCAGCTTCTTGCCTCCAATGGAGGCTATTCAAGCATGCCAAAAGTAAAAAAATATGCCCCATTCAAAATAAAACAATAAAAGAAAAAATCAAACCTACACATATTTGGTATCGCCGCGTTCAGAATTGCCCGACCCATCAATAAAAAAAAGATTAACCTGATTGCTAAACAGTGTAGCAATAAAAAAAGTCAAAACGCCAGAATTAAAGTTTTTTGGGTAGCCACGACATTGCATTAACGGGCGATTAAAAGAACGTATCTGCACCAAAATAGTATCATTAAAATCATCAGCTCAGCACACAAAAAATAAGCCCTCATCCGACCTGAGATCCTGAAAAATGGAGATGCTATGGGTATCGTAAAATAGGGCTTTTTTTTTTTTTTTTTTTAGCAAAGTTTGGAATTTTTTTTCACCACTTAGATAAAATAGAACCTACAACATGTTTGGTGTCTATGAACTCATAATGACCTGGAGAATCATAATGGCTGGTCAGTTTTAGCATGTAGTGAACCTAGCAAAAAAGCCAAACAAAAAACAAGTGTGGGATTGCACATTTTTTGCAATGTCACCGCACTTGGAATTTTTTTCCCGTTTTCTAGTACACCACATGGTAAAACCAATGGTGTCGTTCAAAAGTGAAACTAGTCCCGCAAAACATAAGCCCTCACATGGCCATATTGACAGAAAAATAAAAAAGTTATAGCTCTGGGAAGTAGGGGAGCGAAAAACAAAAACGCAAAACCTAAAAAAGCTCCGGGGGTTACGAGGTTAAACATATGGTTATTGTCCTGAAGAAGAAGTTGGAATAACTTGCAAATGTGATGACTTTAAACCAACAAAAATTGTAACACTTTCATTATGTGAACTGGATTTAGATCATTCGAGAGCAGTGCGGAAAATCAACAATTTTACTCCAAATTCATATAACTCTGGTCGAAGGGCCGTGGACCTGCAACTGCTATTTCCTCTATGTCTTTACCTATCAGGTTAGCATAACATTGTTTAATTTTTAATTTTATTTACCCGGATTAGACAATATTTGTGCTTATTTTTGCTCCTAGATTTCTTCAATCTTAAAATTTAAGTATGCAATAACCTTTCCAGAGAGGAAGAGGAAAGGAACAGTGCCACGTGTTGGAGTAGAAATCATAAAAGCCAATATTGATTCTGTTAAGAGCCTTGCACATGAATTAGGATAAGAAGTAACACCAGAAATTCTATTTGCAGACATGTGCTTCGGGGTGTTTGCCCCTCATTAGTGCAAAGCAGGATAACTGGTTTGGCTGCGTGAGAGGCCTCTGACTGGTGGTTTAAGATGTAAAGCTACTCTTTAAAGAGAATGCCAAGTTGGCGTAGGGAGACTTATAGGCCATGCAATGCTCCTCTGGGAATTTGAATGTGCAAGTAGCCTCTTCACATATTTAAATGCAGATTTAAATTCAAAGAGGAGCATTTCATGGATTATATGTCTCCTTAGGCTGACTTGCACATCTCCTCAAGAAATATCTTGAACCCTTATGCCAGCGTCACACTCAGCGTAAGCCGTAATACGGAGAAATGTTCACAAAATAGTGATCCGTATGTCCTCCGTAGGCAGGGTGTGTCAGCGTATTTTGCGCATGGCATCCTCCGTATGTAATCCGTATGGCACCCGTACTGCGATATTTTCTCGCAGGCTTGCAAAACCGACATCTAATGGATTTATGTGCTCAAATGTCCGTTAAAACATATATACAGTATATATATATATATGTCATTGAGACACACATATATATATTATGTATTTATATTTAATTCAGCGCGATATATGTGAAAAGCCGGTAATTCAATTGCCGGCTTTTCATTTCTCCTTCCCAAACCCGACAGGATATGAGACATGGTTTACATACAGTAAACCATCTCATATTCCCTTTTTTTTTGCATATTCCACACTACTAATGTTAGTAGTGTGTATGTGCAAAATTTGGGCGCTGTAGCTGCTAAAATAAAGGGTTAAATGGTGGAAAAAATTGGCGTGGGCTCCCGTGCAATTTTCTCCGCCAGAGTGGTAAAGCCAGTGACTGAGGGCAGATATTAATAGCCAGGAGAGGGCCCATGGTTATTGCCCCCCCCCCCTGGCTACAAACATCTGCCCCCAGCCACCCCAGAAAAGGCACATCTGGAAGATGCGCCTATTCTGGCACTTGGCCACTCTCTTCCCACTCCCGTGTAGCGGTGGGATATGGGGTAATGAAGGGTTAATGCCACCTTGCTATTGTAAGGTGACATTAAGCCAGATTAATAATGGACAGGCGTCAATTATGTCACCTATCCATTATTAATCCAATTGTCTGAAAGGGTTAAAAAACACACACACACGTTATTAAAAAGTATTTTAATTAAATAAACAAATAGGTTGTTTTAGTATTTTATTGCTCTCTCAATCCATCCGGAAGACCCTCACTTGGCAAAATAATAAACCAACAATATACATACCTTCGGATGAACTGTCAGGTCCCACGAAGTAAATCCATCTGAAGGGGTTAAATCATTTTACAGCCAGGAGCTGCGCTAAAGCACTCGCTCGTGGTTGTAAAAACCCCGGGTGCTGAAAGGAAAGCAGGGTGATCTGTACTTACATTGAGTCGCGGAGTCAGTGTATTATTTGCGCAATACGCTGACAAACGCAGCATGCTGCGATTTTGTACGGCCGTAGAAAGCCGTATAATACGGATCCGTAATATACGGCTGATAGGACCAGACCCATTGAGAATAATTGTGCCGTTTGTTTGGCGAGTTTTACGGACGTATTTTCTGCGCTCTTACGTCCGTAAAACTCGCTAGTGTGACGCCGGCCTTATACCCACTTCTATTAGCCTCTCCTGTATCTGAATCAGCTCCAATGCTTTGCACTGATGAGGGGCATCTGTTCGAAGTAGCAATCTTAAAAATTAACAACGACCCCAAAACACTTGTCTGCCAATGGAATTTCTGGTGCGACACCTTAGGCTACATTCACACTAGCGTCGTGCACTGCACGTCGCTATACGTCGTTTGGTTACAAAAACGCATCCTGCAAAAGTGCTTGCAGGATGCATTTTTTCACCATTGATTAGCATTAGCGTCGCATTGCGACGCTTTGCCACACGTCGCAACCGTCGTGCGACGGTTGCGCCGTGTTGTGGTGGACCGTCGGCTGCAAAAAACGTTACATGTAACGTTTTTTGCGGCCGACGGACCGCCATTTCCGACCGCGCATGCGTGGCCGGAACTCCGCCCCCACCTCCCGCACCTCACAATGGGGCAGCAGATGCGTGGAAAAACAGCATCCGCTGCACCCGTTGTGCGGCGCAAACAACGGTAGCGTCGGTACGTCGGCCCGACGCTCTGCGACGGGCCGAGTACGACGCTAGTGTTAAAGAAGCCTTAGTCTACTTGATGTGGACTAAAGTCCTTTAAAGTGTCGATATTGACTTTTAGGATTGCTACCTCCGATAGGTGACCCTAGGGTTTCTGTTATCTTCCTCTCTGGAAAGACTACTCGCATAGGTAGTTTCAGCTGTTTTACACATAGACAGATCTGTGACTGTGCCTTTAGGATCTGTACTTGCCTCCATATTGACTGTCCCTGAAACAGAAAAGAGTTCTATATACTTTTTACCAATTCGAACGAAGAGCTGATTTGTTTCATTGTGAGTTGGAGCTGTGGTTTAGGCCTTTTCATCATTCTCCGCCAGTTTAGGACATTCAGATAAGGCATTTGTTAGCACAACACAATGAGTCAAGTTATTCCTCCTCGCAGAAAAGTATCATAATACCCAAAACCCGAACTAGACACTTAACACCACAAAAGCCATTGAACGTGGTAAGTTGGGTGTTGAATAACACTTTTCTGCACCACGTGGTGCCATGTCTGTTAGGTTAAAGGGAACCTGTCACCCCCAAAATCGAAGGTGAGCTAAGCCCACCAGCATCAGGGGCTTATCTACAGCATTCTGTAATGCTGTAGATAAGCCCCCGATGTATCCTGAAAGATGAGAAAAAGAGGTTAGATTATACTCACCCAGGGGCGGTCCCGATCCGGTTCTGGTCCGATGAGCGTCGCGGTCCGGTGAAAGACCTCCCATCTACTTATGATGACGTCCTCTTCTTGTATTCACGCTGTGGCTCTGGCACAGGCGTACTTTGTCTGCCCTGTTGAGGGCAGCGTAAAGTACTGCAGTGCGCAGGTGCCGGGAAAGGTCAGAGAGGCTATTATATACAGCTTCTCATTACTTTATCATTGTATTAAACAGGATTCAGTTTCCAAGTAGGGAATATAATGGACACATGACAGCACAATGAGAATGCTCAGCGGCTGGAAGAATCTGCAAGCAGTATCAGTGCTCTGTCCCAAATTCAATCATTGTTGTCACAGCTCAAGGTTACAAGCAATAAGCATAATTCTGGTCATTTCAATTTCTGCAGAAAAAGCACACTGGTGTTTTAGTCCACAGTCACATCTCACAATTTTTTTTTTGCCTTTTGCAACCTCCGGGTCAGTAATATGCACCAATAAGATATATTGTATCTTAGGACGATATACCTCTACATTATTTGGATTTCATGCAATGGCACCTGCATGATATTACGCTTCACGAAGACTGTATATGTACTCCAGTGTCCACCCATTCAGGCAATTTCTGAAAAGTTTCAACAGGAAGTGCAGACATATTTGTTACAAAAAAAGGTTACATGTTTCTATTCTTTAGCTATTATATACATATTCAGTGGGGAAAATAAGTATTTGATACACTGCTGATTTTGCAAGTTTTCCCACCTACAAAGAAACGAGAGGGCTATAATTTTTATCGTAGGCACAATTCAACTGTGAGAGACGGAATCTAAAAAAATCCAGAAAAATTGTATGACTTTTACATAATTAATTTGCATTTTATTGCATGAAATATATAGTTGATACAATAGAAAAACAGAATTTAATATTTGGTACAGAAACCTTTGTTTGCAATTACAGAGGTCAGGCATTTCCTATAGTTTTTGACCATGTTTGCACTCACTGCAGCAGGGATTTCAGCCCATACCTCCAAACAGATGTTCTCCAGATTCTTCAGGTTCTGGCACTGGGCAACATTGAGTTTCATCTCCCTCCAAAGATTTTCTATTGGGATCAGGTCTGGAGACTGACTAGGACACTCCAGGACCTTGAAATGCTTCTAACGGAGCCACTCCTTAGTTGCTGCAGTTGTGTTTTTCGGGTCATTGTCATGCTTACCATCTTCAATGCTCTTACTGAGGGAAAGAGGTTGTTGGCCAAAAACTTGCGATACATGACCCCATACATCCTCCCTTCAATACAGTGCAGTTGTCCTGTCCCCTTTGCAGAAAAGCACCCTCAAAGTTTGCTGTTTCTCTCACTATGCTTCATGGGTGGGACGATGTTCTTGAGGTTGCATTCATCCTTCTTTCTCCAAACATGGCGAGTTGTCTTGATACAAAAAAGTTCTATTTTGGTCTCATCTGACCACATGACCTTCTCCCATGCCTCCTCAGGATCATCCAGATGGTCATTGGTGAACTTCAAAAGGGCCTCGACATGTTCTGATGTTAACAGGGGGACCTTGAATGCCCTCCAGGATTTTAATCCATGACGACATAGTGTGTTACTAACAGTAATGTTTGAGACTGTGGTCTCACCTCCCTTCAGGTCCTCACGTGCAGTTCTGGGCTGATTCCTGACTTTTCTTAGAATTATTCTTACCCCACGAGGCGAAATCTTGCATGGAGCCCAAGACAGAGGAAGATTGAAAGTCATTTTTGCATTTCTTTCCTTTTCTAATAATTGTGCCAACAGTTGTTGCCTTCTCACCAAGCCACTTGCCTATTGGTCTGTAATCCATCCCAGCCTTGTACAGGTCTACAATTTTGTCCCTGGTGTCCTTAGACAGCTCTTCAGTCTTGGTCATGGTGGAGAGGTTGGAGGTCACTGATTGTATGAACAGATGTCTTTTATACAGGTAACAGGTTCAAATAGGTACAAGTAATACAGCTAATGAGTGCAGAGTAGGAGGGCTTCATAAAGAAAACTAACAGGTCTGTGAGAGGCAGAATTTGTGCTGTTCGGCAGGTGATCAAATACTTATTTCATGCAATAAAATGCAAATTAATTATATAAAAATCATACAATGTGATTTCCTGTTTTTTATTTTTTGATTCTGTCTCTCACAGTTGAATTGTATCTCCGATAGAAATTACAGATCTCTCCATTCTTTGTAGGTGAAAAAACTTGCAAAATTGGCAGTATATCAAATACTTACTTTCCCCACTGTATGTATGCTTATGCAACTGTGTTCACTGGCTTCTTTTCATTTTGCCTGTATGTAAATCAATGCAGAAATTTATGTCGGCAATAATAACTGCTGCCACAAGATGCCTCTGTAGTACCATAGACTATGGAAGGATATATAAAGAGCTGTTAGCAGTAAGTCAAACGGTGTGTGGCTGAATCCACATGAGAGAAATAGATGAGCTGTGTCTCCAAAGGGGTATCATTTTGGAGACACTATGTAGAGGAGGGAGATGTGTGAGAGGGGAAAGTGCGAGCAGGGTGCATAATATGGAGAGGGGGCAGTGCAGTGGGGTAGTGTGGGGGGCAGTATGGAGCGGAGGCAGCATGATAAAGGAAGTATGGAGGGGATGCAGTGTGGAGAGGCGGTGTGTAGATAGGAATAGATGAGGAGAATAGTATGAACATGGGGCAGCATGGGGGGAGTACAGTATGGGGAGATAGTATCGAGATGTCATACCATGGGCTGAAGCAATGAGAGAGCACAGTGTGAAGTAGAGGCAGTATGGAAATAAAAAGGGCATGAAGAGAAACCGGATAATGGTCAATGCAAAGTGAAGATGGTGTGGAGGTCATAGTATATAAGGGATGACAGTATACCAGCTAAAGTTCATAAGGGAGGACAGTGTGTCAGTTTTAGTTCATAAAAGAAGACAGTATGGTAATTATTGTTCAGAAAGGAGGATAATGTGGTGGATATAGTTCCAAAGAACAGATAGTGTAGTGGTTATGATTCATAAGAGCAGACAGTGTTGCTGTTAAAGTTAATTGGGGAAGTTCTAGTGGTTTTAGTTAATAAGTGAGTGTACAGTACAGTGTTTTGTTCCTAAAGATAGAAAATATGGAGTCAGTATTTTATAGCAAAGGACAGTGTGGAAGCAGTGTACATTAAGAGGGACTAAATGTGGACATATTTTGTGCATAGAGGCTAATTACTTATGGACAGATATTTCTATTCTGGGGGCATTATCATGAAACTGCTATTTTTAAGGCCATAGTGTCAGCTATCAGATACCTTGGTGTTTATTTGGAATACTGTCTGTGAATAATCAGTACTATGGTTCCTGTATGATCCATAGTTGGATGAAGACTTGTATTAACTCCCAGTATCTCCTTAATAATTGTTAAACACCAACAGTAATGAAAGTTATAGGTTCATGCTATACACATGTATATGGTGGGGGCTGACCTGACATTCCAATTCATTGCTGTACTAAGCTTTATCATACATACTGCAGATGTACTGATTATGGGTCTTATGCTTTATTCATGTTCTAATTGGGGTTCTAGTGATGTGTTCATGCACTGATGGTGTTTCTGGTGCTGTATTCATATACTGATGTTGGATCTGGTGGTGTATTCCAGTACTGATGGGGGTTCTTGTGATGTATTTCTGTACTAATTATGGTTCTGGTGCTGTATTTCTGTAATGGCATTAATCCTGATCCTGTATTCGTGTAGCATTCCATTACTTGTCATCTATGAAAGTATTGTGCCATCTGAAAAGTTAAGGATTACTACATCTCATCTGTATTTATGTTTTGAGCAGTAAACATTTGTGTTTGAAGTCCCCCTCTTTCTTTCTCATTAAAATTTAAGAAATTAAAAATATAAATGTATTTGTTATTCTGGTATTTGTAAAAATCCAGGATATCAAAAATTTCAACAAATAAACTTTTAATTAATCTGTATGGTAAAGAAAAAAAATAAAAAAACACCAGAATTGCACTTTTTGTGGCATCTCACCTGCATAAAAAATACATCAAAGTGTTGTATTCACCCCAAATTTGTATGAATAGATCACCATGCAGAAAAAAAGCCCTTAAGAACTATAGTAGGAGTAATAAAAATGTTACAGGTCTCAAAAAATGGCATCGCAATACAAAATACCTTTTTTTACATTTTGGTATTGCCATAATATCATTGACCTTTCTTACTATACAATGAATAGCGTAAAAATAAAACCCCAAAAAACAATGATGGAATTGCCTTTCTTCACTGTAGGTTTATACTGCACAGCGAGTAGGGCCACCATTACCATTTCCTTGTCAGACAGCACGAAAGTTAGAATTAGCCCTGCGCTGAGAGTAAAATCAGTTGTGGGACGTCTGTGTGAACTGAAAGTACCTTCAGACGTGAGGGGTCAGCTTGGAGGTCTGCGGGAACAGGGGGGAAATTGTTTTATGAGTTCACCCATATGTAAAGCCAACGTTAAGGTACTATGTGGGCTGCATGAGACCTGAAATTCTTGCCCATTCTTCCTTGGCAAACAGCTCGAGCTCAGTGAGGTTTGATGAAGATCGTTTGTGAACAGCAGTTTCCAGCTCTTTCCACAGATTCTCGATTGGATTGAGGTCTGGATTTTGACTTGGCCATTCTAGCACCTGGATACGTTTCCTTGTGAACCATTCCATTGTAGATTTTGCTTTATGTTTGGGATCATTGTCTTGTTGGAAGACAAATCTCCGTCCCAGTCTCAGGTCTTTTGCAGACTCCAACAGGTTTTTTTCAAGACTGGTCCTGTATTTGGCTCCATCGATCTTCCCATCAATTTTAACCATCTTCCCTATCCCTGCTGAAGAAAAGCAGGCCCAAACCATGATGCTGCCACCACCATGTTTGACAGTGGGGATGGTGTGTTCAGGATGATGAGCTGTGTTGCCTTTACTCCAAACATATCGTTTGGCATTGTTGCCAAAAAGTTCGATTTTGGTTTCATCTGACCAGAGCACCTTCTTCCACATGTTTGGTGTGTCTCCCAGGTGGCTTGTTGCAAACTTTAAACAATACTTTTTATGGATATCTTTGAGAAATGGCTTTCTTCTTGCCACTCTTCCATAAAGACCAGATTTGTGCACTGTACGACTGATTGTTGTCCTATGGACAGACTGTCCCACCTCAGCTGTAGATCTCTGCAGTTCATCCAGAGTGATCATGAGCCTCTTGGCTGCATCTCTGATCAGTCTTCTCCTTGTTTGAGATAAAAGTTTAAAGGGACGGCCGGTCTTGAAAGATTTGCAGTGGTATGATACTCTTCCCATTTCAATATGATCGCTTGCTCAGTGCTCCTTGGGATGTTTAAAGTTTTGGAAATCATTTTGTATCCAAATCCATTTTTAAACTTCTCCACAACAGTATCACGGACCTGCCTGTTGTGTTCCTTGGTCTTTATGATGCTCTCTGTGCTTCAAACAGAACCCTGAGACTGTCACAGAGCAGGTGCATTTACACGGAGACTTGATTACACACAGGTGGATTATATTTATCATCATTAGGCATTGAGGACAACATTGGATCATTCAGAGATCCATAATAAACTTCTGGAGTGAGTTTGCTGCGCAGAAAGTAAAGGGGCAGAATAATATTGCACGCCCCACTTTTCAATTTTTGAATTTCCACAAAAATGTAAAATAACCAATAAATTTTGTTCAACTTCACAATTGTGTTCCACTTGTTGTTGATTCTTCACCAAAAATTTACATTTGGTATCTTTATGTTTGAAGCATGATATGTGGGAAAAGGTTGAAAAGTTTCAGGGAGCCGAATACTTTCGCAAGGCACTGTATATATATATATATAAACATCTTACATACTCATTGTACATACAGTCACAAGAAAAACTAAGTACACTCTCTTTGAATTCTATGAATTTACACATCAGGACAAAATAAAAAAAATGGTCCTTAGAATGTCTTAAAATTTGGTAAATACAACCTCGGAAAGCAACCAGTCATGATAAGGTAGTGCGTGAAAAATTAAGTACATCTTTTCTGCTTTAATAGGTATTAATAGGAGAAGTAGCAGCCATGTGATGCTAATAATATGGACTCTTTCAGGTCCGATATTGCTATTAGTCTGTAGATATAGCATTAGTGTGCCGGTTAATAGCATTATGAAGTTGCCCGGCCACAGTACTGAAAAGGCAGCACCCAGGAGAAAATTAACTTTCTTCACCTGGGAGCCGCTGGCTTTCAGTGATGCAGAAGTACTCAGAGCAACTACAGTTACTACTCACAGCACTAAGAGCATCGATTGTAAGCCCACCCCAAGCACTGGCTAACAGCTGGCTCTACAGTGCCCTGTTCAGTACTGGCTGGCAGTCAGTGTCACTGTGTTTTCACAGTCCCAGCTATCAGTGCTCTAAATAGTGACTGTAATTGCTCCAGGCATGCCAGCATGACTGAAAGCCGGCGGCTACTGTGGGAAATAAATTACAGTTACAATTTGTTACAATTTGTTCTTTTTGAAACAATCCATGGTACTAACCAACATGCATACCAGTCTGTGAACCAATATTTCATCGATCTTTCCAGATTTGGACATTTTAGAAAAATAGCTGATAACAAATGTTATTGCCAACGCTGTGGAGGCCAATTACATTATCTTGTCATCACGTAAGGAGAATAATACAACAGCAGCAACTCAGCGTGAAGAGACAAGGCGGACAGCTCTCCTCGCTATACAGTACAAGGCTGAAGAAGCGATGGATGGATCTGTTGTAACAGAAGCAACTTGTCTCAATTAAGTTTCGGGCGGCATGGTGGCTCAGTGGATAGCACAGCAGCCTTGCAGCACTGGGCTCCTGGATTCAAATCCCACCAAGGACAACATCTGCAAGGAGTTTGTATGTTCTCCCCGTGTTTGTGTGGGTTTCCTCCGGGTTCTCCGCTTTACTCCCACACTCCAAAGACATATTGATAGGGAATTTACATTGTTAGCAACAATATGGAATATGATGGCTCTATATCAGCTGGGCCGGCGTCAGCACCCAGCGTACCAGGGCATGTGCCGGGGCCCTGGCGAGACAGGGGGGGCCCATTCAGGGCCGGCGTTAGAGGCAGGCAGCTGCCAGTGCCTAGGGCCCCCGCTCCCCCAGGGGCCCTCATCTAGCGGCACATCACGCAGCTGCTGTGGGGCCCCTGTGAAGCAGGGGGCCCGCCTGTTGCAAGCGCCAACTCCCTCTCCGCCGCATTGAACTATACCGGCATCTGCCAGTAAAGGAAGCAAATGATGGAGGAGAGAGTGTCACCTGACGCTCCCTCTCCCATCATTCCCCACTCTGCCTCTGACAATGCCGCTGCGGGTGCGCGATGACGTCATCGCGCACTTGCTACGTGTCAGGCAGTGCAGCGGCAGCCACCGAGACTGGAGCAGGGAGCAGCGCAGGCACGTTGAGAGGTGAGGAGTGGTTTTTTTTTTGGAACTATAACAGTGAGTACTGGACTATGGGGCCATTCTAGGGGGGAGGGGGATGTGCTGTATACTACATGTCTGTGCTATATACTACATGGCTGTTCTATATACTACATGGGCCGTGTTATATACTACGTGCGCTGTTATATGCTACATGGGCTGTGCTATATACTACATGGCTGTTCTATATATTACGTGGGCTGTGTTATCTAATATGTGGCTGTGCTATATACTATATGGGCTGTTATATGCTACGTGGGCTGTGCTATATACTACATGGCTGTTCTATATACTACGTGGGCCATGTTATATACTATGTGGCTGTGCTATATACTATATGGGCTGTTATATGCTACGTGGGCTGTGTTATATGCTACGTGGCTGTGCTATATACTACGTGGGCTGTGTTATATACTACATGGCTGTGTTATATGCGATCATGAATCGTGGTACATGGCAAGACTGTGCAAAGCAGTCATCAAAGCAAAAGGTGGCTACTTTGAAGAACTTAGAATATAAGGCATATTTTCAGTTGTTCCCCACTTTTTTTTAAGTATGTAATTCCACATGTGTTAATTCATAGTTTTGATGCCTTCAGTGTGAATTTACAATTTTTATAGTCATGAAAATACAGAAAAATCTTTAAATGAGAAGGTGTGTCCAAACTTTTGGTCTGTACTGTATGTGTTAAAGAGGGGAGGGGCCCACTGAGACTCTTTCTCCCGGGGCCCTCAAAAACCTGGAGCCAGCCCAGTATATCAGCCCCCCCCAAAAAAAACAGTTTCTGAATGAAGGAGCTTTCCCACCCATTACATGAAAATTAGAGCTCACCAGTTTCAGATAACAGCAGAGAGAAGAAAACTTATCACTTACAAGAGTCACTTAAATTCCTCAGTTTCAGAGGAGTACAAATTACCATTGTCATCAGAGGTTTAATCCCAAATATTCCAGGACCAATACTTAGGTCTGCATCATACCTCCATTAGTAGCACATCTCAAATACTTGTCCACTAGACGAGATTTGACATTAAATATTAAGTGTCCGGTTATCATATCACTGAGATCAGCTGTGGTGGAGACTGGTCAAAGAACCCTCAGATATTTCACAACCCTGAGAATAGCTAAGACCAACACCCACTACAGTTCAGCTACCATCTATTGGAAATTTGACAACTCAAATCTTATATACAAGACAGACACCAACAAATATTTTGCTGTAACCCAAGATATGCAGTAGAACTCTTACTCAATCAATGCTGAAGGTTGAATAAGCCACCTTTGTATGGAAGCATAACAGAAAATACTCCCTTGCCCAGCGAAAACACAATCAACCCTTCAACCCGTTTTTGGCAATACCTTGGTATTGTCAACCAGACCACCATCAATCACCATATATCTGCATATGAGATTGGCTCCTACTTGTGCACCATCCACCAGAAATGCCATGTCTACTTTCTATTAATATAGCACCAGGGACAACATCTGGAAGGAGTTTGTATGTTCTCTCTGTGTTTGCGTGGGTTTCCGCTGGGTTCTCTGGTTTCCTCCCACACTCCAAAGACATACTGATAGGGAATGTAGATTGTGAGCCCCAATGGGGACAGCGATGATAATGTGTTATGGTATATGGTGGCACCATATAAGCAGGTGTAATAAATAATTAAGGATCCATCTTCTCCTTTTTGTCTTGATTTGTTCATACTTTGCAGAATAGAGCAGTTTTATGTTGTCGCATAAAATAAACTAAACAAGCAGTGATATGAGCTTTTATAATCATGACTAAATAATAAAATGTTGCCTATAATTGGCAATTTTTAATAAGCTTTCCCATATTTTATCTCTGTCGAAGTCAATGTTACGGATGTGACTTACTGATAATTTCTGCAGTGTTAATTTTACAGACGTCCATGTATCCAATCTTCTGTCCAATATAACAATGAATTTAATGTCATCTTCTTCTTTACTAAAAGAGATAAGGGGAAAACCACCACATTACTATAATCATTTGCGATACATTTTACCGTATTCGGGGCTTATTTGTACCTCTGAGGCTGCCTACGTACTGTAAGTAGGGGGAATGAGCAAACAATGAAGGAATGGCTGAACTAGCCCCAGCACACAAAATGGTTTTTACACACTTAGGATGAGGTCCTAAGACCATTTTTTTCCTCTCCACAGATTCCAGATCAACAAACACAGGTATTATCAAGTGGTATGGGATGTTTATTTTGTACATGACCCAATAAATTTATCCCAAAAATATCAATGTACAGATCTCTTTCATTTAGAATTCACTATGTCAAAATTCCAGTGGATCAGAAGTTTACATACACCGAGTTGACCACTTGTAATGGTGCCCTGGCAGTGGAAATCTGGGGACACTAAAAACAGTTTCCATGGACAGACTTTGTACTAGCCACTCCATCTAGCAGGTCCTTGACCTTCACCACACCTAATCAGGGATCTGGATCTATGCTGGGGCATCCATGTGTTGAGTCAATCGATTGGCTGCTGGCCGATGAAGCAAGCTGGCAGAAAATGGTCAGGAAGCTAGGTTCATACCAAGAAGTCAGGATAGAAGCAGAACAAAATTGGCAGGCAGTAGAGTAGTCAAAACATGAGCCAAGGTCAGCAATGGGAAACAAACTAGCTGAGCAAGAGCAGATTAGCAGGAGATTAGCAGGAGTGCAGAACCATCGCAAGGAGGATCACAGAGAAATGGACAGCATGTGACTTAAATATGAGTGTCCGAGCAAAGGGTCTGAATACTTATGACATGTGATATTTCAGTTTTTCTTTTTTAATAAATTTGCAAAAATGTCTACATTTATGTTTTTTTTCAGACAAGATGGGGTGCAGAGTGTACATTAATGAGAAAAAAAAATAACTTTTTTGAATTTACCAAATGGCTGCAATTAAAGAGTGAAAAATGTAAAGGGGTCTGAATACTTTCCGTACCCACCGTAATCTGAAAGTAAGAAGCCACTGATCTAAATAGCAATAAAAAAGCAATGGGACGGTTTGCAACTGCACAAAGGTCTTACTCATTTGTAAAAATGTAAAATCATCTGATTAAAGAAAAATGGAACTGTTCAGCCACAATGGGGAGACTTGCAGCAGCATGGTGAGGGGTGTATTTTAGGAGCAGGGGAAATTTTGTGGAGATATTAAAGCACCAACTCGTCATTAGTCAAAATGGCCGTGCGTGGTGTAACTTGGAGCTTGTTGGCCGCTATGTGAAACCTCCATCAAGTCCCCCAACTATCACACGACTGTAATGGTAATAGTTTAATCTGATGACAGCAAAAAGAAGATACTGGAGGGGCCATTACAGTCCTGGCCTCAATCCCCCCAAAAATGTGTGGTCATAACTTTAAAAAGTGAGTGTGAGCAAGTAGGCCTACAAACCAGACCCACTTATACCAGTTCTGTCACAAGTAGGTCAAAACTAAACAATTTAGAGATAATACCAAACACCAACCACGTGTATGTGAACTGATGAGGCACTGAGAATAGGATTAAAGAGATAAATACTGAAATAAACCCTTATTCTGACATTTCACATCCTGGAACATAGTAGTGAGCTTAAGTAGCCCAAGAAAGGGAATGTGCACTAGGATTAAATGTCAGAAAATGTGAAAAACTGAAGATTAATGAGTGTAGCCAAGGTGCGTAAACTTATGACTTCAACTGTATGTAAAGGGCTTGATAAGAAAACACACTATTGTCCATGTTTATTTTTTTTTCACCAGGACACCAATGGTTAAATCTAATATTGCAGGTAAGCCCTAAGGGTGCATTCACACTAGAAAATTATTGGAAATGAACATTCCTTTCCCGTTAATTGGGCAGTGTAAAAAAAAGCTGCCATTGAACTAATTACGGTAATTAAACATTATCGTTCTCGACAGCACATTGTCCTGTGTAAACAGTACATGTGCTGCCGAGTACTATGGTCACTGAGCTATTGTTCTGTAAAACTGGATGTGCAATTGGCCTGTCTAAAAAGGCTGATCTGCCTCTAGGTTGGTAATCAGTGACCATTTAAGATCTGTGGTTTAGTCAGAGCAAATGCACAGTACTTAAAGGTGTTGTGGAAAAAAAGCAGACCTGATGGCACCAGAGTAGTTTGAACCAAACAGTAATGTCACCCCTTTACCTAACTGTGGCAATATCTAAATAAATGCAAATATTTATGACATAAACGTCAAACATAGCAATAATAATTAATATTATCAATACGCACATATAACAATACCACCAATGGCCACTAGATGGTGATTAAGACCAGCATTAATATTTATTGTAATAGTAACATTTTTAGGCCGCAGTCATAGATATGAAATATTTTATATTTTTTTTGTTTTATGTCATTCCCTGCTTTTGGAAAGATTTTGGAAAATTCCTTTAAATAGACGTAATTAAATTGCATACAGCATTTCAGTTTATAAGGCGAGATAACAGCATACAAATACAGTATTTGTCTTTGCAAAGGTTCATATTTTACTATATTTGCATTTTGAAATCCCAAACTGTTCCCAGTGAATCTCTATAGAAAAGTCAGTCTAGACTTCCCCATTTATAAGAATAGCGATCTACAAATTCTACTTTATTCAGTATACTTCAGGAAGCGATAGTCTGTGTTAGTTGGGTTGATGCCAGTTTTGCACAATGGATGAAGCATATAACGTAGATCACTACAGTTAATATTATGTAAAAATGAAACTCTGCAGCTGATAAATGTGTAAATGTCATTTACCTATCCTTATTTTAGTTAACATAGGTTCAATATTCTTTGCTATTTATTCTCAGGAGTCAGTGGTCCAAGTACCCGCTGAACATTACTGAAAAAAATTCAATTGTCTACAATTGACTAAGATATTTGTTGGAACTATACAACAGAAGAACTGAATATTCAACTTTAAAAAAGGACCTGTAATTTGCTCAAAAAAATTGACTTAATACATTGTAAAAATGCCTGAGTTCCCCTTACTCTACCGCTTGTTAAAATTTTGTGATGCATCACTCCATTGTAGAAACAGTCATATTTGTTGCTTGAGTTTTCTCTGGGGGTGTGTGCTTTCACTCCTCTTTGACAGACGCTGCCAATCACAGCTCGGCAGCCTCAGAGACTAGTTCTCTGTTAGATCAGCTGCCGAGCTGTGATTGGCCATATCTGGCAGGGAGGGGTAAAAGCACACGCCCCCAGAGAAGACTCTGAAGAAATGCTCAGATGAACTGCAGCAGAGCTTTCACATACAGCACTCCAGAAGTAACTAAAGTGAATATCTCTACACTGGAGTGATGCAGCGCACAACAGAAAAAAATGTCATCATCAAGGGAGCTTAGGGATTTTTACAAAGTATTAACTACATTTTTTTTAGAAAGTAACAGTTCCTTTTTTAAGTGGGTTGCAAGCTACATTTATATTGCTCGTCTATCTTTAGTATAGTTAATCAGTTTAAGATTGGATGGATCCAACATACGGTACCACCATCAACTGTGTGAACAGTGCCTGGAGTTGAACAGCACAGCTTTATACACTTTCTAATGGCTTCTTCCAGGTCATTCAGGTCAGCTCCTATTCTCTTCAATAGGAGCAGCAATGCCCGGCAGCTGCCGCTATACAGTGTGCAATGCTTTTCAGCTGCGCTCCATACACTGTTTACACTCGACTGTGGCCAGAGCTGGTAACAGCTGATCAGAAGTGTGCCGGTTCTAAGGGCCTCCAAACACATTAAACTAATACCGGCTGAACCCATCAATACTGACGCTTTAAGCTGGAGGTCTAATGTGTATGGGGCACCGGCTGACTGATGGTCAGGAGACATGTCAATCGCACATATCCGATTTCAGGCTGATGATCACATTGTTTCCCTTATATAAGCCGTTGTCATTCCTCAACTTTCTCATAGAGAATGCTGGAGCACTCGGCCTAAAAAACGCTCATATGTATGGGACAATTAGCTGTGGGCCAAATGAGCGGCCGAAGCATCGTTCAGTCGATAGCCATCTAATGTGTGTGGCCAGTTTTAGACTATTTCTATTTCAGTTAGAAGTTATCATAGTAACTTTCAATATACATTATTATAGCAGTTGTTCCACAATTTCATATACTGAATATACTCGAGTATAAGCTGAGATTTTAACCCCTTTTTGGGGGGGGCTGAAAGTGCCCCTCTAGGCTTTTTCTCGAGGCATTGTCCCAGGGGGTCGGCGGGGAGGGGGAGTGGCAGCTGTCAAATCATACTTACCTGGTCCCGACACGTCTCTGCACGTTCCTGCTTCTCCGGCACCCGCAGCTTCTTGCTGTGTTCAGCGGTCACGTGGTACCACTCATTAAAGTAATGAATATGGACGCATATTCATTACTTTAATGAGCGGTACGATGTGACCGCTGAACACAGGAAGAAGCTGCGGGTGCCGGAGATCACCTGTCAGTGAGAAGCGGCCAGGAACCGTGCTGGGAGCAGGTGAGTATAATGGGGACTGGAGGGTGAGTATTGCGTGATATTCACCTGTCCGTGTTCCACCGCTGGGTGCCGCTGTGTCTTCTGCGTCCTCTGCCTGTCAAGTTCAGGTCAGAGGGTGCGATGACGCGATTAGTGTGCGCGCCACCCTCTGCCTGAACAGTCACTGCGGAGGACGCGGAAGGCACAGCGGCGCCCAGCGGTGGAACGCGGACAGGTGAATATTGCAAGTGCCGGGGGCTTGCTCAGGACAAGAGGTGAGTATGTGATTTTTTTTTTATCGCAGCAGCCGGCTATGGGACACATTATCTATGGAGCATCTTATGGGGCCATAATCAACCTATGCAGCGTTGTAAGGGGCATAAACTTTATGGAGCATTTTATGGGGCATATTTTATTATGGAGCATCTTATGGGGCCATCATGAACTGTATGACTGTATGGAGTATTATATAGGGCTCCTGATTCAATATGGATATTCAAAAACACGTAACCTACTGATGTCTCAATTTGATTTACTTTTATTGGTATCTATTTTTATTTTTGAAATTTACCGGTAGCTGCTGCATTTCCCACCCAAGGCTTATACTCGAGTCATTAAGTTTTCCCAGTTTTTTGTAGTAAAATTAGGGGTCTCAGCTTATACTCGGGTCGGCTTATATTCGAGTATACACGGTAATTACCCAATGCAAGTAGGGTTGTTCACTTTTATGGACACTTTTTGATTTTTACTTAAATGCATTTTGCTTGGTCTAAAAATGATTTTTGTATTTGAGTTTCATTAAAAAAAATTTAACTATTTGGCGTTTATTGTTTCTTCTCTTCTTCTTGTTTGAAGTGGTCTGTGGTCAAAAATCAGCTGAGAGGTGCTCAGGAAAAGACAAATAAAAAGTTACAAAAACTTTGTAAGACTTGGACAGATTCTCAGCTAACTCATTCTGCAGCCAGTTATAGAGACTTACTATAGAAGGAGAGCGGAGCAACTTTATTAATGAAGCCCAATTGCAAAAATTATTTTTACACCTAAATAAATGCATTAAAGTGAGAAACAAAAATAACGGTTCCAGAAGTTTTATAAATGAATATTTGTGGGTGGATATGTCTTAGATATTCACTAAGAGTACATATCGTTGGACTTTTCTTTTGATGTCTATGGAGCTAATGTGACTTACAGGTGGAGTTGTCCTGTAAGTGCCGGTAAATATCACATTATTCCTTCTCTTGTGTAAACCAGGAGACACTGTCATGGATGACATCTGGCAGGCCGCGGCGTCTAAACATTTACTTATGAGAGTTGATGAATATGATTTCACTGTTTGACCTTTCACGGTAACTTTACACCCCCTTGAAGCTAAAAAATTATGTTTACAAAATGGCTTATGTCAGATCCGTGTCTAAAGCCGTACCCTGGAACAGAGGTTAAATATGTCAGCACGGTCCTGAGCACGTCCTCCGGGACTTCATGGAATGTGGCGTTTTCGGGAAGCGTGATGATCCAGCCGTTATCCTTCCCCCGACCACCTACGGCAAGTAAGTGACATATCACATATATATCTTGAAAGCTGGGACATCTAGAAATACTTACAGGTAAGGCCGTGCTAAATCCTACAGAAAGTTTTACAAGTAATTGTGAAGTTTAATTATAAACAAATATTGGGGCGCCGTGGCTCAACCTTTTTTGCTACCCTAGAAAAAGCGCCGCTTTTGTCCATGTCAGGTACTGAAGTTTAGCTCTATACAAATGAATAGTGCTGGACGGTAATACCAGGCAAGGCCCCTGTACAGAGGGTGGCGCTGCTTCATCTCCTAAAATATTTTCTGTATAGTAAGATGGTCACAGTCATTTCAACAAATTATGCATAAATCAACAGTATAAGCAAATATAACAAACTTTGTAAGATATATTAAATGGTTATTCCCATCTTCTTGTGGGATAGAGCTTGTAAAAACAAGCACTTTTGCATTTTACTGCTTATTAAAATTTGAAGCCTTTCTTGACATAACAACACTTTTCTTTTGTTTACAGCTCATTGCCTAGGAAACCGACCACTTCTACTGTCTAGCTTGTAAGCGCTACCCTGAATCTGGCCAAGATTAGGGGGTAACAGCGCTCTCCAGAGATCATAGCCAGTTTCAAAACAGCGCTTACAAGCTCAAGAGAAAAGCATTTGCAAGCACTGTGCATGTTCTGCTGTCTAGCAGCGGTGGTCGATCTCCAAGGAAATGACCTGTAAACAGAGGGAAAAATGTTAACATCTGAAGAACAAAATTGCTTGTACTTACAAGCACTATCCAACATTATACATTTATGAAGAGTGGAACAAACCTTTAATAGCGTTATGAGCCACTTCCTACCCTCAACCCTGCCTCCTGAAATGTCTTGTTACG
Source organism: Ranitomeya variabilis (assembly GCF_051348905.1). Lineage (NCBI taxonomy): Eukaryota > Metazoa > Chordata > Amphibia > Anura > Dendrobatidae > Ranitomeya > Ranitomeya variabilis. Next base: position 324,476,221 of record NC_135233.1, on the reverse strand, counting down.
CATCTTATTATACTTTATGGAGAGGAGAAGAGGAGGGAGAGGTACTTGCACAAGCAGAGAACCAAATCCTGATGAAGCTTCACTAGCAAATATTTTCTCTCACAACCAGTGCTGGATGCACATCTACACTGCTCAGTACAACTGTATGATGTCCTCCATGCTGCTGCCGCTCGTGTTTATCTCACACAGAGATAGAATAGCAAAACTCTCTCTCCTAGTGATGTCTATAGGAGTCCTTGCACAGAACCACATTAAAGGGGTTGCCCCATCTGGTACATAAATGTCTGGCAGATGAGGGTCTCAATGCTGGAAAACCAATCTATCTGAAGAATAGGGCAACACTACATGCTGCAAGGAATGAATGAATGAAGAGCTAACCCACATTCTCAGGTCCGGATGCTAAATCACAACACTTTGTAGTCCCACGTGTCCAACCTTTGCTTTGCAGATCTAGTATAACTAGAGGCCATGACGTCGGTGTGATCAGGGACTAGTGACACACAGTTCTCTTGCTGAATTTCTACACTTATATAACGGAATATATTTATCAGAGCTGCGGTCACAAATGGTCTGTGACTTCATTATCTCTCCACAGAAACCTTATATGTTCCAAATCCCCATAATGTTTTATTAAGTACGCCTGCGTGGCATTACAGACTACAGGATAATACGCAGGGTATCACTTTGCCAAACAGTCCGCAAGTTCATGCCGAGGATTTAATTACAAGATCACACAGAGGGACAGAGAGGAGCGCTCCGCTTACCTGAGAGAAAGGCAAATTCTTTCATCAACTGATCCACGATGTCCTTTGCACAGATGGGAGCTGCCGTCTCTGTAAAACACAAGTTAAAAACACATGTTTAACAGATAAGGTCAAAGTATGTGAACCCTATGACTTTAATTTCCTTTTCTTAAATATAGAGCAGGTTCTCTGGTCCGCCCACACTCCAAAGACATAAAGATAGGGAATTTAGATTGTGAGACACTAAAGAGACTCTAAAGCGCTGCGGAATATGATAGTGCTATATAAGCAATGCATAATAAACAAATAATAAAGTATTAGAACTGCCCCTAAAGCTGTAAAGATTCACTGTGTGACAAAGAGAAATAGAACACAGAAGGAAGCTATACCCCACCATAGGGAAAAGGGGACAGCAAACAGGGAGCCTCCTGGCAATGGTGCATACAACCAAAGTAAAGTGCGTAAGGCGGATTACCCAAGGTATAATGATTCCAGACAGTGAGGAGAAGTGCTATCACAGATGGGGAAACAATGGGCAGAATTTTATATACATATCATATTTACATATCTAACAGACCGAACATTGAGTGTCTCCCTCTCACACACCACGTGTCCTCACCTCACCCCCTGTCTGTCGGTGTTCCCCAAGGCTCAGTCCTAGGACCCCTGCTCTTCTCCATCTACACCTTCAGCCTGGGACAGCTCATAGAATCCCACGGTTTACAGTATCATCTCTATCATCCGACGACATGCAGATCTACCTTTCTGGACCTGACGTTTCTGCTCGCTTTCTAAACTGAATGTGGACAAAACAGAATTTATCATCTTTCTCCCATCTCACTCTACCCCTCGACGAGACCTATCCATCAATGTCAATGGCTGCTCACTTTCCCCAGTCCCACACGCTCGGTGCCTCGGGTTGATCCTTGATTGTGCCCTCTCTTTCAAGCTACATATCCAAGCCCTTGCCTCCTCCTGCTGACTCAAACTCAAAAAAAATTTCCCGGATGCGTGCATTCCTTGCACGCCCTTATCATCTCCCGCCTCGACTACTGCAGCCTCCTACTCTCTGGCCTCCCCTCTAGCACTCTGGCACCTCTCCAATCCATCCTACACTCTGCTGCCTGACTAATCCACCTGTCTCCCCGTTATTCCCCAGCCTCCCCTCTCTGCCAAGCTTTTCACTGGCTTCCTATTGCCCAGAGACTCCAGTTCAAAACCCTATGACAAACAAGGCCATCCACAAACTGTCTCCTCCATACATCTGTGACATAGTCTCCCGGTACTTACCCACAAGCAACCTCCGAACCTCACAAGATCTCCTCCTCTACTCCCCTTGTATCTCTTCTTCCCACAACCGCATACAAGACTTCTCCCGTGCATCTCCCATACTCTGGAACCCCCAACACATCAGGCTCTCGCCTACCATGGAAATCTTCAAAAAGAACCTGAAGACCCACCTCTTCTGGTAAGCCTACAACCTGCAATGATCCTTAGTCTGCTGAACCGCCACATGACCAGCTCTACCCTCACCTACTGTATCCTCACCCATTCCCTGTAGACTGTGAGGTCCAGGGTCCTCTCTCCTTCTGTACTTGTGTTTGCCTTGTTTTGCTCATGTTTATTGTACTTTCCTATATTTGCCCCTTTCATGTGTAAAGTGCCATGGAATAAATGGCGCTATAAAAATGTATAATAATAATAATCGACCTAAAGGGAGGATAGATAGCAGTAGTCACCTTTACCAGCGGATGGAAATCACTGCACACAGTAAGTGTAGAATAATATGAGTTGGATTTGTATTAAAGGCAGGAAGAGGACTGACATATGATGTGGATACTTGGGACTGTGGGAAGTTTAATGTTGTAACATTCAAAAACTCTGGGAGTTGATCAGATTGGCTCTCTCTTAATGTCCTCGAGTTATCAAATCACATGGTCTAGCACTGCCAATCAGGGGGAACTATCACAGACTCTATAATATATAACGGCTCAAGCAGTGCCATTTTAGGTATTTAAAGTCAAGTGATAGGTGTCCTGACAATACAGCTCATTCAACATGGAGAGAAAAAAGGCCTAAATCTGACTTCTATGTACTACTGCAGATGTGAATCACACTGAAAATGGAAGTGGTAGTCTCAGTCTGTGAATAATAATAGACAGATTCAAGTGATATATAGAGAAGTGCTATATCTGTATAGTCACTCATTGTGACAGTGAGGTGCTGTATCTGGATAGTCACTCAGTGTGACAGTGAGGTGCTGTATCTGTATAGTCACTCAGTGTGCAGTGAGGTGCTGTATCTGTATAGTCACTCAGTGTGCAGTGAGGTGCTGTATCTATATAGTTACTCAGTGACAGTGAGGTGCTGTATCTGTATAGTCACTCAGTGTGCAGTGAGGTGCTGTATCTGGATAGTCACTCAGTGTGCAGTGAGGTGCTGTATCTGGATAGTCACTCAGTGTGACAGTGAGGTGCTGTATCTGTATAGTCACTCAGTGTGCAGTGAGGTGCTGTATCTGGATAGTCACTCAGTGTGACAGTGAGGTGCTGTATCTGTATAGTCACTCAGTGTGCAGTGAGTTGCTGTATCTGTATAGGCACTCAGTGTGCAGTGAGGTGCTGCATCTGTATAGTCACTCAGTGTGCAGTGAGGTGCTGTATCTATATAGTCACTCAGTGTGCAGTGAGGTGCTGTATCTATATAGTTACTCAGTGTGACAGAGGTGCTGTATCTGTATAGTCACTCAGTGTGCAGTGAGGTGCTGTATCTGTATAGTCACTCAGTGTGACAGTGAGGTGCTGTATCTGTATAGTCACTCAGTGTGACAGTGAGGTGCTGTATCTGGATAGTCACTCAGTGTGACAGTGAGGTGCTGTATCTGGATAGTCACTCAGTGTGACAGTGAGGTGCTGTTTCTGTATAGTCACTCAGTGTGCAGTGAGGTGCTGTATCTGGATAGTCACTCAGTGTGCAGTGAGGTGCTGTATCTGTATAGTCACTCAGTGTGACAGTGAGGTGCTGTATCTGTATAGTCACTCAATGTGCAGTGAGGTGCTGTATCTGTATAGTCACTCAGTGTGACAATGAGGTGCTGTATCTGGATAGTCACTCAAGGTGACAGTGAGGTGCTGTATCTGGATAGTCACTCAGTGTGACAGTGAGGTGCTGTATCTGGATAGTCACTCAGTGTGACAGTGAGGTGCTGTATCTGGATAGTCACTCAGTGTGACAGTGAGGTGCTGTATCATTATATTAACTCAGTGAGAATGTGAGGTTGTGATGAGGGAACAGCCGCCATCTTGGACGGGCTTACTAACAGAGATTGGCGTGACTCCATTTTGTCTCCTGGTCACAGGTCTGCAGAGAGGAGTGCTCCTGGCCCCCACCTTTTCTAATGAATAAAGTTTCTTTCAGTATGTTAATGGGCTGAGCACAGTGTAGCAGCTAGAAGGCATTTCAAAGCCTGAGTGAGGAAGCCACACCAGCAGGAGACATAGAGGTGCCTGAGGGGCTTAATTATAGCACGCATGTCAAGTGGCCACAGGATACACATTTATTATGGCCGTCCAGTCGAACCGTCTCCAACATGGAATCGTGAATTATGGACGCATCATCCGAGATACCGGCTCATAAAAAATATCCCCCTCGCCCTAAAGAAATTGCGCATCTAACAGTGCGACTCCCGTGTCCGTGGGAGGTCTGAAACCCGAGATATAGGGATCAGCCTCCCACAGGGACCGAATGGGTCCAGGTTTGATCCCAGTACGACCGGCAGAACAAACCACAGGCGCTGGTACTGCCCGTGTGCTGATCCGATCATCCTGAGAGAAGTTATCCCATTTATTAGATATTGGAATAAATCTTGCAGGGAGGCAGAGGGGTGGAGATTGCTAAGCCCACCCAGCTACAGGCGGAGGGACACAGCAAGGTTTAAGAGCTGGGACACTTGGAGAGTGGGTCTGAACAGAGGAAGATGACTAACTAAGGAACTAAGGAACAGGGCATATGCCAGCCAGAGGGGAGCAAGCACACACTTTCTGGGGGCTGCCCGGCAACTAAGTCATGGACCTGCGGAACGCTAAGCCCCCCGGCTTCCACAAGCGACCTTCAACCTGGTAAATTGACCTCCAGCTGTATACCTTTAGGCCCTGTATTATGACTGTTATATTTTGCTCTGACTGTAACTCTTGATATATTGTGATTGTATATTTCTTGTAATTACCTAGTGCGCCCTTAAGGCAATTAAATCATAAATTAATTTTGGGCTGATCCTTTTACTCTGATTGCGAATCTTAGAATACCCAGTGTGGGTAACAGGGCAGTCTCCCCGGTGGCCAATTGCTCTAGGTGCAGTTCCCTTACTGACCTGAGAGACAAAGGGGGTGCCGGAGAGCTGTGCCTGTGTAGTGACGTCACGGATTGGTGACGTGGGAGGAACAGGGCTTCCTTCACAGAGGTGAATGATCTATTCTGCACTAACAGTCCCTTAACACTGTAAACAAGGAGGGCAGATTAATACTCTTCTGTGCTAATTTTGTTTCTGAAGAAAAATCCTGAAACTAAGACTTGTATGTAACATACAATGTCCATCCTGCATTAAGAGATGGGTGTTCTGTCTCCAGATAAAGCTAATTGGTGTAGCTGACTGATAAGGTGCTGTGAGATTTTTCCTATCTCCGTATCCAAGTTGAGGAGCAGATAGAACCAGTGCAGACTCAGCATCTGTAGACTCAAGTGTAGAACTACACGATGGGCACAATTCAAGTCTTGGTTTATTTAAACCCGGATACAGAAATGATACTTGTCGGTACAATACTGTAACTTTCTTTGAAGCAGCTGACGTTGGTTGTTGCTGGTCAGAGGTTGATAACTTCACAAGCCCAGAACAATTGGTCCCTGTTACACAGCCAGTTGGTCTATAAAATGGCTGCTTAGCATAAGTGACCCATTAACTGCCATGTGAAGCCACGCCCAGTTTGAACCAAATTAATCGGAACAAAATAGAGGTAAACAATTACTGGCCAGCTGATGGCGGCAAACCAAGATAACACATTTAGCAAAAAACAACTAAATGCAGAAGTTATTTTCTAAGATCTGCAAACTGAACAGCTGAATAGTAATTATATCTGGGGGAACAGTATATCGGGCAAGTCATCATTTTTTTTCAAAAAATTATTCTACTCAATCCCAAAAATTAACCATACCTGTCTACCGCACACAGCGTGCATGTTGCAAGAATACATTTCTTTTCAGCACTTTCTTGATGTAATAGGCCAATATTAGACCCATACGTGCCACACGAACACCATCCGTCTCCCTCTAGCCACACAGGTTGAGGTCACTTGGACATTAATAAGGCTGTGTTTTCTCAAAAGAGATTCAGTACAGTCTTCAGAAGCCTCTAAGTGTTACACTCTGTAATTTTCTGGGCGATTAGAGGCTTTATAGTATTGAGATTCATAGCAAATTTATTTTCCAGAAATCAAATGTTTGGGGAAAATTTGGTGAAACACGGCAAATTTGAAATTCAAAATAACCACCCAACTCCAACTGTCTCACCTGAAGTAAACTTCTCTGTTGCCTGTAGTGCCTAGTTAGTCCTTCTGGATAACCCTAAGCTGAGAAACCCCCGTAAAGGCGATCCTGCCAATACACTTTGTTGGCTACCTTACACACAATTGGCAAATCTCTTACTAGTTTGGTACCCAAGACCGAATGGAAAGCAACAGAAATAGGTTGATGTGTTGTGATACATGGAATGTCAGGGGATGTGAAGATCACACACTATTATCTTATAAAGGGTTCATGCTTGTGTCGTGTCAGGGGTTAAATCTTGCTACATTGCGGAAAGGATATGATGTTAGAAAAGTGTTAAAAGCCATTATTCTGACTTCTGTCGCTGAGAATTATTGAAATTCTTTCCACAGAAAACTAATTTGTTGATTCATCTAAGTAAAGCGTGATTCATCCTATGACCAGTCTGTTATTACTGTCAAATGCACATTTTTAGACATTTTGTTGGCCAAAGCTCTAGGTCTATGCAAAGTTCCATCAGCTGGGACTTATTTGGTTCAGTTCCCAGGAAACACGACATACTAACAATTTTCTTATTCCCTGCAGAAACAAGAATTTAGCAAAGATAGAAAAAGTGTAGAGTAAGGCCGCATTCAGACATCAGTGATTTATCTTGTGGGCAAAAAAGGAACAATTTTCAGAAGTGTTTTGTCATTTTTTTACCATCAGTTTCATCAGTGATTTTCTCATAGTAAATTTACAAACTAAGCACCACCCATTTTGATGGTGAAAATGACATGAAAACACCAAAAGTCACAAAATGTTGATGTACTTTCAATTTGGGCCAAAATTTTGCGACTTTTAAAACCTTCTATTCCACTGTTTTGAAGTTATAGCTTTTACGAATAGGGTGATTTTTGACCGGTGACTCCAAGTCTCCATGATATTTTTTCAGACACACAGCTCGCAAGAAACGTATGCTCTTTTAATAGCACCATAGGCTATACTAGCATGTGATATATCACTGAAAAACATGGATGGAACAATTATATTGAAAATGGACATCTAAATGAAGCTTTAGGGCTGTATCTCAAATAATCAAGAAGTGAATAAAAATAGACACAAATGGATAATGAAAAGGCCCGCTGCAGCAGAGGGTAGTTGTCATGAATTTGTGGGAAGCAGTGACCTGTCTACATAAGTGGTGATATTAATGAGGACGTGACTTGATCGCATTTGACAGAGACCAACATGATGAGAATAGGAACATGATGACAAATGGAAGCTTAGAGGTAATAAAGAGTATTTTAGGAAATAAGTATTCTTTATTGTGTGTCAGGCGATGACTGACCACCAGTGGCATAACTAAAGTCTGATGAGCCCTAGTGCAAAATATGGATGATGAGAGGGCTGTCAGTTAGTGCCGGGGGCCATGATTACAGCCATCGCTCACTTTACACAGAGCGGTGACTGAAACCGCGCCGGCGCTGCTCCCGTGACTGAAAGAACAAGCCAGCCAGAAGGAATACAGTTCATTTCCTCCTGGCAGTGGGGCTCTCAGTGCAGCAGCTGCACAGTGTCAGGACGCTATTGACATTCAGATTAACCCCATATCTTATATTTTACATGACAGGTTCCCTTTAATTAAATTGTGGGAAGGATCACAGCAGCAGGAGATGACTGTACCGATTTTAGAGGAAGCAGTGACCAAACCATAAGAGTGGTTACATTGAAAAGGTCATGACTTTGTAGAAAGGGTTTTTTGCAGTCAATACAATGGACACAACACATCTTGTAGCCACTTAACTAATAGAAATGCCACAGGAGAAAGAGTCAAGACCCCCCAGGAAAAGAATGAACATTACATATCCAGAGATCTAAATTCAGCAATGAGAATATTATTTTACCCATAACACAGGCAGTCATACTGCAGACTACATTATAATTATTCCTTGGATCCCCACCTAGATACATGTTTACACTGCAAATCAAAGCTGGAACTATCGGTCATGTGAAGCAGACAGGTGTGCACTGCAGTTGGTGTTTGCTAATGGTGGGAACCACAAAACCTTACATGGGAAGGAAAACTATACCAAGAGCAAAACACTCTAAATCACAAGAAACATCCACGTGCACACAATCTACTACACCACGTAGGTAGTTCCGAGAACTGTTTTCTTGCAAGGGGCAAACAATGTAAGGCATCTTTTAGACTGTAAAAATGACTGTATAAAATGATATATAAAATAGCCAATATTTTACAACGTAATTTTGTAAAAAGGAGATCAACGACACATTCATGCAGCAATTTTTAGGATTTTTTTTGTTGTAATTTTCTCCGTGCTTTTGATAGTGTTGTCTTAGCCAAAATAAATGATATGGCTAGATATTGGCTGTAGTGAAATTTAAAAGGACTAGTCTCAGCATTAATAATGGTTAAAATTGTAAAGTTATTATAAAAACTATCAACTGTGGCGATTTTGATCTCATAAAAAATGTTCTCTGTTAAACAAGACCTGTCACCTCCTGGTCAAAAGTGACCAGGTTAGGCTCTTATTTTCATCTCTTTGCTCTCCTGAGCATTCTGGGGTTTTTGTTTTGTTTTTTTGTTTTTTATAAATCCACTATACGGTTCAGTGCTCATTTTTGTAGTCTTCAATTTATCACGTAATCTACTGAAAAATGGTAAAAAAATTCCAAGTGTGGTAAAATGAAGTAAAAAAAAAACATAATTTCACTAATGTTTTTTAGATTTTGTTTTTACAGAATTCACAATGCGGTAAAAATTACCTGGCTACAGTGGGGGTCAGCCACCAATTGTTCAAGTTTTCCCACTTAAAAAGATGAGAGAGGTCTGTAATTGACGCCATAGGTAGACCACAACTAAGAGAGTCAAAATGAGAAAACAAATCCAGAAAATCACCTTATTTGTGTGCATTTTGCTACTAGGCAGCCAACCCCTCCATAATTTGCCAGGTGAGTGGGTGGCTGTTTTTATCAGTAGCTTGCACTTTTGCTGCCCCTGCCCTTATCAGTGGGGGCCTGCTGCATCCTGCTAGTGCATTTGTCATTATGGATTAAAATCCTGCAGGGCACGCAAGGTCCCCCTGCTCACACCAGCACAAGTCCAGGAACATTTGAAGTTGACCATCTGAATGATCCAGAGGAGGCATGGGATAAGGTCATGTGGTCAGATAAGACCAAAATAGAACTTTTTGGTATCAACTCCACTCACCTTGTTAGGAGGAAGAAGAAGGATGAGTACAATCCCAAGAACACCATGCCAACATTGAAGCATGGTAGGGGAAACATCATACTTTGCGGGAGCATTTCTGCAAAGGGGACAGGACAACTGCACCATATTGAAGGGAGGATGGATGGGGTCATGTATCGCAAGACTTTGGCCAACAACCTCCTTGCCTCAGTAAGAGCATTGAAGGTGGACCGTGGATGGGTACTTCATCATGACAATGACCTGAAACACACAGCCAGGGCAACTAAGGAGTGGCTCCATAAGAAGTATTTTACGGTCCTGGAGTGGCCTAGCCAGTCTTCAGACCTGAACTCAACAGAAAATCTTAGGAGGGAGCTGAAAGTCAATGTTGCCCAGCGACAGCCCTAAAATCTGAAAGATGTGGAGAAGATCTGCATGGAGGAGTGGGCCAAAATCCCTGCTGCAGTGCGTGCAAACTTGGTCAAGAACTACAGGAAATGTCTGACTTCTGTAATTGCAAACAAAGGTTTCTGTGCCAAATATTAAGTTCTGATTTTCTATTGTAACAAATACTTTTTTCATGGAATAAAATTCAAAATAATGTAAGTAAAAATGATGCAATGTGATTTTCTGGATTTTTTTTAAGATTCTGTCTCTCACAGTTGATAGAAATTACAGACCTCTCCATTCTTTGTAGGTCAGAAAACTTGTAAAATCAACAATGCATCAAATACTTATTTTCCTAAGTTATTTCCCCTGGCTGTGTTACACACTGTGTATCTGTCTAGCATTGTGTGGGTGCAGTTCTTGTCACTGATCCATACACCTACATGACAAATTTAAGTCAATAAGAGGGGTAAAGGGGTTTACAGTAAAATCAGAGACAGCCCCGTTAAAAGATGCGTTCATGTTGTGACTGCATTTTTGCCATATTGACCGTAGAACTGCAATGATTTTGTCACGATTTTGGAGAATTTGAAATTGTGGGAAAAAGCAAATGTAAAATAAATTTCTTTGCCAGAAAATGTAATCTGCGTGAAAAATGTAACATTTGTGCCTTCGAACAGAATAAAAAATACTATTTGCTTGGCATAAAAGAAGGTTTCCTACAGTCACATCAGTGAAAAAAAAACCATAAAAAATATGGATGCTCAAATGCAAAGAGGCGAAAAAGAAAAAAAAAAACAGCTGTGTATTAAAGTCCATTCAGGTCCGGTCATTAAGTGGTTAATTTAGTTGGAACCTGTCATTGTTCAGACTTCCCGGGTCTCTGCATCTGACAGGCATCATTAGTATAGCAAATAAAATGTCTATAAATTTGTCATTAGAACAAGATCCTTACTGCGCTCTCTGTGGCTGACACTGTGCCCTTGTAATAAAATTATCCCCGTGATGTCTAATAATATCTTTCCTACGATGTACACTAATGGTGGGTGATAAATTTACCGTATAATTTATATTTCATAAACATCATTTATTATTGATGTTGTCACAAAATTGACAACCACACAAATACCATATATTTAACTACAACTTGCAAAGTTCTTCTGAATATATTGTTTGTATGTATAATTTTTGTACAGTGGTCAGATTATGCTCAGTGTTAATAAAAAATTATAAATCCCTAACAAAAATCAATACGTTTTGTTAAATGGGCTACTCAAACACTGGAGGAGGGATTTGGGGCCACTTGCTAATGAATACTATTCTTACTGCACTAAAAATCCCCTCTACAGTGGCTATAGGAGGCAGTGTAGTGCAAGATGTGCACAGTGTGCTCCTCGGGGGTGGAGCCAGCTGTGGAAGATGAAGAGTGCGGCAGTCCAATGGGAAAATGACTAATTTGACAATTAAACTACTAGATGACCAGTCCAGTCCTAGTCCAAACCCATTATACGCTTCATGTTTGGAGCAAAATAAAGCAGTTTGTAGTTTCCGATTACTACATAACAAAAGCTTAGATGTCTCAAAATGGGGTAGAGTTTATCTGCTTTTTTTTCAATGTCAACCAGCACAACTTGGAAAGTAACTACTATTTATGTCTGGTGAAAAGGATTTATTAAAGGAATTTACCTTTTTTCCATAAGATGAAACGTTGTAATTTTTTTTTACCATTTTGCATCTATAGTTTCTTTGAATTTGTCTCTTTGTCTTTACAGTTATGGAAGAAGGGTAAATATGCCTTGAGTACACAACTGCAGGCTGTTCTGGCATATGTAAAACCTGTGTTATGTTGTACTATATGTGACAGTGTTCTGTTGTTACAGTCTGTTTTTCTAGTTGCATATATGTGAAGGAGTGAATATATTGCTCGATGGCATATGTGACGGATCATATTGAGCATGCCCAGACAGCATACAGATGTCACTTAGGAAACATTTAAAGGATCCAACATCACTGACTAGATTTATAATGAGCTCAGAGGGCCGGAGATCAGGCAAAAAATCTTGTTCCTGTGATAAAACAGGCAGGAAAATGTGTTAGTTGAGAAAGTAACAACTGTTAGCCACTGTTGTTTTGTCTGTGTACTCACTTATCATGAGGGACTTATGCATCCATAGATTGTAAGCTTGCGAGCAGGGCCCTCACTCCACTTGGTATCTGTTGATTTATATCATAGTTGGTATTCTGTATTGTCTTTTATTGTCTGTACATGTCTCCTCTAAAATCTGAAGTGCTGTGGAATATGTTTGGGCTGTAGAAATAATATTATTAATATGTTTCTTCCTCAGGCTAGGAGCTGGGGTACGTGCCGACCATTAACTGGAGCTGATCTAGATGGCCGGACACAACAAGTAAAAGTAGACAGCAGGAGCATTTATAAGATTATCTCAGCACATGAAAATTTATTTTAAAACATCCAGTTGTGGAAATTATTATTATTATTCAAAAATCGAATACTTAAAATGTACTTTGTCCATAGGACAACCACTTTGATGAGATTTTCTGGGCACACATTTTTAAAGCATTGTAAAGCCTAGCAGAAATGACGAAACTTCATAATTTACAACCATCACATCCAAAAATTAAAAAGGCTAAAAGTCTCTGAAAATAGTGACACATAAGAATTTTTTTTTTTTGTTACGAATTTCCAATTTTTTTTACCACTTAAATAAAAAAAACTTTGCGTGTTTAGTGTATGCGTGTTTAGTGTATGTGTGTAATTTTGCGGCACTTGGAATTTTTTTCCACTTTCCAGTACATCACATGATAAAATGATTAGTGTCATTTAAAAGTACACCTTGACTTGCAAAAACAAGCCCTCAAATGGTTATGTCGATGGTAAAATGTAAAAATGATATGGATGTTGGAAGAAGAGGAGGAAAAAACCAAGAGAGGAAAAATGGAAAATCACTATGTCTGGAAGGGGTTAAGATTAGTGATGAGCGAATATACTCGTTACTCGAGATTTCTCGAGCATGCTGGGGTGACCTCTGAGTATTTTTTAGTGCTCGGAAATTTAGTTTTTCTTGCCGCAGCTGAATGATTTACATCTGTTAGCCAGCATAAGTACATGTGGGGATTCCCTAGCAACCAGGCAACCCCCACATGTACTTATGCTGGCTAACAGATGTACATCATTCAGCTGCGGCAAGAAAAACTAAATTTCCGAGCACTAAAAAATACTCGGAGGACCCCCGAGCGTGCTCGAGAAATCTCGAGTAACGAGTATATTCGCTCATCACTAGTTTAGATTATTAAACTACTATTCTGGTCATTTCCAAACCAAGGATAATTTATGTAAGAAGTTTTGAAAAAATAAGTAACTAGAACTAATTTAATTTTTTATGGAATGTGACATAACTATATTGTAACTATAAAAGAATAATAATCTCAAAAATATGACATGAAGCTTGGGCCTTCAACTAATCAGAAAACTAAAGTCGTACAAGGTTCTTGTGTAAAGCAAAGAATCCTATTCTAGAGTCTGTGTCATTATCCTATGATCACTAATTACTTAATGTAAACCTTCCGTCCCCCGTGTGGGATAAAAATTATAGTCTGGTAACAAGCTGCAGAAATTATCAGCTGCAGGTATGTAGATCTGTAGCTATGAGGCCCTAGTAAGGTAACGGTTCATCCTCACCTCTGCTATTCTGAATAAGGCTCCATAGTGTTAGACATCAAAGTCTTTGGGGGTAATATTAATATTGATGTTTCATATTTCAGTCTTAAACAGAAGCCACTGCTGATTCATGTGAAGCAGAGTCTGGCTTTATCATTCCAGCCAAGCAGTTTAGCCTTGAAAAAGGACCTGAAGATGCAAAATATCCGTAGGCGGAGTGCTGCATATTTTCCTTGTTTTTACCCTGTTTGTCCACTGAATTCAATAAAATAATAAGTTTTCATTGTTTGGCAATGGCCATGATTTCTTTTCTATACCTGTTGTGACAACACAGCATTTAATCTTAATTATCCAGACGTCCATTTTCAGTTGGTCAAGAACCATAAACTGTTGTCATATGAGTCTTAAGAGTTTATTCTTGATATTTTTGATTGGCTGCTGTTTGCCTCTTATATCAGCTTCTACAGCTTACTGTCTGCTTGCTTTGCAAAGGAGGGATGCAGGGTCATTGAACAATGGGTATTTGCTAAATATGTAGATTGACCATTGTGTGGCTCACTATGGCTTGTTGACCTGCAAAACAGAGAAGGATGAACTATGCAAATTGAATAAATACTCTAACAATGCAAGTTAACCTTGACCTCTGGATGATGGCTTGAAGGACAATATGTCAAGTGAAGACCTTTGGTAACCACTACTCCAGCTACAGAGGATGCAGAAAGGGAAATGCAGAGGACTCTTACCCACAGGTACAACGGGTCGAGGGTCCGAAGTCTATCGTAGGTCTATCAGCAGCCAGGAGCCGGGACCTGAGGAGAGTGGAGGTGCTCTGGAGTACTTTGCACCAACAAGACCTGCGGTCACGTGACCGCACTTCAGAGAAGGGGACAGAACTACTGCAAAGCCCCACTGGGAGCCTACAGCAGCACAAGAAAGAAAAAGTGAAGAGGAGAAAACAGTAGTCAGGTCAGCAAAGCAATAATATCATACACTGAGAGGGTGGTGTGGTACAGCAGGAATAAACGGAGGGAGGTCAGGACGTAGCCGAAGGTCATACACAAAGAGCGCGGCGAAGTACCGCAGGGACAACCAAAGGAATATCAAGAAGTAGCCAAAGGTCTTACACAAAAAGGGCAGCGAGGTACGGAATCAGCAGACGGAAGACTTAAACAGGGACGAGACCAGATCAAAAACCAAGCAGACATACAAGGATAGGCACGAAGCACAGGCAGAGAAGGGTCAGACACACTCAGCTTAGAGTATAAACAACTGAGAATGACCCCACAAAGAGGCTATAAAAACCCTCTCAAGATCCCAAAGAGAGGCCATCCACATTAACACTTAAACCATCTAACCAGCGAACCATGACACAACAGTTGTGAACTATGTAAGAGGGATATGCCTCTGTAGCAAGGGCATCAGAGAGACTTTACAAAACCACAGCCAGGAACATTCTACACGATGTCAGCTTAGGGGACCACAGCCCCCAGGTGGAAGAACACAGATATGCTCTATTGACCATCACTGAACCCTCAGAGACGTCTTGAAGAATCCAGGTTAGGACAATCAGGTTACCTGGCCACATGCCTCACTGCTCTCTGTAAGCTTCCTAAGCTTGTCGTTACCTCCTCTCTATGAGTGCCTGCCAAATGAGAGGTGCCACTGGTGTTGGTAGTCCGCCCTTGAAGCCCCTAAGGCACAGGCTCTAATCCTGGCGAGTCAGCGAAAGGGTGAGACTGTACTTTGCACCCTCTTGGGTAATTTTCTAGTACTTTTCTATAAGTTATTGTTTATTTTGTGGTTCAATAAAGTATTGCTACTCTATTTTACCCTCACACTGTGTTGTCTGAGCAGTATTATGCCCACCGTAAAAGGAGAGCGGGCATCCAATGGGATGATCCATGGTCTATGCGGTCTCGGGCCAGCGGACGAGAGCACCTACTGACCCCCCGTGTCTCCACACCTGGATTTCTATTAATTGTTTTGTCTTGTTACAAAACACCACCACGATGCTCAAATGTTGTTGAGGTTTATTTCATGGAATTTATACATAGTGGTTGACACCAAAGAGTAATATAGCCCACCTTTCTTCTTATCAGCCATGTATGTTTTACCCTGAAATGGTGCAGCAATTCAAAGAGAGCATAGATTTGAAAGTGGACTATTTGGCTCAGGTGAATAGTCCAAATTGTTGGTCCTGTCACTTCTCTTTGCTTAGCTCTCTTTGAGTGACAGGTCTCTCATTACATGTGTATATTTCCAGATTCCTTTCACTCAAGGTAAATAAGGCAGGGTGAAGCCACCGGTGATCAGCCTCTTGGACTAATCACCTGCTGCAGTGCTCCAAAGTAAAACATACCTGGTAAAAATGAAACAGACAGTGGCTGGTATATGCTGCTGGGGTCCTGTTTCATTTGTCAGGTTCTCTTGAAATAAAGTCATCAACAAATACTGCTGATTTTGGAGAAACACTACATCAGAATACCAGTCTAAACCCCGATGACAGTTCCTGCAGTAATCAACCACTAGCAGGACGACAGTAGTATTGTTAGACCAGTAAGTCATTGCTTTACTATGGCTGGATTTTAGATCCAGTAATACAGCAAAATACCCAAAACTCCTCCAGTTTTACTAAACCAAGCTTAGATCAGCATAGACACCTATGTGAAATTAGTAATTAATTATTCATTATGCTCACTTATATAGCACCAAAAAGTGATGAGCAGACCAATCCTCGTAGGATTTGAACAGTTGGAAATTTGATTTCCAGTTCACAAAGAAAAACTTGCCCGACACCATTTCCCGTATGCCTGATCCGATAAAAAGGGGGGTAATGTAATTTTGCCTAGCTGTGCTGACTTGTCCATAATACCCTAATATGACATCTAGAAGACAATCATAGCTTGTACAGTGGTGGTCAATACCTGGCCATCACAGATCAGCGGTTACCAGCAGAGGACAGTCTGTATGGCAGAGTCAAAGTCTCTCTCTTCTGTAAAGCGTAAACTCTTATAATCAGAATGGTCCTTTTTCACATGTATTTTCCGAGCAATTACAAGATTTCCAGTACTGAGATTCAAGCAAAAGTGTTAATTACAAATCAATTTTGGGGGGAAAATTTGGCAAAATCGTCAAATGTCAATCTCAAAAGATCCACTCATTTCAAGCATTAAGATATTCTACAGCTCATTCTTCAGTAAATCATTCTACACTGCACTTACATCAGTAAATCCAGAGATAATATGCACTGTAGTATCTGATATATAGGTAAGAATTACAGAATAATATTTTGTTCATTCTGCTCGTTTTAATAGAAAATATCCATAGCTAACATCTAAAAATACCTGAGACACAACAATTGCTGACCGGAAAATACAGAGGTGTCTGCCTATAAATTATATATCCTAAATTAGCTCCTGGGACCAAAGCATTCTAAAAATGCTTATATAAGGGAACCAGCTCCTATACTGTACAGTGAGACCCACATGAAGGATTATATGAGATCGGGGTATTGCTTTCTTTTAATGGCCATCAAAAATGCTATGACAAGTGTTGATGTTCCAGTGGAAATACTTTCCAGAGCCATTACGCTGCTGGCATATATGGGGAGGTCTCTGTATTTAATCATTTTATGCTGACAAAGAACCAGGTGTTGTCTTTTGTCCTACTATGGCTGACAGATGTTTCCACAACCTTTTCAAAAGAGCGTCAAAATCCCCAAGTAGAATATTTGTCCTCCCCGTACCTGTCTATCCAGTCATCAGTTCATATCTCATCTTAAATTATTACAGACATTAACTTTAATGAGTTTTACAAGAGGACAAAAGACAAAATAAATAAAATATTGATGAGTGAGTCCCATTGTCCTGACGTTCTGGGAACAATACTTATATCTAATGTTTGGCCGGTGACTTATTTTTTTCATCTGAGAATTTGCCCCGTCATTTAGGAGAACTTTAGTTTTGCCTTCAGGATCCCATGGAGTGTAAGGTGGTAGATTGACACATACCCAGGGCGGTCAATAGAAAACATCACATTTATCTTTATACCTATACTCTTCTTTCTATATTTTGCTTTGGGCCTTGTTTTGTCCATTGCGGAGGTGTCTGGATGCTTAAACCAACATTATGTCAAACAGAAATCAGTCCCAGGAGCGCTGAAGGAAACTCAGACAACATATGTAGTTTACCACAACGCATTTCGACGGTAAACACCGTCTTCTTCAGGTGGGAGTTTCCCACCTGAAGAAGATGGTGTTTACCGTCGAAACACGTTGTCGTAAACTACATATGTTGTCTGAGTTTCCTTCAGCGCTCCTGGGACTGATTTCTGTTTGACATACGCTCTTATCCTCCCTTGGAGGTATTCAGCTGGAGCTGCGGTGGTGCTCGACATCTCCCCTTCCCTGGGTTGATTCCTCTGCGCTCCCCTGTGACTGCTTTCACTTATTTTTTTAAACCAACATTATGACAGTAATAATTCCTTGATTTCAGATGCCAAGTTAGAGTTGCACATTATTAAACCCATAGTGCGTAGAAGTTGGGCACGTCAGTCTGATGCCTGCCCAAATTACTTACTCAAGTGTCTTAGAGAGGGATACCCATGCAAGTGAGTAGCGTGGCACAGCAGTGAAACCATGAACTAGGAAAGGTTGTTGATGGGCATGAAATTGCCTGGGCACTATGTTAGCCAGTTGGGTGGGACCATTGATCAGTTTGTAGTAATTTTAGTGTGGCATTTTCTGGGATCCCAAATTTGACCTACCCTTGTTTTGCATAATCATAGAACCAGACTGTGCCCTGAATGAGCTGGATGAAGAAGCGGGGATAGTAGATCCCTGTGGAACAAATCTTGGCAGACTTCTGAGCTATACCTCAAGAAGGTGCTGGCTGACTATGCAAGTTACATACAGTGTTAAAGACTGTAGCCCACCTCAGTGGGAAAGTTATCCCTACTGCAAAAAATCAAGTAAAGTCTTCACAAATTGTATCTGGCAAAGAGTAAATATTCCTCTGCGGGTGACCATGGAACTGGTATGAGATCCCAGTAGAGCTATGGGTCAAGACCAGGTCACCCATATCCTTTATTTTATTGACTGTGGGGAACCTATGCAGGATTTGCAGTGTTAGCAAACAACAGTGAGGAAAACAAACACAAATAGTTAGGGGCAAACAAGCATAATCTCATGTGGTTAAAAGTTCAAGGGGGCCCAATTCTTATTTTTGTTATGGTAGCCCACTAACCTTAATTTTCATCTGTGCATCCTTAAATTGAACTCTGTAAGATGTGCAAATCTCTGCAAAATTTGAGCAGCAGCTACAGGGAGAAAATGAAGAAATGAAGCTATAGCCTCCCTGCAGCCACTCGCACCCAGTCATCAGCGCAGTGCAGAGAACGGGTACCGTTACCGCTTACTATACAGTGCGCATGGTGTAATCACTCCCCAGCACTCTGATTGACAGCTCTCTGCGGCGTGTGTGCGCAGCATGTGTGTGCCGAGCCGGCTGTCAATCACTGTGCAGGGAGAGATTACAGCACAATCATTGTATAGTGAGCGGTGACTGTAAACCACTCCATGCACACCCTGATGACTGGCAGTGAGTGGCTACAGGGAAGATAGAAATTTATTTTCTCCCTGTATCTGCTGCTTCAGAAAGGCAACCAGATATGAATTAAATGCTATATACCTACAGATTAACCCTATATATGCAGGGAAGTAGCATTATTTAAAGTGACAGCGTCATTTTAAAGGCAAAAAAAACATGAAAAGGAATGTTTCAGGGATCTTTATTCAGCTCTACTGTATGAAGAACAAGTCATAAGACCCTTTGAATACTGGGGCAGGGTCAGGAACTTTTATTTTTGGTTCCTGGTCAGTGAACTTTGTGGCTCAGAATATGAATATTTTCATGAAAACTTTGTACTCTGAATTAGAAAACATATTGTGAAAGAGTCCACATAAGCACTGATAAACGGAAAGCCTTATGATATAGTGAAGCTGACTGATTCATGCACACAAAAATTATTAGTTTGAGGACAGACAACCAATTATATGAAGCAAATGCCTAATTATATGTACAAGGTGACTCATTCCTAGGAGTCCGGTATAAGGCTGATGTTCTGTGATCAAGGACAAAAAAAGGGTTGTTGTTCCGGCATCTTGTAAAATTAGTTCTTTCTTTATTTTAAATCCATTAAAACTTGTAAAAATTTACAATGGTTGCATAGTCAAGGCGGGGGAGCAAGACGCGTTTCGAACGCTCTCTTGCGTCTTTATCACAGCGATGATAAAGAACTCAAGTGCGTTCGAAACGCATCTTGCTCCCCCGCCTTGTCTATGCAACTATTGTAATTTTTACATGTTTTAATGGATTTAAAATAAAGAAGGAACTAATTTTACCAAATGCTGGAACAACAACCCTTTTTTTTTCCTTGAGCACATTATCTGGTGTGGATCCATCTGGTTCCGTGCAAACTGGACTTTAAGTACTAGGTGAGCTGGCTTTCTTTTTACTATATGTGACGTTCTGTGATGTCTGGTAATGCTTGGTAATGTAGAGCTTACATGCAACTGCTTCATCATATACAGTGGGGAAAAAAAGTATTCAGTCAGCCACCAATTGTGCAAGTTCTCCCACATAAAAAGATGAGAGAGGCCTGTAATTGACATCATAGGTAGACCACAACTATGAGAGTCAAAATGAGAAAACAAATTATGATGGAAAATAAGTAATTGGTCACCTAAACACATGCAAGATTTTTGGCTCTCACAGACCTGTAACTTTCTTCTGAAATGAAGGGGAAATAAAGTCTATAGGGAGTTAGTTCGTGAGTGACGCCATCTGTTGTGTTCGGCAGTGGATGGCCGACGCTGCTTAACCCCTTCATGACCTTGGGATTTTCCGTTTTTCCGTGTTTTTCTTTTTCGCTCCCCTCCTTCCCAGAACCATAACTTTTTTATTTTTCCATCAATATGGCCATGTGAGGGCTTATTCTTTGCGAAACAAGTTGTACTTTTGAACGACATCATTGGTTTTACCATGTTATGTACTAGAAAACGGGAAAAAATTTCCAAGTGCGGTGAAATTGCAAAAAAAGTGCAATCCCACACTTGTTTTTTGTTTGGCTTTTTTGCTAGGTTCAATAAATGCTAAAACTGACCTGCCATTATGATTCTCCAGGTCATTGCGAGTTCATAGACACCTAACATGACTAGGTTATTTTTTATCTAAGGGGTGAAATAAAATTCCAAACTTTGCTAAAAAAAAAAAAAAAAATTGTGCCATTTTCCGATACCCGTAGCGTCTCCATTTTTCGTGATCTGGGGTCGGGTGAGGGCTTATTTTTTGCGTGCCGAGCTGGCATTTTTAATAATACCATTTTGGTGCAGATACGCTCTTTTGATCGCCCGTTATTGCATTTTAATGCAATGTCGCGGAGACCAAAATTACCTAATTTTGGCGTTTCGAATTTTTTTCTCGCTATGCTGTTTAGCGATCAGGTTAATGCTTTTTTTATTGATAGATCGGGTGATTCTGAACTCGTCGATACCAAATATGTGTAGGTTTGATTTTTTTTTATTGATTTATTTTGAATGGGGCAAAAGGGGGGGTGATTTAAACTTTTATATTTTTTCTATTTTTTTCACTTTTTTTTCACTTTTTTTTTACCGGAAGCGCCGGTTAAATACCGCTGTCTGCGTTTGACAGCGGCATTTAACTAGTTAATAGCGGCGGGTGAATCGCGATTTCACCCGCCGCTATTGCGGGCATATGCCAGCTGTTCAAAACAGCTGACATGTCCCGGCTTTGATGCGGGCTCACCGCCGGAGCCCTGCATCAAAGCGGGGTATCTGATCTCGGACGTACTATCCCGGTCCGAGGTCAGAAAGGGGTTAAGGGAACCACTGGTGGGATGGTTCTGCTCCCCACAGGTGGAGCAGGGCCCCAGGGCTACCGGTACAGTTGGTAAGGGATCATAGACAATGGAGCGCAAGACTGAGGGTGCAGGAAATGACTGGAGGACACAAAGATTGCAGTTTCCTTTATCTTTACTTGTTAGTTGCAGGTGCAGTATGGGGCACAGGTAACTGGTGACGATGGGGTCCGGGCAGCCTGGAAGCAACTTAGGTTCCACCTAGCCAGGTCGGTTTGGAGGCCTTCCTTCTGCTATATTCTCTTAGGTCCTTGCTGCTTTAAGCTCTGCTCAAGTTCCTCCTGCGTGTTGCTTCTAACCTGTATGGCAGACAGCGGGAGCTGTTCACGGGCACTGCCTTTTCACTAGCAGCCCCGGGCTCTTAGCCTGCTGTGGTGCCTCTGAGTATTCGGTGTGGCTTGCAGTTCCCTGCCCTCCAGATTCACTCTGGTGTCCTCTTTGTCAGTGCTCTGTTCTGGGGTGAGCTTGGTCACAGCTCCACTCCCCAGGTTCTCCTCGACTTCTCTCCTCTCACAGACTAGACTCACTAACTAACTCCACCTCCAGGCCAGAACTTATAGGGAAGCTCCCCTGAAATCGGTTTTAGAGCTCCCCCTTCTGGTCTGGAGTCAGGAAGGTCTTAGATGCTGGTATTACCTGGTAATGGGACCTCTCCTTGCTTCCAGGCATGACATCGCCCCCTGTGAGGTAGGCAATGCCACTGTGGCAACTGGACTCCTGGGGTGCCACACAAGCAGCTTGGTGTGATGAAATCAACTGTGGGAGCAATAATAAGAAAATGGAAGACATACAAGACCACTGATAATCTCCCTTGATCTGGGGCTCCATGTAAGATCTCACCCTGTGGGGTTAAAATGATCACAAGAACGGTGAGAAAAAAATCCCAGAACCACACAGAAAGACCTATTGAATGACCTGCATAGAGCTGGGACCACCATAACAAAGGCTACCTTCAGTAACACACTATGCCGCCAGGGACTCAGATCCTGCAGTGACAGACGTGTCCCCCTGCTTAAATCAGTACATGTCCTGGCCTGTCTGAAGTTTGCTAGAGAGCATTTGGATTATCCAGAAGAGTATTGGGAGAATGTCATATGGTCTGATGAAACCAAAGTAGAACTGTTTGGTAGAAACAAAATTCATTGTGTTTGGAGGACACAGAATGCTGAATTGCATCCAAAGAACACCATACCTACTGTGAAGCATGGGAGTGGCAACATCATGCTTTGGAGCTGTTTGTCTGCAAAGTGACCAGGACGACTGATCTGTGTACATGAAAGAATGAGTGGGGTCATGTATTAGGGGTCAAGTTCCCACCTCTGCACAGGGTGAATCTCAGGCCATCTCCGCTGCGGTCTCCCATTCTTCTCCAGCCGCAGTGGAGCCTGCTCAGCAGAGACATCGGTCCCAGCGTCTGACTCAGCCTGATACTGTGTGGATGGGTACTGCTGCTTTTCCAGGCTCAGCCATTGTAGCCAGTACTGGTCAGCGGTGAGCAGACATCTCTGGGACTAAGTCCTGCTTTTCCCCTTCTGAGCATGCCCAGGGTAAGGCCTCTCATTGGAGGTCAGGGGTCACATGCTCAGGTACTGCAGCAGCTACCATTGGTCACCTTGGAAGGTCCTGAAGTTGCTCAGGTACTGTAGCAACTCCCATTGGTCCTCTAGGAAGGTCCTGAAGTTGCTGCAGCTATCAAAGGTTTGCATGGCTGCACGGCCATGCGCTAGTATCAACTAAAGTTATGTGCTCTGCTCCAGTGTGGTCTTATGCATGTGGATTCAGGGTCCGGCTGAAATAAGCCCCTAGAATACCGGCACCTCCGGTGAGGAGTTTTGTGTGAGTGGATTCAGGGCCCGGCTGAAATAAGCCCCTAGAATACCGGCACCTCCGGTGAGGAGTTGTGTGTAAGCTTTACTGACTGCATGACCACTGTTGACTCTATTTGCTAGCTGTTCCCCTGTGAGGTTAACAGGGCACAGTGTTCTCTTTTCTCAAGCGTCTCTGTGAAGTAACAGAGTTTGTTTATACCGCCATATAGTACCACCATCTACTAGCAGCAGGTTTCTCTCCTGCACGGTGGACCCCAGGTTGCGAACGCACCTACTATTCAATATATATTTACTCGGTGCGTTCCACCAACCCTAACACCATGCATCGAGAGATTTTGAGTGCAAACCTCCTTCCATCAGCAAGGGCATTGAAGATGAAACATGAATGGGTCTTTCAGCATGATAATGATCCCAAGCACAGCGCCAGGGCAACAAAGGAGTGGCTTCATAAGAAGCATATGAAGGTCCTTGAGTAGCCAAGCTTGTCTCCAGATCTCAACCCCATAGAAAACCTTTGGAGGGAGTTGAAAGCAGGGTTGCCCAGTGACAGGCCCAAAACATCACTGCTCTAGAGGAGATCTGCATGGAGGAGTGGACCAACATACCACCAACAATATGTGCCAACCTTGTGAAGACACAGAAAACGTTTGACCACTGTCATTGCCAATAAAGGATATATAACAAAATATTTAGATGAACTTTTGTTAGTGACCAAATACTTATTTTCCACCATAATTTGCATAATAAATTTTGCTAAATCAGACAAGGTGATATTCTGGATTTGTTTTCTCATTTTGACTCTCATAGTTGTGGTCTACCTATTATGTAAATTACAGGCCTCTCTCATCTTTTAAGTGGGAGAACTTGCACAATTGGTGGCTGACAAAATACTTTTTATCCCCACTGTAATCCAATGCCATGAATCTCCTGGCACAGTTTTTATGCTGAGGTAAATGTCAGAAGAAAATTGGAACTTGCAATTATTGAGTCAGGCACTTGGCTGCCTCACTCTGTAACTTTACGTGGTCTGCTGCTATGTGAGTGAGTTGCTAAACACTTCCACTGTTCAATAATTCCATTCACCAGATTCACCAGTGATGGTGAAATATTTAGAAGAAAGGAAATGTCAGTAACTAATTTATTACCCTGGGGAGTCCAATTACAGGGTGAGTCATTCTCTTACAAGTTTGTAAAGGCAGATGCAGGGGCGGACATCCCAATGGTGCGAGCAGTGCAACCCCACAAGGACCCAGGAGGTAAAGGGGTCCACATCCATCTCCGAGGCAGGAGGAATTGTGCATTATAATGAGCTACTGGACTGCAAAGCGTCCATATATTGTTCTTACACAGGGACCTCTCCATGGTGCAGGGCTTGATTTTATACCCTCGTGTCAATGGCACTGACTGAAAAACCAGCAGAATCTGGTGATTAAGATGTATATGAGCAAATTGTTTATCAAGGTTAGATTTATTATGAAAAATGTAAAAACATTAGTGATGAGTAGTGTTGAGCGATACCGTCCGATACTTGAAAGTATCGGTATCGGCCGATACCGGCAAAGTATCGGATCCAATCCGATACCGATACCCGATACCAATACAAGTCAATGGGACTCATGTATCGGATGGTATTCCTGATGGTTCCCAGGGTCTGAAGGAGAGGAAACTCTCCTTCAGGCCCTGGGAATCATATTAATGTGTAAAATAAAGAATTAAAATAAAAAATATTGCTATACTCACCTCTCCGACGCAGCCTGCACCTTACCGAGGGAAGCGGCAGCGTTCTTTGTTTAAAATTCGCGCTTTTCTTTCCTTACGTGAAGTCCCGGCTTTGTGATTGGTTGCGTCGCAGTCACATGGGCGACGCAACCAATCACAGCAAGCCGTGACGTAATTTCAGGTCCTCAAGGATTTTAAAATTACGTCCCGGCGTTGTGATTGGTTGCGTCGCAGTCACATGGGCGACGCAACCAATCACAGCAAGCCGTGACGTAATTTCAGGTCCTTAAGGATTTTAAAATTACGTCCCGGCTTTGTGATTGGTTGCGTCGCAGTCACATGGGCGACACAACCAATCACAAGCCGTGACGTCACGGGAGGCTGGACATGCGCGCATTTTAAAATGCGCGCTTGTCCAGCCTCCCGTGACGTCCCGGCTTGTGATTGGTTGCTTCGCGGTCAACCAATCACAAGCCGGGAGGCTGGACACGCGCGCATTTTAAAATGCGCGCTTGTCCAGCCTCCCGTGACGTCCCGGCTTGTGATTGGTTGCTTCGCGGTCAACCAATCACAAGCCGGGAGGCTGGACACGCGCGCATTTTAAAATGTCTGTAGCCAGCTTCCCTCTCCCATAGAGGCACAATTGCTTACAGCTGCAGTAACAGCATTTAGTAGAGCGTCACTTCACTGCAGAGTAGAACGCAGACCAAACAGAACGCTTATAATCCATGGGCAGTCCGGAAGTAAAAAAGGGTTGTCCATGTTTGAGGACTTTCTTTTTTTTTTTTACGTAAATGCATGTTTGCATTTTGGCTTTTTAAAATGCGCGCGTGTCCAGCCTCCCGGCTTGTGATTGGTTGATCGCGACGCAACCAATCACAAGCCGGGACGTCACGGGAGGCTGGACAAGCGCGCATTTTAAAATGCGCGCGTGTCCAGCCTCCCGTGACGTCACGGCTTGTGATTGGTTGCGTCGCCCATGTGACTGCGACGCAACCAATCACAAAGCCGGGACGTAATTTTAAAATCCTTAAGGACCTGAAATTACGTCACGGCTTGCTGTGATTGGTTGCGTCGCCCATGTGACTGCGACGCAACCAATCACAACGCCGGGACTTCACGTAAGGAAAGAAAAGCGCGAATTTTAAACAAAGAACGCTGCCGCTTCCCTCGGTAAGGTCCAGGCTGCGTCGGAAAGGTGAGTATAGCAATATTTTTTATTTTAATTCTCTCTTTTACACATTTTTACATTAATGTTGTTTCGATACCGATACCCGATACCACAAAAGTATCGGAATCCCGGTATCGGAATTCCGATACCGCAAGTATCGGCCGATACCCGATACTTGCGGTATCGGAATGCTCAACACTAGTGATGAGCGAATATACTCGTTGCTCGAGATTTCTCGAGCATGCCCGGGGGTCCTCCGAGTATTTTTTAGTAGCTGAATGATTTACATTTGTTAGCCAGAATAAGTACATGTGGGGATTCCCTAGCAACCAGGCAACCCCCACATGTACTTATGCTGGCTAACAGATGTAAATCATCCAGCTGCGGCAAGAAAAACGAAATCTCCGAGCACTAAAAAATACTCGGAGGACCCCCGAGCGTGCTCGAGAAATCTCGAGTAACGAGAATATTCGCTCATCACTGAAAAACATCCTTAAGCCCTGTTGTGGTAGAGAGCTGTGTCACCGACTGCTGAACCTGACCTTTCTCGGACGCAGTAAGAAGCCCATTAGTCACGCTTACTCTGTATGAGGAGAAATGTGACTAACAATTAGATGGTATAAACACCGGGAGCTGATATAATGCATGAGCGCACGCGACAGACTAGTTACTAATGGGCATACATATACATATATACAGTATAAGTAATACAGGTGCCATACGCATGAGATAGCGGTTGGCAGAGACCCGTTATATACGGCATATTTATACTTATATACATATACGGTAGTTAGTGAGGAGTGGATCTATTTGCAAGAGTCCAGTGTCCAGGTCAGTGGCTCCTGGCAGTTAGTTGAGAGGCCCACCGATTTCTAGAGGAGTACCCAGTGTGGCTTTTGATTCACAAAGGTCTGACGCGACGTCATCTATCATAGCTGCCAAGTGCCACTGACCAGGACACTGGACCGGAATCAATCTGCTCATCATATATATATATATATATATATATATATATATATATATATATATATATTTTTTATCAGACTAATTGCTGTAAGTAAAATTTTCATGAATCATTATACAGTCATTCTGAAATGGATTTTCAAAGTAAGCATGCCAGCCTCTCCAGGTCCAAGAGATCTATTTTGCACTGCATGCAGTTTTTATTGTGAAATCTGGTGACAAATCGGCTATAAGAAATTAATTAGTACAAGAAGTGGGACCTAAAATTTTGATGATAAAGGATGAACATTCGTTTTAGCAATATCAATCACAGTATAATGTAAGCAAACTGGGAGAATACTAAAGACACATATACCCAAGCCAGGAAGCCATGCAAGAATACAACTGCTAAGCTTGTAAAAGTAAAATACAATGTAGTTTTTATGTTCTGTCAATATTATAATTATAGCTGTGAAGTAGTAACTCAGGCCTACGCCCAATAAGATTGTCAACAGACCCAGACTTGTCATATATATAGATGCAGCAGAATTAGACCTTGCGCACTCTGATACTGCAGTCATACTCTTTTTATTTGCCCCCTACTTTTTGCTAACACACTTTGACCTAATTAAGTGAGAGATAGATGCCAATATGACTACAGTTGCCATGGAAACTCAATGGTCTGCATTGGAGCTGTAGATATAAAATAATAGCTATTTAATTAAAGGGTTATTCCCATCCATGCTTTTTTTTTTAGCCAAAAATGGAATAAATGCCTTAAAAGGGTATTCCCATGTAAAAGACCCTATACCAGCATGTAGTAGGTGTAATACTAATAATATTAGCAAATACCAAACTCCAATTAGAAAATGTAGTATAGTTCTTCTGATTAGTTATATCTCTTACCCCATGTGCAGGGCATCGCAGTAGCTTAGATATCCAAGGCTATGACCACTAATATAATGACAGTTATTAGGGATTTTATATATATACTAGCTGAAGAGCCCGGCGTTGCCTGGGCATAGTAAATATCTGTGGTTAGTTATAGCACCTCACTTCTCTTATTTTCCCATCACGCCTCTCATTTTCCCCCTGACATCTCTCATTTTCTCCCTTACACCTCTCATTTTCCCCCTCACTCTTCTTATTTTCCCCCTCACTCCTCTCATTCTCCCCCCACTCCTCTCATTCCCCCCTAACACTTTTCATTTCGACCTCACATCTGTCATTTTCCGATCACTCCACTATTTTCCTTCACTCCTCTCATTTTGCACTCACACCTTTTCATTTTCACCTCACACCCCCTCATTTTCACCTCACACCTCTCATTTTCCCCTCAGTATATACATGTTTGTCATCTCCCTTATATATAGTATACACCTGTATGTCGTCTCCTGTATATAGTATATAACTGTATGTCATCTCCCCAGTAAATAGTATACACCTGCTGTATGTCATCTCCTCCTGTATATTGTATATACCTGTGTCATCTCCTCCTGTATATAGTATATACCTGTATGTCATCTCTTCTGTATATACTATATACCTGTATGTCATCTCCTCCTATATATAGTATATACCTGTATGTCATCTCCTGTATATAGTATATACCTGTATGTCATCTCCCCTGTATATAGTATATACCTGCTGTATGTTATCTCCTCCTCTATATACCTATGTGTCATCTCCTCTTTTATATAGTATATACCTGTATGTCATCTCCTCCTGTATATAGTATATACATGTGTCATCTCCTCCTGTATATAGTATATACCTGTAAGTCATCTCCTCCTGTATATAGTATATGCCTGTGTGTCATCTGCTCCTGTATATAGTATATACCTGTGTGTCATCTCCTCCTGTATATAGTATGTACCTGTATGTCATCTCCTCCTGTATATAGTATGTACCTGTATGTCATCTCCTCCTGTATATAGTATATACCTGTGTGTCATCTCCTCCTGTATATAGTATATACCTGTGTGTCATCTGCTCCTGTATACAGTATATATCTGTGTGTCATCTCCTACTGTATATAGTATATATGTATGTCATCTCCCCTGTATATAGTATATACCTGTGTGTCATCTCCTCCTGTATATAGTATATACCTGTGTGTCATCTCCTGTATATAGTATATATCTGTGTGTCATCTCCCCTGTATATTATGTACCTGTATGTCATCCCCTCCTGTATATAGTATATACCTGTGTGTCATCTCCCCTGTATATAGTATATACTTGTGTGTCATCTCCCCTGTATATAGTATGTACCTGTATGTCATCTCCCCTGTATATAGTATATACAAGTGTGTCATCTCCTCCTGTATATAGTATATACCTGTGTGTCATCTCCCCTGTATATAGTATATGTGTGTGTCATCTCCTCCTGCATATAGTATATACCTGTATGTCATCTCCTCCTGTATATAGTATATACCTGTGTGTCATCTCCCCTGTATATAGTATATATGTGTGTGTCATCTCCTCTGTATATAGTACATACCTGTGTGTCATCTCCTCCTGTATATAGTATATATCTGTGTGTCATCTCCTCCTGTATTAGACCTCGTTCACATGTTATTTGGTCAGTATTTTTATCTCAGTATTTGTAAGCTAAATTGGCAGCCTGATAAATCCCCAGCCAACAGGAAGCCCTCCCCCCTGGCAGTATATATTAGCTCACACATACACATAATAGACAGGTCATGTGACTGACAGCTGTACAGTTGGTACAGTTGTTGCTCTTGTAGTTTGTCTGTTTATTAATCAGATTTTTATTTTTGAAGGATAATACCAGACTTGTGTGTATTTTAGGGCGAGTTTCATGTGCCAAGTTGTGTGTGTTGAGTTACGTGTGGCGACATGCATGTAGCGACTTTTGTGAGATGAGTTTTGTGTGGTGACATGCGTGTAGCAACTTTTTGTGTGTCGAGTTGCATGTGACAGGTTAGTGTAGCAAGTTGTGTGCAGCAAGTTTTGCGAATGGCGAGTTTTGCGCATGGCGAGTTTTATGTGTGGTGCGTTTTGAGTATGTGCAAGTTTTGTGTGAGGCAACTTTTGCATGTGTTGCAACTTTTGTGCATGTGGCAATTTTTCCGCGTGTGCAAGTTTTGCGTGTGGCGAGTTTTCTATGAGGTGAGTTTTGCACATGTGGCGAGTTTTTCGTGAGCCTAGTTTTGCATGTGGCGAGTTTTGCGCATGGCGAGTTTTGAGCGGTGACTTTTGTGTTTCTACTTTTATGTGGCGAGGTTGGTGTATGTGTGGTGAAATGTGTGCTGAGGGTGATATGTGTTCAAGCACGTGGTAGTGTGTGGCGCATTTTGTGTGTGTGTTCATATCCCCGTGTGTGGTGAGTATCCCATGTCAGGGCCCCACCTTAGTAACTGTACAGTATATACTCTTTGGCGCCATCGCTCTCACTCTTTAAGTCCCCCTTGTTCACATCTGGCAGCTGTCACTTTGCCTCCAACACTTTTCCTTTCACATTTTCCCCATTATGTAGATAAGGGCAAAATTGTTTGGTGAATTGGAACGCGTGGGGTTAAAATTTCGCCTCACAACATAGCCTATGATGCTCTCAGGGTCCAGACGTGTGACTGTGCAAAATTTTGTGGCTGTAGCTGCGACGGTGCAGATGCCAATCCCGGACATACACACGCATATACACACACATTCAGCTTTATATATTCAATATATATACAGTTTATATATAACTGTCATTACTTTAGTGGTCATAACCAAGGATAACTAAGCTACTGCGATGCCCTGCACATGGGGTAAGAGATATAACTAATCAGAAGAACTATACTACATTTCTACTTGGAGGCATTTGCTAATATTATTATTATTATTACACCTACTACATATTGGGATAGGGTCTTGGAGATGGGAATACCCTTTAAGTTTCTGACCACCAGAGGTGGAGTTACAAAACCAGCGGAGTGCAGCTGGGCTACGCTGATTACATATCTTTCATGAATGAATGGGAGTTAGGGAACAGCACAGCAAAGAGAGCAGCGCTGTTGGTGCAACACGTAAGTTGCAGAAGTAAAGTTTACGTAATCCCCATTCATTTCTATGACATTTGCGCAAACAACCTGTTGCAGATGATGTTGTAGTACCCCACCTCTGGAGGTGGCCGGGACCCTCAATCAGTTGTACATGGTTCGGCTATGAAAGTCAGAGATGGGAATACCTTTTTAAAATTATTTGCAATTATGCTTAATTTATTAATGGAATGTAGAAAAAGTGGTAGAATCCTTCTTGGGCCAAATCTTGACTTTTAATCCCACATTGAAGACCCCAGGAAAGGCCCAAAACACCCACATTTCTTGCAAATTAGCACTGACTACGCCCTTTTAGCGATCAGGGTCATGAATTGCCCTTGTCCTACAAATATCTGCACCGAGGTGCCAAGAAGCCACAATGGTTTGAGCAGGGGGGTCGTTGGATACCGAGGTAGGGCAGCAGATGAAATCTTTACCCTCTGGGAAGGAAAGCTTAACCTTGACTGCATCTAAGCCATGACTATGATTTCCCTGCGTTCAGCACAATGCTGGATGAGATTTATTCTTTTTATTCTTTGTGTGTACATTCCTCAATTTAGAAAATCAAGTCAAGACAAAAACTACTGGAGCCTAAGTGCTGAAAGTGGTGGTGTCATCAGTACTGCCGGAGAACACTGTTAGCCCTGGCTTATGTCAGGCATGATCACAACCTTACATGCCAAGTACAGATGTGAGTCAGACGTCCTCTAATTGTCTGCGCCTCATTATCTGTGAGGTCATGATTTCTGTATATGCCAATTAACATCTAATTTATGGAAATACTTACTGTTACATATGTGTAATGTTCTCATCATTTGTTTTGGATATATCTATTGGTATTATACCAGTTTGGGCCTCATTCACACTTCTTAAACACGTATGTGAGAAAATGGTGCTGGTGTAATCAGTGTCTTCCATCAGTGTGTCATCGGTGCTTCTCACAATGGATGAATTAATAGATAAATGGGCACGGTGGCTCGGTGGTTAGCACGGTGGCTCAGTGGTTAGCATTGAAGCCTGGTAGTGCTGTGTCCTGGTTTCTAATCCCCCCAAGGACAACATCTACAAGGAGTTTGTATGTTCTCCCTGTGTTTCTGTGCGTTTCCTCCGTGTTCTTCAGTTTCCTCTCACATACTAATAGGGAATGTAAATACATAGGAAGCAGATGCCAAGTAAGTTAAAAATTACAAGAATCTTTATTAAACACTGTAGAACAAACACTTTAAAAATATAAAGCCTTCTGCAGCCAGGTTATGTATTAAGACTTTTTCTCTCCTCTGTCATTAATGATTGAATAGCACTATGCACCTTAAACTTGTGTACTGCGCTGCTTATACTCTGGTATAACTACTACATAGAACTATATGCAGCACTAGCAAGCACTGAAAACAGCACTGTTATAATATGAAGGGTGCATAAGGTTCTGTAGGAGGAATGTGCCTTTTAGTTCTTTGGTTCTCTCACTACTATGTGATTGATCTTGCTTTGTTGGAAATCATTTGATGAATAGACTAGCACAAATGGCTTACTGACCCCTTTAATATCATTAAATCACTTGAATTTATTGCTTTAAGAAGTCTAGTGATGTAGGGAGTCATTACATATTGGAAAATCCTGTATTTACGTACTTACGTCGAACTTTACAAGCACTAACCGCATGAACATTTTTTTCAAAAATTGGATTTTATTAATGCTGATTCCTCCTCTGTCCTAACTTAGCAACAAGAGACCAACTTATCTAAAAGAAAATAATATTGTACACATATATTTTGGCAAGAATATTCCCGTGTTTGCAGACCCATTTGGTGTATACCCACTGAAAAATATAAAAAAATATTTTTAAAGTGTTTGTTCGACAGTGTTTAATAAAGATTCTTGTAATTTTTAACTTACTTGGCATCTGCTTCCTATGTATTTCTAGGTATAGTATTTAATGTGGAAGTGCCATAAATAGCTAAGCCAACTTTTGTTTATATTGTTTACTGATAGGGAATGTAGATTGTGAGCCCCAATGGGGACAGTGATCGTGATGTCAGAAAAGCATCTACTATATAATTGTCTAAGGGTCACTTCCATCTGTCTGTCTGTCCTTCTGTCTGTCACGGATATTCATTGGTCGCGGCCTCTGTCTGTCATGGAATCCAAGTCGCTGATTGGTCGTGGCAAAATGCCCACGACCATTGCCATGACCAATCAGCGACGGGCACAGTCTGGCGGCAACATGGCCGCTCCTTCCTCCCCGCAGTCAGTGCCCGCTCCATACTCCCCTCCAGTCAGCGCTCACACAGGGTTAATGCCAGCGTTAATGGACCGCGGTGTAACGCACTCCATTAACACAGCTATTAACCCTGTGTGACCAACTTTTTACTATTGATGCTGCCTATGCAGCGTCAATAGTAAAAAGATCTGTTACAAATAATAATAATAATAATAATAAAGGTTATTCTCACCCTCCTGCAAGCGGCAGGTTCCGGTGCCAAGGATGCTATGCGAGAAGGCCCTGCCATGACGTCACGGTCATGTGACCACGACGTCATCACAGGTCCTGCGCTCATACCAACCCTGGGTCCGGAAGCTGCTGCGTGCATCGTACACAGGCGCCAGGACTTCAACGGCACTTCGGGCAATATGCTACATGGCTGACCAATATACTACATACTACATAGCTGGGCAATATACTACGTGGCTGGGCAATATACTACGTGGGCTGTGCAATATACTACGTGGGCTGTGCAATATACTACGTGGCTGGGCAATATACTACGTCGCTGGGCAATATACTACGTGGGCTGTGCAATATACTACGTGGCTGGGCAATATACTACCTGGGCTGGGCAATATACTACTTGGGCTGAGCAATACACTATGTGGCTGGGCAATATACTACGTCGCTGGGCAATATACTACGTGGGCTGTGCAATATACTACGTGGCTGGGCAATATACTACGTGGGCTGGGCAATATACTACGTGGGCTGAGCAATATACTACGTGGCTGGGCAATATACTACGTCGCTGGGCAATATACTTCGTGGGCTGAGCAATATGCTATGTGGCTGGGCAATATACTATGTCACTGGGCAATATACTACGTCGCTGGGCAATATACTATGTGGCTGGGCAATATACTACATCGCTGGGCAATATACTATGTGGCTGGGCAATATACTACGTCACTGGGCAATATACTACATCGCTGGGCAACATACTACGTGGCTGGGCAATATACTACGTGGCTGTACAATATACTACGTGACTGGGCAATATACCACGTGGCTGGGCAATATACTACGTGACTGGGCAATATACTACGTGGCTGGGCAATATACTACGTGGCTGGGCAATATACTACGTGACTGGGCAATATACTACGTGACTAGGCAATATACTACGTGGCTGGGCAATATACTACGTGGCTGGGCAAAACACTAAGTGGCTGGGCAATATACTACGTGGGCTGTGCAATATACTACATGGACATGCATATTCTAGAATACCCGATGCGTTAGAATCGGGCCACCATCTAGTGGTGCTATAAAAGTGAATAAAATACATAAACGACAAAGCTTCTCTTATACGTTACAATTTCGCCATCCGTGTGCTGTACATTTTACACGGACCCCTAGACTTGTATTGGTCTTTTTCATACTTTCTGCTGTAAAAAAATGGACATGTGAACAGCAACATAGATTATTGTGGGCAGTGTTGTATCCTAAGGCCTCATCAGACCTACTTGTTGTATCTATTTTTATACACAGCCAGTATCCATTTACATCTAAACTGCTGTTCACATGTCTCTTTTTTCCACAAATTCAAGTATCTACACTGCTCCAAAAAATAAAGGGAACACTAAAATACCACATCCTAGATATCTCTGAATGAAATATTCCAGTTGCAAATTTTTATTCATTGCATGGTGCAATGTTTTCAGAACAATAAAATATAGCAATTATCAATGTAAATCAAAATGAATATCCCATGGAGGTCTGGATTTGGAATGATACTCAAAATCAAAGTGGAAAATCAAATTACAGGCTGATCCAACTTCAGTGGAAATGCCTCACGACAAGGAAATGATGCTCAGTATTGTGTGTGGCCTCCACGTGTCTGTATGACCTCCCTACAATGCTTGGGAATGCTCCTAATGAGGTGGCGGATGGTCTCCTCCCAGACCTGGACTAAAGCATCCGCCAACTCCTGGACAGTCTGTGGTGCAACGTGACGTTGGTGGATAGAGCTAGACATGATGTCCCAGATGTGCTCAATTGGATTCATGTCTGGGGATCGGGCGGGCCAGTGCATAGCTTCAATGCCTTCATCTTGCAGGAACTGCTGACACACTCTAGCCACATGAGGTCTGGCATTGTCCTGTATTAGGAGGAACCCAGGGCCAACCGCACCAGCATATGGTCTCACAAGGGGTCTGAGGATCTCATCTCGGTACCTAATGGCAGTCAAGCTACCTCTGGCGAGCACATGGAGAGCTGTGCGGCCCTCCAAAGAAATTCCACCCCACACCATTACTGATCCACTTCCAAACTGGTCATGCTGAAGGATGTTGCAGGCAGCAGATCGCTCTCCACGGCATCTCCAGACTCTGTCACGTCTGTCACATGTGCTCAGTGTGAACCTGCTTTCATCTGTGAAGAGCACAGGGCACCAATGGCCAACTTGCCAATCCTGGTGTTCTGTAGCAAATGCCAAGCGTCCTGCACGGTGTTGGGCTGTGAGCACAACCCCATCTGTGGACGTTGGGCCCTCAGATCATCCTCAAGGTGTCGGTTTCTAACCGTTTGTGCAGACATATGAACATTTGTGGCTTGCTGGAGGTAATTTTGCAGGGCTCTGGCAGTGCTCCTCCTGTTTCTCCTTGCACAAAGGCTGAGGTAGCGGTCCTGCTGCTGGGTTGTTTGCCCTCCTACGTCACCCTCCATGTCTCCTGGTGTACTGGCCTGTCTCCTGGTAGCACCTCCAGCCTCTGCACACTACGCTGACAGACACAGCAAACCTTCTTGCCACAGCTCGCACTGATGTGCCATCCTGGATGAGCTGCACTACCTGAGCCACTTGTGTGGGTTGTAGAGTCCATCTCATGCTACCACGAGTGTGAAAGCACAACCAACATTCAAAAGTGACCAAAACATCAGCCAGAAAGCATTGGTACTGAGATGTGGTCTGTGGTCCCCACCTGCAGAACCACTCCTTTATTGAGGGTGTCTTGATAATTGTCAATAATTTCCATCCATTGTCTATTCCATTTGCACAAAAACATGTGAAATTGATTGTCAAACAGTGTTGCTTCCTAAGTGGACAGTTTTATTTCACAGAAGTTTGATTTACTTGGAGTTATATTCTGTTGTTTAAGCGTTCCCTTTATTTTTTTGAGCAGTGTATTATAAATTATAACCTATGCTGGTGTTCACATATCTGTATTTTCCACAAATACAAGTATCTATTATAAGTTATAACCCATGCTGGTGTTCACATGTCTGTGTTTTTCAACGGACCATGTGACCGAGCAAAAGACAGGCAGACATGTCCGTTTATTTACGGCAACACGAATGACTAGAGCCAATACAAGTCTATGGGTCTATGAAAAACACGAGCAGCAGACGGATGGCTTCCATGTGTCATCTGTGTTCAATATAGCAAATTATTAGAGAAGCTTTGTAATTTCTTACTTTCTCCATCTGTGAAAAACATGGATGACACAGTATGAGCACAATGTTGACATACTTGTGGGGTCCTGCGAAGTCAGGCATCACAAATGTCTGTGAACTCTGATGGTGTGAGAAGCCAGCTCTTCAGCCATTTTTACACACACATGTAATGACTCCCGCTGCATATAGCACTACCTGCACTAAAACGTCTCCCCTCAGGCTGGACCTTGGCGTCCACGACACCTCAGGGTTACAAGAAAGTACCTCAGCTCTCTTCCCATCACTGGCAACCAAGGATCGTATCAAGACATCTCTCCTCTGATCCCTAACTCACGTCGTCTCGCAGTTGTTTACTTCTTGAACCATGCAGGACACTATGTACCATGCGGCTGCATCTATTTCCCTGGAGTCCCGACAGTGATCACAGTAAAGGCACTAGGTGGCCTCCAGCACCACTCAATCTGAGGGGTGCAGGGTTGCTTCTCCTTTGCTCAGTAGTTTTCCTGTGGGGTGGCTGCTACACACCAGACTTCACAATAGTCCTGACACTCAGGGGAGCTACTACACAGTGCTGAAAAAGAGCAGGGGTCATCACACCATGAGGGACTGTGCTGGGGTCATCACACCATGAGGGGCTGTGCTGG
Organism: Ranitomeya variabilis; assembly: GCF_051348905.1. NCBI lineage: Eukaryota > Metazoa > Chordata > Amphibia > Anura > Dendrobatidae > Ranitomeya > Ranitomeya variabilis. The sequence continues at coordinate 324,438,734 of NC_135233.1, read as the reverse complement.
GGTCATCACACCATGAGGGGCTGTGCTGGGGTCATCACACCATGAGGGGCTGTGCTGGGGTCATCACACCATGAGGGGCTGTGCTGGGGTCATCACACCATGAGGGGCTGTGCTGGGGTCATCACACCATGAGGGGCTGTGCTGGGGTCATCACACCATGAGGGGCTGTGCTGGGGTCATCACACCATGAGGGGCTGTGCTGGAGTCATCACACCATGAGGGGCTGTGCTGGGGTCATCACACCATGAGGGGCTTTAGCTCAGTGTAATGAATAACTGTGGAGAGCTGTAATCATTATCAACAACTGCTCCAGTAAAAGTGAGTTTTTCCTGTGGCACCTGAGGTCTGGACATGGCTTATTGAGACGGTTGGATCCTGCATCCCTTCCACAAATGGCCAGCTGGCAGGAGGGACCACCGTGATAATTGGCCGCCATTACGCCCCAGCTTATTGAAAGCCAACCCAGACACACTGATGCACAACATTGATTACACTGGTACCATTTTTCACATACATGATTAAACATGAACATTCGAATGCGGCCTTAAAGAGAGCCCATCAACACAAATTGACTGTTAAATCCAAGCACAGGAACTCTTCACCCCATTGGTGGGGCCAAACAGTTCAGCGCACGTTCCCACATAATTGTTTTCCATCTATTTCCACTATCAAGTTTAAGATAATCTGTTACCAATTTTCAGCATGCATGATGAAACCACCTGACATATGTCGGGAAAGATACGGGCTCATTGCCAGAGCCCACATCAAAAGGGGGAGACCCGACATGCGCCATACATGTACTGCACATGTCGTGAAGGGGTTAAACAAAACCTGTCAGCACAATTTTGTAGCGTAAAGCACAGACAGGTAGAGGAGCTGGGGAACCACAGACAGGGAGGAGAAAACCCAGTGCACAGTCCGGCCCCTGTGCATTAAAATCTAATTAGCAGAAAACTAAAGAAAAACAACAAAGCGAGTTTCTTTACCAAAGGTATCAATGTAATCAGTATCACAGCGCCATTATAGCCATGAGCTTTCTCTACTTTACAAAATTGTGCTGACAGGTTCTCTTTTATTGATTAGATCCTAGGGGGCTATAAAAATGTGAACAAAACAAGTTAAAAAAGTTTAACAAAATATTTAATAAATGTAAATGAGAATAAATGTTCAAATCACCCCCCTTTTAGCATTTCATTAAAATAAAAGCATATTCGGTTTTGCTGCATCTGTAAACGTTGTAAAGGGAAGGGAAAAGAAATGTGTGTTTTTTTGGTCATCATTCCTACTGAATAATTAATTCATAAAAATAGATCAAGACAAGACCTCATACAACTCCACAGAGAGAAAAGCAGAATAAATGTAAGTCTTAAAATATGGCGACACAAACCAATTTTTTTTTTCACAAACTTATGAATTTTTTAAAAGCAATAAAAAAGTATAAATTTGTCGTCATCGGAATCTCAGTGACCTAGATGATGTAACCTCAGTGTTGCCAAGTTATTTTTTGCTACATAATAAATTACCGTAAGTAAAAAGCAAGACCTCAAAAAATTGCAGATTTGTAAGACTTTTTTTTACCATTTCACCCCATCTGGAATTTTTTTCACATTTTTTAGTATTTTATATATGCTAAAGTGATTTGTGCAGTTTAAAACTACAACTTGTCCTTCAAAAAAAGGCTTCATATTCTGATGGAAAAAGAAGTCACAAGAGGAAGAAATAGAAGTGCTAAAATGAATATTTGCCCTGCGGTGAAAGGGTTAAATAGCTATCTTAGACTTGATGAGGCTGGTTTACGAAATTTAAAATTTTATGTCAGAGTTACTGTACAGTATGATCCTTTATGAAAGTTATACTCAATCCTCGTCCACCTAGCCTGCTTGACAGCTCCACAGTGTCCCTCCTCCCTGCTGAGATCTCACACTGCTCAGTACAACCTGCTGTAAGGCAGTGAGGCTGGAGACTGAATACACTTGGACTCATGAGTTCTCTTACTCTTTAGCTGGACTCATAAAATGCTCAGTTTAATTTTGGGATTATAAAGCCATTCTGACTTGGATTTTCAAGCTAAGTACACCAGATCTTCTTTATTACAAGAGATGGAAGAGCTAATGAAAATCTAGAACAAAACTATTAAGGGTCGTGGATCAGCCTCAATCATCAGGTTTTTTTTGTGAACTTGACAGCCACAGTCATACTGCCCTTGCTTCTGGCTTTTGGAAATTGAATTATTAGCTTGAATGATCACTATACATCAGTGGTTCCAAAACTTTCTGACCTCGAGAGCCACTTTCAGGTTTGAGAGAGGTTTGTGAGCCACATTTAGGTGTAAGAGAGAGTCGCGAGCCACATCCAGCACCTGCCGACCTCACAGTAGTAACACATAGAGCCCCCATTATTGGTATAATGACATCCAAAGTTTTTCCAGAAACCACAACGATGCTGTATATCAAGATCCAAAGGTTCCCACGATTCAGCCATTTAGTATTCTCGCATCAATCACTCACACCGCACTGTTGCATCCAGCTTCAAGCACCTCCTCTGATGGGTAGCATCATCCAATCTCCAGTTTACCATACTTAAATTATCCCCCAACTCCCAAGGACAGAATATCCATATTCAGATTTGCTCTTCTGTGCAGGACCACTAACAAAATTCACCATCTTTAAACCTGCTCTTCATAGCTGTTTGCTAGACCTAGGGCTAATACCCCCAGCTGGCAGGCAGCCACTGGCCACACCTCATGGGCCAGTGATCCACATGTGGTTCCCGAGACACAGGTCGGGGACCCCTGCTATACATTGTAAGTGCTATATAAACATCACAAACGCAAAAAGCCAAGCGAAATGATGAGAGGTGCAGGTCACAGGACTGACCACCATCAAATTATCCTGGAAAGTTATAATCTATTATTGTCAATCAATAATTGATAAATGGAAATTAACTAAACTTTAGAGCAATGACTCTAATATTTCATTGTACAAATGATGACGACTCTCTCGAGGAATAAGTCTAAGGTTTGCTTCGGCCAAAAGCCTGTCACAGCAGATTAATGACACGTCAACCTATAAGCCAGCTCCGGGGCCATCCACTCTATAGCATTAGTATTGATAGGTACTTCCTGTAAGCAAATGGCAGCTCATCACTTAACTGGCAAAGTGTTTTTCAAGGAAACGTCAGGATGAAAAGTGAAGAACAGAAAGGACTGTTGAGAAATGTACAACCTGCAAGAGGATATAATTGTGAAATATCAATAAAGCGGCAACATTTCATTCATAGGCAGAGAATTCCTTTCCAATAGTCTTCCTTGGACAATGACATTTTTATTAGACGAGCCCCCCTCATCCTTAAGCTGCCAAGGAGACGTTCCCACCCAGTGATTAATTGTAATGTGAGGGGCAATCTGAAAGTGAGTGTTCATTGCCTCTATAGTGTAAGAATTGAACAGTTCCAATAAAATCAGTGGAGTCTCAATGTCATTCATGGAGATGCTGGGTCCACCACAATTGGTGACTACATGGCTGGTCTCTGTTTTATCTAATACAAAAGAGGCTTGACTTGTGAACCCCTATGTTGCGCGGCTATAAGGATTTTTTTGTCAGGAGCGCACTTAGCTTCCTGCTTGCTTTGGGGGGAGGTTGGGCTTGAGTGACAGTTCAGGCCAGTAGCATAGTCCCGCAGGTGCTCCTGAAGCTCCTACATGAGGCAGCTTTTCCTCAACAGCAATAGCCGTGCAATGGGACTGAAGCTGGATGAGATTAAGAGCGAACAGTGAGCTCCAGAGCCTTGCCGGCCAACCTACTACCAGCCCGTCACAGCATTGGGGCAGCTTTGTATGTGCAGAATTACTTCCTATGACATAGATTTTGCTTCCAATATAGGCATTTCAGCACACAGAAGTACAGAGAGAGATAAACTGTGAAAAGGAATGAAACAAATCCCCCTGTATTCAGAATTCAATAAAATTAAACTCTTCAAAATATTCAATAAAGAGAGGATTTTACATGACCCTCAGTAGGAGTCATCCAAGTATTTCAGGAGAGATCCTGACAGCGCTCCACTGGCTCTAACAGAGTAATGATATTTCTGCTTAGATTATTTGCTAACTGATATTTAATGCTTACAGAGTACCTGGATATATATGTATATATACATGTATACATGTCTGAGCTGCATCACCATGTGCACAGAACATGGACTCATGGACTTTACATTGAGCCCATACACTGGTCTGCGCTGAGCTCCTGTCCTGAGACCCCCAATCATTGTTTAAAAACAACAACCCTCAGCAGGCAGAGGTGGTGAGCTTCTGCAGGAGCACTCCCATTCCTGTCTGCAACGCAACGCATTTCAGAGTGGGTTTTTTTTTGTTTGTTTTTTTAAAAAGAAAGGTAGTTTGCATACCCTTGAATGATTATTCTTATGCTCTTAGATGGGGGAATTTGCAAAATTGCTTGTAAAATTGGAGTCTGGAACTGCTGGAGAGTGCTGCTAGCTCCTGATCCCGGCCAACTACTGTGATACTGCTCTTCCGATGCTGCAGAGGCAAACCTGCCTCATCTAGTAGCGCACAGTACTGACCAGGGGTGCAACAATGATGCTTGTCCGGACTTTCAATCAGGCACGAAAGCACTCCCCTCCAAGGAAGCAGGAAGTCTGGAGGCAGAGGAGCTGTGTGCTCCTGAACTGACATGATGGGAATAAACCTTTAGGCTAGGGTCACACAACAGTATAAAAAAAATTTTCATCCAGATTTTTTTCTCACTTGTCATTAGTATACAATCTGTTTTTTTTTTTTCCGGCAGCAGCTATTGATCACTTACAGGACCATTTACAGTTTCCCATGTTACAGAATTGCAATATATCGGAAAAAAATCAGATCCTATACTGTGGCTCCATATGGCATCCAATTTTTTTCTCGCACCTATAGACATGAATGGGTGAGTCTCATCTAATTTTCAGACGAAAATCGAGCATTTTTTTTCACATGCAGATTCAGTCAGCCAAAAAAAAAAATCATTCATCTGTACTATCTCATTGAATAACAGTGAGTGACATCCATTTATTTAATGGACACCACTTTGGCCAAAAATATGGTCGTGTGCACAAGCCCTTAAAGAAAATCAGATAAAGAAAATCAGATGAATAATGCCTATTAAACCAACCACAGCTCCGGTTATGGGACTTTCCGACATTTTCATGGGGCAGCCTGGGTAAGGTAGATTGGGAGCTATACTCTGGACAGGGACTGATGTGAATGGTGACAATTTCTATACAGTGCTATGAAATATGGAACCTAAGGGGCAACAATTATAAAGACTTTTATTAAAGGGTGACCCCAGTTGATCCATTCAGACTTCTCAAACCCAGTGGTCTTTTCCACCCAGTCTAGCCATTCTTAACTTTTGAGTGAATCATTGATCATTTTTTTTGCTGGTATATCCTTTTAAGGCCATGATCACACCCTCAGTATTTGGTCAGTATTTTACCTCAGTATTTGAAAGCCGAAATCAGGAGTGGGTGATAAATACAGAAGTGGTGACATGTTTGTATTATTATACTTTTCCTCTGATTGTTCTTACAAATACTGACTAAATACTGAAGGTGTGAACGTGGCCTTAGGGTGAGCTTCTCCTGACGTCCCATCAATGAGCTCGGACTCCAGTGATAGAAGTTTTTATAGCTGACAGGGAGGATCTAGCGCAGCACTGCAGCTACACTATGGAAGCTCGGATACAGGATGCTATATGCCGTATCTAGACTGCAGGAGGAGGAAAACTATTCCAGAAGGAGGTCAGAGGTGTACTTACTTTCCAGCAATGTGTACAGAAGAGAGGCCGCCTGCTGAAGACTGTAATACTTCTCCATTTCCACCTCTGATATCCGGACTGTCTCCAGGGATGCCATGTCCATCCTAGGTCAATGAGGCTGGGCAGGGTCAGCGCAGATGTGCCCCCGTGTCATATTGCAATGTCCCATGGATGGGCTCCTGAAGTAACGTGCGGTGACTGTGATTTGTGGTATTAATCCTAGTCCAACTTTCCAGGGAGACCACTTGTAGTACCTGTCCCCAAATTAAAAATCACCCGAGCCTCAGCAAGGGCCACACATCAGTGATGGGCATCCCAGAAGCCAGCTCTCGGTGCATCACATCCACTAAGGTGCAGTGAGACTGCAGATCTGTCAGTGCCTGAGAAAAAAAATAAAGGAATCCACGGTGCCAACCAGGCGTTCTCCCACCACCAGAAAAAAACCCAATCTTCAAAGACCCTACACGTCCCCCCGGTGGGTCCCGAGCCTCTCCAGCACAGAATGTGACAGCAGCAGCTATTTGAGTCCACGCAAGTTGATCACATCAGTGTTAATGATAGCTGTGAGCAGCCAGAGCTCAAGTTCACTCCTCCCTCCCTGTAGTTTTTCCTGCCCAGAACCTACTATAATTGCTGCTAACTTCCCCGTCACATCCAATCAGCCGGGTCCCCGGCACTATAAACAGGAATAATGCCCACACCACAGGGCTGCGTTACACAGAGGGCCAGGAATGTGACAGCGCGCGCCGCAGTCCACCGTCGTTCTGCATCATACATACACACTGGGGCTCGGGTGCACATTTATTCTTAAAGGGATAAGAATTCCATATTTTGTATCAGCATGGCACAGTCTAGATGAACCAACGAATGGATAAATGTGACAATACAGCTAATATCGCAAAAAATCATCTGAAATCAGGCGATTTTTCATCTGCGTCCTCATCCGTTTTATACATTGGCGGTTATTAACATTTACAAAGCAAAATGCGACATCATATGTTAAGAATTGCAATTTATCCTTAAAAAAAATGCAATAAGGATGATCCGTACGTGATCCGATTTCTTTTTTTTGAATGGGCGAGTGTCATCCAAAATACGGAAGAGATCGGTGCATGCGGAGATATTTTTTCACACGGATATTCTGTCCGGTCGTCATTTTCTCTACCCATTCGATCAACCAGTGAAAATGCAGAAACCGGCCGGCGTTCAATTTAGAGATAAAGTTACCTTCCTGTAATCTGGCGTCAGATAATTCAGAAAACTGAAAGCAGTAATTACATGAAGCCAAGAACAAAGATGGAGCAGAGAGATGCTGCGGACTAAGACAATGAAGTAGTGATTTTGTGTGAATATCTCGCTGTCCTACATCTGCATGTGCCGGTGTAATGTACAGGAGTATGTCTATATTCTACCTGTGTCCATCACATGGCCGCCGGTATAGGTGGTTTCTAGTATATGAATGCAAGCGGAGATCAGATGTGAAGAACAAAATATACCGGAAAACGTGTAACTTCTCGTTAAACCAAGGAGATTTGTAAACAGAGCGGATTAAATCTTTGTTACTCTTCTATCATCATCTGATAATCCAGAAAATCTGAGAATCTAGAACGGCACAGATGGCGTCGATGACAGATTAAAAGAATTCTATTAGGACGCAGTTAGACGGCCGTATATATCGGATCGAGATCAGAACACAATGGACGGACTGGCTGGCGGCTCTCCCAATCCAAAAGTGACGGCTTCATGTATTTCTATGCAGCTGTTACGCTCGGCTCTGGAGAGTCCAAGTGATGCGTTCTGATCTCAGTCTGATTTATACGTCCGTCTGACTGCGCCTTATTATTACTGATTGGTCTCTCCTGAATGATTTGCACTTAATATATGATCATTCAGATTGGCTCCTAGTGGGAGGGAGCCATTCACTCATAGCATAGCACAAAGTTATAGCATTTGTCTGCAGCCGCCACTAGGGGGCACATGACAATTTAAACAGCTTTTGTCATTTCCACAAACGCTGCACAAATTAATAGTACATGTGGATGAAAGGATAAAGGAGACTTTGTAATACATCTTATCAGAGAAATCTACTTCTTTCTCCACTTATGAGCCACATCTTCTTCTCCCTTGTCTATTGAACTCACCATCCAGTCTGAAAAGGAGATCAAATCCATCTTGATCAGTGCTAGAGAAGGATTCTCAGCACAGTTAGGTGTTAGATTACACATCCTGTTATACTATATGTATCATAATCAGGGAGAAGGAGAAATGAGGACCAAGGACAGACAATAGTTATGTGTCTGAGGTTCTCTACCAACTAATTATCACATCCACAGTGCTGGATTCACACAGCACAGTACTACTGTATAATATCCTCCATGCTGCTGCTACAGACAGCATCTGACTGGGGTGGCAAAGGCCCACCAGTAACATTGATGTAGCGCTGGCATTTCTGCGTGCGATCCCTCCCCCTGCAGAAATGCCAGTGTACTCACCGCCACGGCCCCTGTTCTCCTCCGTCTCCTCCCTCCAGGTCTGCAGGTGCCCAGGGTGCATGCACCGCATAAAGGTCCCCGTGCTTAGGGCATGCACGCACACACTTCCCCTTTCTTAAAGGGCTGCGCATGTCCCCCTATAGTGACCCAGCCAATAGCTGGAGGACAATTACTCTTTTAGGCACCTCCTCCAATATGGTGGTGTTTGTGCAATGTTGTGAGTTTGTTTCCTAATACTCTTGTGAGTCCTCAGGTCCCTGTATGCTGCACTTGCCAGTGCTCATCTCAACATCAGCCATTCCTGCTGCACCTGCCAGTGCTCATCTCAACATCAGCCATTCCCACTGCACCTGCCAGTGCTCTTCTCTATGTCAGTCGGTCCCGCTACACCTGCCAGTGCTCATCTCAACATCAGCCAGTCCAACTGCACCTGCCAGTGCTCATCTCTATGTCAGTCGATCCCGCTACACCTGCCAGTGCTCATCTTAACATCAGCCTGTGCAGCTGCACCTGCCAGTTCACATCTTAATTTCAGCCAGTCTTGTGGCACCTGCCAGTGCTCATTTCTACATCACCTGGTCAAGTTGCACTTGCTAGTCCCATTTCTCCATAAGCCGGTCCAGTTTGTATCCGTGGTTCCTGTTTTCTTACTCTGCCTATGTCTGTTGGACGTTCTCTCGGGCCGCCCAAGCTTCCTGTTCCTAGGGGTCAGCTGCCACCTACCCAAGATCGGTCTTGGAGTAGCACCTGGACCACCACCCTTATCTCTCCTCAGATCTCGGTATCGTATGCTGCTGCGCATCTGTGGTCAGATTAGGGTAGGCTCCTAGTTACGCCCCTCCAGGTCTTCCTTGGGCTCCGGGCACAGTGAGCATGAGAGAAATCATTGCAGCTAGTCTCCACTCACCAGCTTGGAGACAACTGAAAATTAGAGATAGAGCCTGCACGAGAGTAAAACCGGTGACAAATTCAGTCTACAAGTTGTATTATGGCCAGACTTAGTGTCATTCCTCACGTAGCTACATGACCACCTATTCTGAAAAGTTACCTGAAATATCTGGTAACATTTCTTTCTCTCACTTGACTATACAGTTACAATCTATTTGAGACATTTTACTGACAATTAAAATGAATTGTATCAGACAGAGTCAGTGTACAGTAGTAATAGTCACTATTGCTATTTTTAAGGGTAAGTTCCCGCATAGAGAAAGATCAGCAGATTTGTCCGCTGTGTATTTGCTTGTGTTTGACAGTATCAGCACAGTGCATGAGAATGTAAGAAACATCCTGCACATGCTGAAAAATATATCCGCACACAAACTGACAAGAGCAGCAGGTTTGAGCTTTGCAGCATGTCTGTTTATGGAGCAGATGAAGGTGCAAATTTCACCCTTTGCAGTGTAAATGGTGCAATCTATGCCTCCGCAGCTCCTCCTTCACAATGATATTTGCAGTGGTAAATTTTGCTGCCCTTATATCCCTGCGGCTTCTCATTTACAAGAGGATCACAGTGTAGATGCTACGTGGGAATGTAACCCTACAAGGGCTTTTATATACAGAAAAAGTCATAATTATATGTCAGAATATTATATTATTTAAAAAAAAAAAATTATAAGCAAATTAGTAATGATCACCTTCTATTATTCTCTGGACAGGACTGTTTTTTAATTTTTTAGAATTGAGCTTGCTGCCTCTTCCTTCTATGTTGATTGATAGCTAGTGTTGAGCGATACCTTCCGATATCGGAAAGTATCGGTATCGGAAAGTATCGGCCCATACCGTCAAAGTATCGGATCTCGCCGATTCCGATACCCGATCCCAATGCAAGTCAATGGGACGAAAATATCGGAATTAAAATAAACCCTTTCTTTCCTTGTAGGTTCATTCTACATGAAGGAAAACAACTAAGAATAATGTAGGATGTATTGGGGGAGGTGGCGGAGACATTAAAGGCACAGAGGTTTAGCCCAATCAAATAGAATAGCAGGAATTTTAATTTTTTTTAAAGACGTTCGGAGTTACAAAGATATTGACTATGTTAAGATTTTTTTTATTTTGTTAGATATTGATGTTTCACTACTTCCACGCCCTTCACCCTCTTTTTTACTTCTCCCACACTTTCTTCTTCTTCATCATCATCAGCATCTTTGACATCAACTTCTTCTTCACCTTATTCATCTTCTTCATCTTCTACCTATAATTTTTTTTTTTAACATTGTTCATATTCTTTTTATTTAACTATTATTCTTCTTCATATTCAAGTTCTTCATCATATTCTTATTTGTGACAGGCATTCCTGTAGTTGTTATCTAGTTTGAAGATTACACCTTCCGTTCTGCCTGTCACAAAAGAGTTACATTTGTCCGCGTTCAGTTTGGCCTGCAGCATCAGGCTTTATCCAGGGGCACCACGAGGAGGAACGGACTCACCCCCATACACTGCTTAGTCTTCTTCTGCTTATAATTTAGATAATATCTTTTGCTCTGATATTTAGTGTTATGCTTAATGTTCTTCTGCTCTTTGTTCTGCAGCCTCTTGTTCTTCTGCTTCTCGTTCTCCCATGTCGTCGTCGTCTCCAGGGTCGTCGTCTCTGGTGTCGTCGTCATCTTTGGGGTGGTCTTCCGGGTCGTCGTCTTTAGGGTCTTGAACTTGGAAATGTAGCAGAAGGTACAAGAAGGCTGAGAAAATGCCGAGAAACAGCTGACGGTACTGGAACCCGGATGGGTAGCCGAAGGTCCAAGAGCCAATGGAACTACCGAGGACCAGCTGACGTTACTGGAAACCGGTTACTAAGCAGGAGGTACCCGTGCCTGAAAGCACTACCAAGGACCACCTGACGTTGGTGGAACTCGGATACCCAGAAGGAGGCACCTAAGCCAAAGGCTCTGCCCGGAACCAGCTGACGGTGCTGGAACCAGGATGGGGACCTATTCAAGCTTGTCTTCCTAGAGCCCTAACTAGCGGTGTTGGAGCAAAGGGTCAGCAGGGGGAGCAGAGTGTAGGCCGAAGCCTGCACTGGAGGCATTTGTAGGTCTGTTGTGTCTGCGTGGCGTTTGCAGGACATGTTGCCGGCTACACAGCAGGGGAACAGCTGGCGGGGCTGAACCCCACTGACACATTGGCGGGTGTTTTTCTCTGTGCAGCCAGCACTTTGGGGCACCAACTGGCGGTGTTAGAGCCCAGGCTCTGCAGGGGGAGCAGAGTGTAGGCCGAAGCCTAATTGAACCAATTTTAAAGTTAACCTTTAACCCCCCCTCAGGTGTTACAAACTAGAAGAGCCACACCTTGGGCAGTAGTAATGCTGCACAAGTAAAAGGTTGCTCTTTTAAATTCTGTTCCTTGCACAAGCTGAATGAAACACGTATGACATTTAGCCCCTTAAACAATCAAAACTGTCTTGGAGGCGGGAGTTTCCTTCTTAAAGAGACACAGCACAGATGTCAAGAATCCCACCTTGGTGCTGGGCGCGGCCTCCTGAGCGTCGTTATTTGCTGTACAGGAGTCTGCGCTGTCGTGTTATCCCTTGGCCTTGCGCTGTTAGCGCTGCCCGTCTTCTGACATCATTTAATGTCGGCCGGTGCGGTTTGCGATGACCATGAATCCCAGCCCCGCAGTGCCTTTACAGTGTTTCACACTGCGGGACTGGGATTCATGGCCTGGCGCAGTACATATGTTCGCCTCTCGCTCGTGTCCTTACACCTGCTACAGACTGTGCGGCGTCAGCTGATCCCTTATTGCATGCCACGGCCATGAAGCCGCACAGTCTGAATAAGGCGGAAGGAGCTGAGTGACAGCCTGGCGAAGATATGCACTGCTCATGCCCGTCAATCACACCCTCGCAGTCAAAATAAATAAGACACCGAGGGGCGTTGTGTGGGGCAGGGCGGCCGCAGAGGCGCAGCCAGCCAAACAATGATGTCAGAAGAAGGGCTGTGCTACCAAGGGGGTTGTTGCGTGTCATTACAAAGGAAAGTCACACCTCAGGGACGTTTTAATGGTCTCAGGGGACACATTGTAGACGTGTTCTGTTCCACGTGTGCAAGGAGAATAAGTTTATGAGCCACCTTGCACACATGCGGCATTACTGCTGTACAAGGTGTGTCATGAATCCCAATGGCTAGGGGATAGCACAGGACAAGCAAGGTACAAATAAATAACGGACGAGCTCTAGGGTGATGGAACCTGGGCTGACCGCTGCCCTACGCCTGACAAACGCAACTAGAGATAGCCAGGGAACGTGCCTACGTTGGTTCTAGACGCCACGCACCAGCCTAAGAGCTAACTAGTACTGCAGAGAAAATAAAGACCTCACTTGCCTCCAGAGGAATGAACCCCAAAAGGTATAGTTGCCCCCCACATGTATTGACGGTGAAATGAGAGGAAGGCACACACATAGAGATGATATATATAGGTGTAGCAAATTGAGGCCCGCTGTAAACTAGAAAGCAGAACGATACAAAAGGGGTCTGAGCGGTCAGCAAAAAACCCTAATCAAAAACCATCCTGAGATTACAAGAACCCATGTGCCAACTCATGGCACATGGGGAGAACCTCAGTCCACTAGAGCTACCAGCTAGCATAGAGACATAATAAGCAAGCTGGACTAAAAAACCAAACAACTGAAAATCAGCACTTAGCTTATCCTGAAAGATCTGGGAGCAGGTATGCAGGAACTAAACAGAGCACATCTGAATACATTGATAGCCGGCAAGGGAATGACAGAAAGGCCAGGTAAAATAGGAAACACCCAGCCTCTGATGGACAGGTGGAAACCAAAGGCCGCAACCCACCAAAGTCACCCAGTACCAGCAGTAACCACCAGAGGGAGCCCACAAACAGAATCCACAACAGTACCCCCCCCTTGAGGAGGGGTCACCGAACCCTCACGAGAACCCCCAGGGCGATCAGGGTGAGCTCTATGGAAGGCGCGGACCAAATCAGTCGCATGAACATCGGAGGCGACCACCCAAGAATTATCCTCCTGACCATAACCCTTCCACTTAACCAAATACTGGAGTTTGCGTCTGGAAACACGAGAATCCAAGATCTTCTCAACAACATACTCCAATTCTCCCTCCACCAGCACCGGAGCAGGAGGCTCACCCAAAGGAACAACGGGCACCTCATACCTCCGCAACAACGACCGATGGAACACATTATGAATAGCAAACGATGCTGGGAGATCCAAACGAAAAGATACAGGGTTAAGAATCTCCGAGATCCTATAAGGACCGATGAACCGAGGCTTGAACTTAGGAGAAGAGACCTTCATAGGGACAAAACGAGAAGACAACCACACCAAATCCCCAACAAGAAGTCGGGGACCCACGCGGCGACGGCGATTAGCAAACTGCTGAGTCTTCTCCTGAGATAACTTCAAATTGTCCACCACCTGATTCCAAATCTGATGTAGCCTGTCCACCACCACGTCCACTCCAGGACAATCCGAAGGCTCCACCTGACCAGAGGAAAAACGAGGATGAAACCCCGAATTACAAAAAAAAGGAGAGACCAACGTGGCAGAACTAGCCCGATTATTAAGAGCAAATTCGGCCAGTGGCAAAAAAGCAACCCAGTCATCTTGATCAGCAGAAACAAAACACCTCAAATAAGTTTCCAAGGTCTGATTAGTTCGCTCCGTCTGGCCATTCGTCTGAGGATGGAATGCAGACGAGAAAGACAAATCAATGCCCATCTTGGCACAAAACGTCCGCCAAAATCTAGACACAAACTGGGATCCCCTGTCAGAAACTATATTCTCCGGAATCCCATGCAAACGAACTACGTTCTGAAAAAATAAAGGGACCAACTCAGAGGAGGAAGGCAACTTAGGCAAGGGCACCAAATGAACCATCTTAGAAAAGCGGTCACACACAACCCAGATAACGGACATTTTCTGTGAAACCGGGAGATCAGAAATAAAATCCATGGAAATGTGCGTCCAAGGCCTCTTCGGGATGGGCAAGGATAACAACAACCCACTGGCCCGAGAACAGCAAGGCTTAGCTCGAGCACACACTTCACAAGACTGCACAAAGGTACGCACATCCCTAGACAAGGAAGGCCACCAAAAAGACCTGGCCACCAGGTCTCTAGTACCAAATATTCCAGGATGACCAGCCAACACAGAAGAATGGACCTCGGAGATGACTCTATTGGTCCAATCATCCGGAACAAACAGTCTTTCTGGTGGACAACGATCCGGTTTATCCACCTGAAACTCCTGCAATGCACGTCGCAAGTCTGGGGATACGGCGGACAATATTACCCCATCCCTAAGGATACCAGTAGGCCCAGAGTCTCCAGGAGAGTCAGGCACAAAACTCCTGGAAAGAGCATCTGCCTTCATATTCTTTGAACCTGGCAGGTATGAAACCACGAAATTGAAACGAGAAAAAAACAACGACCAACGAGCCTGTCTAGGATTCAAACGCCTGGCAGACTCAAGGTAAATGAGATTCTTGTGATCAGTCAAGACCACCACACGATGTTGAGCACCCTCAAGCCAATGACGCCACTCCTCAAATGCCCACTTCATGGCCAAAAGCTCCCGATTACCCACATCATAATTGCGCTCGGCGGGCGAGAATTTTCTAGAGAAGAATGCACATGGCTTCATCACCGAGCCATTAGAACTTCTCTGTGACAAAACCGCCCCCGCTCCAATCTCGGAAGCATCAACCTCAACCTGAAAAGGAAGTGAAACATCTGGTTGACACAACACAGGAGCAGAAGAAAACCGGCGCTTAAGTTCCTGAAAGGCCTCCACGGCCGCAGGAGACCAGTTAGCAACATCAGCACCCTTTTTAGTCAAATCAGTCAAAGGTTTAACAATACTGGAAAAATTAGCAATGAACCGACGATAAAAATTAGCAAACCCCAAGAACTTCTGAAGGCTCTTAACAGATGTAGGTTGTGTCCAGTCACAAATCGCCTGAACCTTGACGGGATCCATCTCAATAGTAGAAGGAGAAAAAATGTACCCCAAAAAAGAAATCTTCTGGACTCCGAAGAGACACTTTGAGCCCTTCACAAACAGAGAATTGGCCCGCAGAACCTGAAACACCTTCCTGACCTGTAGAACATGAGACTCCCAGTCATCAGAAAACACCAAAATATCATCCAAATACACAATCATAAACTTATCCAGATATTCACGGAAAATATTGTGCATAAAGGACTGAAAGACTGACGGAGCATTGGAGAGCCCAAAAGGCATTACCAAATACTCAAAATGGCCCTCAGGCGTATTAAATGCGGTTTTCCACTCATCACCCTGTTTTATCCGCACCAGATTATACGCACCGCGAAGATCTATCTTAGTGAACCACCTAGCCCCCTTAATGCGAGCAAACAAATCAGTCAATAATGGCAATGGATACTGATATTTAACTGTAATCTTATTCAGAAGGCGATAATCTATACAAGGCCTCAGGGAACCGTCCTTTTTTGCCACGAAAAAAAAACCTGCTCCCAGAGGGGACGAAGATGGACGAATATGTCCCTTTTCCAAGGACTCCTTAATATAATTCCGCATAGCAGTATGCTCTGGCAGTGACAGATTAAATAAACGACCCTTAGGGAACTTACTGCCAGGAATCAATTCTATAGCACAGTCACACTCTCTATGAGGAGGAAGCGAATTGAGCTTAGGCTCCTCAAAAACATCCCTATAGTCAGACAAAAACGCAGGGATCTCAGAAGGAGTAGATGAAGCGATTGAAATCGGAGGTGCATGATCATGACCCCCCTGACATCCCCAGCTTAACACAGACATTGTTTTCCAGTCCAGGACAGGATTATGAGTTTGTAACCATGGCAGACCAAGCACTACTACATCATGTAAATTATACAGTACAAGGAAGCGAATCACCTCCTGATGAACGGGAGTCATGCGCATGGTCACTTGTGTCCAATACTGCGGTTTATTCATAGCCAATGGTGTAGAGTCAATTCCCTTCAGAGGAATAGGAACTTCCAGAGGCTCCAGACTAAAACCGCAGCGTTTAGCAAATGACCAATCCATAAGACTCAGGGCAGCGCCCGAATCCACATAGGCATCGACGGAAATGGAAGACAGTGAAAAAATCAGAGTCACAGACAAAATGAACTTAGACTGCAGAGTACCAATGGCAAAAGATTTATCAACCCTTTTTGTGCGTTTAGAGCATGCTGATATAACATGAGCTGAATCACCACAATAAAAACACAATCCATTTTTCCGCCTATAATTTTGCCGTTCACTTCTGGACTGAATTCTATCACATTGCATAGTCTTAGGTGCCTGTTCAGAAGACACCGCCAACTGGTGCACGGGTTTGCGCTCCCGTAAACGCCGATCAATCTGAATGGCCATAGCCATAGACTCATTCAGACCTGTAGGCGTAGGGAACCCCACCATAATATCCTTAATGGCCTCAGAAAGACCATTTCTGAAGTTTGCAGCCAGGGCACACTCATTCCACTGAGTAAGCACCGACCATTTCTGAAATTTTTGACAATATATTTCCGCTTCATCATGCCCCTGAGAGAGGGCTAACAAAGCCTTTTCAGCCTGAATCTCCAGGTTAGGTTCCTCATAGAGCAATCCCAATGCCAGAAAAAACGCATCCACACTGAGCAATGCAGGATCCCCTGGTGCCAATGCAAATGCCCAATTCTGAGGGTCGCCCCGCAGGAAAGATATTACAATCCTGACCTGTTGAGCAGGGTCTCCAGAGGAGCGAGTTTTTAAAGAAAGAAACAATTTACAATTGTTCCTGAAATTCAGGAAGGTAGATCTATCTCCAGAAAAGAACTCTGGAATAGGAATTCTAGGTTCAGACATGGGAGTGTGAACAACAAAATC
Source organism: Ranitomeya variabilis (assembly GCF_051348905.1). Lineage (NCBI taxonomy): Eukaryota > Metazoa > Chordata > Amphibia > Anura > Dendrobatidae > Ranitomeya > Ranitomeya variabilis. Next base: position 324,421,584 of record NC_135233.1, on the reverse strand, counting down.
CTGTATATTTTGAACTTTTGCCGCGAGATTACTCAGGCTGGAAGCCAAACTCTGGACATCCATGTTAAACAGCTAAGATCAGAGCCATTCAAGGGTTAAGAGGAGGTAAGAAGCAGCTAGACAGCAATTAAGGGCTAGGCAGCAAAACTCTGAAGGGGAAAAAAAAAAAAAAAAAAAAATTTCCCTTAAACACTTCTTTTTCTCCTGCTTCAGCCCAAACAATTAACACTTTGTGGGCCGGCTATACTGTCATGAATCCCAATGGCTAGGGGATAGCACAGGACAAGCAAGGTACAAATAAATAACGGACGAGCTCTAGGGTGATGGAACCTGGGCTGACCGCTGCCCTACGCCTGACAAACGCAACTAGAGATAGCCAGGGAGCGTGCCTACGTTGGTTCTTGACGCCACGCACCAGCCTAAGAGCTAACTAGTACTGCAGAGAAAATAAAGACCTCACTTGCCTCCAGAGGAATGAACCCCAAAAGGTATAGTTGCCCCCCACAGGTATTGACGGTGAAATGAGAGGAAGGCACACACATAGAGATGATATATATAGGTTTAGCAAATTGAGGCCCGCTGTAAACTAGAAAGCAGAACGATACAAAAGGGGTCTGAGCGGTCAGCAAAAAACCCTAATCAAAAACCATCCTGAGATTACAAGAACCCATGTGCCAACTCATGGCACATGGGGAGAACCTCAGTCCACTAGAGCTACCAGCTAGCATAGAGACATAATAAGCAAGCTGGACTAAAAAACCAAACAACTGAAAATCAGCACTTAGCTTATCCTGAAAGATCTGGGAGCAGGTATGCAGGAACTAAACAGACCACATCTGAATACATTGATAGCCGGCAAGGGAATGACAGAAAGGCCAGGTAAAATAGGAAACACCCAGCCTCTGATGGACAGGTGGAAACCAAAGGCCGCAACCCACCAAAGTCACCCAGTACCAGCAGTAACCACCAGAGGGAGCCCACAAACAGAATCCACAACAAAGGTGGCTGTAAAACATACAAACACCTGGGGAAGGGGGGACAGGTTCCCTTCAATTTCAGTTCTTGTGTCTGCGTGGCTTTTGCAGGACATGATGCCGGCTACACAGCAGGGGAACAGCTGGCGGTGCTGAACCCCACTGACACATTGGCTGGTGTTTTGCTCTGTGCAGCTAGCACTACCGGGCACCAACTGGCGGTGTTAGAGCCCAGGGTCAGCAGGAGGAGAGGGAGCAGAGTGTAGGCCGAAGCCTGCACTGGCGGCAGCTTTGTGTCTGAGTGGCTGTTGCAGGACACGTTGCCGGCTACACAGCAGGGGAACAGCTGGCGGTGCTGAACCCCACTGACACATTGGCGGGTGTTTTTCTCTGTGCAGCCAGCACTTCGGGGCACCAACTGGCGGTGTTAGAGCCCAGGCTCTGTGGGAGGAGTAGAGGGAGCAGAGTGTAGGCTGAAGCCTAACTGAACCAATTTTAAAGGTAACCTTTAACCCCCCCTCAGGTGTTACAAACTAGAAGAGCCACACCTTATGCAGCAGTAGTGCTGCACAAGTCAAAGGTTGCTCTTTTAATTTTGTTGCTTGCACAAGCTGAATGAAACACGTACAACATTTTGGCCCTTATACAGTCAATCTGTCTTGGAGGCGGGAGTTCCCTTCGTAATGAGACGCAGCACAGCTGGCAAAAATACCACCTTGGAGCTTGGCGCGGCCTCCTGAGCATCGCATTTTGCTGTACAGGAGTCTGCGTTGTTGCGTTATCCCTTGGCCATGCGCTGCCCGTCTTCTGACATCATTTCATGTCAGCTGGTGCAGTTCGCGATGCCCATGAATCCCAGCCCAGCAGTGTCTTTACAGTGTTTCACACTGCGGGGCTGGGATTCATGGCCTGGCGCAGTACATATGTTCGCCTCTCGCTCGTGTCCTTACACCTGCTACAGACTGTGCGGCATCAGCTGATCCCTTATCGCATGCCACGGCCATGAAGCCGCACAGTATGAAGAAGGCGGAAGGAGCTGAGTGACAGCCTGGCGAAGATATGCACTGCTCATGCCCGTCAATCACACCCTCGCAGTCAAAATAAATAAGACACCGAGGGGCGTTGTGTCGGGCAGGGCGGCCGCAGAGGCGCAGCCAGCCAAACAATGATGTCAGAAGAAGGGCTGTGCTACCAAGGGGGTTGTTGCGTGTCATTACAAAGGAAAGTCACACCTCAGGGACGTTTTAATGGTCTCAGGGGACACATTGTAGACCTGTTCTGTTCCACGTGTGCAAGGAGAATAAGCTTATGAGCCACCTTGCACACATGCAGCATTACTGCTGTACAAGATGGCTGTAAAACATACAAACACCTGGGGGAGGGGGGACAGGTTCCCTTCAATTTCAGTTCTTGTGTCTGCGTGGCTTTTGCAGGACACGATGCCGGCTACACAGCAGGGGAACAGCTGGCGGTGCTGAACCCCACTGACACATTGGCTGGTGTTTTGCTCTGTGCAGCTAGCACTACCGGGCACCAACTGGCGGTGTTAGAGCCCAGGGTCAGCAGGAGGAGAGGGAGCAGAGTGTAGGCCGAAGCCTGCACTGGAGCAAGTTGAAAGGGAACCTTTAACCCCCCCCCCAAGGCGTTTGTAGCTGAAAGAGCCATCTTGTACAGCACTAATGCTGAAAAAGGTAAACTTAGCTCTTTTAATTATGGACCTTGCAAACGCTGAACTTGACACTTCTGAAATGTGTCCCCTCACACCGTTAAACCGTCCGGTAGGGGGAACTTTCATTTGTCATGTGACGCAGCACAGCCGTCATTCTTACCCCCTTGGTGCCGTGCGCCGCCTCCTCAGCGTTGTTTGAATCTGTCCCGGAGCCTGCGCTGTTATGTTAGCCCTTGGCCATGCACACATTTTGCGCTGCCCATCTTCTGACATCATTTCGTGTCAGTCTGGCTGCGCCTGTGCGGCCGCGCTGGCCGAGAGCACGCCTCGCAGTGTCGTCTAATGTAATCCCACCGCGGGCCTGGGATCCGTGGCCATGCGCAGTGCATATCCTCGCCTCTCACTCCCCTCCCTACGGCTTCTTCAGACTGTGCGGCGTCACGGCCGTGGCATGCTATTAGGGATCAGCTGACGGCGCACAGTCTGAAGAAGGTGTAGGGAGATGAGTGAGAGGCAGAGGTTAAGATATGCACTGCGCATGTCCATGGATCACAGGCCCGCAGTGGGATTAAATCAGAAGTCACTACGAGGCGGGCTCTCGTCCAGCGCGGCCGCACAGGCGCAGCCAGAATGACACCAAATAATGTCAGAAGACGGGCAGCGCAAAATGTGTACATGGCCAAGGGCTAACATAACAGCGCAGGCTCCGGGACAGATTCAAACAACGCTGAGGAGGCGGCGCACGGCGCCAAGGGGGTAAGAATGACGGCTGTGCTGCGTCACATGACAAATGAAAGTTCCACCTACCGGACGGTTTAACGGTGTGAGGGACACATTTCATAAGTGTTAGGTTCAGCATGTGCAAGGAGCACCACGAAAAGAGGCACTTTTTCCTTTTGCATCATTACTGCTGCACAAGGTGGCTCTTTCAGTAAGAAACGCCTGGGGGGGGGGGGACAGGTTCCCTTAAATTTAAGTTGTTGTGCCTGCGTGGCGGTCGCATGACACGTTGCCGTATACACAGCAGGGGAGCAGCAGGCATTACTGAACCCCACTAACACATTGGCGAGGTGTTTGGCTCTGTGCAGACAGCAATTCCGGACAACAACTAGCGGTGTTGGAGCCCAGGGACAGCAGGAGGAGGAGGTGGAGGAGATAGGAGGGATTGCCACACACACAGCTGGGGAACAGCTGTTACTGAACCCCAATAACAAAGGAGCGACTGTTGACTGTGCGGACAGCACTACCAGGCAACAACTAGCGGTGTTGGAGCCCAGGGACAGCAGGAGGAGGAGGTGGAGGAGATAGGAGGGATTGCCACACACACAGCTGGGGAACAGCTGACGTTACTGAACCCCAATAACAGAGGAGCGACTGTTGACTGTGCGGACAGCACTACCAGGCAACAACTAGCGGTGTTGGAGCCCAGGGACAGCAGGAGGAGGAGGTGGAGGAGATAGGAGGGATTGCCACACACACAGCTGGGGAACAGCTGACGTTACTGAACCCCAATAACAGAGGAGTGACTGTTGACTGTGCGGACAGCACTACCAGGCAACAACTAGCGGTGTTGGAGCCCAGGGACAGCAGGAGGAGGAGGTGGAGGAGATAGGAGGGATTGCCACACACACAGCTGGGGAACCGCTGACGTTACTGAACCCCAATAACACGGCAGCAAGTGTTGACTGTGCGGACAGCACTTCCAGGCAACAACTAGCGGTGTTGAAGCCCAGGGACAGCAGGAAGAGCAGAGGAACACAGTGTAGGCCAAAGCCTGATTGGAGAAAGTCGAAAGGGAACCTTTAACCCCCCCCAAGGCGTTTGTAGCTGAAAGAGTCAGCTTGTGCAGCACAAAGGATGCAAAAGGAAAAGGTGGCTCTTTTCATTATGCTCCTTGCAAACACAGAACTAAACACTTATAAAATGTGTCCCCTGATACCGTGAGACCATCCCGGAGGTGGGACTTTCCTTCGTAATATGACGCAGCACAGCCGTCATTCCTACCCCCTTGGCGCCGTGCCCCGGCTCCTCAGCGTTGTTTGATTCCATCCCGGAGCCTGCGCTGTTATGTTATCCCTTGGCCAGGCACACTTAGCGCTGCCCATCTTCTGACATCATTTGGTGTCAGTCTGGCCTGTGGGGCCGCGCTGGCCGAGAGCCCGCCTCGCAGTGTCGTCTAATGTAATCCCACCGCGGGCCTGGGATCCGTGGCCATGCGCAGTGCATATCCTCGCCTCTCACTCCCCTCCCTCCGGCTTCTTCAGACTGTGCGGTGTCACGGCCGTGGCATGCTATTAGGGATCAGCTGACGGCGCACAGTCTGAAGAAGGCGAAGGGAGATGAGTGAGAGGCGGAGGTTAAGATATGCACTGCGCATGTCCATGGATCCCAGGCCCGCAGTGTGATTAAATCAGAAGACACTGCGAGGCGGGATCTCGGCCAGCGCGGACGCACAGGCGCAGTCAGCCTGACACCAAATGATGTCAGAAGAGGGGCAGCGCTAAGTGTGCCTGGCCAAGGGATAACATAACAGCGCAGGCTTCGGGACAGAATCAAACAACGCTGAGGAGCCGGCGCACGGCGCCAAGGGGGTAAGAATGACGGCTGTGCTGCGTCACATTACGAAGGAAAGTCCCACCTCCGGGACGGTTTTACGGTATCAGTGGACACATTTTATAAGTGTTAAGTTCTGCGTGTGCAAGGAGCTAAACAAAAATAGCTACCTTTTCCTTGTGCAGCATTACTGCTGCACAAGGTGGCTCTTTCAGTAACAAACGCCTGGGGGGGGGGGGACAGGTTCCCTTACATTTCAGTTGTTGTGTCAGCGTGGCTTTCGCAGGACACATTGCCGGCTACACAGCTGGGGATCAGCTGACGTTACTGACACCCAATAACGCTGGGTCGTATGTTTTGACTGTGCAGACGGCACTTCTGAGCCTCAACTGGCGGTGTTGGAGCCCAGGAATTAAAGTTCAGGTGGTAGAAAGATGAACACAACAGGAGACCTGGATACTGTAGACAGTCACCTAATTATTTAATCAGGAAGAGGAGTGGCAAATTCCTGCGAGATCCAGGCCTGGTTCATTTTCAGGAAAGTAAGCCGGTCAACGTTATCGGAGGATAGTCGCATGCGACGGTCAGTTAGTATACCACCTGCAGCACTAAAGACGCGTTCCGATAATACACTAGCCGCAGGGCAAGCCAGCACCTCCAATGCATACTGGCTTAGCTCTGGCCATGTATCCAGCTTTGAGACCCAAAACTTGAAAGGGGAAGATTCGTCTGGGAGTACAGCAAGAGGGCAAGACATGTAGTCTGTCACCATCTGACGGAACCGTTGCCTCCTGCTGACTGGAGCCGTCTGTGATGGTGTAGACTTTTGTGGCGGGCACACAAAACTGTGCCACAGTTGGGCCATACTGGTCTTGGCTTGGGCAGAGGCACTGCTTCTGCTCCCTCTTTGTGCAGAGCCTCCTCCACTGCCTGGACACACTGAGCTGCTTTGTAATGCACTAGCAGCACTTCTCTCAGTTGGACTGGAGAAGATGATGGAATTCACCAGTGTGTCTTGGTACTCCCGCATTTTTCGCTCCCGGTTCAAAGGTGTGATGAGGCTTTCTACGTTGTCCCGGTAGCGAGGATCGAGGAGGGTGAACACCCAATAATCAGACATGTTGAGAATGTGGGCGATGCGGCGGTCGTTTCTCAGGCACTGCAGCATGTATCCACCATGTGCTGCAGACTGCCAACTGGCCAAGAAACGCTGTCCCCTGCTTGAGGCGTGATCTCTGCCCGCTCATCATCACCCCACCCTCGCTGTACACACTGACTACTGGACAATTGTGTAACTCCCTCCTCTGGACGGATGTCTTCCTCCTCCATTGACTCCTCCTCATCCTCCTCACAAAGTGTCCCCTGCCTACGCATTTGTGAGGAACCACGTGGCGCTGACTGTCCAGAAGATGATGGAAATGGTGAATCCTCATCCTCCACCTCTTCCACAACATCATCCCTTAGCGCTTGCAGTGATTTTTCAAGCAGGCAGATAAGGGGGACAGTCATGCTGACTAGTGCATCATCTGCACTCGCCATCCGCGTGGAATAATCGAAGGGACGCAAAACCTGGCAGACGTCCTTCATAGTGGCCCACTCTGTGGCTGTGAAGTCTGACTTCTTTGCGCCTGATGCAGCTGGTACTCCATTACTGCTTGCTGCTGCTCACACAACCGCTCCAACATATGTAACGTGGAATTCCACCTGGTAGGTAGGTCACATATGATGCGATGTTCTGGAAGGCGGAATCGGCGCTGCAGAGCCGCAATGCGCGATTTTGCCGTGCTGGAACGCCGCAAGTGAGCACACTCTAGGCGTACCTTGTGCAGCAGTGCATCAAGATCCGGATAGTCCCTCAAAAAACTCTGCACGACCAAATTGAGCACATGTGCCAGACATGGGATGTGAGTGAGGTTGCCGAGGCCCAGAGCTGCCACCAGATTTTGGCCATTATCACACACTACCATGCCTGGCTGGAGATTCGCTGCCACAAACCACACATCGCTCTCCTGCTTGATGGCATTCCAGAGCTCCTGCGCTGTGTGGCTTCGATTCCCCAGAGAAATTAATTTCAAGACGGCCTGTTGACGTTTGGCCACGGCTGTGCTCATGTCGGTCGTAACATGTAAACATTCACGGGTCCATGTGGAGGTGGACTGTGACGGCTCCTGCAGCGACGATTCTGAGGAACTTGTGTAAGAGGAGGAGTCAATGCGTACAGACTGGATTCCTGCAATCCTTGGAGTGGGCAGGACACGTCCTGCGCCACTCGCACGATCTGTACCCGGCTCAACAACATTAACCCAATGGGCAGTGAGGGAAAGGTATCGCCCCTGTCCATGTTGACTGGTCCACGCATCGGTGGTGAGGTGGACCTTGCTACTGACGGCGTTCAGTAGCACGTGTTTTATGTGTCCCTCCACATGCTTGTGCAGGGCAGGGACGGCTTGCCTGCTGAAATAAAAGCGGCTGGGCACATTGTACTGTGGGACTGCCAATGACATCAAGTCACGGAAGCTGTCAGTCTCCACCAGCCTGAATGACAGCATTTCCAGTGACAAAAGTTTGGCAATGCCTGCAGTCAGAGCTTGTGCTCGTGGGTGGTTTGACGAGAAAGGCCGCCTTTTCTCCCATGCCTGTACTGCCGATGGCTGTAGACTGGGCTGGGAGTGTGAGGATATCTGGGAACATGGTGCTGCGGGTGGAATTACAGTGGGTCTCTGGACAACAGGGCCAGAGGTTCTTCCACGGCGATCCTGGGAGGAAGCCGAACCAGCTGCGTGTGAGCTGGAGGAAGAGGCAACATGAGCTGAAGAGGTGGTAGCTGCCGCTGTTGGTTGGCCTAGCTCTTCAGTGTGTTTCTGTAACTCCGCCGCGTGCCTGTTCTGCACATGTTTCCACATGTTGGAGGTATTGAGGTTGCTGACATTTCTCCCTCTTTTCACTTTGTGATGACACACCTTGCATTTGACATAGCAAATGTCATCTGCAACTGTGTCAAAAAAGGACCAGGCACTGCAAGTCTTGGGAGCGCCCTTTTTGGCTTTTGGAAGAGACACGCTCCTAATGGGTGCCAAAGTGGAGGCTAGAGGATCCGCAGTCTTCCCCCTCCCTCTCCCTCTTTGTCCCGTTCGGGGAATCTCTTCCTCAGAGCTGCTCCCACCACCTTCCTGTCCCTCACGCCACGATGGGTCAAGGACCTCATCATCTACACTACCCTCTGCCACCAACTGCTCCTCCTGGGTAGTCTCAGCAGCAGAGCACGCACCAGAAAGTGGCACCTGAGTGTCATCAGCGGATGCGTTCTGCGGTGTGGTGACCGGAGGCACTGGCCCACCCGCCTCTTCAGACTCAGAGAGAAAAAGCTGTTGGGCATCACTGCACACTGCCTCTTCTTCCATTTCTCCAATGCTGCTTGGCTGGCCCCCTGTTTCCAAGCCAAGAGATTCAGAGAACAGAAGTAGAGACGGCTCCTGTCCTGGGCTCTCTGTCTGCCTGGGCAATTTGGCAGGTGGTGAAGAGACAGATGGGTGCTCTCCAGTGCTCTGTGTCTGAGAGGATGTGGCACTAATTGAAGTCGATGCGTTAGCTGCCATCCATCCGACAACGGTTTCAATTTGGTCTTCACGCAGCAGCGGTGTACGGCGCTCTCCGACAAAGCTGCGCATGAAGGACTGTTCTCTGCTGAAACTGGGTGATGATGAGTCACCGGTGCCCGCAGCAGGCACAGAATCCCCACGTCCTCTCCCTGCTCCGCGCCCACGCCCACGTGCCTTACTCCCTGCCTTCTTCATCTTGGTTGACTGATAAAGATAAGCAGAAAAGTACTAACGGCTTTGTGTGCTTATTCCTGAACAGCTCCTAACAGGTATAAGAAACAATGATTTTCTAAAGTGTGGACTAGACTTTAATATCAGCTAATGTGGCCTACACAACTGTAAAGTGGTGTGTTTGGTGAACTTTATTATTTATTTATTTTTGGGGGGCTGAACTGACAACCGGGCGAGCTGCAGTCACACGGAGACCGTGCAGACAGCTGTAAACGGTGCTGCAAGGCCCCAAAAACCTCCTCTACGTTATCCTATGTAGTGTTTTTCCACAACTTAGCTGGATACGGGTGGAAAGACACTAATAGGAATTTTTTGAAAAAATGTGCAGCAGCCTGCACTACTTAGAAAAAAGGAAATTGGATTTCACGGTATGACGCAGTGATTTACCCTGAGCTGGATACAACCGGCTATGGCTGCACACAGACTACAGGGCGAGCTGCAGTCACACGGAGACCGTGCAGACAGCCGTAAATGGCGCTGCAAGGCCCCAAAAACCTCCTCTACGTTATCCTATGTAGTGTTTTTCCACAATTTAGCTGGATACGGGTGGAAAGACACGAATAGGAATTTTTTGAAAAAATGTGCAGCAGCCTGCACTACTTGAAAAAGAAAAAAAAAAATAGAACAGTATGAGGCAGTGAACCACCCTCCCTGAACTGAATACAACCAGCTATGGATGGCCTATGGCTGCACACAGACTAGAGAGTGGGCTGCACACACACACACACACACACACACACACACAGAGACCTTGCAGATCGCTGTGAAAACAGCGCTGCAAGGCAAAAGCAAGGTGATTAGTAGGTGAACACAGCGGTTGCTAAATTAGCCTTGGAAAAGAACAATAAAGCAAATCGCTATCTCAACTGGCCCTCAGTCAGCAAACAGCGTCCTGTCACTAACTGAATTCACAGCAGAGTGAGCGCAAAATGGCGCCAGCGACTTTTAAACTGCAGCATGACATCATTTCAGCAGCCAATCACAGCCTTGCCAGTAGTTTCATGCCCACCATGCTGAACAGGATGTGCCCACACTCAGAATCACTCCTCATTGGCTGAATTCGTGCAGTTTGAATCCTGGGAACTTCCGATTCCGGTATCCGATACGCGGCAAGTATCGGATCTCGGTATCGGAATTCCGATACTTGCGGTATCGGAATGCTCAACACTATTGATAGCACTAGTTTTCTCAAAGCTAGTGCTGACTGAAGATAAAGTAAACCTCCAGCATGCCCCTGTATAGGAGAGAGCACACACATCACTCCACTCTCATCTCTGCTGACATCGCTTGCTACACAGCTATACTTCAAAGTAGTTTTGAGGTAAGCAATGTCAGATGAGAGGAGAGGGTAATATATGTGCTTGCTTCTACACTGAAGTGATAGCAGAGAAGACGAGTGAAGCCAGCAAAGTAGAGATAGCGATGTATGTGCTCGCTTCTGCACTCAAATGATAGCAGAGGGGACAAGTGACGCCGGCAGAGAGATGTGTGTTCTCACTTATGAAGTGATAGCAAAAAAGAAGAGCGATGCCTGCAAAGTGGAGAGAGAGATGTGTGTGCTTGCTCCTGCATTGAAATGATAGCAGAGGAGCTGAGCAATGCCAGCAGAGTGGAGAGAGTGATGTGTGTGCTGGCTTCTGCACTGAACTGATAGCAGAGAAGACAAGTGATGGCAGCAGAGTGAAGAGAGATGTCTGTGCTTGGTCCTGCACAGAAGTGATAGCAGAGGAGCTGAGCATTGCCAGCAGAGTGGAGAGAGTGATATGTGTGCTCACTTCTGCACTGAAGTGATAGCAGAAAAGACAAATGATGGCAGCAGAGTGAAGAGAGATGTCTGTGCTTGGTCCTGCACAGAAGTGATAGCAGAAAAGGCCAGCGATGCCTGCAGAGTGGAGAGAGAGATGTCTGTGCTAGCTTCTGCACTGAAGTGATAGCAGAGATGACCAGGAATGCCGGCAGAGTGGAGATAGTGATGTGTGTGCTCTCTCCTGCACTGAAGTGATAGCAGAGGGGATCAGCGATGCCAGCAGAGGGGAGAGAGATGTGTTCTCGCTTTTGCACTGAAGTTATAGCAAAGTGATGCCAACAAAGTGGAGAAAACAATGTGTGTGCTCGCTCCTGCACTGAAGTGATAACTAGGGTTGAGCGAAATGGGTCGTTCATTTTCATAAGTCGCCGACTTTTGGCAAAGTCGGCGTCTCATGAAACCCGACCCGATCCCTGTGCGGGGTCGGCCATGCGGTACGCGATCTTGGCGCCAAAGTCGCGTTTCGTATGACGTGTTTAGCGCCATTTTTTCAGCCAATGAATGAGTGTGGGCAGAGTGATGACATAGGTCTTAGGGGAGTGAACGCCTATCGTCATGTTATCGCTTGTGCGCAGTAGGGATTTGGAATGTGCAATACGAAATTTTCTGTGCTGGGACGGAGGGGGGGGAGAGAGAGAGAGAGAGAGAGAGAAAAAAAAAATAATAATAACAATTTCCTTCATTGGGTTTCGTGTTTCGGCCGAAACCCGACTTTTCACGGTGGTCGGCCGATTTCACTCGACTCGACTTTTAAGACAGTCGGGTTTCACAAAACCCGACTCGACCCTAAAAAACTAAAGGTCGCTCAACCCTAGTGATAACACAAGAGAAGAGCGATGTAAGCAATGAGAGAGTGATGTTTCTTATATGTGCACTGAAGCGATAGCAGAAGAGATGAGTAATGTCAGCAGAGAGGAGAGAGTGATGTGTCTTCTCACTCCAGCACAGCAATAGTGAGCACATAATGGAGATTAATTCTCAGATGGCACTGAATCTTGGCAAATCAGTGCTGTCAATCAACATTCACGGAGGAGGCAGCATGCTAAATATGTGGGTGTAATTGTGCACCAAGGCGTTTAGCTACACCAAGGGCAACTAAGAATGCTAATTTGCATATTACAATAATGTTCTCTTTTGGGACAAAGGAGGAACAAATTTGAAAATTAAAATAACAATTTTTATTATTGCTCCATGCCCTACTAGGTGATGAGGTTAGTTTGTTGTGTAAATTTGGGCAATGTAAATGTGTAAAATATGGACCTGCATAATTGTTTGTAGGAAACACCATTAAAGTCATTGAAAACATGGGGGCTCTAGTTTGTACATGATGCCATCACAGTTAATAATGAAGTTCATTGTCACAATTACATCTAACTGTGTTGTCTGCATAAAAGTGATACAAATCTGTCTGTCCCTTTTGTAATAACCTGACATAAGGAGCTAAGTGCTCTATAGGCAGGGACATAATAGGGATGCAAACTGAATTCAGTCACTGTAAGTGACAGGTGTAGAATCTAACACCTCATTCTCCCTCCAGTATTACTGACTGTCTACAAGCCCATAGTATCTATTTTTAGCAGATTTATCCCTGAAGATCGCCATTATGCATCTCCTCCACCCAGATATAAGTGCACTTCATCTGACTCACAAGTAGCTTAGTACAGCGCATAAGGCAAGCCCAAGGAATGACGGCCATGACACAGTAAAGACTCATTAACATCACCTCCCCCTGTACTATTGGGTGAGATCTGGAGGATTTAGTGGGGTACACACTCTGTAGAGCTGACCTGTCCTTTTATCTGCCTCTATAATAATAATAATAATTTTTATTTATATAGCGCCAACATATTCCGCAGCGCTTTACAACTTATAGAGGGGACTTGTACAGACAATAGACATTAGAGCATAACAGAAATCACAGTTCAAAACAGATACCAGGAGGAATGAGGGCCCTGTTCGCAAGCTTACAATCTATGAGGAAAAGGGGAGACACGAGAGGTGGATGGTAACAATTGCTTTAGTTATTCAGGCCAGCCATAGTGTAAGGATCGGGTTTTCATGTAAAGCTGCATGAACCATTTAACTGCCTAAGTGTGTAGCAGTACAGACATAGAATGCTATTAACTGCATAAAGTGTATGAGAACATGATGAGAGGAACCTGATTTTTTTTTTTTTTTTTTTTTATGGGCCACACAGGCATGGTTAGGTTAATGCATTGAGGAGGTAGGCCAGTCTGAACAAATGAGTTTTTAGGGCACGCTTAAAACTGTGGTGATTGGGGATTAATCGTATTAACCTAGGTAATGCATCCCAAAGAATCGGCGCAGCACGTGTAAAGTCTTGGAGACGGGAGTGGGAGGTTCTGATTATTGAGGATGCTAACCTGAGGTCATTAGCGGAGCGGAGGGCACAGGTAGGGTGGTAGACTGAGACCAGAGAGGAGATGTAGGGTGGTGCTGAGCCATGGAGTGCTTTGTGGATGAGGGTAGTAGTTTTGTACTGGATTCTGGAGTGGATGGGTAGCCAGTAGTGTTGAGCGATACCGTCCGATACTTGAAAGTATCGGTATCGGATAGTATCTGCCGATACCCGAAAAATATCGGATATCGCCGATACCCGATACCAATGCATTTCAATGGGACGCAAAGTATCGGAATGGTTCCCAGGATCTGAAGGAGAGGAAACTCTCCTTCAGGCCCTGGGATCCATATTCATGTGTAAAATAAAGAATGAAAATAAAAAATATGGATATACTCACCTCTCCGGTGGCCCCTGGATCTTACCGCTGTAACCGGGAGCCTCCGTTTCTAAGAATGAGCGCGTGAAGGGCCTTCGATGACGTCGCGGCTTCTGATTGGTCGCGTGAACGCTCATGTGACCGCTCACGCGACCAATCAGAAGCCCCGACGTCAGCCACGACGTCATCGAAGGTCCTTCACGGGCTCATTCTTAGGAACAAAGGCTCCCGGTTACAGCGGTAAGGTCCAGGGGCCGCCGGAGAGGTGAGTATATGGATATATATGGATATACTCACCTCTCCGGTGGCCCCTGGACCTTACCGCTATAACCGGGAGCCTCCATTCCTAAGATTGAGCCCATGAAGGACCTTCGGTGACGTCGCGGCTTCTGATTGGTCGCGTTAGCGGTCACATGAGCGGTCACGCGACCAATCAGAAGCCGCGACGTCATCGAAGGCCCTTCACGCGCTCATTCTTAGGAACGGAGGCTCCCGGTTACAGCGGTAAGATCCAGGGACCACCGGAGAGGTGAGTATATCCATATTTTTTATTTTAATTCTTTATTTTACACATGAATATGGTTCCGATACCGATTCCCGATACCACAAAAGTATCGGAACTCAGTATCGGAATTCTGATACTGCAAGTATCGGCCGATACCCGATACTTGCGGTATCGGAATGCTCAACACTAGTAGCCAGTGTAATGACTGGCACAAGGTAGAGGCATCGGTGTAACGGTTGGTGAGGAATATGATCCTGGCTGCAGCATTCAGGACAGATTGGAGCGGGGAGAGTTTGGTAAGAGGGAGGCCGATTAGTAGAGAGTTACAATAGTCCAGACGAGAATGAATAAGTGAGACAGTAAGAGTTTTTGCAGAGTCGAAAGTAAGAAAAGGGCGAATTCTAGAAATGTTTTTGAGATGCAGATAAGAAGAGCGAGCCAGTGATCGGATGTGGGGGGTGAATGAAAGCTCGGAATCAAGGATGACCCCAAGGCAGCGGGCATGTTGCTTTGGAGTAATGGTGGAACCGCACACGGAGATGGTAATGTCAGGCAAAGGTAGGTTAGTAGAGGGAGAGAACACGAGGAGTTCAGTTTTTGACAGGTTCAGTTTCAGATAGAGGGAGGACATGATGTTAGTGACAGCGGTAAGACAATCACTGGTGTTTTCTAAAAAGGTCGGCGTGATAACAGGAGAAGAGGTGTATAATTGGGTGTCGTCAGCATAGAGATGGTACTGGAACCCAAATCTACTGATTGTTTGTCCAATAGGGGCAGTATACAAAGAGAAGAGGAGGGGGCCTAGGACTGATCCTTGAGGAACCCCAACAGTAAGGGGAAGGTGAGAGGAGGAGGAACCAGCAAAACATACAGTGAATAGTGTTGAGCGATACCGTCCGATACTTGAAAGTATCGGTATCGGAAAGTATCGGCCGATACCGGCAAAGTATCGGATCTAATCCGATACCGATACCAATACAAGTCAATGGGACTCAAGTATCGGACGGTATCCCTGATGGTTCCCAGGGTCTGAAGGAGAGGAAACTCTCCTTCAGGCCCTGGGATCCATATTAATGTGTAAAAGAAAGAATTAAAATAAAAAATATTGCTATACTCACCTCTCCGACGCAGCCTGGACCTTACCGAGGGAACCGGCAGCGTTCTTTGCTTAAAATGCGCGCGTTTACTGCCTTCCGTGACGTCACGGCTTGTGATTGGTCGCGTGCCGCCCATGTGGCCGCGACGCGACCAATCACAGCAAGCTGTGACGTAATTTTCAGGTCCTGAATGCCTAATTCTAAGCATTCAGGATTTGAAAATTACGTCACGGCTTGTGATTGGTTGCGTGCCGCCCATGTGACCGCGACGCGACCAATCACAGCAAGCCGTGACGTAATTTCAGGTCCTGAATGCCTAATTCTGCATTTAGGACCTGAAAATTACGTCACGGCTTGCTGTGATTGGTCGCGTCGCGGTCACATGGGCGGCACGCAACCAATCACAAGCCATGACGTAATTTTAAAATGCGCGCGTTTCCTGCCTCCCGTGACGTCACGGCTTGTGATTGGTCGCGTCGCCCATGTGACCGCGACGCGACCAATCACAAGCCGTAACGTAATTTTCAAATCCTGAATGCCTAGAATTAGGCATTCAGGACCTGAAAATTACGTCACGGCTTGCTGTGATTGGTCGCGTCGCGGCCACATGGGCGGCACGCGACCAATCACAAGCCGTGACGTCACGGAAGGCAGTAAACGCGCGCATTTTAAGCAAAGAACGCTGCCGGTTCCCTCGGTAAGGTCCAGGCTGCGTCGGAGAGGTGAGTATAGCAATATTTTTTATTTTAATTCTTTCTTTTACACATTAATGTTGTTTCGATACCGATACCCGATACCACGAAAGTATCGGATCTCGGTATCGGAATTCCGATACCTGCAAGTATCGGCCGATACCCGATACTTGCGGTATCGGAATGCTCAACACTAACAGTGAAGGATCGGTCAGAGAGATAGGAGAACCAAGAGAGAACGGTGTCCTTGAGGCCGATGGAGCGGAGCATAGTGAGGAGGAGCTGATGATCCACAGTGTCGAATCCTGCGGAGAGATCCAAGAGAATTAGCATGGAGTAGTGACCATTAGATTTCGCTGTTAGTAGGTCATTAGAGACTTTAGTGAGGGCAGTTTCGGTAGAGTGTAAAGAGCGGAAGCCAGATTGAAGAGGGTCGAGAAGAGAGTTATCTGAGAGATAGCGGGTAAGACGGGAGTGGACCAGGCGTTCGAGGAGTTTGGAGATGAAGGGAAGATTAGAGACAGGTCTATAATTAGCGGCACAATTTTGGTCGAGGGAGGGTTTTTTAAGTAATGGATGTATGATGGCATGCTTAAATGAGAAGGGAAAAATACTGGAAGTGAGGGAAAGGTTGAATATTTTTGTTAGGTGAGAGGTGACAGCCGGGGAAAGGGACTGGAGGAGATGTGACGGAATGGGGTCACTGGTGCAAGTGGTCGGGCGAGAAGATGCAAGGAGCCTGATTACTTCTTCTTCTGTAACTGGTTCAAAGTCAGAGAGTGAACTAGATGCAGTGGGGGAGGGAGGACAGTGCATGGTATGAAGAGATTGGGAGATGATTTCCTGTCGGATGTGGTCAATTTTTTCTTTGAAGTAATTGGCCAGATCGTCAGCGCAGAGATCTGTGGTTGGGGCCTGCTCTCTTGGGTTGAGTAGGGACTGGAAAGTGTCAAAGAGACGTTTAGGGTTATTGGACAGTGAGGTGATGAGGGTCTTGAAATAGGTTTGTTTGGGGAGGTGATTATTTTGTATGTATACAAGTAATGTAAACTGGATCGAGATTTCACTTGCTTTTCTTTTAAGTGTGCTGTAATTAATGTGATTGCCTTTTCCATTCATAGCCAGTATTTATTTTACAGCAAATTAAGTGGCATATAAAAGTAACACTGTGGCCTCTGGCAATTTGTTTTTGAGCCATAATAAATGAAGTAGAGGATAAACCCCCCCCACTATTTTCTTGTAAAGATGAACTGTAAGGGCCCCTTCACACTGGTCGATTCTGCTACGATTACGACGCATTTGCGTCATATTCGACATCGCAGTACGAGCTCGTAGCCAGCGGTCACACTCTACGATGTTAACGCTTTTTCTGACGTAGTTGCGATGTGAACGTCACGCGTCGCAATCGTACGCTACCCTTCACACCGCCATAGTCCTACGACTCCGAGCGTGACGTATTACCAGCATGGGCGTGCTAAAACGTCACGCCCAATCAGGAGACAGGTATGCGGAAGCCCAACCCACGTAGTCGCATTACGAGCTCGTATGACCGCCGTCACATACTACGATTTCGACCGCCACAGCGAGACATTTACGACGAAAGAAAGTTCTGCTCTTTCTTTCACATCGTACGATGCTGGGCTGCGTCGCAGATCGTAACGCCATGTCACACTTTGCAACCTCGGAACGAGGACGGATAAACGTCACAAATCGAACGCTCGTTCAGACTTTGATTGCACAGTGTGAAGGGGCCCTAAATGGAATATTTTATTTAATGGAATGGTGAAAAATATTTTCTATCCATAGTAGATAGAAGCAGGACTGATAAGATGTCCAATATTTTGGGAGCAATGTAAATCTGTTATAGAGTAATTTACAAACATTGGTCAAAACTGGGAAAATTCGAAGGCCTGGATTCATCTCTGTTTTTGCAACTTTTTTTTCTGGAGTAAAAATGGTTCTAAAAGTGACTTTTATGTTTGCACTTTATACATTATTTAATTTATGTGTTTTTTAAAGAGGTTGTCCACTACCCAGGCAACCCATCTTAAATACTATAGTCCACATTGTTAAAAAAAACAAAAAAACAACAACTTTAAATTCCCCTCCCAAACTGGTGCCAAGTTCCCCGGGGCTTGCATAACATTATTATGTCACGTGAGCCCTGCAGCTAGTCAGTGGCTGCTGTTTAACTGCTCTGCTTAGGGTATGTGCACAATGGTGTGCGGATGTTTCCACACTGATTTTGGTAAATCCGCAGGAAAAGCGCACTGCGGATTTACTGTGGAATTACCATGGATTTACTGCAGTTTTTGTGCGGATTCCTATTGAGGAGCAGGTGTAAACCGCTACGGAATAAGCACAAAGAATTGACATGCTGTGGAATATAAACCGCTGCGTTTCCGCACGTTTTTTCTGCAGCATGTGCACTGTGGATTTTGTTTTCCATACATTTCCATGGTACTGTAAACTCATGGAAAACAGCAGCAGATCTGCAGCAAAACACGCAGCGTGTGCACATAGCCTTTCACTTTGGATGAACCTTGAATGTCCTGAGAGGGTATGAGCCCTGCAGCCCATTAGAAGCGGCTGATTGGCTGCAGGGCTCACAAGACATAATAATGTCATGCGAGCCTCAGGGGATCGGGCACTGACATCACTGTGCCAGTACAGGAGGTGAATATAACGTTTTTTTAATTTTACAAGTATTTAAGAAGCAGTTGTCCGAGTAGTGAACAACACTTAAGTTAACTTCACTTGGTTTTGTTCTGTGTTTTATTTTTTGTTCAATAGGTGGATGGGATTTTCCTTGTCCAGATGTTGTAGAATCATCTGTAACTTTTTGAAATGCTGCAAATGTTTTGCAAAATTGTTCTCCTGATCCTAACAGAGTACAACATCTGTCTAATTTTATATTTCCACCATTGAGGACTCACGTGCCACATTTTAAAGGATTGTGCGACTGTTTGCTCTAAATAATAATAATAATCTTTACCTTTACCTGAGAGGTTACAATCTACAATGAGGTGGGGGAGATACAAAGTACAGGTGTGTATTTACAATGATGTATTTACGATGATGGTCCAGCCATCTTCAGGGAGTGGGGGGTAGATGGAGATAGTGAATGGGCTACACACACACACAAATATAAAATGACTGATTAGGGAATGTGGTAGGCCGCTCTAAACAAATGTATTTTGAGCGAGAGCCTAAAACTGTGTAAATTGTGGATGGTCCTAATATCTTGGGGCAGAGCATTCCAGAGGATTGGTGCAGCACAGGAGAAGTCTTGGAGTCGGGAGTGGGAGGTACGGATTAGTGCAGAGGTTAGTCAGAAGTCATTTGCAGAGCGCAGAGGTCGGTTAGGCCGACAGACCGAAATGAGGGAGGAGATGTAAGGGGGTGCCGCACTGTGGAGAGCTTTGTGGATGAGAACAAGTGCTTTGAATTGTATCCTGTAATGAATAGGCAGCCAGTGTAACGACTGGCGAAGGGCGGACACGTCCGAGTAACTATTAGCTAGATGGACAACCCTGGCTGCTGCATTAAGGATAGACTGGAGAGGGGAAAGTCGAGTGAGGGGGAGGCCAATTAATAGAGCGTTGCAGTAGTCCAGGCAGGAGTGGATCAAGGCGACAGTGAGAGTTTTTGTTGTTTCCATGGTGAGAAAAGGACGGATTCTAGAGATGTTCTTCAGGTGTAAGCGGCACGAGCGGGCAAGAGATTGTATATGGGATGTGAAGGAGAGATCGGAGTCAAACATAACACCCAGACAGCGCGCCTGCTGCCGGGGTGTTATTATGGTGCCACCCACGGAGAGGTAAACGTCAGGTTTAAGGAGGTTAGTAGATGGTGGGAGCAGAAGAAGTTCAGTTTTGGAGAGGTTGAGTTTCAGATAGAGAGTGGACATGATGTTGGAGACTGCGGACTGACAGTCACTGGCATTCTGTAGTACAGCGGGGGTAAGGTCAGGGGATGACGTGTATAGTTGTGTGTCATCAGCATAAAGATGGTACTGAAAGCCAAATCTGCTGATGGTCTGTCCAATTGGGGTGTCAGGACTCAACATTTTTTATTACCTTTTGTGCATTACTGCCCTTTTCCAAGATGGCGTCTTTGGTCTCATGTGCACTGTGTCTTCCTGCTATAAAACTCCACCCCAGCCTTCAGTCTGTGCTAGAGTATTCTGCCTTGCATCCAGCTCCTGACCTCTGATTACTCACTGGCTATATACCTGCTCCTGTGAACCTGTGTGGTGATCCTGCTACTCTGCTCTGAGTTCCTGCTGCATACACCAGTTTCCAGTAATCCTCCTTCATCTGCTGCTCGTGTTTACTTCTATCTGCATTTGCTGGACATGTAAGCTGTTTCTGCTTGGCAAAAACCTGAGACTATTACCTAGGCCTCCCTGGTTGTGCTAAGATATTATTTGAACTGCCTTATAAGCATAGCTATCTGTGTTTGGACTAAAACAAGGACTTATTCGTGTCAAGTATCCTCAAGAATAATTGTGCTTCATAGACTTTCTGCGTGATTGCATTTTCCTCTGAAGTTTCCTATAGACTGTTGCGTTTAATATTTACACCAAGTGTTGAAGACTTGAGTTTCTCTCTGCACCTGTTTGAATCTCCGTGTGATAATATAGATTTTACCACTTATAAAACTGTGTCCTGTAGTCTTGTTCCATGCAAAGAGTCTCCTGAGTTATCCCCTATAATTATTACATGGGGCTGTAGAGGGAGAAGAGAAGGGGCCAATGACTGAGCCCTGAAGTACCCCGACAGTGAGAGGAAGAGGAGATGAAGTGGAGCCAGAGAACAGAACACTGAAGGAGCGATCAGAAAGATAGGAAGAGAACAAGGAGAGAGCAGTGTCCTTAATGCCTAGTGACTGGAGCCTAGAGAGTAGGAGAGGGTGGTCAACAGTGTCAAAAGCTGCAGAAAGGTCGAGGAGAATGAGCAGAGAGTGGTCACCGTTACATTTTGCTGTCAGAAGGTCATTGGTCACCTTGAGTGCCGTTTCTGTCGAATGTAGGGGGCGGAAACCAGACTGTGAAGGGTCTAGGAGGGAATGAGTGAAGAGGTAACGGGTAAGGCGGGAGTAGATCAGGTAAAAAGGCAAAAGAAAAACTTAAAGAACATCTTTGATTCTGTACAAAATTTAGCAAGCTGCATGCGACATGTTGAAGAATTTGGTGCAGAAAATAGCAACGTATAACACAAGACAAAAGAAGAAAAATCACTGAAAAAAACAAAACTCATACACTTCATGGATAATGGATAATTGTGGAATAAAGTTCATTTTTTTGTGCACGTTTCTAATGCTATTAACCTGCAGATTACCCATAAATCTGCTGGTTAATAGCGTTTTCCCATCTCACAAGTTTCCTTTAAGAAGTTATCAGCAATCAGAGGCGGATACTGGCTGTGCTGCACAGATGACATCCTCTGGATGTTGCAGATTCAGCTCTTGAGCCTGCGCCATATGCTGGCAACTGACATAGGACCAGTATGTCCTCAACTCCATGCTGACGTTGCCCTGACCAAAGACCTCAGTGCTGAACAAAGTAGGCGGCAGACCATTGAGTTCATACTTTTCAGAGGCAACAATGCCGTAAATATTAAACGGAGATACAGGAAACGTTACTGTACATTGTAAAGCCTTACTACATATAATCCTTAGAGAAACCAAAAATAGTCCCATTTTAGTGTCTGGTGATTCTAAGCTGATTATATGAAGCATCAAAGACAGAGAACATTTAGCCGCACCACTTTAATTAAACAGCACCGCGAATAGAATCAATTAATTCAATGCGACACTGAAAGTGTATACATTTATCTAATGCAATAATCTCTTAAGTAGGTTTTCCTCCAATTCTGGAGATAGTTCAAAGTCAGTAAATGAGTCCAGGAGTAATTTGGAGCGAGTCACAAATGAAAGACCTTAAGAAGCTGGCGTGGCGTTACGTTTTTCTTAAAGAGGACATGAATGTTTTTCTGATCTCTCTATTTTCTGCTATATATTTGGTTTTGCTGAACGTAAAATATAAATATATATTGTCTCCTTTTTACCTGTCGCAGAGTATATTATTTATTTAATCTGGAATAATATTTATTCCTCGGGCGGACAGGCGTTCCTTCTATTTATATGCATTTAGTTCCAAGCATTTTTTAATCAGGGAAGACAAATGAGAAAATAAATTAGCAGGTGTTAAGGTGAGATTTAATGCTTTCTTCAGATTTTACAGCTTTGCTGTGTAGACCGAGACAAAACAGGAGAGTAATAGCATTACCATTAAAAATAAATGGCTGCAACTAGTGATGAACAAATGTGCTGGAATAAGGTGTTTTCCGAGCATGCTCGTGTGCTAACAGAGTGACTTCGGCGTGCTTGAAAAACATGTTGGAGTCCCCGCGGCTGCATGTCTCACGGCTGTTCGACAGCCACAACACATGCAGGGATCGCCTGTTTGTTAACCAATGCTTGCATGTGTTGTGACTGTCGGAACAGCCGTGAGACATGCAGCCATGCGGGACTCAAACAGGTTATTCTATCACGCCGAAGTCACTCGGTTAGCACATGAGCATGCTCGGAAAACACCTTATTCCACTAGTTGCAGCCATTTATTTTTAATAGTAATGCTATTACTCTGCTGTTTTGTCTCAGTCTACACAGCAAAGCTGCAATCTAAAGAAAACAATAAATCTCAGCCTATGGTGAGTGTGCTCCAAAACGCAGTAAGAAAACCAAAATTACCTTACTAAGGCTTAAGGCTAGGTGCACACTGGGTCTACAGTACAAGTCAAGAGCTTTTTCTGACATATATTGTAATGTCACCATTAACGAGACAGAGGCCAAAATTGTGACTTCTGGCTGGTATGCAAATGCATACCTTTTGTTTAATTGTATAGAAAAGCAGCACAGCGGACTGCGCTCACCTGTCCGTAGGGCCACTGTAGAGAAACGCATAAACTGCGGTATCTGATTCATTACAGTAGGCCACTTGGTGGACAGATCCCTCGGCACTCATCCTGACCCTGCCCACCGTCAGGCGCATATCTCAGTGACACCGATGTGGACTTCGACTAAGTGAATTTTAAGCATTATGAAATATAGAGTCATATGACGTGGCCCCCAAATGTAATGATCAGAATGATCAAATCTGAAATGCAAGTTCTGCAGATGTAAAATTGCCTCAGGTCGGTTCCACACTTCTGTGAGACTCAGCCCTTCCACCTGGTCTCCTCAGCTATATGCCTAATTTATGCCATAAACTGCATGTGTCTACAAAGAAGGTAAAGAGACAAGAATAGGAGAGTAAGGGCCGGATTATTTTAATTTGGACTACTGTATATGAAAAGATTTTATAGAATGTTAGAGTTGGAAGAATCCTCCAGGGTCATCATGTCCAACCCCCTGCTCAACGCAGGATTCACTAAACCATCTCAGACAGATGTCTGTCCAGTCTCTGAAGACTTCCATTGAAGGAGAACTCACCACCTCTCGCGGCAGCCTCATTGATCACCCTCACTGTCAAAAAGCTTTTTCTAATATCTAATCTGCATCTTCTCCCTTTCAGTTTCATCCCATTGTATCTTGTGTTTCCATGTGCAAATGAGAATAAAGATGATCCTTCTACACAACGCTCGATGACTAGAATTATCCAGGGAACATCAACATTTTTTTTCTGCTAATGTGTTCTGTGGTTTGTCCTAATAGCTGGACAAAGACCAATATATATGTAAATTGGCAAACGTAAGTGGACATTTATCCTCGGCTGCCAGAAAGCATATGTATAACTGCAATTGTCTCACGCTTGCTTATATGTTCTATTACCATTATTTCCTGCGTTGCTGTTTATGTGAAAACTCCCAATGTATAACTCTGACTTATGGCACTGTATACACATAAGAGAGCCCTTATGGCACAGCATGGGGTCTATGGGCCCTATGGAAACATTTACAGATGCATGTAGAGTAAAAGCAATAGGTGAGCATAGCCTTACTTAGGCAACTGTCTGGCAATATTATTTTCTACTTTTCCTATTTTGGTGTGTAGCAGAGATATAAAAGAAACCAAACAAAAAAAACCACTTAGGGTTAGTAGGTCATAATGACAAAGAAGATATAGAGAGATTTAGAGACACCAACAGGATGACATATTGTAATCGTCTTATTGTCAAGGAATTTTGGGAAACCTAGAAGTAAAAGTGGAATTTCCCTAAAGCACCACTCCAGAAAATTAAACCTTACACAGCACTCATTCAAATCCATAGGCAGTGTAAGACAGGACAGACCAGACGGATCCTTCTACGCTGTTCAACTTTATTAACTAGAATAGTTCAGCACAGGACTTCAGCCAATCTAAGGCCATTGCCGCCAGCACGACTGTAGAGTGAATCAACCGTAAGAAAGCGCGTGTAAGCAGCCAGCCGAGGTTCACAGTGGTATTTTGTCTAAAATCTAACAGACATACAGGATAATAGTGACTATTACGACTATTTTTGTGATATGTTTATCAAATCTGTTGAGAAATCATGCTGAAACCTTTCTATTGATAAACTGACCTTCCAGCAGTGTATGCCTTACACGCTTGCATGGTTTTTAGAGTAATAAAAATGCTGTTTGGTACATGTTTATTCAGGTATAATGGATGGCAAATTTTATGCAGTGTCTATGACCAACAGTATACAGTTAAAGTAGTACTGCAGGACCGTCACTAGTCCCCCAATAAATATCACTACAAAGGGTGGGGAAGAAACTCCTATCACAGGTAGTGATGATGATTTCACAGCTCCTGTCACTCAGATATAATGTTGAAGACGGCAGTTCAGCCTCCTTGATCGTATACTTATATTGTAGTTTATATAGAAGAATATGCATAGGTGTGTGGGGGGATGTACAGTATGCTTCTTTAAGAACTTGGTAATATAGCTGCTTGGTTTAGCAAGCTTGTTTCATTAAAATTTCAGAAAAACAAAATTTCATGAAAACCACTTCTGTCCATATTTTTATCAGAAAGCGAGATCCAGAAGTCTCTCCAGCCCAACTTTGTGCTCTACTGTTTGTGAATCACTAGGCCACATTTACGCAACTAAGCATCTTCAAGAAGATCAGAAAGACATAGCTACTTTCTTTAAAAGCAGTGCCTCGTTTGTACACAGGCCGTGTGTGGTTCGGCACGTTGGTCCAATTCAATTAAATGGAGCCTTATTTTAAACTTTTTTGGAAGAAAAATGTAATGCTTTTTTACTTCTACACGACTCAAAAACTTGTTAGAATTTTGTAAAATAATTTATTTTTAATACAGCAGTATGTGATGTCTCATTATAATTCTGAATAAAATCCCTTCCATCAATTGCCAGGACCAAAGTAACACATGGACATCCCACACAACAAAAAAAGGTTTGGCATTTGCTAAAAAGGAAACTAAGGAGAAGAGGTGAGGAGCAACTTAAGATGGGCTGTAATTTTAGGAGGGAAAAAAAAAAAAAAAAGACAAAAACAGGAAAATATGAACTTTGTATTTTTATTGCAATGAACATCAATATAAAATAGCTTGCAAGAAGATGACAGGTTTGAAACCCAAACATTACAAATTCGTACATTTACATCCAATGCTTTCAGCTTTTAATATAAAAACAGGCAATTCTTACAATTGAGATTTTCGTAAGAATTTAGAAACAAAGATATCATTGGGCATTACTTTTTTTTTTTTTAATTCGGGTATGTTCACACAGTAACATCCATGCAGATCTCGCATATGAAAGTTGATGAGATATAAATGCATGACATTTATGGGCACATGCAGGAGAGGACACTGGATTTCCAGTAAGGTCACTCATTTGTAGGCTCTGCGTAAGGTCAGCAAATAGTTGTATTCAGGATCTTAGCTGAGTTTGGGGGATTTAAAGAGTTATCATCACCAGTAAAATTGCTGGATAATTTTATCGTTTACTGCAACTTGGCCCCCATGTTCCGTCATTAAAGCAATGCAAATCCCTACACAAAGGCAGTCCTGTGAAAGGAAGGCAATGCTAGAGTCACTCTGTGGACAATTTCAGACTTTGGATGTGGTTCTAGCAATTGGACCCCTAAGATCAGAAAGTGATCGCTTACCTTAGGCCTATGTGAAAACCCCCACCACTATTAACCCCCCCCCCCCCCAAAAAAAAAAAAAAAAAAAAAAAACAAGACAAAAAACTTGAGAGTCCCATGCCTTCTATACTATAAGCCGGGGTCAGAAATTGGACACAAAGGAAGTCTTAAAACTATCACATTGAGTGGAATATTTTGGCCCCGAAAGGAGGACCAAACAACGTATGGGGAATACAATGGAGAAGGTTAAGAAAATGTGGTTACGGCTGTTTTCATAAGAAACCAGTGGTCTGGAAATGCTTCTATAAAAGCATTGGGAAGACCTTCACTGTGCAGAGCCATCTTTACAAAGAAAGGTTCCTGTGTAATACGGTTTTTCCCACTGACTTTCGAATTTGTAAGGTCCACAGACTCTTATTCATTTAGTAAACACATTGGTTCAAGGAACAGGATCGTTGTATCCATAAAAGTGCCTTAGTGATCCAACCTTGGTTGATTGCGGGGAAATCCACCTATTAGAGCTTTATCTGTTAGTTGCATCCAGCCCCCCAATCAAAACAAACCCCTAAAAAAAATAAAAAGACAACTTCGGAGGTAAAAAAAAGCAAGACCCCTATATGATACTGCTTAGTAATTGCAAACTGTATTCTGTAGCTCAGATACATCAGTATCAGCATCAGCTGGTGACTCAGGAGTCAAATGCATGTTATGAACCTCTTATGTGGCTGATGACCACCCAGTCCTATAACACTTTTGGGGAGAAAGCCTCAAATTTGTGATACTATCCTAGAATGAAGCAATGTTGCTACCCATTCTGAGCCACCTCTTCAATGATGGGCACAGACAGTGACTGGGGTGGCTAATATAATGCTGCTTGCACATCATTGTAACTGCTTGCTACTCTTAGGGAAGTGTAGAGTGTAATGCAGGAGTGGAAGTTGTAAGTATACAGTATTATAAGGGCTCTGACTGGCACATTTGTGAGGCTTGTATTCTGTGATTAGAACCGCTGGATGGCACCTGTTTAGCAATCAGGAATAACTGGAAGGTGGCCACACCATGTAGGTTGCAGATGGCTAGAGACATCTAGACTGAAAGCTAAATGAAACAAATCAGGGACGTCACTAGTATCACTAACTCTGATTGAGAGCACGAGATTATTAGAAATGAAGGTTGGAGGTGGTTTTGGAGGCTTAGGGTGCTGGATATACCAGTGATGTCTCATAAACGTGAAACTTTTGCTGTAACATATGCTTCCATGGAGCTACGTTTTTTATACCCAGAATGGCAGGTAGCCCGCCATGCCGATCTATAGAAAATGTATGCTTGATTTTATATTTTCCTTTTGTGGTATCAATGACTGATTTTCCTTATTTAGTATGGTATTACGCACAGCCCAGTGTAATTTTAGCCAAACTAGACACGTACTATGGCACAAATGGCATATACCGTACGTACATCTCAGCAGAGAAAAAAAACGCAAGACCAGGTTGTTAAATCTGACCATGGTATAAAGCATAACATTCATATCCATATACCCATGCAAATAGATCAGGCCAGAGAACAATGTCAGGTAGTGGAAAGACAACATGCTTTGTCATAACGTCTGTATAACACTGCTGCGCGACTGGGCTGGGTATGAGAAGAAATGGAATCAGATCTTGAATTACATACTTTGTTTTAATAAGAGTCATTCACGGAGGAGAACAGAGTTGCAAACGCTTCTTGTATAAAGGACATAGACATACATACGACGACATGCAAACATATAAACACACAGTCACCATCAGGTCTCCGATTATTGTTAATTATCTACAATTTCAGAACAACCTTCTTGTGTTTATTTCCAGCAGACAGAAGCAGCATTGGCAGAACATAAGAAAAAAAATACTAATATATGATTGTGTTTTGAGGTGTTGGTTTACACCAGAAAGTCTTAATGGGGCTATGCAGTTAATAAAAAAGCTAAATAAAAAATATTTTGGGTATAAAATAGTAAATCATTTTATTATTATGTTACTATTTTTTTTTCTTGCTTATATAGCGCCATCGTATTCCACAGCGTTTTACAGACATGATTCTCCCTGTCCCCATTGGGGCTCACAATACAGATTCCCTATCAGAATATCTTTGGAGTATCGGAGGAAATCAAGCAAATACGGGGAGAGCATACAAAATCCTGGCAGATGTCTTTGGTGGGATTTGGACCCAGGACTGCAAGGCAACAGTGCTAACTGAGCTATCGTCTCAGTCCCAGGTTCTAACTCATAGTATGCACTGAGGGGGGGGGGGGGGTAGGGGACATTTTATGTGTTCTCACCTGATCACTGATCCCAGAATGATGCTGCTCATTTCAATGGCTAAGCCAGCCCCCTTCTTCTCTCTCATGGTAATGGGGGCTGGCTTAGCTATTAAAAAGAGCAGATAGACAGCCCATTTCATATACAGAACTAATCATGTGCTGAAAAAAAAAAAAAGTTCTTTGTTGAGCCCAGGGCTGGTGGGGATTGCTGGGAATTGAGGCACCTACGACGACAAACGCATATTAGGGAGATGAATCGCTTACTATTTAAGTATAATTTTGCCACACGGGACAAACCCTTTATTATCCCTGCTGGGGCTTACCAGCCTTTTTTTACCTTTTAAGGAAAGATTAGGAAATAATTTACTTTTCACTTGACTATCTGTAGGTCATTAGTGAAGGAAACTACAGCAATAGGTAAGACCCTTAGGAAGAGATCAATACCATATCACATAGTAGTTTTCACAAGTGAAGTCAATGAGATCATGTTTAAGTCTTTTTTTACATTTTTTTTTTTTACTTACAGGGTCCAAAGCCAAAAGGACTTGATCACACCTTGAGAGTTTTCTATTGATGCGTCCCACAATCAGATTTGTTAGGTATACTTCTAACCGGAAACTGTCAGCAGAACAAGCTGCCATCATGGAACCGGTCTGAAACCCTATCAATGTCCAAATTGTGGGCTCTTGTTCCCGCTCCTTCGGAAGAAGGCTATGTTCACACTCAGTTTTGCTGCAGCCAGAACCTGTTCTTCTGGCAGTAAAACCGCTGCACTTTTTTGGGATGGGTATTACAAGGGCGGCTTGCTTACGATACATGTAGTCGTGTTTGTCAGGCAATCCCTACAGGTGTTGCGGCTGCCAGACAACCGCGAGACATACAGATGTGGGGACATATTTTTTTAGCACACCAGTTAGCTCACGAGCATGCTCAGATAACACCTTATCCCAGCATGTCCGCTCATCACTATTAGGGAAGTGTAGAGTGTAATGCAGGAGCGAAAACTAAGTATACAGTAGTATCAGGGCTCTGACTGGCACATTTGTGTGAGGCTAGTATTCTGTGTTCAGTCAGGGAAAAAAAAAAAAGCATGAATGAGATTTGTGAAGGTCACGGCTTTTGTTCATACTGTAAAAACGCTGCTTGTGAACGTAGCCTAATCGCAGCAGGGAAGTATGTAATGTGACCCTTCTTGTGGAGCCAGGCATAGGTGGTGAGACCTAAGACCCTAGCGGTGGGAAGTACGCCTATAAATGTGCCATGAAACCATTTGATTTCTGCATTATTTCTCAGCTCCTGTCTTAAGTCCAAAATCGTCCCTGTAAGCGGACCACAATCAGCCTCGTCATCGCAGAGCTTTCAATTATGAGCCGACTGAGTGTATCCAAATACCTGTAAATGCCCCCGTCTGTGAAGAGCCCAGACTCGGAGCATCCAAGCTCATTAAACACGGATCGTCACTTACTAAATGGATCCTTTTCATTTATTGACTTATTAAAAGCTGTAACGAGATCACTGAAGCTGGGCCAAAGATTTAGCTACATGGCAAATCTAAGAGTGGACTTAACGGGAGGGTGGATAGGTGTGGGAAGGGGTAGAGTTAACTCTTGCACGGTGTCCATTACCTTTACAGATAAGGTAGAACACACTACCCATGGGTCCCAATCCAGGCTCCTGTGCAGACTGGCACATCTTAAGCGCAGAGGCCAAATTCTGAATTGTTAGGGTATATTCCCATTTAGCGAAAACGCAGCGGATCTTCCACAATTGTACTTCATAGTCCACCTTCTACACAAAGACATTCGCAGCGGTAAGTATGGCTGCAGCCATCACTGTGGGGCCTCCACTGCGCTCTCTGGGAGCGGGAGCCATAAGCAGACACTAAAGCTGTGGATGAGATCTGCCCACTTACATTCTGGCTCTTATTAGTCATATCTTACAATGTAGATCAAGTGTCTGCACCATCAGTGGTCCCACGCGCACCTTCAACGCACATTCATTTCTTTTCCAGAAATTTATGGTAATCCAGATAAAAAGTATAAAATTACAAAACATACTGGAATAATACGGTGTTAGAAGAAATTCACAAATCACTTAACGGGAATCTGTCAGCAGGTTTTTACTATGAAACCTCAGAGCAGCATGATGTAGGGGCAGAGACCCTGATTCTAGTGATGTATCACTTACTGGATTGCTTGCTTTTGTTTAGCTAGAAAGGCTGTTTTCAGAATCCCTCATAATGCAGAGCTGTGTATAACCCCGCCCACATCTCTCATTGGCAGAATGCAGCTAATCAGTGATGGGGTTATACAGATTAGCTGGACTACTTGGCACGTGACACCTAGTCCTGCAGTGATAATCCTACTGCTGATGAAACACTGATTGTATTGAAACTACAGCAAGCAGTTGAGCAAGTGACACATCCCTGGAATCAGGGTCTCTGCCCCCAAATTATGCTGCTCTCAGATTAAATAGCAAAAACCCACTGATTGATTCCTTTTAAATCATGACAAGAGATGAATGATACACATTAGTTCATACACGTCTCCATTTTCAAGAATGACCTATTTGTGTCCTTTTAATAACGGCGCTTAGAAATGCATTCACGTAACGGCTGACTTACATCAGACATCTCGATAGAACGATTGCACTTATTAGGGACATTCTAATGTATAAAAGGGGAAACAAAAATGTGTAAATGTAAGATCTACATTTAATAAAAAACAAAACAATATACTCTTGCATGTATATTACACGTAGTATTAAGTCTGGAATGGCTTCAATGGGTAAAATGGTACACTCAGATAAGTGTATATAAGGGTATAGAGATCCTCTGCAGACGGGTATTGTGCGCTCCGGGTGTAATACGTGACTGTACTGAACTCCGATCTACAGCCAAGTGAGCCTAATAAATACTACAGTTTACTGCTGCTCTAATTTGACACCCCATATAAAAATATACCTTTTTTTTAAATAAATAGTTTATATACTTTTCTTTCTTGAAAACATCTCTTAACTCTGGTATAAACTGCAGCAAACCTCAGTGCATTGCGAAGAAACTAAGACTGCTGTTTTTTGGTTACTGTGAGGATGGAAAATTATGGAAAATGAGAATGAATTTGTAAAAAAATATAAAAAAAAATATCATAAAAGTAATATGGATTAAGACTTAGAAAATGTAGATTTAAGTGAAAATTGTAACCATTATAGGAAAACAGGGTAAATATTTAAGTGTCCGCCCTCAGACGATATACCGCATATTGTGCCTGAGGGTCTCACACTCCCTATGTAGGCACACCTGTGTCTACACAGGGTCCGGGAGGGGCTGGCACGGCCACAGAGATCACATCGGTCACTGTGGGTGTAGCCACCTTACTGGACAACCCCTTGAAGTGTTAGGAGACCACATGGCTAAATGGAAGCTGCATGCTTGCCCTGGAATAATTCCATCCATTTCTGCACAGGCGAAGAATACATTTCCGCATGGTTTATTTCCCCAATTGGGTACAGATGGATGTACATGCATAGGACGCCTTCTTGTTAGCGGTCACTCTTGTAACCGGAAGCCACCAGTAATGCCAACCCAGCCCCCAGTCTAATGCCCATTGGCAATTTTGGAATTTACCAATCTTCCATAAATACAATCCATTTTGACAATATTGGAGATGATAAATTGTGTGAAGAACGAAGAAATAATACATAAAAACGGAGAAGGATCCCTGTGCATTAATATGCCGTTATACGGTTGGTATAAATGTATGTTCTCATGAATATAAAAATGCAAAATTCATTTCTTCAACGTCAAGGGATGTGCAACGTTTTGCATAAAGGCGGCGTTCTTGTAGAGAGCACATGCACCAAGAGATTTAGGCAGGTAATTCATCCAGACGCTTCGTCTGAACATCTAAGCCCTTGCCAAGTCCTTGCAGCAAGGGGAATATAGAAGAATCAGAAGATGGAGTCCTCATCTTCTTCGTGGCCTTTTGGGTTCTACACGGAGAAGATTTCATGTATTGATCTTACGTGTAACATATTGATAGCACACCTGGTCATTAGTGGTGTCGCTGGCCTTGCACAGTGTATCCAGGTATATCACTGATATACGTCAATAGAAGACAGCAGAGGGTTCAGTTTGTACTCCTCCAATCTTATTCGGGAGAGGCACCCGTTCTCCACATTTTTGTAGGATATCAGCGTAGGCAGCTGGAACTGTAAATTCTGAAAAATACAAGTAGTAATAATTAGTATTCGTGCAATGGTTTACCATTTATATGGAAATGGGATAATTTTTAGGCAGATTTTTTTTTTGTTCTAGATATCCTGTAGTCAACGGATGAGTGGGGACTCAGCCCCCAAAACTGCCACTGATCAGAGTGAAAAAGCTGCGCCGGTATAGTGGCCTATCCATATAGATAGTGGGACAGGTTGTTAGGCCGATTGCTTATCAGTTTCACAAAACCTCTGTTCCCTAGGGTAGTTTGTTTAAAAAAACCCAGATCAAACCGAGCCTTACTCCACCCTCCCCAAGACCAGTGCGGAGTCTCCGCTGCTGCTTCTGGTGCTGCTTCTGGTGTGTGTAATTGTTTAAGACTATGACAAGGCTCTCAGCTCATCGATGGACTGCAGAGCTGTCAACATGACGTCAGCACTGCAGACAATAACAGACACCGGGAGCAGCGGAGGAAACCAAGTGCAGGACCTGGGGAGGGTGAACAAATATCCCTTAAAAAAAAAAAAAAAAAAAAAAAACACAACTGCAGCCGGAAAACCCTTTTATTGTTTCTGCAAATGCTGTCAGTCAAACCAGCGACCTATAAACAAACGCCTGGACGAGCGCTCATTTGCTCTCTTAGGGCTCATTTCCACATGCGAGTCACACGTCCATATCTCGCATGTGGAAACCAAGCTGTGGAGCCGGCACTCAGGAGCGGAGCTGTGCAGCTCCATGTGTTCCTATGCGGCCGCACGCTCCGCTCCTGAGTGCCGGCTCCACATCTTGGTTTCCACATGCGAGATACGGACGTGTGACTCGCATGTGGAAATGAGCCCTAAGAGAGAGGCTGTTAGATTTCTCCATGCCAAAAAAGTATCATCATTATCTGAAATTCAATCAGGCGGGATCCTTCCCCCCCCCCCACCTTCCCGACATGATGTACCGGGGGAGTCGGGAAGCCCCCATGCACCTTATAGACAGTCAGCTGATCCTGGCGACATCACCAGGTTCAGCAGACGTCAGGTCCTTGTACACAGACTGAAGTGGCAAAGAGTGGCAAAGCTTCAGGGTATGGCGACAATTACTGGTATGCACCCGACCTATCTGATTTGGCCAATTAGTCATTAGCATGCAAAGCATCAAATTAAAATGTTAAAGGGAAGCGATCATCAGAGAATGAACTGCATGGATTCTTTTTTTTTTTTTAATTTGACAATTTTGTTTTCCTTCAGATCATGATCTTTATAAATAAAAGACAATTTTCAAATAACCTTGAAATTGTCACACCGGCTACTTGGGCTTTTATAGACCGATACTTCCTGGAAGAGTTTTCAGCAGACTCCTTATCATCAGAGGCAAGTGTAACAAAGGGTTGATCAATCACAATAGGCGATGCCACAGCAGACCCTGCTGTCGCTCATTTTATAATGACCTTTGAACAGGATTATTAGATACCTCACTACAAAACATTGTGTTGGGCTCTATGGCTATGTACGTGTTATTTCTGGGCAAGAGATGTTTCAGCCTAAAAAGGCCAGTATGAAAATTGTAAAATTTCTATTTTCAATTTTAATTGAGATTGTGATGTGTTACAAAAAAAATTCCAAAAATTAAAAAAAAAAGGACACTTAAAACTAAATCCTGATGTAAACAATAGGCTATTTTCTGATGATAATTTCCCTTTTAGATCCCCAATCAGAATGGCACACTAAATTGGGCCTCTAAAGCGATAATCACAGGCAATTAAGTGATAATTTTTGGACAGTGAGCAGGAAACCTTGTGATCATTTTTGGACAGTGAGCAGGAAACCTTGTGATCTGTTCAGGAAGGCAGACTTCTGTGGCTTAAAGGAGATCTGCCCATAAAACATATGTGTCAGTCTTCATCACACAGTGCGACGATGACAACTGACGTGTGCACGTGGTTTGGAGGACGGTCTATATATCGCGTCATCCACTTCTGTGTGTTAGGCTGGCAACACAGTCTTCTGTGGAATACTAATAGATAGCAACAGTCGCTTCTGTAGAAACTTCTGCAATAAAGAATTAACTATCTAAATGCCTCCGGCAACTAAAATCTAAAAAACAAAGCAATTTTGCAGATAATCAAAAAATGTTACTGCCTGCAGCTCTTATTCAGACTGATGTGTCCCCATAACTTTAGGCTACAAACGAGCCTGGTCTCTCATCATCTCCTCTTATTGCTGACTCTATGGGAATGATCTCAGCAGCTCTTGTTGTGGTACACACTTTTTCAGGCTGACTTGTTTAGTTTGCCTTTACATTTTGTGATGTTTCTGGGAGTTGTTTTTTTTTTGCTTTTACTCATAGTAGAACTTTCTACAACAAAAAGGTTTACTGTGCGGTAGTTCTTTTCTACAATTATAGTCTACACTACCTAGTTGTTGGCCCTTACAGACAAAAGACGTTTTTCACTTCACCATTGGATGTGTGACCATTGTTTGATCCCTGGAGGTCCCTTCTTTCAAGGCATTGAAAAGAGCGGCACAGCTCATATGTCACCAGGCCGCTTCATTCAGTCTAGATCACAGTAAGGCTAGTTTCACACATCAGTTTTTTGTTTTCAGGCTAAATCTGGCCAATTTGTATTTAGCTGGATGGATCGAGAGAGAGAGAGAGAGAGGGGGATCGAGAGAGAGAGAGAGAGAGGGGGATCGAGAGA
Organism: Ranitomeya variabilis; assembly: GCF_051348905.1. Classification (NCBI taxonomy): domain Eukaryota; kingdom Metazoa; phylum Chordata; class Amphibia; order Anura; family Dendrobatidae; genus Ranitomeya; species Ranitomeya variabilis. Next base: position 324,386,424 of record NC_135233.1, on the reverse strand, counting down.
GAGAGAGAGAGAGAGAGAGAGAGAGGGATCGAGAGAGAGAGAGAGAGAGGGGGATCGAGAGAGAGAGGGGGATCGAGAGAGAGAGGGGGATCGAGAGAGAGAGGGGGATCGAGAGAGAGAGGGGGATCGAGAGAGAGGGGGATCGAGAGAGAGGGGGATCGAGAGAGAGGGGGATCGAGAGAGAGAGGGATCGAGAGAGAGAGGGGGATCGAGAGAGGGGGATCGAGAGAGAGAGAGGGGGATCGAGAGAGAGAGAGGGGGATCGAGAGAGAGAGGGGGATCGAGAGAGAGAGAGAGGGGGATCGAGAGAGAGAGAGGGGGATCGAGAGAGAGAGAGGGGGATCGAGAGAGAGAGAGGGGGATCGAGAGAGAGAGAGGGGGATCGAGAGAGAGAGAGGGGGATCGAGAGAGAGAGAGGGGGATCGAGAGAGAGAGAGGGGGATCGAGAGAGAGAGAGGGGGATCGAGAGAGAGAGAGGGGGATCGAGAGAGAGGGGGATCGAGAGAGAGAGAGGGGGATCGAGAGAGAGAGAGGGGGATCGAGAGAGAGAGAGGGGGATCGAGAGAGAGAGATCGAGAGAGAGAGGGGGATCGAGAGAGAGAGGGGGATCGAGAGAGAGGGGGATCGAGAGAGAGGGGGATCGAGAGAGAGAGGGGGGGATCGAGAGAGAGAGAGGGGGATCGAGAGAGAGAGGGGGGGATCAAGAGAGAGAGAGGGGGGATCAAGAGAGAGAGAGGGGGGGATCAAGAGAGAGAGAGGGGGGGATCAAGAGAGAGAGAGGGGGGGATCAAGAGAGAGAGAGGGGGATCAAGAGAGAGAGAGAGGGGGGATCAAGAGAGAGGGGGGATCGAGAGAGAGAGAGGGGGGATCGAGAGAGAGAGAGGGGGGATCGAGAGAGGGGGGATCGAGAGAGAGAGAGAGAGGGGGGATCGAGAGAGAGAGAGAGAGGGGGGATCGAGAGAGAGAGGGGGGATCGAGAGAGAGAGAGAGGGGATCGAGAGAGAGAGAGAGAGGGGGATCGAGAGAGAGAGGGGGATCGAGAGAGAGAGAGAGGGGGATCGAGAGAGAGAGAGAGCGGGATCGAGAGACAGAGGGATCGAGAGAGAGAGGGGGATCGAGAGAGAGAGAGGGGGATCGAGAGAGAGGGATCGAGAGAGAGAGAGAGGGGGATCGAGAGAGAGGGGGATCGAGAGAGAGAGGGGGATCGAGAGAGAGGGGGATCGAGAGAGAGAGGGGGATCGAGAGAGAGAGGGGGATCGAGAGAGAGAGGGGGATCGAGAGAGAGAGGGGGATCGAGAGAGAGAGGGGGATCGAGAGAGAGAGGGGGATCGAGAGAGAGAGAGGGGGATCGAGAGAGAGAGAGGGGGATCGAGAGAGAGAGGGGGATCGAGAGAGAGAGAGGGGGATCGAGAGAGAGAGAGGGGGATCGAGAGAGAGAGAGGGGGATCGAGAGAGAGAGAGGGGGATCGAGAGAGAGAGAGGGGGATCGAGAGAGAGAGAGGGGGATCGAGAGAGAGAGGGGGATCAAGAGAGAGAGAGGGGGGATCGAGAGAGAGAGGGGGGATCGAGAGAGAGAGAGAGGGGGGATCGAGAGAGAGAGAGAGAGGGGGGATCGAGAGAGAGAGAGAGGGGGGATCGAGAGAGAGAGAGGGGGGATCGAGAGAGAGAGAGGGGGGGATCGAGAGAGAGAGAGGGGGATCGAGAGAGAGAGAGAGGGATCGAGAGAGAGAGGGGGATCGAGAGAGAGAGGGGGATCGAGAGAGAGGGGGATCGAGAGAGAGAGGGGGATCGAGAGAGAGAGAGGGGGATCGAGAGAGAGAGAGAGGGGGATCGAGAGAGAGAGAGGGGGATCGAGAGAGAGAGAGGGGGATCGAGAGAGAGAGAGGGGGATCGAGAGAGAGAGAGAGGGGGATCGAGAGAGAGAGAGGGGGATCGAGAGAGAGAGGGGGATCGAGAGAGAGAGAGGGGGGGGATCGAGAGAGAGGGGGATCGAGAGAGAGAGGGGGATCGAGAGAGAGAGGGGGATCGAGAGAGAGGGGGATCGAGAGAGAGAGAGGGGGATCGAGAGAGAGAGAGGGGGATCGAGAGAGAGAGGGGGATCGAGAGAGAGAGGGGGATCGAGAGAGAGAGGGGGATCGAGAGAGAGAGAGGGGGATCGAGAGAGAGAGAGGGGGATCGAGAGAGAGAGAGGGGGATCGAGAGAGAGAGAGAGGGGGATCGAGAGAGAGGGGGATCGAGAGAGAGGGGATCGAGAGAGAGAGAGAGAGGGGGATCGAGAGAGAGAGAGGGGGATCGAGAGAGAGAGAGGGGGATCGAGAGAGAGAGAGGGGGATCGAGAGAGAGAGAGGGGGATCGAGAGAGAGAGAGGGGGATCGAGAGAGAGAGAGGGGGATCGAGAGAGAGGGGGATCGAGAGAGAGGGGGATCGAGAGAGAGGGGATCGAGAGAGAGAGAGAGAGGGGGATCGAGAGAGAGAGAGAGGGGGATCGAGAGAGAGAGAGGGGGATCGAGAGAGAGGGATCGAGAGAGAGAGGGGGATCGAGAGAGAGAGAGGGGGATCGAGAGAGAGAGAGAGGGGGATCGAGAGAGAGAGAGGGGGATCGAGAGAGAGAGGGGGATCGAGAGAGAGAGGGGGATCGAGAGAGAGAGAGGGGGATCGAGAGAGAGAGAGGGGGATCGAGAGAGAGAGGGGGATCGAGAGAGAGAGGGGGATCGAGAGAGAGAGGGGGATCGAGAGAGAGGGGGGGATCAAGAGAGAGAGAGAGGGGGGATCGAGAGAGAGAGAGGGGGATCGAGAGAGAGAGGGGGGATCGAGAGAGAGGGGGGATCGAGAGAGAGAGAGGGGGGATCGAGAGAGAGAGAGAGGGGGGATCGAGAGAGAGAGAGGGGGGATCGAGAGAGAGAGAGGGGGGATCGAGAGAGAGAGAGGGGGGGATCGAGAGAGAGAGAGGGGGATCGAGAGAGAGAGAGGGATCGAGAGAGAGAGAGAGGGATCGAGAGAGAGAGGGATCGAGAGAGAGAGGGATCGAGAGAGAGGGATCGAGAGAGATCGAGAGAGAGAGAGAGGGGGATCGAGAGAGAGAGGGGGATCGAGAGAGAGAGGGGGATCGAGAGAGAGAGGGGGATCGAGAGAGAGAGGGGGATCGAGAGAGAGAGAGGGGGATCGAGAGAGAGGGGGATCGAGAGAGAGAGAGGGGGATCGAGAGAGAGAGGGGGATCGAGAGAGAGAGGGGGATCGAGAGAGAGAGGGGGATCGAGAGAGAGAGGGGGATCGAGAGAGAGAGAGGGGGATCGAGAGAGAGAGAGAGGGGGATCGAGAGAGAGAGAGGGGGATCGAGAGAGAGGGGATCGAGAGAGAGAGAGAGAGGGGGATCGAGAGAGAGGGGGATCGAGAGAGAGAGGGGGATCGAGAGAGAGGGATCGAGAGAGGGAGGGGGATCGAGAGAGAGAGAGGGGGATCGAGAGAGAGAGAGGGGGATCGAGAGAGAGAGGGGGATCGAGAGAGAGAGGGGGATCGAGAGAGAGAGGGGGATCGAGAGAGAGAGGGGGATCGAGAGAGAGAGAGGGGGATCGAGAGAGAGAGAGGGGGATCGAGAGAGAGAGAGGGGGATCGAGAGAGAGAGGGGGATCGAGAGAGAGAGGGGGATCGAGAGAGAGGGGGGATCAAGAGAGAGAGAGGGGGATCGAGAGAGAGAGAGGGGGATCGAGAGAGAGAGAGAGGGGGATCGAGAGAGAGAGAGAGGGGGATCGAGAGAGAGGGGGATCGAGAGAGAGGGGATCGAGAGAGAGAGAGAGAGGGGGATCGAGAGAGAGAGAGAGGGGGATCGAGAGAGAGAGAGGGGGATCGAGAGAGAGAGAGGGGGATCGAGAGAGAGAGAGGGGGATCGAGAGAGAGAGAGGGGGATCGAGAGAGAGAGAGAGGGGGATCGAGAGAGAGGGGGATCGAGAGAGAGGGGATCGAGAGAGAGAGAGAGGGGGATCGAGAGAGAGAGAGAGGGGGATCGAGAGAGAGAGAGGGGGATCGAGAGAGAGGGATCGAGAGAGAGAGGGGGATCGAGAGAGAGAGAGAGGGGGATCGAGAGAGAGAGAGAGAGGGATCGAGAGAGAGAGGGATCGAGAGAGAGGGATCGAGAGAGAGAGAGAGAGGGGGATCGAGAGAGAGATCGAGAGAGAGAGGGGGATCGAGAGAGAGAGGGGGATCGAGAGAGAGGGGGATCGAGAGAGAGAGAGGGGGATCGAGAGAGAGGGGGATCGAGAGAGAGAGAGGGGGATCGAGAGAGAGAGGGGGATCGAGAGAGAGAGGGGGATCGAGAGAGAGAGAGAGGGGGATCGAGAGAGAGAGAGGGGGATCGAGAGAGAGGGGATCGAGAGAGAGAGAGAGAGGGGGATCGAGAGAGAGGGGGATCGAGAGAGAGAGGGGGATCGAGAGAGAGGGGGATCGAGAGAGAGAGGGGGATCGAGAGAGAGGGATCGAGAGAGAGAGGGGGATCGAGAGAGAGAGAGGGGGATCGAGAGAGAGAGAGGGGGATCGAGAGAGAGAGAGGGGGATCGAGAGAGAGGGGGATCGAGAGAGAGAGGGGGATCGAGAGAGAGAGGGGGATCGAGAGAGAGAGAGGGGGATCGAGAGAGAGAGAGGGGGATCGAGAGAGAGAGAGGGGGATCGAGAGAGAGAGGGGGATCGAGAGAGAGAGGGGGATCGAGAGAGAGGGGGGATCAAGAGAGAGAGAGAGGGGGGATCGAGAGAGAGAGAGAGGGGGATCGAGAGAGAGAGAGGGGGGATCGAGAGAGAGGGGGGATCGAGAGAGAGAGAGGGGGGATCGAGAGAGAGAGAGAGAGGGGGGATCGAGAGAGAGAGAGGGGGGATCGAGAGAGAGAGAGGGGGGATCGAGAGAGAGAGGGGGATCGAGAGAGAGAGAGAGGGATCGAGAGAGAGAGAGAGGGATCGAGAGAGAGAGGGATCGAGAGAGAGAGGGATCGAGAGAGAGAGGGATCGAGAGAGAGAGGGGGATCGAGAGAGAGAGAGAGAGGGGGATCGAGAGAGAGAGGGGGATCGAGAGAGAGAGGGGGATCGAGAGAGAGAGAGGGGGGGATCGAGAGAGAGGGGGATCGAGAGAGAGAGAGGGGGATCGAGAGAGAGAGGGGGATCGAGAGAGAGAGAGGGGGATCGAGAGAGGGGGATCGAGAGAGGGGGTTCGAGAGAGAGCGAGAGGGGGATCGAGAGAGCGAGAGGGGGATCGAGAGAGCGAGAGGGGGATCGAGAGAGAGAGGGGGATCGAGAGAGAGAGAGGGGGGGATCGAGAGAGAGGGGGATCGAGAGAGAGAGAGAGGGATCGAGAGAGAGATCGAGAGAGAGAGAGAGAGGGGGATCGAGAGAGAGAGGGGGATCGAGAGAGAGAGGGGGATCGAGAGAGAGAGGGGGATCGAGAGAGAGGGGGATCGAGAGAGAGAGAGGGGGATCGAGAGAGAGGGGGATCGAGAGAGAGAGAGGGGGATCGAGAGAGAGAGGGGGATCGAGAGAGAGAGGGGGATCGAGAGAGAGAGAGGGGGATCGAGAGAGAGAGAGAGGGGGATCGAGAGAGAGAGAGAGGGGGATCGAGAGAGAGAGGGGGATCGAGAGAGAGAGAGGGGGATCGAGAGAGAGAGAGAGGGGGATCGAGAGAGAGAGAGGGGGATCGAGAGAGAGAGAGGGGGATCGAGAGAGAGGGGATCGAGAGAGAGAGAGAGAGGGGGATCGAGAGAGAGGGGGATCGAGAGAGAGGGATCGAGAGAGAGAGGGGGATCGAGAGAGAGAGAGGGGGATCGAGAGAGAGAGAGAGGGGGATCGAGAGAGAGAGAGGGGGATCGAGAGAGAGAGGGGGATCGAGAGAGAGAGGGGGATCGAGAGAGAGAGGGGGATCGAGAGAGAGAGAGGGGGATCGAGAGAGAGAGAGGGGGATCGAGAGAGAGAGGGGGATCGAGAGAGAGAGGGGGATCGAGAGAGAGGGGGGATCAAGAGAGAGAGAGAGGGGGGATCGAGAGAGAGAGAGAGGGGGATCGAGAGAGAGAGAGGGGGGATCGAGAGAGAGGGGGGATCGAGAGAGAGAGAGGGGGGATCGAGAGAGAGAGAGAGAGGGGGGATCGAGAGAGAGAGAGAGAGGGGGGATCGAGAGAGAGAGAGGGGGGATCGAGAGAGAGAGAGGGGGATCGAGAGAGAGAGAGAGGGATCGAGAGAGAGAGAGAGGGATCGAGAGAGAGAGGGATCGAGAGAGAGAGGGATCGAGAGAGAGAGGGATCGAGAGAGAGAGGGATCGAGAGAGAGAGGGGGATCGAGAGAGAGAGAGAGAGGGGGATCGAGAGAGAGAGGGGGATCGAGAGAGAGAGGGGGATCGAGAGAGAGAGAGGGGGGGATCGAGAGAGAGGGGGATCGAGAGAGAGAGAGGGGGATCGAGAGAGAGAGGGGGATCGAGAGAGAGAGAGAGAGGGGGATCGAGAGAGGGGGATCGAGAGAGGGGGTTCGAGAGGGGGATCGAGAGCGAGAGGGGGATCGAGAGAGCGAGAGGGGGATCGAGAGAGAGAGGGGGATCGAGAGAGAGAGAGGGGGGATCGAGAGAGAGGGGGATCGAGAGAGAGAGAGGGGGATCGAGAGAGCGAGAGGGGGATCGAGAGAGCGAGAGGGGGATCGAGAGAGAGAGGGGGATCGAGAGAGAGAGAGGGGGATCGAGAGAGAGAGAGGGGGATCGAGAGAGAGAGGGGGATCGAGAGAGAGAGAGAGAGGGGGATCGAGAGAGGGGGATCGAGAGAGGGGGTTCGAGAGGGGGATCGAGAGCGAGAGGGGGATCGAGAGAGCGAGAGGGGGATCGAGAGAGAGAGGGGGATCGAGAGAGAGAGAGGGGGGGATCGAGAGAGAGGGGGATCGAGAGAGAGAGGGGGATCGAGAGAGCGAGAGGGGGATCGAGAGAGCGAGAGGGGGATCGAGAGAGCGAGAGGGGGATCGAGAGAGAGAGGGGGATCGAGAGAGAGAGAGAGAGGGGGATCGAGAGAGGGGGTTCGAGAGAGAGCGAGAGGGGGTTCGAGAGAGAGCGAGAGGGGGATCGAGAGAGAGCGAGAGGGGGATCGAGAGAGAGCGAGAGGGGGATCGAGAGAGCGAGAGGGGGATCGAGAGAGCGAGAGGGGGATCGAGAGAGCGAGAGGGGGATCGAGAGAGCGAGAGGGGGATCGAGAGAGCGAGAGGGGGATCGAGAGAGCGAGAGGGGGATCGAGAGAGCGAGAGGGGGATCGAGAGAGCGAGAGGGGGATCGAGAGAGCGAGAGGGGGATCGAGAGAGCGAGAGGGGGATCGAGAGAGCGAGAGGGGGATCGAGAGAGCGAGAGGGGGATCGAGAGAGCGAGAGGGGGATCGAGAGAGCGAGAGGGGGATCGAGAGAGCGAGAGGGGGATCGAGAGAGCGAGAGGGGGATCGAGAGAGCGAGAGGGGGATCGAGAGAGCGAGAGGGGGATCGAGAGAGCGAGAGGGGGATCGAGAGAGCGAGAGGGGGATCGAGAGAGCGAGAGGGGGATCGAGAGAGCGAGAGGGGGATCGAGAGAGCGAGAGGGGGATAGAGAGAGAGGGGGGATCGAGAGAGAGAGGGGGGATCGAGAGAGAGAGAGAGAGGGGGGATCGAGAGAGAGAGAGAGAGAGGGGGGATCGAGAGAGAGAGAGGGGGGATCGAGAGAGACAGAGGGGGGATCGAGAGAGAGAGAGGGGGGGATCGAGAGAGAGAGAGAGAGGGGGATCGAGAGAGGGATCGAGAGAGAGAGGGGGATCGAGAGAGAGAGGGGGATCGAGAGAGAGAGAGAGAGAGGGATCGAGAGAGAGGGATCGAGAGAGAGAGGGGGATCGAGAGAGAGAGAGAGAGGGGGATCGAGAGCGAGAGGGGGATCGAGAGAGCGAGAGGGGGATCGAGAGAGCGAGAGGGGGATCGAGAGAGCGAGAGGGGGATCGAGAGAGCGAGAGGGGGATCGAGAGAGCGAGAGGGGGATCGAGAGAGCGAGAGGGGGATCGAGAGTGCGAGAGGGGGATCGAGAGAGCGAGAGGGGGATCGAGAGAGCGAGAGGGGGATCGAGAGAGCGAGAGGGGGATCGAGAGAGCGAGAGGGGGATCGAGAGAGAGATCGAGAGAGAGATCGAGAGAGAGATCGAGAGAGAGAGATCGAGAGAGAGAGATCGAGAGAGATCGAGAGAGAGAGATTGAGAGAGAGAGATTGAGAGAGAGAGAGATTGAGAGAGAGATTGAGAGAGAGAGAGAGATCGATTGAGAGAGAGATCGAGAGAGAGAGATCGAGATCGAGAGAGAGATCGAGAGAGAGATCGAGAGAGAGATCGAGAGAGAGATCGAGAGAGAGATCGAGAGAGAGATCGAGAGAGAGATCGAGAGAGAGATCGAACGGAACCAAAATTAGCATAAATCATTAGAACAAGCAAATAAGAAACTTTGTAATGTATCAATCAGGGAAATCTGCTTCTTTCTTCACTTATGAGCCACTACTCCTACTACCCATTCTTACTCAACTCACCATCCACTCTGAAAAAAACTGCAAAAATCCATTCCGGACATTATTTTACTTGTATCCTGCACTTTCACCAGTTTTCACCTCTGCAAGCTCTATTTCTAATGTTAATACGTCTCTGAGATAGTATAGTGCTTAGAGAACACAGCATATAGAAACAGATTGATTCTTGCCCTTCTTTCTCCATTTATCACATGCTCAAAAGCATTAATAGCAACAATGAAGGCTTCAAATCATTACTGAGCTGTGTAGCTGTGAATCCAACACTGAAGGAGAAATAGAGTTGCAGAGCTGTGTTTGAGTGATCCTCGCTCCTCCTTCCCTCTCAATAGACACTCTGTAACATGACACCTCACTGTGCTTAGTGTTCCTTACAGGATATCCCCTGTAAATAGGAGGTTTAATCGGACACCTCACTGTGATGAGTGCTCCTCACTCCACCTCTCCTCTCCATAGGAGGAGTAAACTGACACCCCACTGTGCTGGCAATCAGCCATGCTTTGTCCACGATAAATTTTGGCATTTCTTTCAGAGTGGATGGTGAGATCAAAAGGTGGTAAATAGTGCAAAATATATATATTTTTTAAATAATATATAAATAAATACAAAGTTTCTTATATTTACCTGGACTACTGATATATACAACATTTGGTGAAAGGGCTGTGACCACTTAGGCTATGAGCCCATGATCTGGAAGCAGCAGTGCTTTGGACACAGTATATTCGCTGCCTTCTATTGAATGCAGATAAATCCACGTGTTCAGTGAACAGTGCAGATTTACTTTGCATTCAATATATGCTATTGATTACATTTCTGTTGCGTCTCCGCAAGAGAAATTGGCATGCTGCGATCTGGAAAGACGCATCGCATGTCAGTGTCCACGGGTGATCTGCACTCGCAGATGCAAGCATAATGGACATGGGGTTCCTAGAAATCCCATCCAATGTGCTGTAACATCTGGCCGCTGTGACTCATGCTCAAGCTCTGTTTCTAAATCGAGCTTAGAAGGATTCAGCTAGTCAGTATTTAATCATGTGATGTCATAGACCTAATGGAAAAGAGAAGAATTAACTGGGTAGAAAGGCAAAATGAGCAATTGTAAGTACACAGTGCTATATAATATGATGACTGCAATATATTAAGAAGATAAAAAACTGATGGGAAGGAGGAGGAGTGCTTCCTTATGTTGTAAGCTAGATTACTTGTATAATCCTATTAGCCCAGGTGCCCTGATCCACCAGTAGCCGCACTGTTGCTGCCGACTGCCAATTTAAATACCTCATCAGACCCCTTGCTACAGATCTGATGTATAGAGGAGCACACAGGTCCAGAAGTAAGCTGGCCGGAGCTCACAATGAATCGCTAGTGATATATCTGGGTACCTAGGCTAATAGGACTATATTAATAAATTAGCCTAAGACTAACATAATAAGATAGATATGTTCACATATTTGATGCATTTTTTTTTCTTCAGAGAAAACCTACTCAAAGAAGCTGCTTACAAAAAAGTAGGTTTTGTTGCGCATTTGCATCTTTGTTGCGTCTTGTGCATGCTTAAAGATTTTTGCACCAAAAACACAGCAAAACCCGATACCTGTGTTTTTGCACTTACTCATTGCTTTGTATGGGCGAAAAAACACTGAAAGAAAGAGATATGCTGCAGTTTAAAAAAAAAACAAAACAAAAAAGAAACGCAGCAGTTTTCCAGATCGGCCAGGAGAAAAAAAAAAAATCAATATGTGTGCATGAGATTTCTGAAATCTCAGCCTTTGCTGGTACTGTAAAACACCGCTTAAAATTTGCATTAAAAAAACAACAACAAAAAAACGCAGCAAAATCGCAACATGTGAACATAGCCTTAGGGTTCAGAAAATCTTCTAGCTGGTATCTAAATTCTAAAAAGGACATTATGGGGGGGATTTGAGATACTTGACTTTCCTAAGTTAGCCCTTCACTAATGGGAATGATTGGGATAAAACTGCTAATGATGCAATTCCCTAACACAATAGTTACAACCCCATGTTTATTGGAGCCCCCCAAAGTGGAGACCATATAGCGGAAGTAACACCTGGAGCAAATAACAGGGATGCTTATGGCAAACAAAAGCCACTATTAATAAGAAGCAGTCTTCTATCTGCGTATTGATAAGCCATATGCCACCTTTTGCTTACAGGGATGAAATCATTGCTTTCTTTTAGCATTCCTACAGCAGAATAAGCCCGCTTTACGTTTATTTACATAATTGGAATCAGTTTCTAAATTCAAATCAATAAATATAGAGTTAATAAAAATTATGGATTGTTCTATATATTGATAGGAATATTTCAGGTGCAGGTAGAAATCCCACACAAGCCGAATTCTTGACTATGGACAGTTTGTCAAACCATAAATCTATTACCGTAAAACATTTTGGGAATTTAAATAAATAAAAATTAAACAAAAAAAGCTTTTTGCAGTTAAAAAAAAGGACACATCAGTTCCAATTATGCCAACAAACAAAACCTGATCTTATTCTTCTGTGTGATAATTCGGCAGCGGTACCACAATCCCAAAATTAAGCATCAATCAGGTAGCAGAAAGCGTATTAGAGCTGATTGGTTTCATGATGATTGGATCATGGCGGTATACCTCTTATAGTACATTAGACTCGTCTGAGAACGTTCGTAAAAGGAGGGGTCTTACAGTCGACCGGGTAGTCTCTGAACCAACTGTTTTGGTGCACATTTTCTTCTAAAACAGTGATACAAACAACATAAAAATAAGGAATGAACATGATGTATTGACGATAAACGATAATATGTTAATGGCTTTATGGATGTCGCTAATGTCTTATTACATAATTATACTGTAAAGAGCACATTGAAAAGAAATTGTTAAGGCGAAAACCAATCAAACTTAATCTTTGATATGCTGTAGTGCGCAAGTAAGAGGGTCACGCTGGTCTGGGATCTTGGACCACCGCGGACTTAAAAATATCTCAAACCCCTTTGGCATTGTCCAGACATTTATATAAAGCAAGCGGAGGCAATGTTTTCACTTAGTCAAAAATTGAGACAACCAGAATTAGATAGAAAGCAAAGTTACAAACGTTAAAAAAATAAAATAACACATTTTTTTTTATTTTATTTTTTTTAGAAAATTTGTAATAAAATATTGTCATGGTTCTTGGCTGGTCTGATCCTAAAATGTAGTGTCAGATTTTCAATAACAACTTAGATAGAAGCGTTCTATGCAGATCTGTTCTAGAATCACTGGGAGGTACGAGATCACAGGCATCACTGACATGTATTTTACTGAATTCCATTATAACCCATTACACAGCCCACTGAACTGAGGATAAACTTATTTTTTTGTCACCACCTGAACTCTTAAAGGGATGGTGTCATCAGATCAATGTCCTGCTATTTAAATCAAAATACTAATGTTAAATGTTTTTAAAGAAAAAACAGAAATATTGCAATTTTCCAAAAAGCCACTAGGTCCAATACTAGATTCCTAATTCCTGTTTTTTACTGAAGCCCTTTCAGCTGTCTCTATCACCACAGACATGATTGCTATGTTAAGTACCACCTGTTTATGCAGCGTATAACACAGGATCCAACATTCACAATCAGTGACATTACAGCTCACCTCCTCCCCCTCTCTTCACTATGACCTTAACCCAAATAAGAGCATAAGTAGTAAAACTTCTATGCCAGTCAATAGTGCCAGAGACGGTCTATTGCTGCTTACAATAGGAAGCAGGAATTGAATATTGGAAAGCATTTAATTTTTTTTCTCTTACTATAGATGGTTACATTATTATTGATATAAATGGGTCATGCTCTGAGGACATTTATTTTTATGTACGTGACAAAATCTCTACTTATCACAAGCTCAAAATATAAGCGTCATGAATGAGTATGAGTATAACATGCATTAGCTACGATCAGGAAGATCGTAAATGGATTCCCTGGTAATTTGCACTTTATTTAAATCCTTGGTCATTTTGGGCTATGGAGTCCAGTGGGCGGTCCTAACCAGTAACTGACCGTTAGCACATTATGCCATACGTGGAAAGCTAGCAATCATTACGTAGGACTGCCCAAATGACTCCTAGGACCAGGACAAAGAAAGAATAGAAGAAAATATTGTTCTTAAACTTGTATCTAAACCACATGTAATGAAAGGCTAAACTAATGTTTACTAGCTAGAAGGCAAAGTTATAATTTAAAGAACATAAATCAGCAATTTAATGGAAAAAAAAAACAGTGGGATGGAGAAACTATCATCTGCTCCATCTTCTTATAAAAAGGGTTAAATGAGTATAATGAGCACAAGCACTTAGGAGAGCGAGTATGTGTGCAGAACATGTTGCTATCGGGTCAGATCTAATGAGAGCTCCTTAACCATCGCATTATAGAAAGCAACTCACTAACATTGTGAAAAGTAGCGGCTTTAAAAGGTAGATCTAGGAAAACAGCAGAAGAATAGTTGCTGGCGCTTCGCACTAATATGAATATATATATATATATATATATATATATATATATATATATATATATATATATATATATATATATATATATATATATATATATATATATACATACATACATACACACACACATATACACACTTTATACCTGTAAAAACATTTTATGCAATGTCAACTGGATTAATGGGATTTTAACCAAATGTGATGCCACTAAATGCAAAGAGCTAAAAGGGAAAGCTGAATGACTCCCATAAAGCCAATAAAACCTATAGCTTGATTAGTGTGCCTAGTCTGATATTCTAACCATGTTATTTTCTTAGGTAAGAAAACTCAAAGGCCATGGACACCAATGCACTAAAAACATGTTCATTGCTTCCTAAATACAAAATTAGAAAATGCTTTCATTAGTCATTATTAAAAATGTCCTACTATATCCCTTCTGTAGTGTCTGTGCAACTCCTCCACACAGCCGGTTGAGCTGCTGCTTCAGATTGGATCGGACACTACACTACTTGTGCCTGTGCTTTCTTGCTCCCTTCTCCTGGTGTTAGAGATGGCAGAAGGGAGAAGAGTTTGCACATTGCATATCACAGTGTGGATAGGGAATAAAGCAATCATTTCTGGGACAGCAGATTATACAGGACGCACTGCATCAGAGTGCATTTGTGCGGTGGGGGGTTGTGGAAGCAAATAAACAACAGTCTGCATGGGATGGAGATCAATGGTGGTGTTTGTCATTTCCCTCTTTTTCGGCATCAATGTTTGCCAGCAAAAGGGAGGACATTCCTGATGAGCTGTAGCAACAGAAGCGGCACAGGAATGAAGCTGTGTTAGTCCACGAGAGCTAGTGAAGACAGAGGCATCCTGAGTACAGAGGTCACGTCCAGCATGTATTACCCGGGGAGTCACATCTGTATGTGAAACATCTGAAGGTAGGAGTAGATTACAAACTGATCCTGAAACTTAGTGCAACGTATTTTTAACTCAACCACTAACCCTATATAGAAATCATATTTCTCATGTTAAAAGCCTCCATAAATTTTCAGCTTAGTAACAAGTATAAGCAATATCTAAAAACACTTATGAAATACTAATAAAGTGTAGTTTTACTCAGAGAAAATGACCATTAATGAGTTAAAGTAATGCTGCACATACCATTGTAAAGAAAAGATTAGCCAATAATTAGGAAAATGAAAGTAGTAAGCCAAATTCACCTTAATCACTCCAAGGGAAACTGTGAGTACTGGAGGTTTGAGAAAGCATGAAGATAGTGGACGTTCCTGAGGAAGGCAAGTGTTTTGTTACCTGGTCCGAAGCAGAGACAGGGGGCAGGGAGAGAAGGAGGATCAGTAAAAGGAAGACAAGATGGTGAGAGGTAATCTGTCAGTAAATAGCACACATAGAAGGGGCAAGCAGGGAAGGCACACATATAAAGAGTACACAGGTCTTCCTAAAACAGATCGTGAGATAATGACATTCATACCAAAGAGAACATAGTGTTAGTCAAGCTGGTTAACCCTTTAGTGGCAAAGACAAGACACACCGCTTGGTCCACTAACCAGCTGGCCCAACAAGTAACATGTAAGTGGCAGGACAACAGAATCTGCATTGGGCAGTTGATAAATACTCAATCTGAGGTCTAAATCTTTGGGAAAGGAAATCTGTCCTCGTTTTCTTAGCCCCCTTAACTGTGATGGTGACTAAATCCAGCATCTTAGGCATCGACCTCCTGAGGTGGCCACTGGGCATTCAGAAATTCACAATATGCTCTGTCTGAAGAACGCCAACCCCTTCCTAAACTCCTCCATTCTGCTGAAGGCTCAAGGTCTACTGAAGTAGATTTTGGATGACACAGGAAACCTCAAGAGAAGTTCAGTTTGAGCAGATGGGAAAGGTTTGCCTCGGGTAACACAGGACCCTTCATTGCTGAAGTGACACTCAGCAGACACTTCAGGAGCCATTTTCATCATATGTTAGATGAAAATTAGTTGTCTGTGTTATGCGTTATTAGTAACGGGGAACCTGGACATTTGCACTTTTCACTACCAGCTATGAAGTTCTGCTTGCAGCGTTGAGGGTCTGACATGATAAGGGATTCCCTTTATGCCTCACCCTTGTAGTAACTTCGAGTTACTAGTAACTTCCCCCAACATCTAGCTACAGCAGAAGACATGCCGGTAAATGAACAAGTGTCTGGATAAAGGAGAATTGAGGTAACATCCCGTCATGTCACTGTAGTCCTCTGAGCCCCGATGTGCCACCTACAAGAAGTAGAACCACCGGGCACAATACACAGTATCTCCAGCCCAGGGGTTTGGATCACACACGTGATACCCTTGTGTGCAGGAGAAGCGGAGAACAAACAAATGATCGAGGAACTGAAGCCGTCAGGGGCCAACTTCAATCTGATAACAAGCTGCTATCGGACGGGCCATTACTGGTGAAACAATCATTTACAACATTTCCCAACACAAAAGCAAACCGGGAATATTTCTAAGACTGTATTCATGGCCAGGAGCTATAATATTCACATCACAGGCCTCTTTTCTAGATCTTTATTTGGCAAACGGATGTTTGTGTTCAATAAAAAGTACAAGGGCTTCGGCTCCTCTTACCTTTTTTCCCGCACGCCTAACATTTCTTAGAGTGATGAGCAATATTTCCGGATAAAGGCTTATAAAAATCAGCAGAATGATGGCAAGCCAAACCGACACCGAAGTCAGCATGTGAGAAAACACAAAGTACATTCGTTGCTGTCTGAGGAATGGCCTAGAAGACAACCCAACAGTGGAGAGAAAGGTTAGAGCAACTACCAAATAGTGACAAAATTCACATCGGTCGGTCCCGTATGCTTATGGTGGAATCGGGACAAAGCACAAAGTAAAAAAATGCTGCAACTCCTGGTCTGCAAGCAATCATAATCTATCCCTAAAGCGGTTCCATGAGCTGCTGATCTCCATCGATGGATCTTCAGGAGCACACCGCTCCCCAGCCTTTTGGCTGTACTCCTGATTTGTGGACCGTTGAGACCAGAGGCTTGGTTTCGCCGCGGGTTACACCTTGAGCTCGGGCATGGCCAGTGTATACCTACAAAGACGCAAGTTCTTCTGACTGCTGTACATTTTTCTTTTACACAATAGTTTTACTACAATTTCTGCTGGTTCCATTTTTAATACATGCAGGTTTTTGTGAAACTTACCAAATGATTCCTCCCCAAAATATTGAGAAGATCACATAAAAAGCCAAAGAGCCCCATATGACCAAATGATTCATCCATGTCCAGTATCGAGTATCTAATGCAAGCTGTAAAAGGAAAAAAGTCACCTTATTAAAAATCATAGATCAGCAGAAAATTTGAGTCAAACATATTAAGTACTCAGCACATAGAGTAATAGGAAGGTAACTACTGATTTTACTTCCTTAATGAACCCCAAAATAAATGGTAAATCATAGGCTGTGATGATGAGGAACTGAACACCTGCAAATCACCAGTACATGCACCGCCTGCCCTATAACCATACATTAGCATATATAGAAAACAGTGTTCTTACCTTTAATGTGACTGTAAACACTAATGTAGTGAACACAGTTGTTCCGAAAGACCAGTTTCCAAATACCTGAAAGATCACAATATTGAAGACTGTTGAAGATCTGCAGAGCTCAGAATGCAGAGCCCTGTATGACCCCGTCCACACCCCTGGTTGGAAGCTTTTTGTGTACACTGTGCATTGCCAGCAAGCTGCCAATCGGTGGTAGAGGTGGGGTTATGCAGAATAGCCTGACTGTACTGCACGTGAGACCTAGTCCTGCCATGATTATTTCCTGCTGATAAAACAATGACTATATTGAAAGTACAGCACACAGCATAGTAAGTGACACATCCCTGGAATACGGATATCTGCTCCTATAATATGTTGCTATCAGTTTACATTGCAAAAACCTGCAGACAGATTCTCTTCAAACAATTGGTTAAAAGAGCACAAACGTAAAAACACTTATGTATTTCGAAGCTGTACTGGCCTGGTGTGTTTAGTATATGAAAAAAAAAAAAAAAAAAAAAGACATTCCAACTATCGAGAGGAGTCTCGCCCCTTACTTCCAATGGATGCAACAGTTACTGTTTAACAATTACACCTGCAGCCTCCCTACTGTAGTGGTTTTTTTTTCTACTCGAGGAAAAAAAAAAATCTACCTTTGCACATTGAATGCAGAAAAATAAGAGCATCAACCATAATAATTGATCATCTACCAACTAGTCGGCCACATTTTCAGTCCAAATCATTAAAAAAAAATAAAGCTTTAAGTAACATCAGAGAAAATTTTGCTTGATTATCATGAAACGACTGTTTAAGGAAGTTTAGTGTAACTGCAGCTTTGGCAACTGCTTGATAAATACAGTAACGAAAAAAATATTCTGAAATGAGACTTATGGACTTCCATAGTAGAAAACCGATTACAAAAAACTTTTCCTGTATTTGAGGTTTTTTTTTAAACAAAAAAATCTTTATGAATTAGCACCATGTAAGTTATCCCATAGACATCTTGCTTTGTGCCAATGAGATGAAGTTCACAATGGAGCATAACAAAGCATTATGTATATATTTGAGTCCAAGTATACTCTACCTGACCATTGCCATCCAACGAGGGATTCTGGAACAAGAAATAAACTCCAAAGAAAAATACTAGTCCTTCAAAGGCTCCCAAAGCGGTCCAGTATAGAAAAGGCAGCCACTGCAACATTGCGTTATGGGAAATTCTCCTGCAATGGGTATGAAAGCCACGTTACTACAGAGAACCTGCAGAATCCTCGCTAGGGCGATGTGCACACAGAGGGTTTTGGAACAGAAACTAATCGAATATCTTCCAAATCCTCTTCAAAAGTGCATAACTTAAAAAATTTGCGCGCTTCTGCTGAAAGAGTCAGCAAAAAACTGTGTGCGCATAGCACAAGGGTATGTGCATATGTTTTAGAGGTGGTTTTGGAGCAGAAAACCTTCAAATCTTCCTCTAAAAATGTTTTGCTCTGTTTCTATCTGAGAAAAAAATATGATAATGACAATTGGATGATGATTATGACGGTGGAGGCGCGACCGGGACACGGTGGAGGCGCGACCGGGACACGGTGGAGGCGCGACCGGGACACGGTGGAGGCGCGACCGGGACACGGTGGAGGCGCGACCGGGACACGGTGGAGGCGCGACCGGGACACGGTGGAGGCGCGACCGGGACACGGTGGAGGCGCGACCGGGACACGGTGGAGGCGCGACCGGGACACGGTGGAGGCGCGACCGGGACACGGTGGAGGCGCGACCGGGACACGGTGGAGGCGCGACCGGGACACGGTGGAGGCGCGACCGGGACACGGTGGAGGCGCGACCGGGACACGGTGGAGGCGCGACCGGGACACGGTGGAGGCGCGACCGGGACACGGTGGAGGCGCGACCGGGACACGGTGGAGGCGCGACCGGGTCACGGTGGAGGCGCGACCGGGTCACGGTGGAGGCCCGAACCGGGTCACGATGGAAGATGAGAATTCTGCATTATGTAGTAGACATTCACTCCTATAGGCTTCACATACAGTAAGTCCTATTTTCTCTGCAGGATCTCGGACATTGAAAGCTGTCCTCAGCAGTAGATGATCTGCAGATAAAATGTGATTGTAGGGGAAACTAGTTGCAGGACTCCCCATGATCTCTCTAGGACAGTGATCCTAATGAACATGTATAAATGTAGCATTACATTAGGCCCAGTATGGACATTGCTGCTTGGTGGGTGAGTTATGCAGGTGGTGGTTTATACTTACATATATAATTTAGGATTTGCTACTAGCGTTTCAATGCTGATGTGTTGTTCTAACAGACTGTACGCCAGGATCGGCATGGAGGTGAAGCAGATGTTGTACATGGTCAGATATGCAGCATCATAAAGTGGCTGCAACAGAGAGAAAACACAACAGTTACTTATTTTTCATCCGTATTAGAAGCGTACTTAACGTAGGGGAACATTCATTCAGTGTGCAGATTTCGCAATATTTCGGCTTCTTGGACCTAAATGTGTGACACGCAGGAAGATATATTATAGAGACAGTAATGGACACGGCCACACACTTTATACTGAAGTTATCCAAACCCACAGATACTGGTAGATGATCCTCTGTGTATGAGTGACGCCCGACAGTCACCAATTACATGGCTTTATTCTCTGTTCATATCAGCCTCCAGAGCTGCCTATATGATGCAGTTACCAGGACTGTAGCACTGAAGTTCTCCACTAGGAGTGATGGTGAAGGATAGGGACAGAAACTTATATCTAACATAATGATGATGACTGCACAGTGCCTTCTCACAGGGATAATGCAGAAGATCACAGCTCAGACTCCATTTCTGTATTCTGACAATCTATTAGTTCCACTTAGGAGAATATGGAAGTAGGGATGATCACAACGTCCTCTCATCTGGCAGACATGGCACGGAGATGAGATTTACAGCAGAGCTTAGAGGAACAACATGGAAGACTAAAGCTGGAGGCTGCAGGGAAGAAAACAGAAGGCTGAACTACATGGAAGTACATCATGGTCTCTAAGAAAAGTGCATAGTGTGACAATCAGGTTCGGGGGGTACAGATTTAGAAAATAAAACTGGGAGTGTTTCTTTAACATTCAGCTCAGTGATATCAGATGTGTATGGCTGGCACTGATCATTATTCATTTGCTTCCTTAATGCAAAATTAATCAAATTTAATTCTACAGTCTTAAAGGAGAACGAGTCACTGGATTATTTTTTTTCTTTAGTTAATCTGCGTTCCTCCTACAATTGTCGCTGCTCCACTGACTCTGGAATATTTTTTATCTTTTATGCCCCAGGAAATAATGATTCTATTTTACCTTTACACACCACACAACTTTTCTGCAATCGTTTGCTTTATCTCTCTGAAGGCCCCATCTCACATAGCGAGATCGCTAGCGAGATCGCTGCTGAGTCACTAGTTTTGTGACGCAACAGCGACCTCAGTACCGATCTCGCTATGTGTGACACGTACCAGCGATCAGGCCCCTGCTGTGAGATCGTTGGTCGTGTCGGAATGGCCTGGACCTTTTTTTGGTCGCTGAGGTCCCGCTGACATCGCTGAATCGGTGTGTGTGACACCGATCCAGCGATGTCTTCACTGGTAACCAGGGTAAACATCGGGTTACTAAGCGCAGGGCCGCGCTTAGTAACCCGATGTTTACCCTGGTTACCAGCGTAAATGTAAAAAAAAACAAACACTACATACTCACCATCTGATGCCCGTCCGGTCCCTTGCCGTCTGCTTCCTGCTCTGACTGAGATCCGGCCGTACAGCGAGAGCGCAGCACAGCAGTGACGTCACCGCTGCGCTCTGCTCTCACTGTACGGCGGCTCAGTCAGAGCAGGAAGCAGACGGCAAGGGACCTGGACATCGAAAGGCGAGTATGTACTGTTTGTTTTTTTGGTAACCAGGGTAAACATCGGGTTACTAAGCGCGGCCCTGCGCTTAGTAACCCGATGTTTACCCTGGTTACCCGGGTGCTGCAGGGGGACTTCGGCATCGTTGAAGACAGTTTCAACGATGCCGAAGTCGTTCCCCTGATCGTTGGTCGCTGGAGAGAGCTGTCTGTGTGACAGCTCCCCAGCGACCACACAGCGACTTACCAACGATCACGGCCAGCTCGTATCGCTGGTCGTGATCGTTGGTAAATCGCTATGTGAGACGGGGCCTTGACGCTAGCCGTTCAAATCACGACCTCGCCCCCATAGTTCTCGGATGAAGGGTAAATTGGCATTGTCATTACAGGAGATAAGGGGAGATAAGGGGCATAATTTGGAACAGATGGGCCCAGAAGTTTAAGGAAACTAAATCCAGTGAAAGGTCCTGTTTAATGAAAGATGGCTAAGCATTCAGAGAGGGGACATCTTAGGGAAATGATCTCCAAAATCTGACACAAATCTGTCAGAGGTCTGCTCAAGAGGGGACACAGGCAGAAAAGGGCCCCTGTGCAAGAACAACATATGGAGGCTTCTTAAGGCCCCGTCTCACATAGCGATTTACCAACGATCACGACCAGCGATACGACCTGGCCGTGATCGTTGGTAAGTCGCTGTGTGGTCGCTGGGGAGCTGTCACACAGACAGCTCTCTCCAGCGACCAACGATCAGGGGAACGACTTCGGCATCGTTGAAACTGTCTTCAACGATGCCGAAGTCCCCCTGCAGCACCCGGGTAACCAGGGTAAACATCGGGTTACTAAGCGCAGGGCCGCGCTTAGTAACCCGATGTTTACCCTGGTTACCAGCGTAAATGTAAAAAAAAAACAAACAGTACATACTCACCATCTGATGTCCGTCAGGTCCCTTGCCGTCTGCTTCCTGCTCTGACTGAGCCGCCGTACAGTGAGAGCAGAGCGCAGCGGTGACGTCACTGCTGTGCTGTGCTCTCACTGTACGGCCGGATCTCAGTCAGAGCAGGAAGCAGACGGCAAGGGACCTGACGGACATCAGATGGTGAGTATGTACTGTTTGTTTTTTTTTTACATTTACGCTGGTAACCAGGGTAAACATCGGGTTACTAGGCGCAGCCCTGCGCTTAGTAACCCGATGTTTACCCTGGATACCAGTGAAGACATCGCTGGATCGGTGTCACACACACCGATTCAGCGATGTCAGCGGGACCTCAACGACCAAAAAAAGGTCCAGGCCATTCCGACACGACCAGCGATCTCACAGCAGGGGCCTGATCGCTGGTACGTGTCACACATAGCGAGATCGCTACTGAGGTCGCTGTTGCGTCACAAAACTTGTGACTCAGCAGCGATCTCGCTAGCGATCTCGCTATGTGAGACGGGGGCTTTAGTCCAATAGTTCATCACAATGCACAATTCCACTGACTCTGGAGGTGGAAATGCTCCCCCTTAGTTCTTGGGCCCCCGTGCGGTTGTATAGCTTACACCCCTGGGTCTGCTCCTGGCCGTCTGTTGTCTCAGCCCAGGGAGGAGGAGAGATTGTACACAGCAGATGAAAAGGAGCGATTGAGGAAAACATTTAATTTACTGTTTACACGGACCTAACAGCGGCAGTGATCGGTAAAGTTCTCCTGGTTAGCAGATATTTACATGCCTGTTTACACAGGCAGAACAAAGTAAACAAGGTGCAAAAAGCAATTTGTAATAGATGGTTCTATGCACCTTGGCTGCCTGGTTCTTGTCAGTGAGAGCCATGTTTACACAGGACAATGCATCACAGAGAATGATCATCTTTTGGGCTGCACAAAAGATCATTTCACACGATAAACAAGTGATTTGCTCATTCATCGGCAGCCTATTTACATGGAAAGTTATGGTGCAATGAGCGTTCATAAGAACACTTGGGTACGATAATCGGTATAAATGCACGCTAAGGCAGCAGATAGGAAAGCACAGTGATCCTTCATAAGCTGTAGAAGGAAAATCAGTCCAGGAATGAAGCTGTACTGGATGCATCGAACCAACAATACAGCATGTATTACTGGGAGGAACACCGCCATGTGCGACTAGTCTGAACGCAAGAGAAAGCTGCAAACATATAAGGGGAATGAAAATCTATAAAGGAATGAAGATTGCAGAATGAAAATAAAAGGTAGCCGCTAACGTGAAAATCACTTTTTCCAGGCTGGGATTGTACATTGAGGATTATTTGTGACACAAGAGGACACACACGTTTGGCACAATATAGAACTTTTTTTTTTACAAGTTGTGGAGCTAGTAGAGAAGAGGTTACTAGACACAGACGCTATTCCCCTGTAAGACTTATTTTATTGGTGGTGTGAGAGCTGGTACATCAGCTTCATGTTTATTCCTCCTTGTCTGACGCTTGTAAAACTTCTAAGGTGACGTCGTACAATCTTTAGATCAGTACAAGACTGCTGAAGACAACGCACAAATCAAAGCAGAGCCAAAGCAAGTCCACACCTAGACAGATCTCTCCCCGCACACCCTAGAACCATTACCGCACCCTGCTGCCACGCTTATCCTTCATCGCCTCTTACACAACTTGGAGGAGTCAAAAGCTGCCCAGTTTTGCTTTTATTTTTACTCCTGTTTCTTTCTTGAGTATTCCAATTTTAGTTGTTTTTTTATCCAACATATGGTTTAGAGTTGGGCCTTTTTATTTAGTGCTACTTTATATGGTCTTTACCAAGCAGGCATGGCTCACGGGATTCTCTGGGGACATGGTAAAAATCTTTTGTTAGAGTCAAAAGTAACCATTATTTCTCTTATTTTATTCTCTCTGCTCTCCTTAGTATTCCTTTTTTTTAATCTGCTATATGGTTCGAGATACTAAGCGGGAATTGCTAACAGGATCCTCTGGGGCGTGTCTTTAGGGTGATTTGCATAATGATCCTGTGAGCAATGACCATAGAAATGAGTCCTAAATTATAAAGACCCCTATATCTGGAATCATATGGTGGATTAAAAAAAAAATCACAATACTCTGGGGAGCAACGGGAATTCAATAAGAGCAAAAAGTGGTCCCTTGGACCTGGGGAGAGGTCATGTTTAACTAAAGGCAAACAGAGACTTCTATATAATATTAATGGAAATCAGTGCTTACCTGTTGTGAGAACCCACAAAAGAACTGGTATAAAAACTGTGGCAGGATGAAACACAGGTTCTGCAAAGAGAGGAGTAAAAAGCAGAAGTTATTCTACATCACCGATGCGACCTATGGCATAAGAGTGGTGATACTAATGATGGGAGGCTCAGCCATGGTTCCTGTATGTAATACACAGGAATCCATCTTATTGAGATCACCCATCTCTGCAGTAGCACAGATGAGATAGCTGCAGCCATCGATGCCCGAGGAGGTCTACAGACACTTTACCGTCAAATGCAAATTCAGAAAACTCCTGTAACTCTCTAGAAAAGTTACTTTGCTCGTTATCAGAGCCGAGATAACGAAGAATCAGTGATTAACATTGATTTTCTGAGAAACCATCCTGCACAACAGACAATCCATGCGTTACCGGGATTGATACTGTTTTGGTTTTCCTTGGTAATAGTATTATGAAGGTCTTACCTTATAAAAGAAATACTGTACAAGGTGCGCTATCCTGACGTAGTACAAGTGGCCGTGAGCTAAAAGAAGCTTTTTTAAGTGCTTGAATTTTGGCACGGCATAGTCGCTGTTTCTTGCTGCTTGGCGACCTTCTTTTCCTTTAATACCTAGAAGAAAATGACAGATTTTGTAAAATTCTTAAAAAAAAAAAAAAAAAAAGGGGGAAAACTTTAAAAAGGTATTTCCCACTAATCAGCAAACAAAAAATAATGTGTGTAATCACAGACCCTTACACAATCCTAGCAGACCCAAGGGAAAACCACTATGGCCGTCTTTACAGATACCGGTAAGGGTTAACATTTGTAAGTATTTGTTGCAGATTTTAGCACTTTTGTTTTTCTTTTACTTTACAAGCAGATTATCTTACAGATTCTATTAATGGATTTTACCTTCGGTATTACAAGTAGATGAAATTCACAGGGAGAATGTGCAGAGACGATTGACATCTGTGCAGTATTTTTCTTTTCCTGCACTGTATTTATGAGATTTGTGAAAGGCAATTTCCTTCTATTTAACAAAATTTACAGGGGAGGCCATGCTGATAAAGGAAGAAAGTTCCACTCTCCCAAGGAATCTGCTCCCGGCTGGGACAGTGAGGCGATGACATCCCAACACTCCAAATCCTGCAGGCACAGCGGGGGGGGGGGGGGGGGGTCGACTGGTGATCGCTATCACTTGTAGTCTGCTGCAGATCGCTGGAGCGGGAAGTGGACTCCCAGGGTGAGAATCCCTTCTTTTCTTCTTTTATCTCCCTCCATACATTTTCAATAAAGGGCCATAATATCCCTTTAAATTCCTGTACTCTTTACCACAAGTATAATACCTGCCAGATTATCTGCCTACAAACCTGACTTAAAATGCGGATCCACTAAAGTTTAAGCATTCCCTTTAAAAAGGAAAAAAATAAAACACACAGGCCAGAAAGCAACACTTCTGGAGAGATCTCCTATGACTCTGTATTCACGTTTTCTGGGGAAGAGTACCGTATCCCTATGACATTCCGGACCCTGGCACAATTACAGGCCGTGTTGACACGCTGCATTTTGTGCCCCAAGTTGAATTTTAACAAATGAGATTCAACACAACGTAACCACAATGTAGGAATTCAGGAGAATCACATTTTGATTAATAAGCGTGTTTCAAGTGGATTGCAAAATGCTTGAGAAAAAAAAAAAAAAAAAAAAAAAGAAGAAGAAGAAAAGCACCTTTGCAAGTTACTTTCTATTAAAAATCCTCTCCATTATCAATTATTGGAGGGGTATTTAATGTTCTAGTGTACTGCTCATTTCCTAGGCTACCGACCACCACGCAGTTCCACAGTGGCAGGTTACCTAGGAAAAAAAGCACGTAGTTTGTGAGCTCTATACTCTACGGCGGGCTCGCGGTGCTCTGAAACTAGCTGGATCAGACCGGCCTCCATGACGTTTTGCTCCATGTTCAGGAAAAGGGACATTAGAACAACCCTTTAAAAGGAGTATTCCCATCTACAAGATCCTATACCAATATATAGTAGGAGTAAAAATAATATTCGCAAATACATCTAATTAGAAATGTAGTATAGTTCTTCTGATTCGCTATGCCACTTACCTCAAGGGCAGGGCTTTGCAGTAGCTTAGGTGTTCATAGTTACGACTACTCACATACTGACAGTTACTTAGATAGTAAGCGGTTAGTGGTCATAATCATGGATAATTAAGCTACTGCAACGCACTATACATGAGGGAAGTGAAATAGTGAATCAGAAGAACTAAACTACTTTTCTAATTGGAGGTATTTGCTAATATTATTATTACTACACCTATTACATATTGGAATAGGGTCTTGGAGATGGGAATACCCCTTTAACTCCCAGTCCATCCCTCACAACTGCCATCTATATATATAATTGTCTAAGGGGTTTTCTGTCTGTCTGTCTGTCTGTCTGTCTGTCCTGGAAATCCCGCGTCTGATTGGTCGAGGCCGCCAGGCCTCGACTAATCAGCGACGGGCACAGCATGGCGACGATGATGTCATAAAGGTTGCCTCGACCAATCAGCGACGGGCACAGTCTGCCGCGAATTCTGGAATCATCATTGTCCATATACTACGGGGACATGCATATTCTAGCATATTGCCATTAAAAAGTGGATAGTGCTAAACATAGCCATGATAGATGGCTGCCATCTATATATATATATATATATATAATTGTCTAAGGGTTTTTATGTCTGTCTGTCCTGGAAATCCCGCGTCTCTGATTGGTCGAGGCCGCCAGGCCTCGACCAATCAGCGACGGGCACAGCATGGCGACGATGATGTCATAAAGGTTGCCTCGACCAATCAGCGACGGGCAGTCTGCCGCGAATTCGCCTCGACCAATCAGCGACGGGCACAGTATCGACGTAGATGTCATAATGGTTGCCATGGCGACGATGTCGTCATAAAGGTTGCCTCGACCAATCAGCGACGGGCACAGTCTGCCGCGAATTCTGGAATCATCATTGACCATATACTACGGGGACATGCATATTCTAGAATACCCGATGCGTTAGAATCGGGCCACAGTCTAGTCTATATATATATATATATATATATATATATATATATATATATATATATATATATATATATATATATATATATATATATATATACTAGCTATTGAACCCGTTCTACGCCCGGGTGGCGAGCATTTATATTGGAATATGGTCTCCATCCTGGTATGTGCTGCTCCCATCCTGTCATATGCTGCTCCATCCTGCGCCCCCATTCTGTCATGTGCTGCTCCACCGTGTCATGTGCTGCTCCATCCTGTGCCCCCATCCTGTCATGTGCTGCTCCACCGTGTCATGTGCTGCTCCATCCTGCATCCCCATCCTGTCATGTGCTACTCCACCGTGTCATGTGCTGCTCCATCCTGTCATGTGCTGCTCCACCGTGTCATGTGCTGCTCCATCCTGCGCCCCCATCCTGTCATGTGCCACTCCACCGTGTCATGTGCTGCTCCATCCTCATCCCCATCCTGTCACGTGCTCCCATCCTGCGCCCCCATCCTATCACGTGCTGCTCCATCCTGCGCCCCCATCAGTGCGGGCGGCTGTGCTGAGTGCGGGCGGCTGTGCTGAGTGCGGGCGGCTGTATGTGGCTGTGCTGAGTGCGGGCGGCTGTATGTGACGTGGCTGTGCTGGGTGCGGGCGGCTGTGCTGGGTGCGGCAGCTGTGCTGGGTGCAGCGGCTGTGCTGGGTGCAGCGGCTGTGCGTGGCTGTAGGCGGCTGTGCTGGGTGCGGCGGCTGTGGGCGGCTGTGCTGGCTGTGCTGGGTGCGGCGGCTGTCCGTGGCTGTAGGCGGCTGTGCGTGGCTGTGCTGGGTGCGGAGGCTGTGCGTGGCTGTGGCGGCTGTGCGTGGCTGTGCTGGGTGCGGCGGCTGTGCTGGGTGCGGCGGATGTGCTGGGTGCGGCGGCTGTGCTGGGTGCGGCGGCTGTGGGTGGCTGTGCTGGGTGCGGCGGCTGTGCTGGGTGCGGCGGCTGTGCGTGGCTGTGGGCGGCTGTGCGTGGCTGTGGGCGGCTGTGCTGGGTGCGGCGGCTGTGCTGGGTGCGGCGGCTGTCCGTGGCTGTGGGCGGCTGTGCGTGGCTGTGGGAGGCTGTGCTGGGTGCGGCGGCTGTGGGTGGCTGTGCTGGGTGCGGCGGCTGTGCGTGGCTGTGCTGGGTGCGGCGGCTGTGGTCGGCTGTGCTGGGTGCGGCGGCTGTGCGTGGCTGTGGGCGGCTGTGCTGGGTGCGGCGGCTGTGGTCGGCTGTGCTGGGTGCGGCGGCTGTGCGTGGCTGTGGGCGGCTGTGCTGGGTGCGGCGGCTGTGCGTGGCTGTGGTCGGCTGTGCTGGGTGCGGCGGCTGTGCGTGGCTGTGGGCGGCTGTGCGTGGCTGTGGGCGGCTGTGCTGGGTGCGGCGGCTGTGCGTGGCTGTGGTCGGCTGTGCTGGGTGCGGCGGCTGTGCGTGGCTGTGGGCGGCTGTGCTGGGTGCGGCGGCTGTGCTGGGTGCGGCGGCTGTCCGTGGCTGTGGGCGGCTGTGCTGGGTGCGGCGGCTGTGGTCGGCTGTGCTGGGTGCGGCGGCTGTGCGTGGCTGTGGGCGGCTGTGCTGGGTGCGGCGGCTGTGCGTGGCTGTGGTCGGCTGTGCTGGGTGCGGCGGCTGTGCGTGGCTGTGGGCGGCTGTGCGTGGCTGTGGGCGGCTGTGCTGGGTGCGGCGGCTGTGCGTGGCTGTGGTCGGCTGTGCTGGGTGCGGCGGCTGTGCGTGGCTGTGGGCGGCTGTGCTGGGTGCGGCGGCTGTGTGTGGCTGTGGACGGCTGTGCTGGGTGCGGCGGCTGTGCTGGGTGCGGCGGCTGTCCGTGGCTGTGGGCGGCTGTGCGTGGCTGTGGGAGGCTGTGCTGGGTGCGGCGGCTGTGCGTGGCTGTAGGCGGCTGTGCGTGGCTGTGGCGGCTGTGCGTGGCTGTGCTGGGTGCGGCGGATGTGCTGGGTGCGGCGGCTGTGCTGGGTGCGGCGGCTGTGGGTGGCTGTGCTGGGTGCGGCGGCTGTGCGTGGCTGTGCTGGGTGCGGCGGCTGTGCGTGGCTGTGCTGGGTGCGGCGGCTGTGGTCGGCTGTGCTGGGTGCGGCGGCTGTGCGTGGCTATGGGCGGCTGTGCTGGGTGCGGCGGCTGTGCGTGGCTGTGGTCGGCTGTGCTGGGTGCGGCGGCTGTGCTGGGTGCGGCGGCTGTGCGTGGCTGTGGTCGGCTGTGCTGGGTGCGGCGGCTGTGCGTGGCTGTGGGCGGCTGTGCGTCGCTGTGGGCGGCTGTGCTGGGTGCGGCGGCTGTGCGTGGCTGTGGACGGCTGTGCTGGGTGCGGCGGCTGTGCGTGGCTGTGGGCGGCTGTGCTGGGTGCGGCGGCTGTGGTCGGCTGTGCTGGGTGCGGCGGCTGTGCGTGGCTGTGGGCGGCTGTGCTGGGTGCGGCGGCTGTGGTCGGCTGTGCTGGGTGCGGCGGCTGTGCGTGGCTATGGGTGGCTGTGCGTGGCTGTGGGCGGCTGTGCTGGGTGCGGCGGCTGTGCGTGGCTGTGGGCGCCTGTGCGTGGCTGTGGGCGCCTGTGCGTGGCTGTGGTCGGCTGTGCTGGGTGCGGCGGCTGTGCGTTGCTGTGGGCGGCTGTGCTGGGTGCGGCCATTTTCTTGGTCCTGCTCCCGGAGTCGGCGCCTGCGCAGTCCGCGCTTTCCGGCGCCATTTTCTTGAAGACACTGCAATGTGTCTTCAAGAAAATGGCGCCGGAAAGCGCGGACTGCGCAGGCGCCGATTCCGGGAGCAGGGGGACAGTCACGGCCCGGAAGCGCGTCGGTGGAACGGGTCAGGTAAGTATACTCACCCTCCGCCTCCTGGCTCGTCCCTGCTTGTCCGGTGGAGATCGCGGTGTGCGTTCAGTGCTTACGCATACCGCGATCTCCTGGGAGCGTCGCTCTGTGCGGTCCAGACTGCGCCGGCGCTTGCGCTTGCGCAGTCTATAGAGGCTTCGGACAGAGTGACGCTCCCAGTGTTATATTATATATATATATATATATATATATATATATATATATATATATATATATATATATATATATATATATATATATATATATATATATATATACACACACACATATATATAGATATATATATATATATATATATATATATATACATATACACACTCACTGGCCACTTTATTAGGTACACCTGTCCAGCTTCTTGTTAACACTTAATTTCTAATCAGCCAATCACATGGCGGCAACTCAGTGCATTTAGGCATGTAGACATGGTCAAGACAATCTCCTGCAGTTCAAACCGAGCATCAGTATGGGGAAGAAAGGTGATTTGAGTGCCTTTGAACGTGGCATGGTTGTTGGTGCCAGAAGGGCTGGTCTGAGTATTTCAGAAACTGCTGATCTACTGGGATTTTCACGCACAACCATCTCTAGGGTTTACAGAGAATGGCCCGAAAAAGAAAAAAAATCCAGTGAGCGGCAGTTCTGTGGGCGGAAATGCCTTGTTGATGCCAGAGGAGAATGGGCAGACTGGTTCGAGCTGATAGAAAGGCAACAGTGACTCAAATCGCCACCCGTTACAACCAAGGTAGGCCTAAGAGCATCTCTGAACGCACAGTGCGTCGAACTTTGAGGCAGATGGGCTACAGCAGCAGAAGACCACACCGGGTACCACTCCTTTCAGCTAAGAACAGGAAACTGAGGCTACAATTTGCACAAGCTCATCGAAATTGGACAGTAGAAGATTGGAAAAACGTTGCTTGGTCTGATGAGTCTCGATTTCTGCTGCGACATTCGGATGGTAGGGTCAGAATTTGGCGTAAACAACATGAAAGCATGGATCCATCCTGCCTTGTATGGAGCATCTTTGGGATGTGCAGCCGACAAATCTGCGGCAACTGTGTGATGCCATCATGTCAATATGGACCAAAATCTCTGAGGAATGCTTCCAGCACCTTGTTGAATCTATGCCACGAAGAATTGAGGCAGTTCTGAAGGCAAAAGGGGTCCAACCCGTTACTAGCATGGTGTACCTAATAAAGTGGCCGGTGAGTGTATATATATATAATTGTCTAAGGGTTTTTCTGTCTGTCTGTCCTGGAAATCCCGCGTCTGATTGGTCGAGGCCGCCAGGCCTCGACCAATCAGCGACGGGCACAGCATGGCGACAATGATGTCATAAAGGTTGCCTCGACCAATCAGCGACGGGCGCAGTCTGCCGCGAATCCGCCTCGACCAATCAGCGACGGGCACAGTATTGACGTAGATGTCATAATGGTTGCCATGGCGACGATGTCATAAGGGTTGCCTCGACCAATCAGCGACGGGCACAGTCTGCTGCAAATTCTGGAATCATCATTGTCCATATACTACGGGGACATGTATATTCTCGAATACCCGATGCGTTAGAATCGGGCCACAATCTAGTGTATATATATATATATATATATATATATATATATATATATATATATATATATATATATATATATATATATATATATATATATATAATTGTCTAAGGGTTTTTCTGTCTGTCCTGGAAATCCCGCGTCTCTGGTCGAGGCCGCCTGGGTCTCGACCAATCAGCGACGGGCACAGTATCGACGATGATGTCATAAAGGTTGCCTCGACCAATCAGTGACGGGCACAGTCTGCCGCGAATTCTGGAATCATCATTGTCCATATACTACGGGGACATGCATATTCTAGAATACCCGATGCGTTAGAATCGGGCCACAATCTAGTTAATAATATACACCCTGCTGTACTCTCTGTACAGGGAGGAAATCTGTGTGTTCAATTTAAGGATCACTCAGGGAAAGTTAAAAAAAAAAAAAAAAATCTTTCATCATCATTTTATTTTGCAGCTCCAGTGATGGCGTACCGATCCCGACGTGTGCTTCCAGTATCATGCTGACATCATTGGCTCCATCTCCCACAGATAGTGTGATTGGGTTTCCTTTAGTATTTTTCACCATTTTAACAATCTGAAAAATAAAATAAAAATACATTTAAAAAAAAAAAAAAAAAAGGATCAATTACATCTTCAATAACAGCAGTTTTCCAGGGTGAGCAATATCACCTATAAAAATATTACCCCCTTGTTGTTCCCCACAGAGTATATTAGAGAAGTCTGTCCGCTCTGCGCCCGGTACACACACGATCACGGTGTATGTCAGTAGAGACTACGCTCGGAGCCATTGTACGTCCGCACATGGTGCAATCAGTACATACCTGTGCTTTCTGCAATGGCGCCATACGACAGCACAACACCGCAGTACACTTCTGACAAATCTGTAGAAATATGTTTTTATAATGACTGGAGCTGCAGTTGGAATTTAATATTAGAGACAGGGTGGATCCGTCAATGATCAGCCCGTAATCCTGGCTTCCTGTCCAGCTCCTGAAACAGAGTTAAGTGAGGCTTACTCATGTGGCGTGGACATGCAAAATTTATTATATGTACCGCATTTTTCGGACTATAAGACGCACCGAGGTTTTAGAGGAAATTATAAAAAAAAAAAAAAATTTAAGCAAAAAATATGGTCAATTCTGTACGTAATATCCCCCTATCCTGGTATGCATGGTCTCCTCATCCCCATCCTGGTATGCATGGCCCCCTCATCCCCATCCTGGTATGCATGGTCTCCTCATCCCCCCATCCTGGTATGCATGGTCTCCTCATCCCCCCATCCTGGTATGCATGGTCTCCTCATCCCCCCATCCTGGTATGCATGGTCTCCTCATCCCCCCCATCCTGGTATGCATGGCCCCCTCCCCTCATCCCCATCCTGGTATGCATGGCCCCCTCATCCCCCATCCTGGTATGCATGGTCTCCTCATCCCCCCATCCTGGTATGCATGGTCTCCTCATCCCCCCCATCCTGGTATGCATGGTCTCCTCATCCCCCCATCCTGGTATGCATGGTCTCCTCATCCCCCCATCCTGGTATGCATGGCTCCCTCATCCCCATCCTGGTATGCATGGTCTCCTCATCCCCCCATCCTGGTATGCATGGTCTCCTCATCCCCCCATCCTGGTATGCATGGCCCCCTCATCCCCCCATCCTGGTATGCATGGTCTCCTCATCCCCCCATCCTGGTATGCATGGTCTCCTCATCCCCCCATCCTGGTATGCATGGTCTCCTCATCCCCTCATCCTGGTATGCATGGCTCCCTCATCCCCATCCTGGTATGCATGGTCTCCTCATCCCCCCATCCTGGTATGCATGGCCCCCTCATCCCCATCCTGGTATATATGGCCCCCCCCATCCTGTAAGGCTACGTTCACATTTGCGGTCAGCGCCGCAGCGTCGGGCGCCGCAGCGGCGCCGCATGCGTCATGCGCCCCTATATTTAACATGGGGGCGCATGGACATGCGTTGTGCTGCGTTTTGCGCCGCATGGCCGCAAGCGTTGGACGCAAGAAACGCATCAAGTTGCATTTTTTTTGCGTCCAACTTTCGGCCAAAAAGGACGCATGCAGCGCAAAACGCAGCGTTTTAGCGTGCGTTTTGCCACGTTTTTGTTTGCGTTGTGCGCTGGGGCGCCGACGCTGCGGCGCACAACGCAAATGTGAACGTAGCCTTATGCATGGTCCCCTCAACCCCATCCTGGTATGCATGGCTCCTCATCCCCCCATCCTAGTATGCATGGCCCCAATCCGTATCCTGGTATGCAGGGCCCCATCAGAAAAACCATTACACTTACCTCCACGCACATAGTCCTGGCATGCAGAGCGGTGAGTATTTTGGCAGCTGTCCTTCGGCTTGTAATCATGGCTGTCCCTGCCATGCACTGCTTACAAGCATAAAGCAGCTGCTGGCACCAGAACAAAAGGCTGGGAGGGAGCACATGAGGGTAAAGGTACCTTTACACGAAGCGACAATGCAGCGATAGCGACAACGATGCCGATCGCTGCAGCGTCGCTGTTTGGTCGCTGGAGAGCTGTCACACAGACCGCTCTCCAGCGACCAACGATGCCGAGGTCCCCGGGTAACCAGGGTAAACATCGGGTTGCTAAGCGCAGGGCCGCGCTTAGTAACCCGATGTTTACCCTGGTTACCAGCGTAAAAGTAAAAATAACAAACAGTACATGCTTACCTGCGCGTACCCTGGCGTCCGCTTCCTGTACTGTGTGAGCGCCGGCCCTAACAGCAGAGCGGTGACGTCACCGCTGTGCTTTTACTTTCACTTTAGGGCCAGCGCTCAGTCAGAGCAGGAAGCGGACGCCAGGGGACGCGCAGGTGAGTATGTACTGTTTGTTTTTTTTACTTTTACGCTGGTAACCAGGGTAAACATCGGGTTACTAAGCGCGGCCCTGCGCTTAGAAACCCGATATTTACCCTGGTTACCAGCGTAAAACATCGCTGGTATCGTTGCTTTTGGTGTCAAACCTGACGATACACGCCGGTCTGACGACCAAATAAAGTTCTGAACTTTATTCAACGACCAGCGATATCACAGCAGGATCCAGATCGCTGCTGCGTGTCAAACACAACGATATCGCTATCCAGGACGCTGCAACGTCACGGATCGTTGTCGTTCTCGTTGTAAAGTCGTTTCGTGTGAAGGTACCTTAAGTGTAATGGTTTTTGTTTTTTATGTTTTTCTGATAGGGCCCTGCATCCCAGGACGGGGACCAATCATACCAGGATGGGGAAGAGTGGGACATGCCTACCAGGCTAGAGATAAGGGGGTCATGCATTTCAGGATGGGGACCAATCATATCAGGATAAGGATTGGGTCATGTATATCAGGATCGGTGTCCTTAGGGGATCTGAACCGGTGATCATTTTATTGCTTGTACTAATAGTAAACTGCTGTGGCCCTACGGCTGTGCTTCATAGATCTACCAAGATGGCGATTACAAGGTCTTCAGAAGGCCCCCCATTTCTATGGTAGCACACTGGCAGCCCTTGATGCCACTTTCAAACCTTTTAAATGCCAATATCATAGATTGACTGTGGCATCTAAATGGTTAAGGCTACTTTCACACTAGTCCGTCGGTACGGGCCGTCGCAAACCGTCGGCCCGACGGACAGTGTGTTAATGTAGCACAACGTGGGCAGCGGATGCAGTATTACAATGCATCCGCTGCCCATTGTGAGGTGCGGGGAGGAGGGGGCGGAGTTTCAGCTGCGTATGCGCGGTCGAAAATGGCGGACCCTACGCACAAAAAAACGTTACATTGATCTTTTTTTGTGCGTTGCGGCCGCCAAAAACACGACGCATCCGTCACACGACGGATGCAACGTGTGGCCATAAGTCGCAATGCATCGCTAATGCAAGTCTATGGAGAAAAACCGCATCCTGCGGGCAACTTTGCAGGATGCGTTTTTTCTCCAAAAGGACGCATTGCGACGTCCGTCACACAACGTAAGTGGCCTTATAAGCCGTGATCGGTGCTAGCTCCGGCTGCTGCCGTTAGTCAGGTGCCTTCTGTATAACACAGCTTGCTCCATTAATTTGTTCGGGTACAAATTAAGAGAAAAATTCAGGTCTCTCACATCGACCAGTAGGGGGCGCTACCTGCATATAACACTATGTAATAGACTCCGTCTTTTGAATGAGAACAGTAGGACTCCTATCACTTATGTAAATGGCTTCAAAGGGATTATGCAGTACGGAAAATCATAAAAATGATGATCTGACTCATTATATTAAGAAATTCATCAGCACAAAGTCCTGAAAATGTGGTGGTTTTTTTTTTTTTTTTTTACATAAACTCATTTGAATATCTTGAAATTCTTACCTTTTAACACTCCCTTTTAATTTGGGCGCTTCCTGCACCAGCTTCCGGTGGTACTCTAGGAGAAGTTCCTGCAGGCGATCCTCTTTTCTTTCGTATTCCTCCACGCTTTTGGTTGTCAGCTCCAGCAGCTCAGTTGTATTCTGAAACAGTCGACAGGCGTAGCACGTGGCCTTGGCAGTCTCCATTTTGTCTCCGGTGAGAACCCACACCTTCATGCCTGCGGCATGGAGAGCCTCGATGGTCTCCGCAGCCTGTTCCTGGAGCCTATCAAATGCATCGAAAACAAGAAATACAAGAAAAAAAAAAATTAAATCTCTGCTATAGAGAAACCTCATTTTCTGCTTGTCAATTAATTCAATTTTATTTTTGATCCAGAAACATAGGGGTCATCCCATAATCTTAAATGGGTAAAATTGCCAAGGGCTTGGAAAAGCAAGCAGCTTTGCAACTTATCTCTTTGTAATATCTCTCCATACCCAAGAACGGAGGGATTTTTAATTTTATAATTTACGGCTCATTGACCTGGCTACTGGCCACCTCTGCAATGAACCAGAGGTGGCCATATCCTATGTAATGAGTGCAATGATTACAAGCTCTTGGCTGTAGAGCTTGAAAGCGCTGCTCTGCACCTAGCTGGATCTGGTGTGCTTCACTGCTCTTCTGCTTCACACATGCTGTAGATGTAAACCATGGGAGAGAACACAGTTTGGACCAGAAGGGCAACCAAGCTGCTCATCTGACCTGTCAATCCTCCGGAGTGCACAGCACCCCCAGCAGGGCAGCCGAGTGGCAGAAGAGAAGGGAATCCCTCAAGTACGTAGAAAAGGACAACTCTTTCAATGGTCATTGTCATTTCAAAACAACTTGTTCTCATTTAATAGTATTGATGAAAATTTGAAATCACTAGTCGTGGAGAAAAGTTGCAAAATCCATAAAAAACATGTCCGGAGAGGAGACATATCATCCGCACATTGAACAAATGGGATTAATTATAACTGGGGGAAGTAAGAAAGAGCTGTCGCTTCAACCTCCATTGAAGTAGGCCCTTCTGGTCATGAACAGTTAATTACAACAGTGGATCTGCTGAGAGCCAGTCACCAAGTCTAGAATTTCTATACTCAGAGGTGGAGAAGTACAATTCCTAAGGCAAGAGCTTCCTCGGTTTAAAATTATTATCTCAGACACTGTGGTGCCAGTGGTCAGTGATGAGTATTGGGATTTGCATTTATCTGATATTTATAGGAGATATATTTTCGGCATTGTGGCGAGTGACGAACATAATGCATTCACTCACATCACTGTAAGGCCGACCTAACACCTCCAACTTAATATCAACCAGATGGATGATGCTATCCATGCCATGTTTAATCTCTACAGATAAAATCATCATCGGAAACATGACAACAATATCTCCCGCCTGGGATCTCCAGGGGTGAAGATATACTGAAAGTTGGGGATCTTATAATCTTCTAAAGACCTAGATTTCCCATGACCAGCCCCCATATTAGCTCACCAAGGGAAGGTATGTGGGCATAACCTTGATCTAATAAAAAAAAAATCAGAGTTTGGGTTTTTGTCATTTCTCAGTCCTGGAAAATACAGGTTGCTGTGATTCTGTGAACGTACTGGGTACAATATTATACATATTGTATATTTTATATAAATTTACCATGCGTTGGAATCAGAGGTGTATATACCATAAGTTTACTGCGAGTTCCCCAATAACTGGCTAAGTAGTGAAAGCAGCCGCGTCCTAGTCCATCAATCGTCTGCAAATTGCATAATTGCCTTGACGATTGGAGGCAGTGAATTGCTGGTTCGTGAAGAACCGGAAATGGTGAGGAGATATCTGTGGGATCTCCAGGCTGTTCCCCGCCAACTTTATTTAAAAATACTGCTAGATGTCTCTAGTAACACTGCTCTCGCAATTCAGGGAGGCAGGCTCCCTACCAAAACCCGACAAACTGATCAGGGAGGCAGGCTCCCCTCCCCCCAATGCTCAGAAAGGCAGGTTCCCCACCCCCACTACGCAGGGAGGCAGGCTCCCCTCCCCCCAATGCTCAGAAAGGCAGGCTCCCCACCCACACTACGCGAGGAGGCAGGCTCCCCACCCCCACTAGGCAGGGAGGCAGGCTCCCACCACTATGTAGGGAGGTAGGCTCCCTCCCCCCACTGCTCAGGAAGGCAGGCTCCCCCCCACTACACAGGGAGGCAGGCTCCCACCAGTATGTAGGGAGGCAGGCTCCCTCCCCCCACTGCTCAGGAAGGCAGGCTCCCCCCCACTACACGGAGGCAGGCTCTGCTACCATCCCCACTACGCAGGGAGGCAGGTTCCCCCCACCACGCAGGGAGGCAGGCTCCCCCACTAGGCTCTAGTACAACAATGA
The DNA here is from genome assembly GCF_051348905.1 of Ranitomeya variabilis. Taxonomy (NCBI): domain Eukaryota; kingdom Metazoa; phylum Chordata; class Amphibia; order Anura; family Dendrobatidae; genus Ranitomeya; species Ranitomeya variabilis. The sequence continues at coordinate 324,348,665 of NC_135233.1, read as the reverse complement.
AAATGCCGATTTTCTAGTAATCCGAAATGCCAGTGCTAAGTCACGCTTAGCAGGCATACACAAAATAGCCCAGAAAAAAAATCGAGGACATGTTCCTCTCCTCCGGATGCATCAGCACACCACAATGCAGTTCCGGGCTAATGTGCGTGTGGCTTCAAAATCCGATTTCTCAGATCTGCTCCATCATCAGATTAGTACAAAAGCGGTATCATTTAGTGTTGTACCATGACCTACACAGCTACACCGATAGTCTCACTAGTAAAATCATACTGACAAGTTCCCTATAAAAAAAAAAGCTGAGGTCTTCTAGGCAAGATGACTTCCTAATAATAATGAAGGCTGTAGTGTCAGGCGTCTTATTTGTTAACCCCATTGTGCAATGAACACGAGTGTACAAGGCCAGCGGAAATAGTCCCGTCACCAGAAATAAAGATACGGCTGGAATTTACAGATGTTGTAACTGAAAGCAGCAGAAGGGACTGGTAAGAAACGGGAGTCATTACGCTGCACAATACCCCATGTAGGACGGCTGTGTATCACATTACAGAGCTCACTGACACGGACGCCTGACCGTGCACAATATGACGCTGGGGATAGTTCTCAGCAGCTTTATGGGAAGACGCTGATACAGACCACCAGCTCATAATCTGCATAATCGTATCTCTCCTACATCTACCAGAGACCACCACTGCCTCACCCTGCTCTATCAGAGACGTGCAAACATCCCGTCTCCATAAAAAGGAAACCCACAATAACATGGATTGCTGTTGTGAAGACAAACATTTATTGCACGGGAAACAAAGGGCGATTTATGAAAGTATTTTCTGTACGTCAAAGGGGTTTTATTAGGCACGCACATCGTATGGGCACTGTGACTGCAGTGTGAACAGAGCTTTATGTGCTGCACTGAATTACAAACAAGACAGAATTCTTGAAATGTCTTGCAAATAAAATGTGATTATTTTATAGTTGGGGAAGAGGGTTTTCCGAAACCAGAAAACCCCTTAAATCAATCTTCTGCATGAGCGGCCCCAGCATCACCAGTAGAAACTCATTTTACTTCTCAGAACTCTAGAGAGAGAGAGCGAGAGAGATAATAGATAGATAGATAAATAATAGATACATGATAGATAATTAATAGACTTCGCAATAAGGCCATGTGCACACGTTCAGTATTTTTCGCGTTTTTTTCGCGTTTTTTCGCTATAAAAACGTGATAAAAACGCGAAAAAAATGCTTACATATGCCTCCTATTATTTTAAGTGTATTCCGCATTATTTGTGCAAATGTAGCCTTTTTTTCCGCGAAAAAATCGCATCGCGGAAAAAAAAGCAACATGTTCATTAAAATGCGGAATTGCAGGGGATTCCGCACACCTAGGAGTCCATTGATCTGCTTACTTCCTGCACGGGGCTGTGCCCACCATGCGGGAAGTAAGCAGATTATGTGCGGTTGGTACCCAGGGTGGAGGAGAGGAGACTCTCCTCCACGGACTGGGCACCATATAAGTGGTCAAAAAATAAGAATTAAAATAAAAAATAGTCCTATACTCACCCTCGATGTCTTCCCGCCTCCACTGCACGCTGCCGTTCGGTTCCTGTAGCTGGTGTGCGGCGAAAGACCTGCCGATGACGTCACTGTCCTGTGATTGGTCGTGAGCGGTCATGTGACCGCTCACGTGACCGTGACGTCACGGAAGGTCCTGTGCGCACAGACCAGCTATAGGAAGAGGAGCCGGACGCCGGTGAGGAGATGTCTGGGTGAGTATAAGCATTTTTTTATTTTTTTTATTATTTTTAAACATTCTATCTTTTACTATAGATGCGGCATAAGCTGCATCTATAGTAAAAAGTTGGTCACACTTGTCAAACGCTATGTTTGACAAGTGTGACCAACCTGTCAGTCAGTTTTCCAAGCGATGCTACAGATCGCTTGGGAAACTTTAGCATTCTGCAAGCTAATTACGCTTGCAGAATGCTAAAAAAAACGCGAAAAAAACGGAAAAAAAACGCAAAAAAAAAAAATGCGGATTTCTTGCAGAAAATTTCTGGTTTTCTTCAGGAAATTTCTGCAAGAAATCCTGAACGTGTGCACATACCCTAAAGTTTGTGTCGTGTACCAGAACCCTAACCTGAATTGGTCCGCTCTGCTCTCCTCTAGTGTAAAACTCACTAATATATATCAGTAGGTGTGAGCATGATTAGGGCAGAGCGGACCTGTTAATATACATATATACACATACATACATATACATATATATACATACATACATACATGCATACACATATATACACACACACACGTGTATCTGTTCAATTAGTGACACGCTTCGACTTATGGCCATGCGTGGTCTGCCTTGATGGCCGGTGTTCAGGATATTTAATGTTCTGCAGGACAGTGTAATCTACCATTCCCCTGAGGAAGCAAGATCAAAACTTTGCATGGTGAATTTCATTATGGGCAAGAGCATTTTTGCTATATACATAAGAATAGGGGTGTGTGTATGTAAATAGATATATACCATGTGCAAAAAAGAAAAGATATAGATAGCACGCAATGGTCCTTAAAACTTCATGCTTTATTCAGACCCGGCGCCGTGCAGCGCGAAACGGCCGTCGTCAGCACTGGCTCGCACACCCTGTTAACCCGTTCTCCAAGCCATGATATTTTAAGTATCTGAATAAAGCATGATGTTTTAAGGACCGGTGAGTGCTATCTATATCTTTTCTTTTTGCACACAAAATGTCTTGTTTTTCTGGATGAGCACCCGGAGTCTAGAAGTGCGGTATCAAAGAAAGTTAAATCACTGCACTCATCTTAGTTCAAGTCAATTTTGCTGAGGTGAATATTTTTATTGAAGGTGAAGTAGAGTCAATAAGGCAACAAAAAATTAACGTTTCGGCCACGCTGTGGCCTTGGTCACAAATGATGCTGTAACATGGCAACACAAGATATATTCCTTACCATTAAAAGAAAAAAGACGCAACACAAGTTTATTTAATGGAAGAAAAATGGCCGTGATGTTTATTAAGGGTTAAACCAATTAATACACAGCTTAAATAAAGTAATCATATAAATTTCCATATATCCAAGAACACCAAATCCAATCCGCCCATACCAATGGGCGATTTTCCCACAAATAAAAACATCACGACGGGGTCTTAAAAAGAAAAAGGGAGGGAGGGTGGGATCTTCGCTTCTTCACAGCTCCAGCGGAATGACAGTTCCCAGGTAGCCGCTGGACCTTATATAATAAGAAAATTCTGCCCAACAACCAATTTAAACCAATGAAAACCGTTAGAAAAGGCGCAAAAAGGCACCAGATAAAACCAGTCTGTCTAAAAATAGCACAGTACTGACATTCAAATTGACCTTTGTTTGAACCCTATTTAAAAGCCAAGCCTATTTCTCGTGGCTAAAATGGAGAGGCTAAAAACCGTCAATATCTGTGATGCCATGGGACCCCCCCTTTTTTTCAATATCTTGATGGGGGGGGGGGGGGCTATCAAAAATAGAAAAAACAGTGTATAAACATATCATATATACAGTGGTTGAATGTACAATATATACAAGATATACAAGGAGCTATCCATAAGACTATGGACGAAAATGGACTACATGTCAAAAAACCACCCATTGGTAGACAAAAACAAATGTTTCTTCAAAAAGCAGAAAGACCTATGTTAAGTACAAAGACATACAAACAAAGAATGGGTTCCTAGAGGACAGTACACACACATCTGGAGAGGGATACTGCGGTAGGTGAAGATGGAATGACGTACCCTTAGTGGTTTGTTCGTATAGCGTCTTATTATAATAGGATAGTATACTCAAAATTAGAGGTGGCCCAGATTTCTCCTGTTTGGAGGCAATAGGAGAACATGGTATAGTATAGAAACATATGATCTCGTATTGGTGTGAATAACCAAGCGGTTATCCTATAGAGATGCATATAGACACATGTGGTCTGTGAAATTATTGCAGAAATCTGTACACAATGGTTTTATAGCACATAGAAAGGTATTTACCCAGATAGTGAAAGAAAGGGCCCTCACTTTCAATAGTGACTGTCCAGGACAGTATGTCTATGGTTCTGAGACATCTGTCATGTGTTGGACTGGCTGTAACAAATACAAACTGTGTCCTGGCGGTGGGAGCGGCATTGCCATGTCGGAGGAGCCCCGTTTTAAATGGAGCACAGCACCTACGCTAACTGCGTTCCCTTTACGCAAGCACCGTACACACTGGCCACCCATTACACTGCGCCGGCTCCGCTCTCTTCAATTTTGCACAGCGCATGCGCCGGTCTCCTCCATAGTGCGCAGGTAATACACGCCACCTCTGGATACTGTGCAGGCGCCGGCGTCTGCACTGAGTTCCGGTCTAAGGACCGATCAGTGCTCTATTTAAAACGGGGCTCCTCCGACACGGCAATGCCGCTCCCACCGCCAGGACACAGTTTGTGTCGGCGCTTCCCATCGGACCAGCCAAACGGACTCCTTAACCCCGGATCGCGCTCACACTGTGCCACCAATCTATGTGAGACTACGGACACACTATAGATAAGTACTACAGGCTGTTATACTTCTCTATAATATATCCCCATCCATGGTTCTTTACAGGCACGTCCACCCCGTACTAAATAATCAAATCCAGCGTGGAAATCTTTGCCTCCACTACCCACGTCCGGGTCCCGCAGGACTATAAGATATATGTAAAGACTAAGGTATAAATACCCTCGACATACATAACATGTTGCCTCTATAAATAACGCTAGTGCCATGCTCATCCTCTATATGTGTATTTATGTTACAGCCAGTCCAACACATGACAGATGTCTCAGAACCATAGACATACTGTCCTGGACAGTCACTATTGAAAGTGAGGGCCCTTTCTTTCACTATCTGGGTAAATACCTTTCTATGTGCTATAAAACCATTGTGTACAGATTTCTGCAATAATTTCACAGACCACATGTGTCTATATGCATCTCTATAGGATAACCGCTTGGTTATTCACACCAATACGAGATCATATGTTTCTATACTATATCATGTTCTCCTATTGCCTCCAAACAGGAGAAATCTGGGCCACCTCTAATTTTGAGTATACTATCCTATTATAATAAGACGCTATACGAACAAACCACTAAGGGTACGTCATTCCATCTTCACCTACCGCAGTATCCCTCTCCAGATGTGTGTGTACTGTCCTCTAGGAACCCATTCTTTGTTTGTATGTCTTTGTACTTAACATAGGTCTTTCTGCTTTTTGAAGAAACATTTGTTTTTGTCTACCAATGGGTGGTTTTTTGACATGTAGTCCATTTTCGTCCATAGTCTTATGGATAGCTCCTTGTATATCTTGTATATATTGTACATTCAACCACTGTATATATGATATGTTTATACACTGTTTTTTCTATTTTTGTTACAGCATCATTTGTGACCAAGGCCACAGCGTGGCCGAAACGTTAATTTTTTGTTGCCTTATTGACTCTACTTCACCTTCAATAAAAATATTCACCTCAGCAAAATTGACTTGAACTAAGATGAGTGCAGTGATTTAACTTTCTTTGATTACGTGTGGGTCTTCGGATTCCGTTCATTTGCACCGTCAAACTCCATCTGCAGTCGAGTGCTAGCTCTTTGTTCATTCTACTAGAAGTGCGGTATAACAGAAATCCAACGAAGAGGGTAACAAACATGCATGTTGAGGTCTAGCCCAAAAGCGGTGCCGTTTTATAAATCTCCTTTTTCTTTTAGATAGATATACACACACACACACACACACACACACACACACACACACACACACACACACACACACACTCCGTTACTACAATTGTTGTTTATCTGCTCTTATAATTACCTTTTCTCCTATCAGTACACTATTATTTATTTCAGCCATGTAATCTTGCATCTTTGCCCCCATTATACAGCATTCACTATTCGGTAATCCAGTTCCCTGTGGGGATCATACATGCCATTTACATAACATGGTCCATGCCGCTTGGAGAAGAATTTAGGTTTCCAGAATACCAAATATACGCCTTATGATTAAAATGTGGTTGCTTTATTAACAGGGTTTTGGGATGATGATCATAAAATCCCCAAGATGTCAAAATCTGATGACATTTGTTCAGACGCCTTTTGGCTTATAGTACAGTATGAGAGAAATCAAAATGGATATCAGTATATTACTCAATTAATTGGAAACCGGTCCGGTATCACCAGCCGGCAATCAAACCGTGAGCTTCATGATTGGGTAATGTTAGCCCCCCCGCGTAAGCACAAAAAGAAATACAGCGGGGGTCTCATGGCCTCAAACCCTATTTTTTATGATATGGCTTTTTGTAAGGAGAGGTCATCCAAAGGTCAAGGCGGTGAGCTGTGGATGTGGGAAACTGGTTTTATCCAGTCTTGGCTGGTTGATTGGCGCCCTTTTTTGGCCGTTTTTTATTGGCTATTTGAATCTTGGGCGCCTGATTTTTGTCTATATAAACCCTGTTTTTTGGGGTTTTCATCATTCAGTTTGACAGAGAAGAAAAGAAGAAGAACTACCTGAAGATGGAAAGCCTCCTTCAGCAGATCCTGACAAGAGCCGGAGCCGAGGGTGGAGCGGACTGGCTTCAGCGCTGCCTGGCTATAGAACCTTTGTCGGCAGCAGCTGAGTCTGTTCCTCCCCCTGCAGAATCATCCCTCCAGCCGCCGGGTCAAGCGCTCATCCAACCGCCGGGTCAAGCGCTCATCCAGCCGCCATGTCAAGCTCCCCCACAGCCTCCGTGTCAAGCTCTTTTCCAGCCGCCGGGTCAAGCTTCTTCAATATCGCCAGCTTCTCCAGCTTCCGGGCGGCTCAGAAGACAGAGGGTTCCTTATTCCCCCTCAGCGTCGCCGCCTGCATCCAGCCGCTCCAGACAGGAAGTGAGGGGAAAGTCTCGGCGCCGCCTTCCCCTGAAGTCTCGCAGCCCAGCGCGAGACTTCCGCAGCCTGGTTGAAGATAGAGCGCCATCGTCGTCTGCTGTTCCGGCCGGGAAGCCCGCACACCACCGCGGCCGTAAAAGCGCTGCGGTGCCAGCGGCTCCTGCAGCGGTATCAGCTCCAGCATCCGCTGGTCATACCAGCGTTCATGAAGATCTGGTCTCGTCCCAGTCGGATGAAGAGGAGTCCTCGGTCGCAGCAGCTTCCAATGTGAGCTTGCCTAACTTGGAGGGCTTGAGCTCCAGCTGCTCCCGAGATCCCAGGACCGGACACCAGCCATCGAGGGGTGAGACTGTTAATTTACCTATGTCTGTCCCTCATTCACACCTTTCTAATTTAATAAGGAAAGTGTTAGCGGATACTTTAAAAGAAATTATTCCTTCTACTGCACGCTTAGCAGATTTGCCTAGCGCTGCGGTTTCTAGCGCAGTAACCGCTAACACTATTCC